>NC_139031.1:89886497-90486497 GCF_964662115.1 Mustela nivalis
TCTTCTGTAATTCCCAGAGCCATCGCATTAGTGCAGACACTCATTCAGGCTAAAGAGAGGATGATTGCCTGCGGGACTCGACTGCAGCATTGCTTTCATTTCCTGTCCCCACCACCAAATGTACTCGCTCACTCCCTCTCTCCCTCTCTTTCGCATAAAAAAATGTCTACTGCCAGACTAATCTTTCAGAGTCCCCTTCAAGATCACCTGGTTGGGGCACCTGGGTGGCTCAGTGGGTTGAGCCTCTGCCTTCGGCTCAGGTCATGATCCCAGCGTCCTCGGATCGTGCCCCACATCGGACTCTCTGCTCAGCAGGGAGCCTGCTTCCCACCCCCCCCCCTTTGCCTCCTGCCTCTCTGCCTACTTGTGATCTCTGCCTGTCAAATAAATAAAAATCTTAAAAAAAAAAAAAAAAAAAAAAAGATCACCTGGTTTCCTGTGCCAGTTGCTCAGGGTACCATCACATTTCTGACAAGCGTGACATTCACTAGTATGGAGAATATAAAACGGAGTTTTGGGGCAACGTATCAAAAATACGACATGGAGACATGGAGACCCGAATAATCTGTGATAGAACGTTTAGGCAGGGCATGTCGTCATGGTGCAGGGGACACCTGGAGCCATGGGAAATGATGGAGAATGACGGGATCACACTCGGTGTGTACAGAAGGGGGAGGAGTAAAAGACCAAGGCAAGATTCCCAGATACACCACAAGGAATGTATAAAGGGGCTTAAAACATTCGGAACAGGCAGGGGAGGGGAGAGAACATATTACTGCAATTCTTTCAGTAAGATACACTTGCTCCAAGTTCACTGATTCATTGTTACTTAATAGTAAACACTTACAGAGACATCTGCAAAAATGGCAGAGTAAGGACCTCTGAGGATTCTCTCCTTCATTAAATAAAAAAAAGGGGGGGGAAACAGTAAAATTCAGCAAAATCAACTTTTTCAGAACTGTACAAACTAACCAAAGTTTGTGGCAATCCAAGGAGGATTTATTCAAGAGAAACAGGTAAATCTTGGTAGGAATCATGAGCTCTGTGCTGATCTAACTTGCCCTAGTTGCATGCTCCATTTTCTAACTCCTCAACAGCCTTGAAAATGGCAGCCTGCGTTTACAGTGCATCCTAGAAGCCAAGGGCCACTGGGGAGCAGAAAAGAGGAGGAGGTGTGGGAAAGAAACTGCCATATTGGACTTAACTCAGAACTCCCAAGTTTGAAAAATCTATCCACAGGAGGCACTTATAGAAAACAATGGCCTAGAAGCATCTCAACTACACAGCTGCCTCAGCCGTGTTTAACAACTAGGGAAAAAAAGAGAAGTCAAAAATGTTGAAAAGATAAGATAGGACGTGAGATGTCCATAGGGCCTTTGAGCAGCTCAGGCATGCTGCTAGGAATCGAGGAGTCGATGCACATGTGCAGGTCTGTGAACATTCCTGGGCCTGTGCTATTCTCAGGAAAGACCTGAGAAGGCCCTAAGTGCTCCCTTCTTGATGACTTGGATGTGTAGATTAATGTTTTACATTAAATTGGGGAAGTTTCCAGCTATTTCTTCTTCCCTTATTCTTGAGGACTTGTACGTGTAGAAAGTAAGGCTAAGACAATGTTGTCAGCTGCCTGGCTGAGTGCTGAAGGAGCGCCCCAATTTGCACACAAGTCCTTTAGCAAAGACTGGGAGATATACCCCGTCCAGATGCTTAAAAAAAAACCTCTGTACGATCATTAGCGGACCACTAAGCTAACAAAGTAGACACTTCAGTGACCTCATAGGACCAAGAGTAAAGACTTTACAAATGAGTTCAGAAAAGTCACCAAAGAAACAAACAACAATTACAAGTAACAACATCAACAAATCCTGGAGAGGTGGTGGGATTTGATACCGGAGCTGCCAGTTTCATTATTTGAAATGTCTAGGATTTTTTGTTGTTGTTGTTGTTTTTTAAGATTTCATTTATTTATTTGACAGACAGAGATCACAAGCAGGCAGAGAGGCAGGCGGGGGGGGGGGGGGTGGGGGTGGGAGCAGTCTCCCCACTGAGCAGAGAGCCTGATGGGGGGCTCAATCCCAGGACCCTGAGACCACGACCTGAGCTCAAGACAGAGGATTAACCCACTGAGCCACCCAGGTGCCCCAAAATGTCCACTTTTTAAGAAAAATTTGTAAGACATGGAAAGAAACACAAAAGTATGAAAAATACACAGGAAAAACATAGCCAGTAGAAACTGTTCCCCAGGAAACCCAGATGTTGAATTTATTGAACAAAGATTTAAATCATCCATTTTGAATATGTTTGAAGACCTAAAGGAAGCCATGGCTAAAGAACTAAAGAAAATTATAAGGATGTGGGATGCCTGGGTGGCTAAGTCATTAAGCATCTGTCTTTGACTCTGGTTATGATCCCAGGGTCTTGCGATCAAGCCCTGCATCTTGGGCTCTTTGCTCAGCAGGGAGCCTGCTTCTCCCTCTCCAGCTCCCCCTGCTTGTGTTCCCTCTTTCACTGTGTCTCTGTCATAGATAAACAAAACCTTTTTTAAAAATTATAAGAATGATGTCTCACCAAATAGAAAGCATCAATAATGAATTTGAAATGGCAAAAATGGAACCAAATAGAAATTCTGAAGTTGAAGGGTGAAATAATTGAAATGAATAATTCACTAGTGGGGCTCAAAAACAGTTTTGAGTAGGCAGAAGACCAAATCGCTGACTTTGAAGACGGGCCGATTAGTATGATCCAGTCTGAGGAAAGGAAAGAAAGAACAATGAAGGAAAGCGAACAGAGCCTCAGAGACCTGCGGGGCACCATAAACAGCACTAAGATACACATCGTGGGAGCCCTAAGCAAGGGAAAGGATGAAAGAGGACAAAAGAAATAATTGAGGATCTCAACTCAATAACCTAACTTTCCACCTTAGTAAACTAGAAAAAGAAAAGCAAACTAACCCAGAATTAGCAGAAGGAAGGAAGTGACAAAGAACGGAGTGTGGGAATTAAAGAAACAGAATGTAGAAAAAAGAAGAGAAAACCAAGAAAAGCAAAAGTTGGTCCTTTAAGATTAACAAAATTGGTAAGCTTTAGCTAAACTAAGAAAAAAATTAGAAAAGATTCAAATTACTAAAATCAGAAATGAGAGAGGGCACATAACTAACTGACCTCTCAGAAATTAGAAGTGTAAGGTAATATTATGAGCAATCACATGCCAAAAAAATTAGAAAATCTCAAAGAATAGAAAATTTCCTAGGAAACACAAAATATTAAAGCTGACTCAGGAGGGTATGGAAATCTGAGTGGATTTATAACAAGTAGAGATTGAGACAGGAATCAGAAAACTTCCCTTTAATAGAAGTTCAAGACCAGATGGCTCTGTTGGTGAATTCTACCAAACATATTTAATACCAACTCTTAACAAACTCTTCAAAAAAAATAAGAGGGGAAAGTGTACTTTTCAACTCATTCTGAGGCCATTATTACTCTAACACCAAAGCCAGGCAAAAATATCTAATGAAAGAAAACTATAGACCAATATTCTGTATTAATACAGACAGGAAAACCCTCAATAAATTCCAGCAAATCCAATCCAGCAGCATGTAGAAAGGATATTCCTGTTTTTTCCCACACCATAACCAAGTGGGATTTATCCCAGGAATGTACAGTAGGTTCTGTATTCTAAAAAATCGGTGTAATACAACATGCTAATGAAGGAGGGACCATATGGTCCCCTCGACAGTCACAGCAAAAGAATTTGCCGAAACCCAACACCTGATAAAAACACTTAACAAACTAGAAATAGAAGGGAATTTCCTCAACCCGAAGAAGGGCATAAGCCATGAAAAGTAATGAAATAGGATACAGGCGACAAGGAGGAGGCTGGCAGACAGCGCAGTCCGTGCGGGAGGCCCGCGGCAGGCTACCCCTGTGACTGCAGTTACGTGCCATAACCGGGGCAGCGGGTCCAGACACAAAGAACTAGCTTCCCCTTGCTGGGGGCTTGGGGCGAGGGAGAATGGAGATAAGGCAAATATGGTTTGTTTTTGGCCTGACAAAAATGCTCTAAAATTAGATGGTGGTGGTGGTTGTACGAGCTTGTGAACATGGGAAAACCAGCGAACGGAACACTTTAAAATGGTGACATTTATGGTATGTCAATTCCATCTCACAGGAAGTGTCTGGTTCTGAGATGCTGTCTCTTCTTGTCACGCGTCTGCACACGCGTGCGCGCACACGCACACACACACACACACACACACACACCAAGAAGATAACTTCTGAGTAAGAACCTTACAAATACCCCACTGAATTATGATCCATACCTTAGGGCTGATGATGTAAACTTTGGGCAAAAAAGAAAATATCAGAAGCCATTTTTATTCCCATTTTTTAATTAAAAAATTCTCTCTTTCAAAGTTTACCTCATGTCAATCACTTGACTGACGACAACGTTGGGTTTGGAGTCTTTTTCTTCATCCATGTTGTACAGGAAGAGCTTGAAGTCACAGACGACAGCCAGGGCTCTCTGCCATCCCTTCCTCGCCCCTGCCTTCTTTGGGATCTTTAGTTTGGATTTAAAAACATCAACAAATAAAAACAGTATGAGCTAAATCATCACATGCTATCCAATTATTGCACATACAATTAAAATAATAAACATGTTATAAATCTGTCACTTTTCTTGTTAAAGATGTGGGACAGAACTGTATATTGAAATTTCAAAACAACAGGGAATTCCTTTGAAGACAGAGCATCTCTTCTAAAATAAGACTGGCACCATTTCAGTTTACACTAGTGATATATTCAAATAATTTCTTTGTCTCTGGTAACATTAAATTCAAACTTGGTAACACCATGCCTCAAATTCAACTTGATTTTAAATATTTATCAAAAAAGTTATTTTACTTTTAGTCTTAAAATTTGTTATTGCAGATTGGAATTCAGAGTTCCATCACAGTTTCCAACATTTATTCATCACAGGATGAGGTTTGAACAGAAAACTTTGAGACATTTAAAAGTACCCTACTGATGGGGCACCTGGATGGATCAGTGGGTTAAAGCCTCTGCCTTCGGCTCAGGTCATGATCTCAGGGTCCTGGGATCGAGGCCCACGTCAGGCTCTCTGCTCAGCAGGGAGCCTGCTTCCCCCTCTCTCTGCCTGCCTCTCTGCCTACTTGTGATCTCTGTCAAATAAATAAATAAAATCTTTTTTAAAAAAAATATCCTACTGGGGACAACTGAATTTTGTTCTCAAACTGTTTTCTCATGATGGAACAAATATGTTCATTTGCTCATAATTTGCACTGCATAATCCGTTATAGATATTACATGTATATAATTTTTTTCCGAATGTGCTCAAAGAGTGCGAGGTGATTGATAAACTTAATGAGAGTTCATCTAAACCCCAAATATCGACACTTACCCAGACACGGCCTTCATAGGCTGTTCCCATGCCTGCCTGTGCGTCTAGACAGAGGGTACCTTTCTTCTGCTGAGAAGGCACTGGACAAGCTCTGGGAGCCTTTTCTACACAGGTTGTGTGACATGAGAACCCACATGCTTTTTGGAGGGAATAAAGAGACGTGACAGCAGGAGACACAATGGTTTCCCTCCCTCACCCTCCACTGCAGTTTGGTCCACTCTTGGAGCATCAGCACACTGAAGTTGCACTTCCCAGCCTCCCTTGCAGCAGAGCTGGCCTGCTGGAAGTTGCACCAGCAAGAGGACAAGAGGACTTCCTGTGAGACTGAGATGAGCAGCCTGGCTGGGAGCGGTGCCAGCTGCCGACCACCCGCTGGACTGCGTGGACCCTGCCTGGACGGGGGTGAGGTGCCAGCTGCAGGGCGGAGGCTTTATTCTGTGGGGATGTCCTGATGCTGCAGACAGGGCAGGGCCTTTCCTGATCCGGGCAGCAGTAGCGGGCACAGGGAGTGCAGCAGTGGTGGCGGCTTCCTGATCCTGTCCTCTTTTTCTGACCCTGATAGCCGCTGAAGCACTCTGCTCAGAGCCTGCCCCCTCACCCCGCCCTGGGAGGATATTATAAGCTCCGAATTCCCCATTTTAGATCCCGTTTTGTCTCATGCACCAGGTTGCATTTATGGTAAAGGGGGTGTGACGGTGGCAGTGCTGAGGGCAGGAATGTTGTCCTGCTCAGCACCGTGTCCTGGAGTGAGCACTGGACAGCGCTGGCAAGGGAACCCACCACAGCACAGGGTCTGTTGCCTAGAAGTTTCCCTCATTCCTCGTCCTAGAGCACAGTGACCCACTGTCCGATATTTCCAAAAGCACTTTGCTCCCTGAGAGTAGTATTTACAGTAGATTGAATGAGTCAGATAAAGCAGCTACAGCTCACGGATAGCGTCCGTTTCCTGCCACATGAACTCCTGAATCTGGTCATCGTGCTCTAGCAGTATTACAGGGAACGAAATATTCCTAAATGCATGTTCTTAAAAGATGTGGCCCTGCCTGAAGGCTGCACAGCAGGGCTTCCGGGGATAGCGCACACAGGCCGCAAAGGCTGCCGTCTCACAGTGCCACAGTCCCCCTAACATTCCCAACGACCAAGGGTCCAATCTTTCCAAAATGCAACAGATTCCGAGAGATTTTTAGCAAAGGAATCCCTTTCCTGCCATGCTTCTGCAATTCAGAGACAACAGAATGTTTGCTTAATGACGTATTGCGACGGACTGAATGTGTCCCCCCAAAATCCATATGTTGACATTGTACCCCCCAATGTAGTGATGTTTGGAGGTGGGGCCCATCCATGGGAGACGCTAGGGAGCAGCGGGCAGAGCCCTCATGCTTGGGATGAACGCTCTGATGAGGGAGGCCCCTTCACCCTGTGGGGGCACAGGCAGAAATCCGTGCTCTGCCCCCCTGAAGACCGCTCTCACCAGAACCAGACTTCCGGCCTATGAGCAACACGTCTGTGTTTCTACCCACCCGGGTGTGTGCTTTGCTGGGGGAGCCCCTGCAGACAAGGGCACGTAAGGACCACGTAGAGACGCCGGCCTTGGCCCCCCGCACCACTCTTCCCCGGGTCTTACCGTCGCAGGCACAGCCTTGTCTTATCAAACCCACCATCAGAGACGTGCACTGGTGACACTTGGTGGGGGCCGTGAAGGACGTGAGGAAAAACCGGTGGCTCTTACTCTACAAGACAGACCAACCAAGCACAGGAGGTGAAATCACACTGAAGCAGTGGTTCTGGTCACAGATACCATTTTCTGCACAAAGAAAAGCAGCTCCCGACTTTCTCACCAGAACGGAAGATCTTGTCCCCTCATTCCTTCCTAACTACGAAATGTTGAGCAAGGGATCCCAAAAAATTACCAAGGAAAGAAAGAGGAGGAGGAAGAGAATCATCTACTGGTGATCACATACTCATTAATACTGTTTGGAACCGAATAAATCGGGCCTGGCTTTTATTTGGTCCAGTATATTCTGAACCTTGCAACGATGCTGTCTCAACTGACAGATGCTGCCGTGGCGGGTGAGACGGCCTCTGCCTACATACTTGAATGAGGAGAAAGCCAGAAGGAACACAGTTTTTATACCTTCTGTGGAAGGAAAGAATAATTTTAAAATTTTCTCTCTAGCAAATCATGTGTTTCATTGTCTACCAATAAAAAAAATCGTGAATTGGAGGGTGCAGCAAAGCAGGCTGTGTGGCTGTGGGACAGAGGCATCCTGAAACTCCGAACCAAAGCCCCACCGAGGAGAGCTGCATGTGCCGTCACCATGAGCAGCAGATCGGTAACCCGCCGAGGGTCGGCCAGTCCCTGATCAGTCCCCTTTGTCCTCAAAATTACTGTTACCGTAAAAGGGCAACACGGGAATCCTAACAAACTCTGGCTTCTCCAAACACCCGCTGGCAAGTCTGCCGTCCTTCGTGTGTCTTCTTCCTCATCATACCGTGGACAGAAGGGCAGTCTGCTTGCCCTGCCCTGGACCCCATGTGGGGTGGGGCTCCCCACACCCCCTATTCAGGTCTTCGGTTTGCCCCCTTCTGCACAGCTGCACAGCACCCTCACCTCCTGGGGGACCTGGTGTCTCCAGTCCCTGAGTGCTTCTAGGCTTCTAAGGGACCCGCTGCCTGGTCAGTAGGCGTCCCCATCACTCAGCGTTAAGATCCCTCAGCTCTGCCCATCTCACCCACGCTCTCACCTCCCTCCTGAAGCTGACATCTGCACCTGCTCTTTTTCTCCCTTTCTTGGCTTTTGTTAGCAGAGATGTATACCTTTTCTAATACACTGCGATGAACCGCAACAAAGAAAGGAAAACCAGAAAGAAGAAAATAAAATACTTTCGATATTCAGATTGATACTGCCTTACATTCATTTTGACAGAACACTCATCGTGTTTTATTCTGTTTTCCTTAATGTATATTTTTGTTGATCTTGGCATGGAAATGTCTTCTATTTCTTTCCTAGATATTCATTATATTACAGAGATAACCCATGTTATTTTATATATTTACCTTATTTTCAAATTACCTTATTAATTTTAGTAGGTTATTTTTCTAAACCAGAATCTCTTGGGTTTTGTGGGCAAACAGTCATACTGACCTTGTGAAAGACCATTATGTTCCAGTGTATATTCCAGCCATTTTATTTTCATTTTTATTGCATTTCCTAGAAATGACTGAATACTAACGGTGATATGGGGTAATTCTATACTGTTCCTGGTTTTAATTGAAAAGATTTAGTGTTTAATCATTTATGATAGTATTTGCTATCAGGTTTGGGAAAACAGGTTTATTGTGTTTATGAATTTCCTTTTTATTGCTGTTTGTTACAGCTTCTGGTTACTTATTGCTAATAAAAAGGAATGCTTTGAATATTTTGGTCATTTTTAACTATTCGTTAAATAGGCAGTACATTGATTAAAAAAATGGAAGGCTTTCCTCCAAAATTATAAGACTTTCTAATGTATTTCTAATACGTGGTTTCAGTTTTACATTTGAATTATGGCTGAATTTGGAATTTATCTGGGAGTAAGTTATGAGATACAGGATCCCTTGAGTGGATTTCATGGCAAAACTCAGTTAATTAGTTTACCATCGTCCAAGATTTCTAAATGAGACTTGACAGGCATGCAAAGCCCATTTAATAGAAAAGACATTCCCCTGAAGTAGTCAAAATGTTTCACCCCTGTGCTGTAATCAAACCTTAAGAAGATTTTTATAATGGAATTTTCTGTTGTGTTAATTTTTAAATCTGATTGGAGGTTTGATGAATGTAACTGCAAAAAAAATATTTTGGTAAATACCAAGGCAGTAACAGCAAAACCAGTTTATTCTCATTTTGAAAGGAACCCGCTCAGCTTATAATTAAATCAAGTACCTTAGTTGGAAGGCGGATGCTACTGTGATATTCCTTTCTCTTTATTGTTGGAGTGTGGACCGGAAGATGAGCAGAATCTACAACCTGAATCAAGGGAATGAACATAGACAAGGACACGTTACACAGATCTCCAAAACTGTGAGGATGGAGTAATTCCCCCAATGAGGCAAAAGGATTATACTGGTTAATAGACAAAAACATAGTAAAATTAAAATTCTTACAGTGGGGAAAAGACATTTTAAGTGATTTAGTATATGCTTCCCTTCCCACAAACAAAGTGTGTGTTTATCTTATACAATGTGTTGCAGGTTGGTATATTATTATTTCAAATAATATGTCATAGCATGTGGACCACGTTAAAAGAACACCCATCATAAGTGTATTTGGAAGGGACTTTTAATAAGTAGATATATGATCAGAGTCCTCAAAAGACTCTTTGAAATACCTGTTTTGTAAGTGTGAATAAGAATTTAATGGCTGTACATATATGGAAATATATTAAAATCAATTACAGAGGGTTCAGCAAGATTGAGTTAGTACTAATTATCTAAAAATATTCTTAGATAATCTAGATCACCTTTATATAGTTAGACTTCAACTACTGTAAAACTTAGCTGTCTATATGACATACAATATTTCTTTCCTGGGAACTCAGAAAATATTTCTTGAAATGGGAAGAATTGGATGCTTACAGGTGTTACTAGTACACTTAGTTGTAAGGAAGATGTTAAATGGTTAAGCAGAACATGTAGGTATACAGACTTGAGGAATGTCCGTCCTTTCAGGATGGCACATACCGTGGAGAAAACCTACAAGTTTGGTAGTAAATGCAGGAGGTAGGGGACATGTGCCAAATTTACAAAAATACTTTCAAAAGGGCTCAAAAAAATGAAATCTTGCCATTTGCAATGTTGTGGATGGAACTAAAGAGCATTATGCTAAGTCAGATAAGTCAATCAGAGAAAGACAATTATCCTATGATCTCATTGATATGAGGAATTTGAGAAAGAAGACAGACGATCATAGGAGAAGAGAGGGAAAAATGAAACAAGATGAAACCAGAGAGGGAGACAAAGCATGAGAGACTCTTAATCTCAGGAAACAAACTGAAGGTTGTTGGAGTGGGAGTGGGGTTGGAGGGATGGGGTGGCTGGGGGAGGGACATTGGGGAGGGTGTGTGCTGTGGTGAGACTGTGAATTGTGTAAGACTGAGAATCACAGACCTGTACCCCTGAAACAAACAATACATTATATGTTAATAAAGTAAAAAAAAAAAAAAAATCAAGGCACTTTAAAAAGAAATTGATGGAGATTCACTGTGCTATTTACTGTGTCCCATTAAATAGACTTTTTCATATGAATTTATAAAAATGAATATGATAAAGATTTTCTCTTAAATATTAGATATTTATTGATGAATTACCCTTGTTTTAATCTTCTTTTGTTTAAAAAGAGACTATCTTAAGTCTAAAGAAGAGATACCACATCGTACCAGTTGATGCAAAAAGCGTTTGACAAATTCAATATCCATTAATGATTAAACTCTCAACAGACTAGGAATAGGAAGGATTTCCTTAATCAGATGAAAGGCATTTACAAAAAAACAAAGGCAAGCATTACCACTCAGGGTGAAAAATCGAATGCTTCCGCCTAAGAATGAAAACAAGGCAAGAATGACCACAACCACCACTTTAATTCAACATCAAGCTGAAAATCCTAGCCGGTGTTCTAGGTTGAACTGGGAAAGAAACTGTCCTATTTGCAGATGATATGATTGTGTGCATAGACAATTCCAAGGAATGTCAAAGGAAAAAAATCTTAAACTGGTAAGTTTGGGAAGATCACAGGACACAGGGTTAACACAATTGATCATATTTCTGTATAACACCAATAAATAATTGGGAACTGATTTTTTTTTACCAAGACAATATTTCAGAACAGTTTAAGGTTCATAGAAAAATTGAGGGAAAGTACAGAGATTTCCTATCCCCTGCCCCCACACATGCACAGCCTCCCCAGTTATCAACATCTCCCACCAGAATTAGAATCCGTGAAATACTGACACATCATCCCTCAAAGTCCATAGTTTGCGCTAGGGTTCATTCTTGGTGTTGTAACGTTCTGTGGATTTGGACAAATGTGCAGACATGTGTCCACCAACATGGTACCGTACAGAGTATCTTCACGACCTCCAAAATCCTCTGTGCGTCACCTGTTCACCCTTTCTCCCCCGAACCATGGCGAGTGCCAATTGCTTCACTAGACCCGTGGTTTTGCCTGTTTCAAACGTCGTGTGGTTGGAATCGTACAGTATGTTGCCTTTTCAGATGAGCTTTTTTTTTTTTTAAGATTTTATTTATTTATTTGTCAGAGAGAGAGAGCAAGAGTGAGCACAGGCAGACAGAGTGGCAGGCAGAGTCAGAGGGAGTAGGAGGCTCCCGGCGGAGCAAGGAGCCCGATATGGGACTCGATCCCAGGACGCTGGGATCACGACCTGAGCCGAAGGCAGCTGCTTAACCAACTGAGCCACCCAGGCGTCCCCAGATGAGCTCTTTTATGTGTGAATACTTTAAGGTCTCTTCATGGCTTTACATGGTTTAATAATTTGTTTCTTTTAAATAGTGAGTAATGTCCCATTGTCTGGATGTACCATTTATCCGTCACCTGCTAAAGCACATCTTGGTTGCTTCCACCTTGTGGCATTTACGAATAAAGCTGCTATAAACATCCATGTACATAATTAGATACAGGGATTAGTTATCATTTTATTTAGGTAAGGATCGAGGAGTGCAGCTGCAGGGTAGTATGGAAGAGTGTGCTCAGATCTGTAAGACACAGCCAGACCGCCTTCCAGGTGCTGCACCATGCTGCACTCTGAGCAGCGATGGTCGAAGTCACTGTGGCCACACGGGCGTGAGGTGGTGTCAGCATTCCAGGTTTTGGCCAGGCTGACAGGCGTGGAGTGGTGTCTCGTTGTTTTAAGTTTTGCACTTCTCCGATTACATCGGATAGGAGATCACATGCTTATTTATAATCCATGTATCTTCTGTATTGAAGTACCTGTATAGGTCTTTGGCTCTTTTTTAATTGTTTCGTTTTTTTATTGTTGAGTTTTAAGAGTTCTTTGTGTATTTTGGATAGCAGTTTAAATTTGTCTTTGCAAATACTTTCCCTCAATCTGTCAACTGTCTTTGCATTCTCTTGACGTTGTCTTTATAGAGGAGTTTTTCATTTTAATAGAGCCCAGCTTATCTTTGGATACTGTGTCTAAAAAGTCATTGCCAAATTCAAGGTCATCTAGATTTTCTCCTGTGATCTCTTCAATGAGTTTTATAGTTTTGCATTTTACATTTAGGTCTGTGGTGCATTTTGAGTTAATTTTTGTGGAGCGTGTAAGCTCTGAGTCTAGATTTATTCTTTTGCAGGTGGATGTCCTGTTGTCCCAGCACCGTTTGTTGAAAAGCCCACCTTCTCTCCATTGTTTTGCTTTTGTTCTCGTGCCAAGGATCAGTTGATCATATTTATGTGGGTCTATTTCTGGGCTTCCTGTTCTGTCCCATCAATCTGTCTGTCTTTGCTTTTACCAATACCATGCTGTCTTGGTTACTGTAGCGGTATAGTAAGTATTGACGTTGGGTAGCATCAGTCCTCCACCTTGGTTCTTCCCCTTTAATATTATATTGATTATTCTTGGTCTTGTGTCTCTGTGTATAAACTATAGTATCAGTTTGTCAACATTCACAAAATAACTTGCCAGAGTTTGGACTGGGATTGCATTGAATCTATAGGAAACTGATTTTAAAGTACTATTTAAGTACTATTCACAGTACCTCTAAAATTTAAATATATATATATATATACACACACACACACACACACATATATATATAACTAAATAAGTAAATATATATTTATAAACATATGTTTAACAAAACATGCACAGACTCTGTTGCCTGACAACTACCAAGCACTGATGAAAGCAGTTAAGCCCTAAATACATGGAATGGCATACCATGTTCATGAATTGGAAGATGCCATATAGTGAGTATATTAATTCTCATTGATCTATTCATTTAATGCAACACCAATCAAAATCCCAGAAAGAATTTTTGTAGCTATAGACGAAGAGATTCTAATTTTTATATGAATCAAAGAAACATTCTGGCAAAAGCATTTTTTAAAAACTTGTAAAAAGTCTCAGTAAAGAAATAGAAGCTGTAAGGAAGAACCAGTGGAATTTGAGAAACTTAAAAAATGCAGTAATCACTATTAAAAATTCAGAGGATGGCTCAAAAGAAGAACAGAACAGAGGAGAGAATTCATGAACTTGATAGAACAATATAAATTATCCTATATGAACATCATAGACAAAATATACAGGAAAAATAGGACTATTACAAAAGATCTAACATCAGAGTCCCAGAAGGAGAGTATAAAGGGTGAGGCTGAGAAAGTCCTCAGAAAAATAATGTCTGAAAATCCTGAGTTCAGCTAAAGACATAGACAATAGATTAAAGAAGCTGAGTTCTGAATAGGATAAACCCAAAGAAATACATTCAAGACACAATGTAGTAAAACTTCTGGAAACTAAAGGCAAAAAATTAAATTAAAAAAAAAAACAATAATGAAAGCAGCCAGAGGGAAAAAATGTATTAAATGCACATTGCGAAATGAAAGAAACCAATCTGAAAAAGCTATACGATTCCAGCTATATGGCAGTGGAAAGAGCAAAGCTGTGAAGACAGTGGAAAGGCTGGTGGTTTCCAGGATTTGAGGTGGTGGAGAGAGGGAGGGAAGAATAGGTGGGGAACAGGTGTCGTTAAAACAGTGAACTGCGCGTTTCTGATACCATAGTGATCGATCTGTCTGTTACCTGTTTGTCATTTATCTGGTTGTACATTCATAAAGTGTGTAATCCAAAATGTGATCCTTAACGATAGACTTCAGTTAATAATAATAATAACGGCTCATAACTGTAACAAATGTACCAAACTAACGCAAGTTGTTAACAATGGAAATAACTGGGATGGGGGCGGGTGGGTGGTGGTGAGACAGGTAAGTAAGAACTTGTATTTGGCACTAAATTTTTCTATGAATGTAAAACTAGCCCCAAATAAAGTCCACTAAATTTTTCCGAAGATTTTATTTTTTTAAGAGGTTCCTTGGGATGCCTGGATGGCTCAGTTGGCTAAGCATCTGCCTTCAGCTCACGTCATGATCCCAGGGTCCTGGGATCGAGCCCCAGGAACCCTGCTTGGTTCCTTTGCTCAGCGGGGAGCTTCCTTCTCTCTCTCTCCTCTGCCCCTCCCCCCCCCCTGCATGTTCCCTCTCACTTTTTCTCTGTCAAATAAATAAGTAAAATCTTTCTGAAAAAAAGAAAAGATTTTATTTTTAAGTAATCTCTACACCTAATGTGCAGCTCAAACTTAAAATCCTGAGACCAAGGGTTGCATGATCTACAGACTGGGTCAGCAAGGTGTCCCTAAAGCCCACTAAATTTTTAAGTGATTTTTAAATCAAAACGGTCTCAAAAACTTGGAGAGTACTTGTCTGCAGTATACCTGGGATGGTTACAGTAAGTTCTCTACACAGAAGGGAAATGAAAGAACCAAAAGGAAGAAAGAATGTGGCAAGAGTGAAAATACAGGTAAATAGGATAGATTTTTTTTTTTTAGAAGCCTCTCAAAGGGTGTCCCTTCCCTTTTACTCCTCCAGAGGAGGAGAAAAATGATCATCAGTGGCAAAGGGCAGCTGGAGAAGCAACATCCAGACCCAGCTTCACTCTTGGGAAGGGACACTGTATCTCCTCCTTGTGGTTTTGGACATTCTACACGTGGAGAGAAACTTTTCTAGGAACAGCCTGTAGAGATGATCCCTGAAAGTATGGTCTTGATAGATTTTCTAAATTATGTTAGCTGGTTGAAGCAGACATTGTAACACTGTCTAATATCCCTCAGTACATAGAGCGAGAGATGTAACACAATTCTATTACAAGTGAGGAAGAGTAAAATGATGTAAAGGGAGGTGAAGTTGCCACACTTTTTTTGATCAGATAAAGTGTTGACACAATAGAGTAGTAAATTATATATCCACAATGAAAGCTCTTAAATAAAATGGACCAGTTTCTCCAAAAGTACAAACTACCACAATTCACCCAATAGGAGATAAGTAATTTGAATAATCTGAAAACTATTAAAGAAATCAAATCTATAACTTAAAAACTCCCAAAAAGAAATCTCCAGATTAGCTTTATTCAAAAATTATAGCAAATGCTTAAAAAATAATTATAAATAATATCCTACAATTTTTTTCACTAAATAAAAGAGAATACTCTCCAACACATTCTATGAAGCCTATATTACTATGATGGCAAAATCAGACAAGAGCAGCACATACACGAAAACACTGCGGACAGACATTCTGGGTTAATGTAGATACAAAAGTCTTACCAGTATATTAGCAAATAGAATCCCACAGTGTACACAAAGCATATACATTATGAGTATTGTGTTTATTTCAGAGAAGTAAAGCTGACCCAGTATTTGAAAATCAGTCAATGCTATCTGTCATATTAACAGGCTAACAAACAAAAATTCGTCATAGAATACATTAATGCAGAAGTAACATTCCAAAAATTTTAATTCATTTGTGATAAAAACTCTCTGCAACCTAGAACGGAAGAAATTTCCTCAAATTAGTAAAGAGCATCTACAAAAATCCTATATCTACCATCATAATTAGTGGTGAAAGATTGAGTTGTTTTCCCTTAATGTGAGTACAAGAGATGTCCATCCTTCTGTGATAGCAATGGAAGTTCTAGCCAGGGCAGTAGGGCAAGAGAAGGAAACAAAAGCCATACAGATTGGGAAGGAAGAAATAAAACTATACCAATTTTCAGATGAAATGATCATAGAAAATTCCAAGGAATTTACACGCACAAACAAAAACATCCTAAGAAATTAATGAGCTTTAAGGTTCTCAAGATACAAGATCAACATACAAAAATCAACTATACTTTGACAACACCATCTACAGTTGCTAAAAAAAAAAAAAAATACTTAGCTGTAAATCTTACAAAACACGTCCAAGACTTGTGTGCTCAAAACAACAAAGTGCTGTTGAGAGAAGTCCAAGAATATGTAAGTCAGAGGAGAGGCATACTGAGCCCATGAATGGAAAGACTCAACATAGGAATGCTGCCAGTTCTCTCTAGATTCAATGCAGGTTTTGGGGTGCCTGAGTGGCTCAATGGGTTAAAGCCTCTGCCTTCGGCTCAGGTCATGATCTCAGGGTCCTGAGATCAAGCCCCGCATCGGGCTCTCTGCTCGGCAGGGAACATGCTTCCCCTCTCTCTCTGCCTGCTTCTCTGCCTATTTGTGATCTCTGTCTGTCAAATAAATAAATAAATAAAATCTTTTTATAAATAAATAAATACAGGTTTAATGCTGCCTCTCTCAAAATGCTAGTACTATAACGCTTTGTTACAGATATAAACAATATTATTCTAAAATTTATACGGGAAGAGGACCTGTGTACATTTATTCACAGATGACATGATCATACATGAAAAAACCCCCTTTGTAATAGCATGGAAAAGAAAAAAAAGCTTAGGAATAAACTTAACCATGGAGGCAAATAATTTGTACACTGTAAGCTACAGAACATTGGAGAAAGAAATCCAGAGGATGCCAATAAATGGAATAACATCCCATATTCATGTATTAGAAGAATTAATATTGTTAAGATGTCCATATTACCCAAAATGAGCCACAGTTTCAGTGCAGTTCTTATCAAAGTCTCAGAGACACTTTTGCAGAAATAGGAAAATTTATCCCAAAAGGCATATGGACTCTCAAGGGATCCAAATGGCCCAAACAATATTGAAAAGAACAGAGTTTGGAGTGGGGGGTCTCCCACTTAGAAAGCTAAGTGTGGTACTGACATACAGACAGTTATATATACCAATGAAATGCCCAGAAATTAACCCTCACTTATACAATCAACTGATTTTCAACAAGGATACCAAGACTATTCAGTAAGAAAAGGATGGTACAGATGGGGTTGGGAAAACTGGACGGCTACATGCAAAAGAATGAAACTGGACCACTTTCTTAGACCATACACAAAAATAAATTCAAGATGGGTTTAAGACCTAAATGTGAGACCTGAAACCATAAAAACCCTAAGAAAATATAGGCAGTAATCTCTTGGACATCACCCTCTGCAACATATTTATAGACATGTCTCCTCAGGGAAGAGAAACAAAGCAAGCATAAACTATTGGGAGTAGACCAAAATTTTTTAAAACTTGCACGACGAAGGTAACTATCAACAAAATGAAAAGGCAATGTGCCGAATGGGACAAGATACTTGCAAATACTATATCCAGTTAGGGTTAATGTCCAAAATATATAAAGAACTCATGCAACTCAACACCAAAAAGCCAAATAATCTGACTTTAAAATGGGCAGAGGACCTGAATAGACACTTTTTTTTCCCAAAGAAGACACACAGATGGCCAACAGACACATGAAAAGATGCTCAATATCACTCATCATCAGGGAAATGCAAGTCAAAATCACAGTGAGCTCCCACCTCACACCTGTCAGAATGATTATTATCAAAAAGGCAAGAAATACATGTGGACAAGGATAGGGAGAGAAGGGAACCCGGATCCACCATGGTGGGAATGCAGACTGGTGCAGCCACTATGGAAACCAATGCAGAGCTTTCTCCAAAATTTAAAAATAGAAGTACCATGTGATCCAGTAATTCCACTGCTGGGTATTGACCCAAAGAAAGTGAAAATACTGATTTGAAAAGGTATCTGCACTCCTCTGTTTATTGCAGCATTATTTACGGTAGCCAAGACATGGAAGCAGCACAAGTGTCCCCCAGTATGAAGGGATAAAGAAGACGTGAGTATAAATATCTCTGAATAAAAACAGAGAACACACTGGTGGTTGGCAGAAGGGAGAAGTGTGGTGGGACGGATAAAGTGGATGAAGGGGACCAAGAAATACAAACTCCCAGTTACACGCAGCCACTGAGTCATTGAACACTACATCAGAAACTAGTGATGTGTTAGATGTTGACTCATTGAATTTAAGTTAAAAAAAATAATAAAAAATAAAAACTCCCAGTTATAAATAACTCATGCAGATGAAAAGTGCAACATAGGAAATATAGTCAATAATTTTGTAATAGTAAATTACAAGTAGGCTAGGAAAACTAAATTCATACCGTACCTGCAAGGCTTCCATAAAACCTGCAACTATTCCCTGGAAATTAAAGCACTCTGTTGCCAAAATTTTACATTGATAATACCCATGTATGTGAAAATAGTGAACAAATTCGCCCGTATGTAAGCAGACCCCCCAGTGGGTACTGAAACCACACATAGTACCAAACCTTATATACATACATACATTTTCCTATTCATACACACCTGTGAAGAAGTCTGCTTTATAAATTAGGAATGGTAAGGGATGAACAACAATAACAAATTTGACCAGTTTGAACAATACACTGTAATAAAAGTTAGGTGAATGTGGTCTCACTCTCTCTCCCAAAACATCTTCTTGTCCCATCCCTTCCCTTCATCTTGTGATACGGGGGATGCTGAAGTGTCCGCGGGATGAGATGACACGAGCTGAATGCTGTAGGCCCTAGGCTCGGGGCCTGGGGGCCTCCTGAGCACCTGTCAGGCATCCTGAGCACCTGTCAGGCAGAGGTCACCTGCTCGGGAGCCTGGTTGGCCGCAGATGGCTGAGACCCTGGACTGGGGAGAGGGGATGCCGTAGAAGCATCAGGGCCCAGACAGGCTCACTATAATGGAGACACTGCGGTGGTGAGACAGGGCAGGAACCCAGACGCGCCTCCAGAGGAGAACCGACCTGTAGATCTAAGCGCACGGGCCCAGGCATGCCGGAACACCACTCGGAGCGAGGGAGGCGTCTCAGCACTGCCCGCTGTGCAGGAGCAGGGACTTCGTGTGCGCGTGCTTCATGCCGGCTGAGCAGTCCCCAGCGGCGGACTTGTACCCGTGCATGTGACACCGAGTACAAGAAGAGGGCAGGGGCGTCCCAGGGGGAGGACAGTGCCAGTCACACGGGCAGTGCCTTCCATTTCATCCTCGTCTCTCTATCTGACACAAAACTGGCTGCCTCGTGGGCAGTAGACCTGGGGATTCATGGTGGGTTATTCCTCTATGATAGAAAAGCTTCAGTCACTAAACTTTTCAACCAGTAAGATAAATGGTCATCAAAATTTTGGAGACTCCGAGCAGAGCAGAATTTGCAGGTAAGGTCTGGCACCACTAGAGGCCACACTGGAGCCTTCCCGACTAAACCACACGTACGCCTCACACAGCCTCTGGCCCAGCCCCTGGCCCCAAAGCCGGCAGCAAAGAACCCCTACCCAGATTAACCGGGGTGCAGGGGCACAGCGTTTCTGAGCAGGAAGCGCCTGAGCAGAGAGGCACCGACCCCTTCACCTTCTGCAGGAAACATTTTCTCTTGCAGAGACTCGGTCTCTAATTAACGTGAAGGAAGAGCTAATGAAACGTTGTTTTACGTGCCATCGTATAGAAGAAGAGAAAATATTTCCAGCTATGTTTATGTTTACATAAGCATATATTACAGATAGTTTACAGCTTACTAATTACACCGAGCCCTGGACTGGATGCTCCAGTGCAGGTTCCTGCTTTACCCTGATTCCCGAGTGCTCGGAGCAGACGCAGTCGCAAGCTGCTGTTCCTCAAGAGCCCATGGAGGCTGTGTTGTCTGTCACAGGCTTTGAGGAGCAGAGTTTTCCTGTGAGCACCAAATCCCCCAGCGCCACCAGTTAACCTGAGGACCCGCTAAGGGACCAGAGACCATGCCGGCCCCGCAGTGCTTTCCATGAGGAGAGACACGGCGCCGTCTATCTGATCGGGGCTCGTTCTCCCTTTGCCGTGTCACACGCCGACAGGGTGGAAGCCAAGCTCTCCCAGGTGGCACCTTAACGGGGTTGGCTTCGTCTCCACTGTGTGAGGACAGAGATGCGGGTCCAGAACTGATGTAGAACTTGATCTTGAGGTTCTGTTCAAACATGTTCTCAACCGGATCTGTCTAGAAAAAAAAAACGAAAAGCAGGAGCTCAGTGTTTAGAGTTCATGGTTCTTAATGTCCACCGTGAACATTACAGTATTTCTCAGTAAGCGGCTGTAATTCTAGCATTTTTGTTAGACATGTTTGAACACATGAGGCTGCTGCCATCACGCCGCCGCCAGGAGCGATCTGCTCCCACCACGGCACCGAGCGCTGCTCCACACGCTCCCGCCTGCCCTTCCCCTGGGAAGCACCAGGACAGGAACCTAGGGGGCTCAGCCCGTGGGGCGTCTGCCTTCCACTGGGGTCGTGATCTCGGGTTCCTGGGATCCAGTCCCGCATCCGGCTTCCTGCTGGAAGGCTCCCAGTGGGGAGCCTGCTTCTCCATCTCCCTCTGCCCTTCCCTGCTCGTGTGCACTCTCTCTCAAATAAGTAAAATCTTTAAAAGGAAGAAAGAGAAAAGAAAGTGCTAAGAAGTCGAAAGAAAGGTGGATTCCATCCAGAGTTGGGTAACCGAAATGTGGACTAGAAACTAAAGAGAATTCTGCCCACGGGTATCTCTTGCAGGTGTCCCACTCAGGCATACGGATGTTTTGAATTAAAGGCACCTGAGAAAGAGTCAGTGCGTGCAGGACAGTCTGACTTTCCTTTGTCCTGAAAGCAGGCAATCTTCTCCCTGTGAAAGGTGCCCTCCCTGTCCCAGGAGGAGGGAGGACATTCCTGTCACCAGGGAGGGGACATCTGGGGCCAGGAAGGTGGTGCAAACAAGCCTCGTCACACTAGCCCGTGTCTTCCTGGTTACTTCTTCCCCGTTCACTGCCTGTAGCTCCAGCCCCTTATCATGAACATGTTCTTGGGCAACAGACCACAAGCTCTTCAGTCGGGCCGATCAATTAGAAGCAGAAATCATTGACTATACGCAAAGCAACGCTCTCTGCTAGTAAATTACTCCTGAACTTGTTTTCCGTTCAGGGCCGCTTCAGATACATGGCTTAAATCCCCAAATGTCCTGGTTTTTTCATTTCTCAAGTTGGAGACAGTGTCTTCTGCCATTAATTCGTGTGACCCTTTTTGTGAAATAGGACACACTATTCACGTAGTACTTGATGGGTGCCTTTTTGGCGTGGAGAATTCAGAAATCTGCTTGTGGATTAGTTCCTATTCATTAATCTCGTTTTCTCTGTGGCTAATAGTGAAGAAATCAGCAAGGCTCCCAACAACGTCCTTGGGCTTGTTGCTGAAGGCTGGAACTCAAAGCCCAGCAACGCCTGGCAGGGCCCCTCGTGCGCTGTGCTCATCCGGCGGTCATCACAGGGCACACAGGAAACTCAGGGCCTCCCGCCTCGCTCTCGGCCGGCCCTGCATCCCCCCTCCCAGCCTCTGATCCCAGCCGCAGGTCCTCACCCTCTGTCTCGCCGGCCGTTCTGTCCACACTGGTTTTCTCTTTGTTCAGAGAATTTGTGTTCTCAGCGTGAGATGCAGCAAATACAGGGCAAGGGCCTGAGTCACAGAATGTTAATCACTGCGATGCACACATCCTGGAGCATGCCGCTGGACATCCTGTAAGGACCTATTTTACAGTCCCTGCTCCCCTCCCCCAGGGGAGTCCCAGAAATCAGCTGCAGGTGTGAAGGCCAAGAAAAACAAGGCTGTACCCACCTCGAGTCTAGCCCTGACATAAGTACAGCCATCTTGGCAAAGCAAAAGCTGGCACCTTGCACTGTAAGAGTGGGTTAGCATAAGAATGGCCATCCTGAAGGCCGGGAAGCCATTTTACTGAACGTCCCTAACCCGCCCACAGGGCACACATAACTTGAGATGAGAGAAAGTAGCTAAAATCTGAAAAAACAACTTAATCATATACCACCAGGGAGGTTAGGTAATGGTGCCATAGGGACCAAATGTTAAAGAAAAACAAATAGTTAACTTGCAGAGATCACAATCCTGCAAGACAGGAATCTCCCTTGGTTTGCAAATGTCCTGGTGATTAACAAAAAGGTCTATCTCTTCAATGGCCCAGTTTCCAGTGACAAAGGGCTCAGTTCCTCAAGGCCTAAGGTTGCACCATAAAACGGAAGGAGGCTGAGGCAGAAGGAAATGTAAATAAAGTTAAATTTCCTCTAAACCTAAATCTCGCTTAACAGCCAGGATGACGCCAGGGTGACGCTGGTGTGGCAAAAGGTTAAACAAAGTTAAACTGTCAAAGTGGGGTGCATATGTATGTAGCTATGAAGAAGTGCCTTGAAAATGCTATATAAACCCTTGGCTTTGAGTGCTTGGGGTCCTTGTTGAAACCCGCTGCGCCGGGTGGATACTTGGACCCCAGCTAGCTGGAAATAAACCTCGCTGTGTGACTTGCATTATCGAGAGTGTTCTCTGTCTAATTGAGGGGTGGTCGACTCCGTACCCTAACAATCCGAAATGGGACGTTGGCGGCCGGGAGCCACTCCTGCGACCCAGTCACAACCTCCCTCCTCCCTAAAGGAAACCCTCTTAGGCACAGTAGTCACCTCTTTGCATTTGTTTAGAAGTTTGCCACATTAAGTATGCATCCCTAAACCCTGCAGAGGGTCAGTGCCTGCCTGGAGACCTCTGACCCTAATTTAAATGCTTGATGGTCTGCAGGACTGCGGAGGCCTCAGTTTCAAAAGTCATCCATCCCGAATAATCATACCTCCAGCTGCAGCACACATCGAGGAGCCACACGAGCAGGAATTAGACTGTCCCCCACTCCCCCCACCGGCGTCAGGGTTAGGGCTTCTCTTTCAGAAAGCCCTGGGTAGCCTAGACACCTGACCGCTTGGGTGACGCCCCTTCTCCCTCCCCACAGCCTAATTCCTAGGCTTGTGCTTTAAATTCGCCAGTAAAAAGTGGCTCTGGGCACATGCGTGTTCTCCGGGGCTGTCAGTGATCAGTCTCAGTCCCCAGAGGTCCCTGGAGGTTGGTGCGGAGATGAGTCTCGCAGTCCCAGCGAGAACCACGGAGGCCAGTCCGACAAGCACTGGCAGCGGGAAGTGACCGCGGGCTCTGCTAGTGGTGCTGCCGGCTGAGTTGCCCCAGGCCTGCGGAGCAGAGGGCACCCCTGCCAATGAGCTGAGGGGGGCTGTAGTCTCATTTGTTCCCAGCCTGTGCTCCTGGGTGCCTGGCTTTTTCACTCAATGCCGTGGGGTTTTTAAACTTTAATTCAATTCAGTCACTTAACATACAGTGCGTTATTAGAGTTCCTTGACTCACTGATGCCCATTCCATCATGGGCCCCCTCAAGCCGGTCACCTAGTCACCCATCCCTCGACACCAGGTGGCAAGACTCGTCCGTGCGGTGCGCACCACAGTGGCTCAGTCGTCTGTGCTGCTCGGCTGGAATTCATCGTACGACAAGACCCCACCATTCCTCTACTCACTGCCCAGCGGCCGAGCGTCTGGGTTTGTCAGTCGTGAAGCTCCTGTACTTTTGGACAGAGGAGCAAGGCCGCCGCAGCGTAAGGTAGGGCACCCAGCAGCCTCAGGCCCCCATGGGCCCCCCAGCGCTTGCCGGCCGAGCATTTATGAGCCCTGCAGTCACGTGTCTCAGGGGGTCTAGCATTTTTTCACGTGTTTATTGTCTTTGGATTTCTGCTTCTGTGAATTGCCTGGGAAGTGTCCTGCCCCTCCCGTGCTGAGCGGATGACTTTCTCTCTCTGGCGCAGGCTCTTCCCAGACTCGGCACACAAGCCTTCGCCTGTTGTCCAGGAGCAAGTGTCTTTGTCCACTCTGAGCCTTGTGTTTCTGTCGTCGGCCTTTGTACCTTTTTCTCTGGATATTGTTCTGTTCCATTGGTCTGTGTGTCTGCGAGTTTGCCAGTACCCTACTGTTTCAACTACCGTGGTTCTTTTTCAAGATCTTTTTGATTTAAGAGAGAGAGAGAGAAGGAGCTGTGGGGAGGGGCAGAGGGAGAGGGAGAGGGAGAAGCTAACTCCCCGCTGAGCAGGGAGCCCGATGCGGGGCTCGATCCCAAGACCCTGAGATCATGACCTGAGCTGAAGGCAGAGGCTTAACCCACTGAGCCCACCAGGTGCCCCGCATTACTGTCGTTCTTTAACATCTTGACATTTCATAGAGCAAGCTCAGCCAATTTCATCTTCAAAAACATTCTTTCTTGCTTGGTCTTTTGCGTTTCCATGTACATTTCGAGTTCCATGGGGGGGATTGGGATTTTTATCAGGATTTTATTGAATCTTGATATAGTCTTTTGAATCTTCAATCTTGATAGAATGTTGGTTGAACTGATACACGATCAGTTAAGGGGAATTGAGATCTTTACAGTGTCAAGTCTCAGTCTAGGACTATAGCACTGCCCTATTTCATTCAGGCCTTTGCAGATGCCCTTCCTTTCAATTTTATAATATTTCTTCCCAGGAGTCTTGTAGCTACTATTAGAGTAATTTCTAAATACTCGATTTCTTATGCTATTGTTAATGATGTCTGTTTTTAAAAAGGGTAATTACATATTTCTCAACTGATATAGAAATCCATTCAATTTCTGCATATCAACATGGTAGTCGCAGTATATTCTATACTTAAAATTTATTCCACATACTGACTTTTGTATATTGATTTCTGTATTTCTCTATATGTATATATATTAGCAAATCAACCATCTTGCTAAACTTTTTTTACTAATTCTAATAATACATTGAAAAGTCCCTCCATATTACATCGAATAGAAATAGTCACAGCTGGCATCTTTATCTTGTTCCTAAATGCTGTTAAAAACTGTGTGGCTGGGGGCTGCTGGGTGGCTTAGTGGGGTAAGCCTCTGCCTTCGGCTCAGGTCATGAACCCAGGGTCCTGGGATCGAGGCCAGCATCGGGTTCTCTGCTCCGCAGGGAGCCTGCTTCCTCCTCTCTCTCTGCCAGCTTCTCTGCCTCCTTGTGATCTCTCTCTGTCAAATAAATAAACAAAATCTTTTTTAAAAAAGAAGATATTGAATTTTATTAGATATTTTTATGATTTTATTGAAATCAGACCTTTTTTTTTTTAATCTGTTAATAGGCTATGCTGATTCATTTTCTGGTGTTGAACTTTGCCTTACTGGGTTGGCACCAAATCAGTCAGATTGTGGTTTTTGGCTTTTAGTTTTTTATGTATATAACTGGATTCAGTTCAGCAATTTTTCAAAATAATTTTTCGTGTTCAGCATCATGGGAATTTCCATTGTCTAGCTAGGCTCATTCAAAAGGTCAGATTTGGTGTTTCACAAAGATGTTGCACCTTTGGGCAATAACAATGAAACATACTGAAAACAACGTCTATTATCTTTGATTCGCTCCAAGGAATACCATTGCCATCAGCACAGGCGAAACCATGCATGTCCTTGTTAAAATTCAGAACTATAGCTTGAAAATGCGTCTGTATTTTCAGCCAAAATGCCGGGTTGTATACAAGTTTCTTTAATAACCATGGGAGCATCCTTATTATAGGCTTACACTCAACAATTGTTTAAATCTGTAGTTAAAACTTAAGGCTATGTTCTCAATTAAAACAAAAACCTGTATTTTCCACAGCAGATGTAAAGCCAATAAAATACTAATTAGGGGTGCCTGGGTGGCTCAGTGGGTTAAAGCCTCTGCTTTCGGCTCAGGTCATGATCCCAGGGTCCTGGGATAGAGCCCCACATCTGGCTCTCTGCTCAGCGGGGAGCCTGCTTCCTCCTCTCTTTCTGCCTGCTTCTCTGCCTACTTGTGATCGCTCTCTGTCAAATAAATAAATAAAATCTTAAAAAAAAAATAAAATAAAATACTAATTAAAAAAGAATTCTTTTCACTGTAGTAAGATTAGACTGTAATCTTTCCTTCTAATAGTGTCCTCACGAAGTTACATTAGCCACTGAGAGTGATCTGGGCGTGTTTTAGTTAACTAGGGCTGCCAGAACAAAGTACTGTGTCTTGGGGGACAAGAGGAAGGTCAGCACAGTGGGGTTCTGAGGAGAGCCTCTCCCTGGTTTATAGGTGGCCCCATTCTCACTGCATTCTCCCTGGGGAGTGGGGAGGGTAGCTAGAGGGGAGAGAAGGAGGGAGAGAAGCCCTCCAAGCTCATCAGAGTAGAGCCCCCAACCTTATTATCTCATTTAACCTTAATAATCTTGTAAAAACCCCATCTCCAAATGCAGTCACATTGAGCATCAAGGTTTCAACATAAGAATTGGGTTGGGGGGTGGGGGAACACAACTTGTTTTATAGTTACTGTCCCCGGTCCCCCAAAATTCACATCCTCACACACACAATTCTTGCATTTCACTCCAGCATCCCTGGAAGCCTTTGCTCAGCACCACCTCTAAGTCAGAAGTCCGAGGTCCGGTCTCAGAATCACCTAAATCAGGTCTGGGAGGGATTGGAAGTAGATTCGTCCCAAGGCAAGTTCCTCTCCAGCGGGGAATCTTTGAAAGTACACGTTACTGCTTCCAAAATACACTGGTGGGACAGGCCCAGGAGGAGCCACTCCAAAAGGGGAGAAATGGGGAAGAAGGAAGGAGTGGCAGGTCCCGGGCAAGTCCAAACAGGCAGATACCAGCCCATCTTAAGGCTGGAGGATCAACCTGTTTGGCTCCCTGTCCTCCCATCCAGGCCCACCGAGGTGCCAGCCTCCCTTCCCAGGCCCACCTGGTGCTCTGTAGCTTTTCTGCCCTCTGAAACCAAGGACAGATGCAGCCTTGTCCCTGAGCTTGCGGTGAGAGGGTCAGCCCTTATGGTCTGTTTGCTTGTTTGTTTTTAAAGATTTTATTTATTTATTTATTTATTTATTTATTTGAGAAAGAAACAGAAATAGTGACAGAGAGCTCGAGCCGGGGAGAAGAGGGAGAAGCAGCCTTCCCACTGAGCAGGGAGCCCGACTCCGGTCTCAATCCCAGGACCCTGAAATCAAGACCTGAGCCGAAGGCAAACACCTAACTGACTGAGCCCCCCAGGCGCCCCCAGCCCTTAGGGTCTCTGAATTGCCCTCAGGGTCATTCTTCCCTTTGCTGAGGAACAGTGCACGTTCACAGCCTGGTAGCTCTGTGGTCCAGCCCTGTACAATCCAGTCCTCCCTTCCCGCAGCCGGCTCTGTCTCTTTCCCTCCAAACCGGCAGCCTCTCTGCTGTTTGATCGCCGTCTCTGTTCCTGGCCCCTGCCGACAGGGCTGCTTAAATCCTGAGTCACAGCCCTGACGTCTTTATCGAACGGTGACACAGGCACGCCCTCAGTGTTTTCCGAAAAAGCTTCCTCCTTTTTAGCGCTACGGACGGGCTCAAGAATTTCCTAAAGTTCTAGTTTCTGATTCCTTTTCTTTTTTAATGTGAAAAATGTTTTATTTCAGTTTGCAGAAGCATAATCTATTAAATCCAGGGTTAGAATGGGGTCAAGAAGAAAAGGTTTTTTATCTCCTCAGCAACACAACAGAGAACAGGCGGCACAGCAGCATCCGCGTAACCGAAGATGTGACGGTGACATGACCCTGACGAGATTCCCTTCACGCTTCGTTTCGCTCCCTTCCCGGTCAGTCCCCACTCCCCATGTGCTCCGGCAGAGAGCGGGCTGCTCCCGGGAGTCGTCTGTTTCTCGGCTGATACAATCTTCGTTTCCACGGAGCCTGGACACTGTCCTTCCCTGCCCAACACTCAGCGTGTCTATCCTGTGCGGCCAAGCCTCGGACAAGCCTGCAGGGAGAGTGGAAGCAACCCTCGGACGAAGGTAGAAGTTCTAGAGGCTGGAGGCGCGCAGGCAGGGCCAGGCTCCGTCCGAGTTCCCCAGGGAGGATCCTTCCTTGCACCCCCATCCCCGCTACCATGGCCCCAGGCAGCCCGGGCTCCCCACAGCGCAGCTCCAGCATCTGGTCCGTCTTCCTGGCCGCCTCCTCTGGAGTCTCTGCCCCTCCGCAGGGTGCATTCCCCTCTGGCTCCGGCTGCTGGACAAGTCCTTCTTTCAACTCATTCCTCTCCTCTCGCGGCAATGAGGACCCAAGCCAGACCTCCAGCACTTGGCCTCGAAGTCCCCTCTGCCCAACAGGGCACGTTCTGCCCCCCACAAAACCCTAGAACACAGTTCAGCCATGTTCTTTGCTCCTTTACAACAAAGTTTGTCTTCCCTTGGCTTTCCAGTAAGCTCTCCCTCCTTTCCGTCTGAGAACTGTCTAGAACAGCCCTTCATGTCCGTGATGATTTTTGTTCTCTAAGAAGATGGAGGCCTCCTACCCAGCTCCCCACGTTCCCTCCCGGCTCCCACCAGAATCACCCGAATGCCTATAATCTACTCACAGACCCTTCCTGGCAGTCTGGGCTTTTTCTGGCTGTGCTGCAAGCCTCTCCTGGCCTCGCCCATCACCCAGCTCCAAAGCCACTTCCTCATTTCTAAGTATTTGTTGGAGGAGACTTTACTTCTGGGCCTCAAAATCCTTCCTGGTCAGAGCTGTCCAGAGGAACAGATCCGACGGGGGGAATACATCTAGATCTGTCTCTTGTCAATTCTTTACCATAACGATGTGAGCCGCTTCCTCGTAATAAATAAATATACATATTATTTGTTTATGTATCTTCATATGTTTATATGTGTCACCCTAACTTTGTAAACATACAAAGATTTATTGAAAGGAATTAGTTCACATGCTGATGGGGGCTGCAGAGTCCTGAGATCTGCAGTCAGCAAGCTGGAGATCTAAGACAGCTATAAGGTGTCAGTCCCGGACCAAAGGCCAGGAGGCTTAAGACCAAAGAAAAGACAGTGTTTCTATTCAAGTCCAAGAAACGACCAATGCCCTGCCCATTTGGTCAAGCAGAAGGAGTTCCCTCTTATTCACAGGAGGGTCAGTGTATGCCCTCTATCCAGGCCTTCAACTGATTGGATGAGGTCACCCACACTGGGTAGAGCAATCTTTTCTATTCAACTGCTATCTCATCCCAAACACCCTCACAGACTCGTCTTGACTAAACGTCTGGGCACTCTGTGGCCCAGTAAAGTTGACTCACAAAACTAACCATCACAGGAAGTATTTCCTCCTTTTCTGTTCTCTGGAAGAGTTCCAGAAGATTGGAATCATTTCTTCTTGAATGTTTGATAGAAGCTGTCTGGGCCTAGAATTTTATCATGGGAAGATAATTAACAACAGATTCAATTTCTTTAATAATTATAGGAATATTCAGGCTTTTCACATTTTGGAGTTGATTTGAATAATTGATATTTTCTAATTTGTCCAAATTTTTCTTACACGTTTTTCATATTTTGAAATGGTCCAAAGTTAGGATATACTACATTATCTTTAACTATCTGCCTCAGATATGATGTCCTTTTAATCATTTTTTTATATTGGCCTTATGTACCTTTTCTTCCCATTTTTGTTTCTCAGTGAACCATCACATGCTTTTGTCACTTTTATTGGTTTTATCAAAGTTGAAACTGTTGGCTTTACTGTTCCTTTCTATTTTGGTACTTTCTCTATATCATAAAGTTTTGCTTCTAAGTTACTACTTTTTTGCCTTCCACCCTCTTCAAGTTTAAATTTCTGTTTTTCTGTAACTTCTAAAAACAGATGCTTAGCTCATTAATTTTTCAGGATTTCTTCTTTAAATTTTATGTACAGAAGGCTATGCATGTGTTTTAAATACTGCTTTAGCTGCATTCCACAAATACTGAAGTGCGCTCTTTTTGTTATTAGTCCAAACTGTCCTCTCACTTCTATTAGAATTTCTCCTTTGACTCCTGGTTTACTTAAAAATGTATTTCTTTATTTGCACGTAGGAGTTTAACATATATTTTTAAAGTTTTTTTTTATTTATTTGTCAGAGACAGATCACAAGTAGGCAGAGCAGCAGGCAGAGAGAGAGAGAGAGACGGGGGAAGCAGGCTCCCCATGGAGCAGAGAGCCTGATGCGGGGCTCGATCCCAGAACCCTGAGATCATGACCTGAGCCAAAGGCAGAGGCTTAACCCACTGAGCCACCCAGGTGCCCCTAACATATATCTTTAAAATACTTAACTCTAACTTTGTTCTTTCACCTTCAGAGAACATACTCTCCATGAGTCCAACCCACTAATGTTTGTTGAGCCTTAGTTTGTAGTCCGTCTGCTCATTTAAAAAAAAAAATTCTGAGATCTTAAGAAGAAAGTGCTTTCAGCATTTGTTGTGTGTCCTGTATTTGTTGGTCAGTTTTGTTATCATTTTATTCAAATATTTCCTATAAATTACTGAGTAATTCCCTATCACTGAGAATTTGTCTACTTCTTCTTACTATATATATCTAAGGTACACTACTTGTTCGTATATATTTAAAACTGGTATGACTTCTAGGTAAAAGTAGCTTTTCATTATATAATCACGTGACTTTTACTGCCAATAATACTTTTTGTGTTGGGTTTTATGATTATTTATATAGTGATCTCAGCCTCCCTTCAGTTAATGTCGAATTGACATTAAAACCTTCTTTACTCATGAACAGTATGTAGTATGTGTTAAGAGTTTATTGTATCTATTCTGACAGTATTTTTTTGTCCCTGGAGTGTTTCTGTCTCTTGTAATCAGTTTGGCTAGTGGTTACTGAGATGTCTTTCCACCGTCTTGGTTCTTGATCACCATCTGTCCCCTCTGCTCATGGTTTCCTTGCCTCTCCTGTCTCGTCTTGTTAGATTAGCTGACTCCGTGAGTGCTCCTTCTGCCTTTGAACCTCATCAGACTGTTCCTGTTCTATTTGTAGTTTCCCTGGAAATTAAGACGTACCCTGCTAACTTTGCAAATCCAAATGTGATCCAGCCTTTCCCCTCCTTCCTGGGCAATGCCCAGATGTTAGACTGTTGTAGATTTGCTAACCCCTCTCCTGAATTAACAGGTTAAATTCGTCTTGTTTTGTTCTGCAGTCCTCTAGACACTGCGTCCACTGTTGCAGTCAGGCAGTGTTCATTTACATCTGCTTATGTGTTCACCTTCGTTCTCGACTCTTTCATCCTAGACCCGTCCTTCCGGACAACTTTCTTTCTGCCCGAAGTACCTTCTCGAGAATTTCCCTCAGTGGTATTGTGTCGCTGACAGATTCTCTTCTCTTAGTTCTCATTCGTCTGTACATGAGAGAAATTCACCCTCATTCTTGAAAGGTACTTCTGCTGTGTTTCTAGGTCGCCAGCGATGCCCTTACGGCACTTGTGTATGTCTTTCTTCTCCAAGTTTCTCATGATTCTGACACCTTGCCACTTGCCGTCGGGTTTAGGCAATCTCTCTTTTTGCACTCAGGATGACATAAGATGCATGTGTCTGGATGTGATCTCATTGTTCTCATTGCTGTTCTCATTGCTCACGCCTGGGATTTGCTAAGCTTCTTGAGTCTGTGGATCTACTCCTGAGTCTGAAGAAGTCTCCCTGTTATATTTTCAACTATTGCTCTGTTATCTCCACTCACTCTTCAGAGCTTGGACCAAATGCTGTTTAGAACTTCTCACCTCACGCCTGCTATGTTCATCCTCTCTACTGTATTTTCTAGAATTTTCTCTCTCCATCCTGTTCTGATTTGTCTTATAATTCATTAATTCTCCCTTCTGTCTGTTCTGTGCATTTTTCCTGCCAGTTATGTCCATATAATTTTCATTTCCGGAAGATCTGTTTGATTATTTTCTGAGTACAGCATGCCGCATTTTCCCTGCAGTTATTTTCAGGGTTGTCATTGGCCGTATTTTACAAACTATAATTTGTACTTTTTTTTTTTTTTTTTTACATTTTAACATCTCTGAGATAGATATATGTATGGAAACTAATGTTGTTTTATAATTCCTACCAGCCAAAAAGCAGCTATAGGGATCATTAATACGCGTACAAAATGGAAATTAGCAATTGGTGTAAAAGGGAAAAAAACATCTGTAAGGCAGCAGCTAGGAAGCAGGTGAGCTCTTCTTCTCCGGCAGCGGCACCAGATGTGCAGCCGCAGCTGCCACTGAAGTCACTGTGTAATGACGTTTCAGTAGACTCTCGCACCGAGCGTGGCCCGTGTGCTGCTGCACAGAGCAGGCGGGCAGTGCGGGACCCTGGAGACGAGCCATCCGGCCTCGGTCGGTCTTCATGCTGCACGCTGCACCTGTTCCTGGACACAGGACCCCCTGGGCTCTACTGCTCGTCTCCGTTTCCCCTAGCTGACACACAGCAACATGGCTGGCACGTGTCACTCCCTCGAACAGAACCTGTCTGTCAGCTCCCGGTGCTGGGCCCGGAGCCTGGTGGGCACGGCGGAGCTTGGTCCACCGCCGAGGGTCTCCTAAGGCTGGAATCAAGGCGTTGGAAAGGGTTGGGGTGTCACCTGAGGCTTGGGCTCCTTCTGTAGCTCTCCTGGTTGTTACAGAATTTGTTTCCTTGCAGCTGTCAAACTCAGAGGGGCTGACTTCTTCAATGTCAAGGGGAACGTCTCTCTGACACGAACTTCGTGGCGAGGGTTCGCTTGACTAGGTCAGGTCCACCAGGGGCAGTCTCCCTTCCAATTCACTCAGAATCCACTGATTGTGACTTAGCCAAGGGAGCTGACGGTCCCTCTCCTTCTCTCACCCTGCCCAGACTAAGGCGGGGGGTATTTTCTAGCATCTGTGCAGCAGGTGGCAGGGATCTTCGGGCTCTCTTGGAATCCACCTGAGAGACTTTCCCACAAGGAGCTGCCCCAGGCCATGGGGGTCATGCATGGCTCATACAGTTTTTGAGTGTGTTTATTCCCAGCATGCACTCAGTGACCGTGGACCTCACCACAGATTAGACACAGGGACCACTGGGTCTACTGAGAGACAGTCCCAGGCCAAAATGTCATTTGCCCACGGTGTGCCCCAGCTCTGTGCTGACTACCATGGTAGGGGGACCAGAGTAATCCCCAGGAATCAGTGTCGAAGATCTCTGACTTCAGGTGTTTGCTCTGACTGGGGCACAACGATTCTAGAATCTCCCACAGAGCTCTGCCTCCCAGGGTCACTGGCCCAGTCTGCAGTTCCCTTCCACACTTGGTGACTGTGAAGCAGCCTGGCTTCCAGGCTTCTGGGTTCTGAACCCCAACCCCATCCATTTGTCTCGCAAGCCACAGAGGTGGTAACTTCTCCCTGCAGTTCCTACCTTGGTGTTGCCTCACTGTTTGGTTTTTTGCCTTAGTCCTCTGATGCCTGTTTAATCAGGTCTCTGTTGTAAAATGACTTTACTGCATGGATGAACCCAGAGGACATGTGGAGTAGAATAAGCCCATCACAGAAGAACAAATACTGCACAATTCCACTTAGATGAGGAATCAGCGACAGTCATACTTGCAGAAGCGCACAGTGGGATGTGGTTGCGAGAGCTCGGTAGGGGAGGAGGAATGGGGAGATGTCAGTCAAAGACATAAAACTTCATTTTTGCAAGATGAGTAAGTTCTAGAGATTTGCCACATAGCACCGTGCCTATAGATACTGATACTGTATTGTGCCCCTAAAACTTGTGAAGAGGGCTTCTCATGTTAACTGTTTTTACACAACAATGAAAAAGAGGCATCAGGAAGCTTCTGGAGGTGATGGGTACATCTGTTAGGTTGGTGTGGCTTCCCAGTCCTGTGTGTCAGATCACATACATTAAATATGCACATCAGCTGTATATCAATCAATTACACCTAAATCAGGCTGTTTAAGATAAATTAATAAAATAAAGTGTCTGTCAAAATAACTGATACATGGTGTGCCCGGCTGGCTCAGTTGGTTAAGTGTCCAACTCTTGATTTTGGCTCAGGTCATCATCTCAGGGTTGTGACATTGAGGCCAGCGTGGGGCTCCACACGGGGCATGGAGTCTGCTAAAGGTTCTCTGTCTCCCTCTGCCTCTGCCCTCCCCACCGCCTGTGCACGCGTGCTCACGCTCTTTCTCTTTCTTTAATAAACCCTTAAAATGAAATAAAACAACAAATACAGTTCCTGGTTTCCTGACTGGAGCCAGACACATGCCCAGAGTTTTCTGCACAATGGAACAGGGACGTGAGCGCCACCATATTTGTATAATGGACCCCTGAGAGGAAAGACAGCAGGACACACTGTGCTCCGTGTGGGTGACACACAGCTCTGCAGCCCACAGCAAGGCCCCACTGCCTGCATTCTGAAGGAGGACCCTACACGGGCTGCGACCCTGTGGCAGGAGGTGAGGAAGTCAGTTCCCCGAGCAGCAGGACGTCCCGTGGGGAGGGAGGGTTTGCCACCAGGCAGCCAGCATCCCAGGGTCAGCCAAGCCTCCACGTGCACCCGGGCACGGGCGACACAGCTGTCTGGTGCCCTTCTCTGTATGCGTGGCACAGTGCACCACGTGAAATGTTGTGTTGGTTATTTTACTCGAAAGACGAAAACAACTTTTCATCCTACCATGAACTTGCAGCCTTGTTTCCACCACACCCGGGTCTCTCCCGTGCGCTTGCAGAAGCCCTTGGGCATCTCGCTGGGCAGGTGCGACAGCGGTTTCAGGGCGGCAGCACAGTGCAATTTGGAGAACGTCAGGAACTTCTAGAAGGCCGCGGAGCAGGCTCCGGGGGCTTTGTGCTTACCTGGTGCGGAGCCACAGCATCGGTGGGCGGGGCACCGAGGGTCACAGAGGGTGACCCCGCATCCTGTCGCAGACTCCCTGGAAGATAGTGGCAGACTTGCTTTATGCAGCAAACTAAAACTAACATTCATACCTTTTTTGGTCTTAATCTATTTAAAATTCTTCTCAGCCTGTATTTTTCAGAGGTGGTCTGGTTTCTCATGTATTCATATTTAAATCAGAATGTTTCTATTTATTCATCTGAATTAAACACATTTACTGTATCTTAGAGATCTGCATCGCAAATGAAACTATTTTTAGCAAGTTGTGAGGAAAGTACAGAAATAAATTATCTAAGTTTTTACAAATTTAATTCCCACGTGTCATACCTTTGCTTTCTTTTTTTCAAAAGTATTACATTTAAATAAAATGTAACACATTATTGAAAGACCCGAGGGAATTTCAAAAACACAGTCATGCAAATGATGGCTACTTTTTCTGTGTCAGCCTGTCCCCTCTTTGGGAATCAATGTCACACTGCACACCCCCCCCCAGGGAACCTAATGTGCACTTCTTAACCTGTGTTATCTGTGGTAACAACGTTCGCAGGTGCAGAACAATTAGTTATACTTAAAACTTCTATCATAGTATCCAGATATTATTTCTATAGACAGAATATAGTATCCAACTGTGAGTTTTTTCCTCAAAGTTTTTTTTGTTTTGTTTTTTGTTTAAAGGAGGCTCTACACCCAGCGTGGGGCTTGAACTCACAACCCTGAGATCAAGAGTCGCATGGTCTACCGACTGAGCCGGCCAGGTGCCCCTCTGCAAAGGAATTTTAAAGAAATTCCATACTTTATCATCTACCAATTGTACCAATTTGAAATATACTGTATTCAAAATGAAGTCTTGAAGTATGATTATAATTCCACTTAAATATCAGAGATGGAAAAGCACAGACTGAGACTAACAGGCATGCGTTCAGCAAGTGACAGAGCTAGCAGTGGCTTTTTCTGCTATAAACCCTTGACACGGTCGCTTAATAGTCAGATGAGGAAGTGTGTTCAGAAATGTCACAGAACACTGAACAAGGATTTTATTGCTCTGCAGCATTCAGAGACGAAATAATGGTAAAATAAAACTCGAGGTTAAAATGTTAACTTCATAAAGCGTGGTGATAATATACGGCCTTTCTTTCTTTAGGTTCCTTAGCAATGTCAAGCCCACCAATCAGTGTTTTGGCCCTCGATGTACTGATCCAGTGGTGTTCTGCAGCCGGCAGGACCGCAGCCTTGACTTTGGAGCAGCCGCGCTGGGCCAGCCCCCACCCGAATGCTCTGCGTCTCTTCTCCCACATTCAGTGCCTCCTCACGTCTCTTGAATTAGAACCCATCCTGGTTCTCACCTTCACAAGGGCACTCGCGTTCTCTTTAACTGTTTCATCTACTGTCCACAAAAAAGTCAGTCCACACATATTTCTTCAACAGCCACTCTGCTTTCCAGAGTTTGCCTGTCTCAAGTTTCTTAAGAGCCTGCTCCCTGCCTTCCAGAATATTCGTCCACTGGAGCAAGCCCCTCATGACCCAAACCAGTGTGAGCCACAGAACCGTGCAGTAAACGGAAAGGAGAGCTCAGACATACGAAGGTCCTCTAACTGACTTGTACAAGAGATGGCCTCGGTTAGAAACACGGGCTGTCCCCTCATTTAAAGGTAGCATTCACTGCTTATTTTTATTAAATTCTCGTATCACTAATACTATCTTGGTGGAAGAAAATTTAAGGAGTTTATATGTGACAATTCTTAGCTTCCTGATTCATGGAAAAATGTCCAGGAAATCTTAATGAGAGGCAAGGGAAAGGAGTTAATAAGTTGTTGGAAATGGCTGAAAGCAGGTGCTCCAAAAACCAGAAGTGGAGGACAGTCACTAGCATTCCAGGGCGAGTCTGGGTGTCTCCCTGGTGTCCCCCACGCTGTGCAATTTCTCCCCACACCCTCTCAGACAGCTCAGAGCACACAGACATGTGATACCCCAGCCTGACCCGTAGCCAACTCAAGACAGCCAGAGCACCCTCGCCTCAGCCTGCAACAGATGGCAGCCTTCCAAAATCAGGCAGTGACTGGAGCAACATAAGAAAGTTGTATTGATGACAAAAGCATTCTTATAAACTATTTCATGGTACTGAATAAAGGTAGCTCCACTTAAACCTTTTACAGTGATAGAAAAATCTCCAAATCGTATTAAACTAGACCAAAGAAAATGGCTCAACATTTTATCAAGAGTACATACACACACACACACACACACACACACACTGACCTGGGATTTCAGGCTGCTCCCACCTGAGCAGGAAGCTGGCTTTCACGTGGCCACACGGACCCATGAGAGTGGGGGGCAGCAGGTCCTGACCTAGGCGACACCTAGCCCCCTCCCTTTGAGATCTGAGCTACTCACCCTTAGTCAGGTGGTCAGTTTCTAACCACGTGTCGGATCGGTACTGCTCTTTGGCTTTCATTTTACTAAAAGAGGCAGAAAGAAAGAAAGATGTCATTAAGTGCTGAGTGCTGGAGACGACTTAAAATTGGATCCCATAGAACTGGGGGTGGGGGTGGGGCTAATTCAGTTAGGATCCTCAGTCAAGCCCAATTTTGTGCTTGAAACATTTCAGATAAAAGAGATTTGACAACCACATCAGGGTTGTTTAATAGGAAACCAAAATAATGGAGCAAATACTGAGTAATGAACACACACACACATATATGTATGTATATCTGTATACACTACTTTATATACTGTACACACTGCTTTCCATCACACACATACACATGTATGTACATGTATCTGTGTACACACTACTTTCCATCACACATACACATGCATGTACATGTATCTGTCTACACCACTTTCCATCTGACTCCCATGCCTGCTTTTGAGCAGAGGTAAGAAGGGTGACGCCCTGGGAGTGAGTTGAAATACCACGTTTATTCTGAAACAAATAAATAGCGGTAACAGATGGTATTGACAGTTCTGAGACGTCTCCTTCTCATACCGAGACCTGTCTTCTCTCTTTCACCTTTAAGTAAAGGATACCGGTCTTCTAACCGAATCGTCTGTAGCATGTGAAGCTTTTAGCTCTCAGTAACTCGCCTCCTCGCCCTGAACCTGACCCAGACGTGATGTGCACAGTTACGTGCCGAAGGCTTTAGGCACAGGGTGGCCCTCAGAGGCATGTCTCTCCTCCCGCTCACCCAGGGACTCTGTCAGAGCACATTTATGTAGTAAACAGGTCATATGTGTATATTTACACCGGTTTGAATTTGGATTTTTCCCCCTTATGCTGCACTGTTCCACCATCTCACCTACGCTGATGTATCGTGAGCTACAACTCTTGTCGGTTTGTATGATTGTTACAACTGTCATTCACCTTGTTGGGGGCTAATTCACCTATGTTTGTGTTAAGAAGGGAACAGAATTCTCCACTAGCCGGAATGAGGAGAGGCACCTTTTAAAACATACACATATTGGAGTACACAAGCCAAATTATAAGCTACAGTTAAAAATAGGTGGAGGGGCACCTCGGTGGCTCAGTGGGTTAAGCCTCTGCCTTCGGCTCAGGTCATGATCCCAGGGTCCTGGGATCAAGCCCCGCATCGGGCTCTCTGCTCAACAGGAAGCCTGCTTCCTCCTCTCTCTGCCTGCCTCTCTGCCTACTTGTGATCTCTGTCTGTCAAATAAATAAATAAAATCTTAAAAAAAAAATAGGTGGAAACCAGCACCAGTGGGCCCTTCAGAAATTAAGGATCTGTGGGAAATGGGCAAGAATTTTTAGCTTCCCTCATTCTATACTCATTAACGGGTGTTTTTCTGCATAGACAGGGTGTTGCTTACAAGATGATTTCGGTGCTTGTGAATCAGGAACTTGTACAAATAAGAAGGAAAAAACAGCAGAAACCTTCATCACAGATGTAGGAGTTTCCAGAAGCATTGACAGCATTTCGAGGAGATGCCCCAGTCAACGAGAGCCTATCGAAAGTACCTAACTGCTTTCAACTTTTTCTTAACTTTCCATTTCATAGAAGAAATCTTTTCTTTCTTTTTTTTAACTGAACTCTAGCTCACTGGAAGAGATTGAACGTGGCAGCGCACAGCGAGGACTTTGAGACCAGACTTCACGTCCTTCTGAGAGTGGCACGGTGGGGCTCACCTGTCTGCAGTGCCTCTGGGGGCACCTGTCGGGAAGCTCGATCTCCATCCAGAGCCGACCCTGGCTGGAGTAGGGCCAACTCGCCCAGCGTCTCAAACCTCTCCATCGCCCCAGTGTCTTCTACAAAATCAGTTAAGTATGCTTTCATCTGTCTTCTATTTAGGATGTTTAAATCCCACCCAGAAAAATTTAGGAGGTGCTCAGGACTGTTACTTGTCTTGAATAGTAAATAGGAAAGTTACTCTTTACTAAGTTGGGCACAGTATTAAGGATTCCTAAGAACAGCCTCATTTGTATATGTACCAACATGATAGCTGTCCCCCACCCCCCACCACTGCTGCCACTGGCAAAGAACAGGGCCGACTTCTTAAGAAGAGACTCTTTGTGGGTTGAAACCCATATATATTGACATCATTCAGCAACTTCATCATCATGGTTTCCAGCGTCTGTCTTTTCTGCCCTGTGCACCTTGCTGGACTGTGAGTGACACCCACCCTTGGTCCTGGAGCGGAGTGGGAACTTCTGGAAGACTCCACTCCTTTGGTTATTTCTAAGGTCAAGCCCTGAGTATCCCTTTTGCCCCTGATGCTAGAATGTAGAAAGTAAAATATATGAAATGCTAACGTGGAAAAAGTAAATCAACGTAAGTAAGGGCAGAAGCCAAGATACGTGACAGTATCACGTGACAGGTCACAACATGAGACTACAGAAGGAGGCTGAAGAACTCTTTTTACTACCAGCAAAAAAAGAGTAAAAGACTCAAGATGGTACCAGTGCACACACAGGAGTAAAGACCTCGAGATGGTACCAGTGCAAACACAGAGCCCTAGATCCTGACAAAGCTCCTAAGAACTTAACACACACTGGGCAGGAGCAGCCTACTTCCCGGACTCAGAGTGCGTGTCTGGTTGGAGAAACTATTCCTTCTCTCAAGGGGGAGACAGACTGACAGACCTGATTGAGAAAGGGCACTATTCTGAACATTTTACTCCTAGAGATTAACTTAGATACTGGCACAGGCACTGAAATTCTAGTCGGCCCATCCGTGGAGCAGCCGCCTGCCCAGTGGTGTGTAGAGTGCACACCGCTCGGTGTTGTCACAGCATTAGGCCTCTGTTCCAGAAGGATTGCCCGTTGCTGGACAGGCCCAGCGGCAGCTGAGGCTGGCACAGGCCAGTCCGGGTGTGAAAGAAACGAAAGGCGTTTGTACACACAGGGATTTACCATGCACAGACTGTTCTGAAATTCCCCCAGGCCGCTCTCTGGTGCAAAGCAAACTCTGACTCCAGGAAAGTAGGAAACAAAGGACCCAAGAAGAGTAGCCCAGCCAGTCACTTCCTGTTAAATCTACAGGACTGTCCGTGAGGAATTATCTGCCTCCGACACCCCGGCAGTTCAGCGCTGGGACTGGAGCGGACATGTCAGCGCTCTTGAGCCAACACAGGCGGAGCACAGCCCTCTCAGCATCTGCATGGCCCCGTGGTTTCCGGACGCCGCAGTCCCCACACATCCCTGCAGCTGCATCCCACAGGGGCCTCTCACCTTTCATCCTGCAGAAGGAGGGAGTTCTCTCTTTGCTCGTAGTGATGTGAACATGCCCAGGTTTCTCCTCCTGGAGATCTTGCTGGACAAGGGCGTCCTGAAAGCCTGGTTCCCGGCCCTCCAGCCGCCCAAAGGAGCCACTGCCGGCAGGCCAACTGCTGCTCCCCGGGGGTTCCGAGGCTGGCTCCTGCCCCTGCAACAGTTACCGGTGATGGCTCAGCTGTGCAGACCAGATGGGGACCTGTGTGTAATGGTCCAGTCTGGGGGGAAGGAGCTCATCCTTCCCTGGGGGGTTAGGGTGGGAGAAATTAGGAGGACACTAAGGAGATGACATTGTGATCCTGGACTGTGACACAGCCTCTGAATTACGAATGTTCAGATACGTATGTACGTGAAGCTGTGTATCCGGACAGACGGCCGTACATATGAAGCTGTGTATATATGAACTTGTGTGTATATACAGGATAATAGGAATCGCAAGTTCTTTTATAAGTTTTGTTTTACTGTGAGATTTTCTTTGGTAACTTTTAATTCTGACATGATTTCAAACTTGCAGAACAGTATGAGGAGACAGAGAGCGCCTATAAATTCTTTATCAAATTTACCATTTTAAACATTTTGCCCCATTTGCTTTCTCTCTCTCTTTCTCCTGCATATGTAATATGGACATGTCTTTCCCGAACCATTTGAAAATACGGTGCAGACACTGAATTTCAGAATAAGGACGCCACCAGGGTGCCTGGTGGCTCAGTTGGTTGAGCATCTGACTCCTGGTTTCTGCTCAGGCCGTGATCTCAGGGTCACGGGATAAAGCCCCATGCTGGGCTTACTGCTTGTGGGGAGTCTGCTTCAGGATTCTGTCTCCCTGTCCCTCTGTCCCCCATCCCCCATTCACTCAGGCGCTCCCTCTGTCTCTAAAATTAATAATCTTAAAAAAAAGGGGGCACCACCTGCATAACCACCCCACCAGGATAAAACCTGGAAATTCAGCATGGACACACCATTGATGAAACTACCGACAGAGAGAGGGAAGTGACGTTTTACCTTCAAAGGAATAACACATTGTTTTCACACACATTATGAAACTAAGAAAATGCATAACGGAGCAGCATCTTCGAAGCACCTCGTGAAACCAGCCGCCAGCGGGCAGCTCCGCAGCCAGTTCGGGCCGTACTTCCCACACGGAGGGGGGCTGCCACCCCGCGTCGACGGATGACCGCGGCCAGCTCTGAGAGGGGACGTGGAAGTGGTGGAGAGAGCAGGTCCCGAGACTTGTCGTCACAGGGAAGAGACATCTCCCATCCCCGCGAGGTGACAGATGTGCACTGACTGGCCGTGGCCTCCGTCACCCCCTCACCATGAGGCCCTCGTGCCGAACACCAGGAGCTTGGATGGCGCTGTCCCCCAGGGGTCCTCGGTACGACTGGGAACCAGGGGTCAGAATGTCCTGCACATGGACGGAACTGCAGGATGTCCTTCCACAGGCCACACTGGAAGAGATGCCACAGGGGAGTTTTGAGTCCCAAGGGAGGGAACTGCAGATGGCGGGACGGGGACGGACACAGGAAGGATGGACACAGGACTGCTGCCGTGTGGGGGACTCTGCACCAGCACTAAGGAAGCGGGAGCCAGCGTGGGCTCCACGTCATGTGGGGCCTGGAATGAATGACAGCGTGGGAGCCAGATGGGGTTGGGGCTTCGAGGTCCCACACAGTCCATCTATTCTTTTTTTTTTTTTTTTTTTAGATTTTATTTATTTATTTGACAGACAGAGATCACAAGTAAGCAGAGAGGCAGGCGGGGGTGGGAGAAGCAGGCTCCCTGCTGAGCAGAGAGACCGATGCAGGGCTCGATCCAAGGATCCTAGGATCATGACCTAAACCGAAGGCAGAGGCTTAACCCATTGAGCCACCCAGGCGCCCCCCAGTCTGTCTATTCTAAAATCCACGCAGATGGGGAATCCAGATGTGAAATGTGAAACAACAGAATGTTTACAAGAGAAATCATGACATTCTGATGACAAACGGGGTCACGACAGATACTCTGCTGGCGAGAGTTCTCCCCACAAGCACCTTCTTGGGAAAAGCCACCCCCAGCCCTCCTGAGACGAGCACACAGGAGGCACCTGTCTGCCCGCCCGACCTGGAGGCTGAGCGCCTGCCGCCCGCCTTCGCGTCTGAGGTGACCGGGAGCGATGGTGTCCAGGCCCAGCTCCTCCTTTCCCGCTCGGGATGCAGAGAGGCAGCCACCTCCAGAGAAATGTCACCACGCAGGAAGCCCTGGAAAGCTCTCGCATCAAAAAGCAGACCACAGACGTCACCAGACGTCCATGCCCTCCCTTGTAACTCGTATAAACTGTCTCCTGAGAAGAGAATTGTCCAGCCTTGTGATCTCCCCAAGTGACAGCTTATCTGGTCTACCTCTTCCGTGATGAAGGACGGATGGTTACAGCTCAGATGGCCAGAAGGCCTGTCCTGCAAAGTGGTGTCTTCCAACGGTGTCCTGCACACCAGGCAGACTTGAGTCCCCTTAACAGAATCCCAGACCATTGTCAGGGGAGCTGTAGCCACACTGGGCTATAGCCCTGACCTCTGGCCTCCAGTCCCCAGCACCCCCACAGGCCCCGACACAGCTGTCCAGGCTCTCCTCCTCTGTGGCCTTGTCCCAGCCGACCTATTTGCTTATGTCTGTCCCCTTCCACTTTGTTTGTCCCTGCTCATGCCCTCCAGTCCCTGTCACTCCTCCCTATCCCCCTGCTTCCTTCCCACAGAGTTTCCTGTCCTTCCTTTCTCTTCTGAACAGTTGTTTTCTATTCCTCTGGTCCCTGCGACTCACCTGCTCATCGATGGAAGAACATGTATTGAGAAAGGTAATAACTAATGTTGGCAAGGACATGGAGAAATTGGGACACTCGTACACTGCTGGTGGGAATGCACCAGACAACAGTAGCCTTTTTGGCCTGGCAGGAGAGGTCTTGGGGAAGACCATGGGGTAGGAGGTCCTGGGAGTCTGTCACCCAATCTAGATGATACTTGCACTGGCAGAATCTGTCCGGGGTAACCCCTTTGGAAATCTGGTGTCTAATGAAGGCTTGCAACTTCCAGGAGAAGGCTTGGGTGGCAAATTGCATTCAATTTTGAGTGGTTTCGGCTCTTAACACAGTAGCAACTATCCATTCCCTACCCCCAGCCATGTGGCAGGCAGCTGTGCATGTATTCCTGAAGCAGCACTCAGTTTGGGGAACATAGAGTAAGCAGAAAGGGCCCTGTCCTCCAAATACTGGGTATCTGTGCTGTGACCACCGATGGCTGCTGCTTCTCACAGAGGCGCTGACAAAGAACTCTTATTTTTCTTCCCCCAGTGTTGCAACCCTCTCCCCTCGGGCTCAAGAGACCTCCAGAGGATTTCAAGGACCAGTTCCACTTTATTCCCCCTTCATTTTTTTGCTCTTCCCCTTCAGGAGCCAGATATTAAAGACTAGGACATTCCAAAAGAAATGCACATGCAGGGGAAAGTAAACACGACTGTGTCTGCCGAGGAAAGGCTCAGAGAAGACCCAAGAAGACATTATGTTTATGCTGCAAGCTGATCCTTGGCACAGAGAGGCTACAATTAAAAAAAAAAATTTTTTTTAATTAAAAATAGCAAACCCTGGGGAAAGCGGAAATTCTAATTTTCAGACTTACCACATTGTTAAATTCAAATGTCTGGTTCTCAACAATATAACATAGCAGATGTACAAAACCCAGGAAAGTATGCCCCATTCCAAGGGGAAAAGTAAGTCAACAGAATCTGTTCCTGAAAAGTAGTAACTATTAGACAAGGACTTCAGAATCATGCTCTTATGGCTCTTAGGGTTGCTCAAGAAGCTAAAGGAAGACTTGCATGAAGTCAAGGAATCTACCTGTGGATGAAATGGAAGCATCGAGGCAGAGACAGAAAACGCACAGAGGAACCAAAAAGAAACAAAGTACAGTAACTGAGATGGAAAACACAGGAGAAGCATTGGGAGACAGTGTCAGGCCAGCAGGAAAAGAGTCTGTGAACTTGAAGACTACACTGGACATTAGGAAGGCTGAGGAACGAAGGAGAAAAGATCAAAGAAAAACAAGCAGAACCCAGAAGAAATTTGGCATCTTCAAAAGGACTGACACATGTGTCTTGGAAATCTCAGAAACAGGAGAGAAAAAAGAAAAGGGCAGAGAGAATACTCGAAGAAATCATGGCTGAAAAATTCAGAATTTGAAGAAAGACATGCACACAAACATTAAAGAAACCCAGTGAACTTCCTAGTAAGATGAACTGAGAGAGACCCCAAACGAGACACATTATAATCAAACTTCCAGAGCTGCCAACAAAAAGTCAACACAGGGCAAGGGGTCCCCAGTAAGGCTGCAAGCAGATTGCTCACCAGAAATCTGGAAGGCCGGGAGACCGCGGGCTGATACTCAACGTGAGAACAGGAAAACCGTCAAGAAATCCCGTATCTCAGGGTCACCTGGGTGGCTCAGTTGTTGAGCGTCTGCCTTCAGCTCAGGTCATGATCCCAGGACCCTGGGATTGAGCCCCACATCAGGCTCCCTGCTTTGCGGGAAGCCTGCTTCTACCTTTCCCTCTCCTACTCCCCTGCTTGTGTTCCCTCTCTCACTGTCTCTCTCTCTCTCTCTCTCTCTCTGTCAAATAAATAAACAAAATCTTTAAAAAAAAAAAAAAAAAAAAGAAAGAAAGAAAGAAAAATCCTGTATCTGGTTCAAGTGTTCTTTGTAAGTGAGGGAGCAATCAAGATATTCTGAAAGAAACAACAGTGGGAGGAGCTGTGACTAGAACTTCCCTACCAAAAAAAGGTCAGCAGAGTCCTGCTAGGTGCAGTGAAGGGTCAACCAGTAACTCAAAGCCACATAGAGAAATAAAGATTTCAGTAAAGGCAATGTATGGGCAATTATAAAAGCTGGTGAAGTTCATTGTCCTGGGACACAGGCTCACTGACAGCCTGGGACCTAATCCCAGGGCTAGAGAACAACTCCCCTCCCCCCACACCTCACAACCACATACTAAAGCCAGTTTCTGGGAGTTCCTTCTGTCCAGCGCATCACACCTGGCTATCTAGAAAAAATCACAAGCCTTACGAAAAGGCAGAACACACAGTTTGAAGAGACAGGGAGGCCTCAGAATCAGACTTGCGTATGGCAGGGCTGTTGGAAGGATCAGACGGGGGAATTTAAAACCACTCTGGTAATATACTAAGGACTTTAACAGAAAAAGTACACAGTATGCAAGGACAGTATGTAGTGTCAACAGAGAGTAGAAATTCTAAGAAAGGTTAAAAAGAAAAGCCAGAGATCAAAAACATTTTGACAGAAGTGGGGCTCGCTTTTGACGGGCTCATTGTCGACTGGACACGACCGAGGAGAGAATCTGTCTCTGAGTTGGGAATGTGACTGTAGCGACGCCCAAACTGAAAATCAAAGGTAGAAAAGACCGGGAAAAAATACGTAAGAACATGCAAGGACCGAGGGACATCCACAGGGCTGTGACACACGTGTCATGGGGACATCAGGAGGAGGAAGAGACAAGGGAACAGCAGCAAAATCTGAGGCTGTCGTGACAGAAACACTCCCCAGATTACCACCAGGCTCCAAAGCACAAATCAGGAAGCTGGGAAATAAGACAAATGTCCAGAACAACGACACTTACATGTGTGAGAACGGGGAGTAGATAAAGACTTTCTCAAACAAATGGGAAGTGAGGGAGCGTGCTGCACGCCGCCCTGCATCATGAGAGATGTTAAGGAAGTGTTTCAGGGAGCAGGAAAATGAAATAGCTCAGAACCTCAGATCTGCATAAAGAAAGGAAGAGCATCAAAGAAGGAATAAGTGAAGGTAAGAGAAAACTTATTTTTATTATTCTTTTTTTAAGGATTTTATTTATTTGGCAGAGAGGGAGAGAGAGCACAAGCAGGGGAAGCAACGGGCAGAGGGAGAAGCGGACTCCCCGCCCAGCAGAGAGCCAGACACGGGGCTCCATCCCAGAACCCCAGGATCATGACCTGAGCCGAAGGCAGACGCTTAACGACGGAGCCACGAGGCGCCCCTGCTCTGATTCTTAATCGATGTAACGGAGCATTTTGTTCAAAATCATAACAGCCACTCTGTATTTGACTCTGTATTTATGGATGTTTATGGAGGGGCATAAAGTAGAGACACTCTTACCATACAACCCAAGAATCATGCTCCTTGGTATTTACTCAAATTATTTAAAAATTTGTGACCCCAAAACCTACATATGGATGTTCATAGCAGCTTAATTCATAATTACCAAACCTTGGAATGGACCAGGTAGGTGAGCCGATAGATAAGCTCCGTTGCATCCAGACAATGCAGTGTTACTCAGTGCAAGAAGAAACACGCCGTCAAGCTACGAAAGGACAAACAGGAAACTTACATGTGTATCACCACACGATGGAAGCCAGTCTGAAAGGGGGATGTACTGTATGATTCCATGATTCTATGACATTCTGGAACAAGGAGAACTGTGGAGACTGTAAACAGATCAGTGGTTGCTAGAAGGGGACGGGGGCACCATAGGCAGAGCCCAGAGAATTTTTAGGGCAGTGAAACTATTCTGCATGGCACTGCTACTGCAGAGGTAGAACCTGTCACTGTACATTGGTCTGAAGCTGTAGGAGGACTGTGGACGTGGGGTGACTATGACGTGTCACTGTAGGTTCCCTGAATGTGATGGCTGTACCACTCTGGTGGGGATGTTTGTGGTGGGGGAGCACAGGGGCATCTGGGAAGTACCTGTATATTCTCCTCGGTATTCGCCATGAATCTAAAACGGCTCCCAAAAATAGTTTATTAATTTAAAGAAAACAAAAGCACAGGGAACACAGACATGAGCAGTCATTTCTGTGGCGATTTCACCGCTGGTTTTCCCTATCAGGAGTGAGGAGCACGTGTTTTAGGGTTAGGGTTAGTGGCCCCGGGTCACAAGTGGACAGTGTGCGTGATGTGGCCTTGCGGGCTGCTGTTCAGGAACAGAAAAGGAACTTACTGGTTGCTTTTAATGGAAGTGTGGGAACAAAACAGTCACTGTCCGGTGACCAGCACCTGCTGTATTTTGTTTCCTTCTCTCGTAGGAAAAGGAAGAATTGATTGAAGAATGGCAGCCGGAACCTCTTGTTCCTCCCATCTCGAAAGACCATCCTGCTCTCAACTACAACATCGTTTCAGGGTAAAGTGCTTTGCTTCTCGAAGGTTGTGTACTTGCTCTCCTGTAGGTATACTTGCCAAAGCATACAGAGGTTTATGTAGTGTTTCTAGCAGAAATACAACAGTAAGAAATCTCAGAAGCTCAGAAATCATTTTAGTGCCCGACGTAGGACTCTGCTAAGGACGTACGGACAGTTTTATGGTCTCTAGTTTGAGCATTGCAGTTTGTACCTTTCTTCCATTAAAAAAACAAAAACCTCGTTTTGCGAAATTATATGTCTTCCTGGTAATACTTCAAATAGTGAGACAGATTCGAAATGAAAAGCAGTGCTCCTTTTTCTCAGCTTCATTGTTTCTGACTTTAGATCTGTTGTGGGTTACCTTCATAGCCAGATGTGAGTCTTGTGCTCACGCTTCTGCTTAGCGAGGCAGCACGGACAGCAGCACTTGACTCTGACAGTTCGAGTTCTGAAACTGACATTCCTTGGGCTGCCTCTCTCCCCACTTGTTCCAAGGTCTGATCTGTCTTTGTGTTTAGTTCTTCTGTTGCTTGTCTTTGCTTTACCACGTCTGCTTTCTTAAATTAAGAAGTACTTTAAGTTTATAGGAAATACCCAACCCATGTATACCCACCATCCAGGATAAATAGGCATTCACCTTTTGCTATCTTTATTTCAGATCTACCTTAAGAAGGAAATAAAACGTTCCAGTTGTAGCTAAGAAATGCCTTCCCATCTACCACTTATTCTTATCACCCACAAAGGATGACCATTTTCATGAAGTTGGCAGATGTCTTTAACTTACATTTAAACCTTTGACAAAAAAAGATTCATTTCTTTATTTTAGAGAGGGAGAGAGAGAGAGAGCGTGCCCAAGAACAGAGAGGGACAGAGGGAGACAGAGAACCCTCAACAGGTTCCACGCTGAGCACACAGCGTGGTGCGGGACTTGAACTCAGGACCCGACGATCAGGAGCCAAAATCAAGAGTTGGACACTTGACCAACTGAGCCACCCAGGTGTCCCTCTATTTATACTTTTAACATGTATCCTTGACACCATGAAATCATTGAGTATTTTGTCTGAATATGTGATGCAGCATATTTCTCTGAGTGTGTCCTTCCGCTCCTGCGCTGATGGAAAGGGGGTTTGCATTCTTCACTCCGTGCATTGCTGTGGTCATGTGGAATTTTTAGGCGTTCTGCACTCGGACTTACTCATCAGCAGTGCCGTGGTTAAGATGACCTTCCCTGCCCCCCGAGGTCGAATGTGCCCATGTCAGTATGGTGGTCGGCTGTCCTGGCGTGCATTGACTTGTCCATCGTTTACCTACTGAGTAGAAATTTCCCTTTTTCTGTATAGTGCGTGCCCTTCTAACAGGTCTGCTTCTGGCTTTGTTTCTCCTCTGCCGGCATGTCCACTTAAACTCCACTTAAATAGCACAGCTTAAGAATAGGCCTTGACTAGAGCAAGGCCTTCACCTCCTTGTCCTTCTAAACTGCGTGGCTATTTGCAGTTCTGTTCCTTGGTGTGAGCTTGTTTAACTGATCACGTTTGACCGACAAATGAGGTCGGGTTGTGACTGGCAGTGCGCTGATGTGGATTCGTGGGAAAACCACCGTGTGCCTGGTGTGTCACTCTGGTCTTTCATGTCCTACAGTAAAGCCATGTAATTTTCTTCATAAAGACTGCTTGTCTTGGGGCTCCTGGGTGGCTCTGTGGGTTAAAGCCTCTGCCTTTGGCTCAGGTCATGGTCTCAGTGTCCTGGGATGGACCCCCGCATCGGGCTCTTTGCTCAGTGGGGAGCCTGCTTCCTCCTCTCCCTCTGCCTGCCTCTCTGCCTACTTGTGATCTCTGTCTGTCAAATAAATAAATAAAATCTTGAGAAAAAAAATGTAGCTACTTTTCAGTGAATGCACTAGTGCTGTTCATTCAGTACTGGGTTAAACAAGAGTAAGTGAATTTACTTAACTTGGAGAGGTTTTTCCTTTCAGTAATAGCCGTATTGACCTAATCCACAGATCATGAAATTGAGTGGGTTTTAGTATGTTCACAGAGTTGTGCAACCATTGCCACCATCTCATTTCAGAGTATTTTTTTAAAGATTTTATTTATTTATTTATTTGACAGAGATCACAAGTAGGCAGAGAGGCAGGCAGGGAGGGGGGAAGCAGGCTCCCTGACGAGCAGAGTGTCCGATGCAGGGCTCGATCCCAGGACCCAGGGACCATGACCTGAGCTGAAGGCAGAGGCTTAACCCTCTGAGCCACCCAGGCACCCCCAGAATATTTTTATCAGCCCAGAAAGAGATTGCACACCCACGCTCACTCACCCCCCACACCCCCCGTTCCCCATCTACTTTCCCCTGACACCTACTAACCTACTTTCTCCGTGTTTGCCTGTTTTGGACTTTAAAGGAACCGTGCAGTATGTGGCCCTTTGTGTCTGATTTCTTTCATTTAGCATCACATTTCCAAGGTTTGTCCATGTCGTAGTAGCTTGTGTCAGTTTTGTGTCTGAATAATACAGTATTTCACTCTGAATATATCATACATGGCACATTCATCAGTTGATGTTCATTAGGGTTGTTTCCACAGTAGTATATGAAAAGAGAAAAATTATATGAGTGCATAAACTCCCATGAATATTTGTGTACATTTTTTTTTAATTTCACCATTTTTTTTTTAAGATTTTATTAGAGAGTGCATGCACAAGTGGGGGAGGGGCAGAGGGAGGCAGAGAAGGGACTCCACACTTCTGGACCCCGAGGTCAAGACCTGAGCCAAAGGCAGACACTTAACTGACGGAGCCACCCTGGCAGCTCTGGGTACACATTCGTTCTGTGGACATGCATTTTTGTTTCGCCTGGATATACAGCTGAGAATGAAATTGTTGAGGTTTGTGGGAACTTACTCTGAGGAACCACCAGTCTGTCTTCCAGAGTGGCTGAACCACTTTGCATTTCCATCAGCAACACATGAGAGTTGTGATTTCTCCCTGTCTTGGCCAACATTGTCTTTCATTGTGACCCTCCTGCTGGGTGGGGAGTGGCACCCTCCATGGCTGGGATTTGCATTTCCCAATGACCAATGACGCTGAGCACCTTTTCATGCGCTCATCGGCCGTTTACGTGTCTGTTCCGGAGAATGACCTACTGACATCATTTGCCCATTTTCTAATTGGGTTATTTGTCTTTTATCGTTGAGTTACAAGAGCACTTTGTATATTTTGTATACCAGTCCCTTATCAAAAATATGACATGCAGATGTTTACCCCATTCTGTGGGTTTGTCGCTTCTCTGCAGTGTGCTTGGAAGCACAGATGTTCCTAATTGTGATGAAGTCCAGTTGTCTGTTTTGTTCTTTTGTTGCTTGTGCTTCCATGTTGGTTTTGCAATCCTTCCCTGATCCAAGATTTTGCAGGTTTCCTCCTTTGTTTCCAGGAGGAGGACTCGATGTGGATTTGTACCCAATTCCTGTTTTTGGCATGGCGCCGTGCCGCAGCTGTCCGCAGGACTCACAGTTACACTCGGGCTTTTCCAGGGAGGAAGTCTGTCTTTCTGCAGAGTAGGAGGGGATCTGAGCCAGTGGCTGCTGCTTCCCAGGTTTCCAGCTGCCCTCTTGCTCACCGGGAGCTGTTCCTGGGCAGTGGGGGGTGGGGTGGGGGGCTCGTTTTCCAGGAGCAGCGGCTAAGCCGCTCACTGCCGGCTCACGTGCAGCTTGCTTTCTGGTCTGTGACTTCTCACAGACAACCTGTCCGTTTGCCAGGAGTCATCTCTCCCTGCGTCCTGAGCTTGGTAGCGTCAGATTGTTAGACCTTGGAGGCGTCTTATGTCTCATTAGAAGGAACCACAGGCTGACGGGTTTTGTTCATTCTGTTCTGTTTACCAGAGGCCACTGGTAGGTCTTCCTATTCATAAATAATTCTTAAATTCCTGGAATAAGGCTGTTTGATTGGTTCTTATACATTGCTGGTTTGTTTTGCTCATGTTTGGGATTCTTGACCTGCATGTTGAATTGTGAGTTTTGTTTCTTCTTTTCCCTTTCTGCTGCTGGTCCAGTTCAGGTATCAGATATAATCAGCCTTGCCCTCCTCTTAGTCATCGTGTCGTAGGCACGCTGACAACACTGACTCCGTCTCTGGCCCTCCAGTTTCGTGCCCATGCAGTGGCCTCGCCAGGGCTTTGTGGTCTGGGCCCTGTGTAGGTTAACGTATGCCCTGGACCAGAAGAGGGGAGGCTCGTTCTGGTCTTCCCTGAAGAAGACACCATAGCTAACTGGTCGGGATCACTGGCCCGCAGAAGGCACCAGTTTTGATGACCGCCCCGTGACCGTGTCCCCATGCCCTGTGCTCCCAAAGAGCCAGGGCAGGGCTCACCTGGATGGGGCGCAGAGCAGCTGTACCCCGCCCCGCCCACCCCGGCTCCCCGTCGTTAAGTCACCCTGCAGCCCTGTCGCATGATGGGGGCCACCTTCAGCTTTCAGTCGTGCGGGGGCTGCGCAGCCCAGAGGACGCGTGACTGACCCTCTGCCGCCCTCAAACAGGTCTGCGTGGGTTGCGCTGTTGGTTGTCTTGAGCCTAGACTTTTAGTCCCAAACTCCCTGTCTCCAGTGAGTTCTTCCAACCGAGTGAGTGGTGGTCATCGTCTGTAAGCAGTCGTCCTTCTTCTTACTGTTCCCGAGGGACTTGGCCTGAGCAGCTTCTCGGGGTGCGCTGACCACACGCCTTTAGGGATAGACGTGTATGACACGCATGTGCGGGCTCGTGTTTCCCTGCAGGCTGTGCTTGCTCGGTCCCGCTTCTCACTCAGCTCTGCCTGAGGCTCGTCTTCTGACACGGTGGAGGCTCCGTCTTAGTTTCTCCACGTGGGGCCTTGCGGACACAGGTGCTGACCCTGTCCTCCGTCCCACTCTGGTCAGTGTTTTACACCTGGTCCCCTTTCATCCTCCCCCCAGCCCCCCACTCGGCCGCCCCCTGAGACACTTCCACTGAACTTCCAGTCATTGCTTGATGTCCTTTATGTCTGGATTACTAAAGTGATACTTTTTATTTTTATTATGCATGTATTGTTAACCTTAAAAATAGTTACTTTTACCAATAAAAATGGGTTGATTTGGGAATAAAAATGACAACTTGGGACCAGCAAGTTAGGGCGAAACCGTAGGCAAGTCCAACAACAAGGGAGCGGAATGCCGTTTTCTGAGGGAGGAGGCTGTTGGCAGGGGCTGTTTAATGAAGGTTTGTTGGGGGTAAGCAAGAGTCCAGGGCGGTGACGGCTTCTCCCTGGCTGAGCCACAGGGCTGGTGCGTCTCTTGTAGGAGACGCTGTGCCCCTCTCTCCCGGTTAGGGGCTGTAGTTGAAGATTATTCCTCTGGGAGGGGCCTGGATTCCCCAGTTCTTCTTGTGACTGGCATTGAGCCGTGCTGCTCCCCCTCCAGCTTCTCCCCTAGCCGCCCCTCCAGCCTCCCTTCTCTTCTGGGGCAGACGAACCAGCAGTGAGACAGACATCCGTTAGTTGGCGTTAGGGGTAACAAAGAGATCTTGCGCGGCGCAGACGGGATGGGGAGGGCAGGATGTGCTTCTCGCTCCCTCCTTCCGCCTCCGTTGTGTCCTTAGCTGCTTTTCTCATGTTGGGTCCCTCAGCTGCGCCCACCCCGCTGCCACACAAGATCTGGCGATGACCGGCCCCTTGTGCAGCTGCGTGAGTCTCTGGGGCCCGCAGTAGGTCTGGACGCAGGCCTGCCTCATTCCATGGGGCTTCCCTACCTGGTGGCTTCCCTGAGTTGGGATATGGAGGCCCAGTTCCCCACAGCCCTGCTGGGCAACATTGTTTTATTTTGTATTTTTCTGAGTATTTGGGCCTTTTGAGTATCATGCCATCTGCCTCGGAGCTGCCAGGGTTTTCCCGTCCAGTGAACGCCTCTTCATGTCACCACCGGCTCTCGCTGCTCTCCGGCGCATCTTGATAAGCCCGAATCCTGTGTGCCTCCCAGACTTCCCTCCGTGGCCTGCTCTCAGCGTGGTGCTCTGTGTGTCCGTGTCTAGCACACGTTCGCATCGTCAGATCTCTGAGCTGGGGTGAACCTCAGGGCCCCGGAGAGCTGTTGTCGGCGGGGCCTCCTTGCCTCTGTCCCTGAGAACCAGTCCTGGCCACACTTACCGTGGCTCCTCGGTAGAGCTGTGAGCGCCACTGGCAGGGAGACCCACGGCCGGTGGGGACGGACCCGGAATCCTCCCGGCCAGTGAGCAGAGGCTGCGGTGACAGAGGCTTGAGCCTCCCTCCGCCAGATTCCTGCCTGTGGGTGGTCCTGGCTGGCGTTTAGAAATGTGGCTCCATCGGGGGAAGGATGAGTTCAGTCCAGGGAGAGAGTCACATCAGAATTTGAAGTGTGGGAGACACTAAGCTGTCGGGTGAGCTTGGCCATGATGCAGGAGTGCCCCGCACGACACGGGGCTCCTGGCCGCAGAGAGGAGTCCTGTCGGCGCGCCTATGCGGTCAGTGACCCACGGTGCAGAGCGAACAGCGGGGCTCTGGTGGAGAGGTTAGGGATGTGCTGACAGATTTCTGTTACGTTTTCCGCTTCGTTGCGCAGATGTAGTGCTCGTTCGGTGTGAACTCAGAAATTGTATGATCACGAGAAAACCTCCCCCCATTTTCATCAGCACAGTTCTCCTTGCTTTAAAAACAGCGATGGCATCTTCGGTTCGGTGACGTGCGGTAAGTGTTGCCCATCTGTGAGCTTTGTCTGCGGTGTTGTCACCGAACCAGGGTCTCTCCCTCTCTCTCTTTTTAAGTAGGTTCCACGCACAGCGCAGAGCCCAACACCGGGCCTGAGCTCACGACTCTGAGACCAAGACCTGAGCTGAGACCAAGGGTTGGACGCGTAACTGACTGAGCACCCCCGGCTCCCCAACTAAATTCCTTTTTTTTAAAAAAAGATTTTATTTATTTATTTGAGAGAGGAACAGTGAGAGAGCATGAGTGAGGAGAAGGGCAGAGGGAGAAGCAGACTCCCCATGGAGCTGGGATCCCAATGCAGGACTCGATCCTGGGACTCCGGGATCATGACCTGAGATGAAGGCAGTCGTCCAACCAACTGAGCCACCCAGGCACCCCTCCCCAACTAAATTCTTAATTTTGACTCCAATTCATCCATTTTGGTCTCACTCTGTATGTGTGGGAGGACTTGTCCATACTCCACGGCGTCGCAAGGACATTCTTCCACATTTTCTTTTGTTACCTCTTTGATCTCCATTTTCTTTTGTTACCTTTTCTGACCATTCTTGCTTTTGATTTTGATGTTTTTATATTTCCTTCATCTTTGTCTTATTTTGCATTTTTCCCCAGGTCCTTCATTTCATTTAACTACTTCTTTCTTAATGAGTTTTAAAATCAAAGGTTTGCCACTTATCTGTGTTGGGGTTATAGCTCACTTTTTGTTGTTGTTCTTTTTTTTTTTTTAATTTATTTATTTATTTTTTAAATTTTGTTGTTGTTGTTGTTGTTGTACTTTTTTAAGTACTACAAGTTAGCCCGATAAGAAAACTAGTGGCTGATTCATCAATACCACTTGCTAATTTTACACTTCAAAAGTAATGAGAAGACGGCACCTGGTGGCTCTGTCGGCGAAGGGGCTGCCTCTTGATTAAGGCTCGGGTCATGGTTTTAGGGTCATGAGGTCAAGTTCTGCGTTAGGCTCCGTGCTCAGCTCCGAGTCTGCTGGGGACTCTCTCTCTCCCTCTGCCTCTCCCCCGTTCCCGCGTGTGTACTCACACTCTCTCTAGAAATAAATAAATCTGAAGTGGTTCATCGGTTAGGTTGAGTGGAGAGCCAGGAGACCGGTGTGCAACCAGGGTAGAGTGACATCAGTACTATGTCGTGTGGCCCCAGGGTGATGTGACAGCACGTGCCCTGGAATGTGAATATCTGCTCAAATCTACCTCTGTCCTCTCTCTCCCCAGCCCCCCCCCCCAGACACAACATTATGGTGAATGGAAAGAAATGTGTCAACTTTGCCTCCTTTAATTTCCTGGGATTGTTGGGTAATACTCGTGTTAAGGTAAGTAGGTCCTGTGCAGAACTGCCGATTACCTACAGACCTGGGCAGGACATAAGAGACCAAGTAGAACATGGGAAGGGGCTCCCTCTGCTGGCCACTGGCCATCGCTCTTTCTTGGCAGAGCTGGGTCCTGCCGCAGATGGCCCTGCTCTTCATATTCGTACAGGAACCGACTTCTTCCCGGTGCCCTTCCTCCAGTACCGAGCCCACCATCCCTGTGCTTTTCTGCGAGGGTGCAGCTGGGGGCCGGCGTGGAGGAGCAGGCCGCGCGGCTGCAGTAGCCCTCGAGGCAGGCACAGGGTGTTGCACATGGCTCTGCCCACCTTCCACTGGGAGCCCAGACTCTGGCTCGAGCCTTGCTGTGAGTGGGCTGGGGGATGGCTCCAGCTGGGCAGCCGCCTCCTGCGGGAAGGGAGACAGGACAGATGGGGTGGGAGGTGGCGAAGGATCAGTGATGGGGCTCTTTCTGGAAGGAAGAGGGTCACTGGCGACCAGCTGGGTCTGAGGATGAGTGTGGTTCCAAACACGACGAAGTCCCCAACTCCGAGTCCTCAGGGAAAATGTTGTTAAATGACCGTTCACGTGAATATAGTACTGGACATAACATTCTGGCTTCCACACGGCAGCTTGTGGGGAAAATAGAGCCTGGGAGATGGCTTCCATCTTCTCTTCTGTCCAAGTTTCCACGTCTAAGCCTGTGCGTGTGTGTGTCTGTCTGAAACAGTGAAGGTGTTTTTATTGAAGGGAGAACCTTTCTGTACTCCATAGCTAGCTTAGTGTTAGATCATTGGTATTGGAAACAGACAACAGAGAAGGTGTCCCAGTATTTTAAGCTGGAACGGGTCTGAAATATCGTGTGTTCCAGCATCCCAGTCCTTCAGAAGCAGCGGGGAAGGTTCAGAGAGGTTACGCGACTTCCTCACAGTCACACAGCTCATGAATTTCGGCCTTATAACGAGGAGCCAAGTACTCTGATGCCAGCCCTGATGGCAGGACCAAAGACTTGCAGAGCACCGGTCAGTCCCCCTTTAGTCTAGTGCAGACATGGTTGTCTGCATTGTTGTTACTGGTAAGGAATTATTTCCTAGATGAGTAGTATTAGAGAGCTAGGCAAGAGTTGTAATCTCATCAACAAGAATTTCTATGATTTGCTTGCTGGGGCTAAAAAAATTAATTTCTTAAAAGCATTTCTTCCTAGCAGATTTTATTTGCATGTGTGGCCTTGACTTCTTCTTGGGAGTCAATTTAAGAAAATAGCAGATTTATTGCTGAATCAAGTCATGAAAAAGAAAGGTTTTAACTCTTCGAAACCAGTTTTCCCAGAGCCAGTAAAATAGCCCAGTCAGCTCGGTGTGTGGCTCCCCCGGACGGGAGTGTGCAGTAGCGGCTATCGTGGGCTTCCACACGCAGGATCTTTAGTTCATGGTTTCTTTCTTTTTTTTAATATTTTTATTTATTCCTTTGACAGTGAGAGAGGGAGCACAGGCAGGGGGAGTGTGAGAGCGAGAAGCAGGCTTCCCGCTGAGCAGGGAGCCCGATGCGGGGCTCAATCCCAGGACCCTGGGATCATGACCTGAGCCGAAGGCAGAGGCTTAACCACTGAGCCACGCAGATGCCCCAAGTTCATGGTTTTTAAGTTAGTATTTTTGATTGAATAATTCAGCCCATGATGTAAGCTTTGGAAGGTTCACAGAGAGTGAAAGTTGTCTCCTCCCCGACCATTATCGCAGCACCCCTCCCCCCTGGCCCCCATAAAAGGCAGCTACTAAGGAGCTACTACTATGAGTCGTTCCTTACTTATTCCTCCAGGGATGTTTTTCATCGAATGCAAATGACTTCCGTACATACATTTTCCCTCTATTTTTACAAAAATGGCAGCATAGCCTGCATGTGTTCTGTACCTTGCTGTTGGAGTGAGTTTGAAATTTAAATTTGGTTTGGGTTTTTAGGGGTCCCGAGCAGACTCCTTGCTGAGCGCAGAGCCTGACGAGGGACTCAGTCTCACAACCCTGAGTTCATGACCCGAGCCGAAATCAGAAGTTGGACGCTCAACCAACTGAGCCACCCAGGGCCCCCACGAAAGGTGATTTTTTTACTGTCATCTTTTTTTCCCCCGGGAGTAATACATTCAGGCATCTACTTTCAAAGATGAAGAGAATTCCTTGTTTAGCTCTTTTCTCAGCTTTTCAAAATGAATGTAAATCACTAGTGAAAATAAATTTCTTCAGTAAAATGTTCTCCTTTTTATTATTTCATAGTAATGTATTAGATGACATTAGATGATTAACACAGAAAAAAGAAGTCAAATGACGGTTGAGTTAAAATTCATCTAGTTTCTGGGGCTGAATATTCTGCCTTTGGCAAATAGAACCACTCAAGGTCTCTGGTCATCTCGTCAGGACCATGTGATTAGGAGTTTTCCAGCTTCTTATTTTATTGTCAGAGCATGTGTTTGAGAACAGCACCAGGATTTCTCAGGTCGCAGAGAGGACTTTCCTCTAGGGTTCGGGCTGCGCGCTTGGACTCTTTGTCTTGTCCAGCTTCTCGGTTTTCCTTGAATGCATTCAGATCTCTTTTGCTGGAGGTTATCACCGGTTTCCCAGTATCTGCTTTGCATACTCGGTGCCTGCTTGACTCTTTGTTCTTAAACTAAGTCAGAATACAGTCAGTGGCAGGATTTTGTGGTGAAGGATGGTGGCATTTAATTGTGTTCAGGAGCCATTAGTGAACAAGTAAATCGCTCAGTTTATTTTTCAGAATATATTCTTTCTTTAATTCAGAGCAGTCAACTGAGTCATGCCTGCGTGTTTTATTAGGAGGAACATTTGGTGATAACGTTTCTAGACCTGCCACTTCTTCCTACTAACCGTCACGGGATTGCTTTTGCAAGGCAGGAGGGGACGGCCCTTGTTCGCACAGCTTAGAACGTTTTGGCAAGAATCATGTAAGATGCTGCACGTAGAAACATTTTGGAGAACACTCAGCCCTATATGCTCTAAGGAGTGCGTAAGTGTATTATTCATACTTTTAAGAAAAGTTGTCCTTGTCTCCAGGGATTAAAAAGAAAACAGTATGTAACACAAAATACAGAAGCCTTAAGAAAAAATGTAGTTGGTGGTTTCTAAACTGTTCTGAAGTTGACTGTTTTGTAGACTTCCCTTTGGAAGACAACCAAGAAAGCCAAAATACCTCTTAGCAGAATAAAAGAGGAGATACATAAAAGGGAAGGCAAATGGAAAAATTACTATAATATGAGGTTCGTAAATACGTGGGGTTTGGACAACTTAATTAGAAAATGGTGTAACTGCTTTTTTCCTTTTAAAAGAAAGCCTTTTATCCTACAAGTATTGATTTACCTGTACAAACACTTAAACGGTGTATTGGTTTTTCCATGCCGGGTGTTACTGTGAGTGTTTCGCGGGCATTGACTCATGGTTCTGGTAACAGTCCTTTGAGGCAGATCTGACTTTTCCCTCTTTGACAGAAGAAGGACCTGAGAGGCACGCAGCAGTGTCAGGCCTGCCCTGGTCCACACCTGGTGAGGCGGGGGGCCAGATCTCAAACCCCCTGTCATGACTGCCGTGGCCAGGCCCTGCCGTGGGTGTCAGACATCCCGTACCCGGCCTCGAATCCATTCTGTTAGGTTCTGGTTAGGGAGCAGGTGCAAGAAAGGGCCGTGAGTGCTGGGAGGGACACACAGCTTTCTGGGCACCTCTGTCCGTGGTCTCTGCCCTGCAGCGTGTGTTCCTGGCGGGGACTCTGTGGGTGCGGTGCTCTGCCTGCACTTAGTGCAGATCCATGGAGCAGCTGGTGGAACAATTCGTCTGCATGGAAGACCAACATCAGGAACAGGAGAGCGTGGCCCGGCGCTTTCCCTGCTGGCTGCCTCCTCCTCCCTTGGCTGAGAGTTTAGTCATTGCTCAGAGTAGCTGTCACACGTCAGAAGACAGGCAGTGCTGCACACCCGCCTATCCCAAAACCTGCTCTGCGAGGCTGCCATCAGCTAAAGCCCAGTGTCTCTAGGTACAAGGAGGAAGAGGCCAGTCTTTGTTAGACTTTTGGGAAACGCAAGAATTGGTAAGTCATTGACTTACTGTAAAGGCTTCTTAACCACTTTTTGGCAGTGATGTAAGAGCAGTTACGACGGTGGGAACATTTCCAGCATGCAGTTTTCATCCACTGCGTAACTAATGCTGAAGCCCTGAAATTAAGTCAAGATTGTTTGACTTTACCATCGCTCGTCAGTGAAAAAAGGAGTCGTGTAAAGCAGAGTCTACAGAATGATTCAAAGTCTTCTTTGTATTTAGCAAACATAGTTCTTATCCATAGCAGATATTTTGTTTTTGAAATGGAGATACCGGATGAGAGCAGTTCTGGGGCTGGTCTGCTCACTGAATCATGGAGATTTGGGGTAGATAGTCCTGATTTAGAGGCCCCGTGCAGAGGGGGACTTGGCCTCATTCTGATCAGAAGTGGGGGTGACAGGGGCTTGCCTGCAGGCACCCTGCAGAGAGCGCGCTGAGGAGGAGGCAGGAGCTCCTCGTCGGCGGGGGAGGCCCAATTCTCTAGCATGTGGCCGCTTCCCTCGTTCTCTTCCGATTTTCCCCGAAACCTTTCACTGGCAGCGTGTGGCAGAGGGCGGGCCGTCAGGGTCAGGGTCGTGTCCTCTGTGTTGGTGATGTCACAGGTCTGATGCTCAAGACCTAAGCACCTGTGTGACGCCATTTGGATCACATGGGACACAGTCATCAACTTCGTTACCGTCAAGTCCCACACTTAGCTGATGTCAGTGTCGTCCGTGCAGTGACCGTGACCTCTCGGGAATGGACGTCAAACGGCACTTCATGTGCTTTTCATAATAGCCTGTGTTGGTGTACATTTTAACTGCCTACAGGAAGAGGCACGTTTGGTCTTTCATGTACACGTGTCTTGGAGGAATTGTGAAAATGAACTGCTTATCCCATTCTAATCAGGTCATGATAAAAGAATGGACTTTTTAAAAATATGTTTTAAAAAGTGTTTAGATGAGGGAAGTCCAGTAATGTTCTCCGTTCATTTGTTAATCAGACGTGCAGTGGCTGCCAGGTAAAGCTGGGTAGTCTGGTAAGCACAGGGTCAGGGAGGGGGACTGGGTTCGTGCCACCTGACAGAGGGGCACAACTGAGAGGCATCCCTGCCTCTCTCCTTTCCAGCTGGTGCAGGAAAACTCCAGGACTCCAAGCCCGTAGGAAGAGATGAGGGGCCGGATCCCGCCTGTGGCCTGCCCGCCTGAAGCAGCGCGGTGCCCCATGATTCCTGACAGGAGATGAGCGCGCTTGCTTGTGAACGGAGGGCGCAGGTGGGAACTCGCGGCCGTGTGGCCGACGGCAGGTGTCCTGAGCAGGTGTCCTGAGCTAAACCCAGCTCGATGGCAAGAGACCTGCAGCACGGAGCGTGAAAACTGAGCATACGTACCCAGCAAGTACGCTAGAGCTCGCCTCAGGCGTCCGCTTCCCTGACCCTAGACGGGGAGTGCAGCAGAACCCTGACTGTTGTCTGGGTGTGGGTCCTGCTGTGGTGAAAAGAGCTAGAGGAATTTTTAAAAGTCCTCTTCTCTCTGGGTAACGCCTTGTTTAGGACCACTTCAAAGTTTTCAGGTTCAGAGCCGGTCCGTGCACTGTTTATTCTAGCCACCGCCGGGGCGTGTGGCCTGCCTGCCGGGGCGTGTAGCCTGGCACCGGGGCCTGGGAAGGTGAGCGGCCGTGAGCCACCGTGATGGGCAGTCCCCGGTTAGCGGGCGCAGTCCGCTCCAGCTGTTACACCCGTGCTCTTCTCAAGTAGCTCTTGTAAACGACAGCATTTCCCTTTGTGCATCTTTGTGCATCTCAAGTCCCCGAACACTCAGCGGAGAGTCGGACGGAGAGCGAGCGCCGTGGAGCCGGAGCAGGTGCGTGCCGCGTGCGGGTGCTGCTCTCCGAGGAGGGAGTGTCGTCGTCTGCAGGGCATGCGGGCTCTTCTACCAGTCAGTTTCCAGTTGTCTCAGTGTCTGCTGTGGTACGTTCTGCTAAATGGGAAAAGGCTTTAATACTGCATCACACATTAGTAAAGCCTCCATGTGGTTGGTTGAGGGAGTTAAAGCAGATGAAGTCGCTGGGCCTTGTGTGGCCGAGCTGGCCTGGCGGAGAAGCGAGAGCCAGGGTCGGTGCGGCCCCACTGATACCTCGTAGGGCGAAGGAGTAGCTGATGCCATTCACAGGCTTGGGGAATCGTTTGGCCGAGAGTCATCTCAGCAGATCCCATATAATTTACAATTCAAAGACGGTTTCATTTGGCCGTAAAGTGACAGTATTACCAACTAAACTGCTAACATTATTTACTTTATTCTGTACTTAAAGAAAAAGAATGAGATGTTTCAACCACTGAACATCTTATTGTAGATGTGCACTTGGATTTGGAGGACCGCCTGGCAAAGTTCATGAAGACCAAAGAAGCCATCATCTACTCCTACGGGTTTGCCACCATAGCCAGTGCGATCACCGCTTACTCCCAAGAGAGGGGACATCGTGTTTGTGTGAGTAACTTGACCTGTGTTGCCCGTCAGAGGTCCTCTGGAGGTGCCGGTGATCTTCCTTGGGAATGCCTTTTTTAGAGGCTCTCTGCCTTAGGTAATACCGACTTTCTGTTTAAAGAGGAATTTCCACAAAGTAATTGGTGCGGCACTGATGAGACCATCACTAGAAGGATGCCGAAAGCATTTTTTTTAATTGATTGGTTTTATTTATTGATGTCGGGAAAGCCAAACTTACTTCCCTCTGTAGCTCTGTGGCAGCGTAGTGTCTTTGAAGGTCCATGGTCGCAGCGCACACAGTCGCTCAGCAGAGCCCTCCGTGGCCCACCGCCCTGCCCCGAGTCCTGCTCCCTGCTGACCTTGCTCTGCAGCTTGCCAGGATCATAGAAGCCACGAGCAAATCTGCGCGCTCGAGCACACGCGCCCTGGCTGTGTGGCATCTCCACTTTTGTGGAGAGGGAGAGCGGAGAGCAGTGGGCTGGGCTGGCCCAGCTGGGCAGCCAGCTGCCCCCACCGCGGGTACCACCTTCTAGCCCAAGCCTCCTCTGTCCTTTGAGTGGATCATTAAGGGACTTTGAATTTTAGGTCTCAGATTTACTTTTGTTTCCTCTTTTCCTTTTTAACAGCATAGCCAGAATAATCTTTGTTAAAAACACTCATCTGATGATGTCATGCTTAAGCGCTCCCCTCATTCCTGAAACAAAGATCCAAGTCCTTACTACAGTCTTCTCCGTTCTAGACCACCTTTCCAGATTCATTTTGTCCCCTTTTCCTTCAGGTGCTCATGCTGTAGCCTCATTGGCCCTATACGCTAGTTTCCTCTCGCTTTTGGGCCTTTGAACACACCAGTCCCTGTGCCTAGAATCATCTCCCCCCTCCTCCTTGATGCCGGCTCGTGCCGCTCACCCCATACGGTGATGCCTCTGCAGGGCCCTCCCTCACCTCGCAGACCAAGCCGAGACCCTGCCACATGCGGAAAGAGTCTCACAGCTGGAGGGCTTTGGTCTCTCATGGAACCCATGATCACACACGGGTGCGCACGCTGCCTGTCACAGTCCCCTGCTTGTCAGGCCTCCCACACGCGCGTGTGCACACACACGCACAAGGCCCCGCTGTCCCCTGCTCATCCTGCCTCACGCTTGCTGGGCTCTGCTTCTGTGGTGCCTCCGTCGGTTCTTACTAGTTCATTGCCTGGGAGCGCATCTCCGCTCAGTTGTGTTCAGAAGATACCAGCTCGGTCAATAAATGAGCAGAGACTGGCACATAGAAGAGGGAGCCAAGCGCCAATGCGCAGAGCCCAGCTTCCCGTGGCCCCGCACCGGCCTCTCGCCTCTCCCCGTGGGCTCCTGCTGGCGCGGCAAGCTCAGGCACATGCCACAGCGCCGGCTTCAAGGGGCCAGGGCTGGGGGTGTGCAGCCCGTTCTACCCCCGCACCCAGCAGCCTGGAGCGCCGGCATGCGGCCACATGGAGCTTGTGTGCGTCCTCATCGGGGCCCGAGTGCAGGGTCACCTTGTCTGTGGTCCCGGCCCGGAGGCCTGGGCTGTGCTCGCTCCCACTTGCCGTGCTCTGACACATCACTTTAAACGTTCCACCCAGGACCCATCCAGAGGTACAAGGTGGGAGCACTGGAGGCGATGCTGGTGTTTAGTAAATTATCGGATGAATTCGTCAGGCCTGGACAGTTACGCGCAGGGCTTAGTCTCTGACTCTCAGCAAGCGGTGGGGGAGCTTTGCTGGCAGGAGTCTCGGCAGAGCGCTCGCTCCATGCTGGGTCTTTCCCTGTTCACCACAAATAGTGCAGACGTTCTACGGGCCCTTTGTCCTGTCTCCCCAGTGCTTGCTTCATAGCTGGGATGTGGACACGGATGAAGGCAGAATCCGGAACATTTCCGTCGCCGTGGATCCCTGGTTGCCGTACCAGTGGTCCTCCCGCCCTGCTCGCTCTTTATCCCCTGGCAGCCACGTCCGGTCTCCCTTTTTGTGATGTTGTCATTTCAAGATTGTTAATACAAGTGCGGCCGTGCACTCAGTAGTGTTTGGGAGTCGCTTTTTCCCTCGGCATGAATTCTGTGGGGGTCCGCCTGTGTCGTGTGGATCGCGAATTCGTTCCTTGTGATTACTGAGTCGCACTTCATGGTCCGGAAGCAGCACCATTGGTTGAACCACTCACCGACAGAGGATGTCTACGCTCTTTCCCGCCTGGGGCTAGGACACAGAAAGCTGCTGTGAGCATTTATGCCCAGGTTTTCTCGAAAGCTAGGTTTTCATTTCTGTGGGCGTAGGCCAAGGAGTGCGGCTGCTGGTCTCATGGCATCGCCTATTTTCCAGAGCGGCTGTATCATTTTGCATTCCCATAAATAGTGTTTAAGTGAAGTAGTTTCTCGACATCCTCAGAAGCATTTGGTGTTGTCATTTTTTTTTTAATTTTAGCCATTCTGATAAGCATATAGAGAGATTTTATTGTGATTTTAATTTATATTCCCTTAATAGCTAATGATGTTTGCATTTTTTGAACTTTGGTCTTGTCATTAGGAGACGAGTCCATAAAATCCCCTGGGATTCCTTCTTGTGTTTTCTGGAGAAATAGTATAAAATCAATGTCAATTCCTTAAATGTTTGGTAGATTTCTCCAGTAAAGCCAACCAGGCCTAGGGATTTATGTTTTGGAAGAATTTTAATTCTGAATTCAATTTCCTTACTACTGGTCAGATTGTCAGCGTCATATTGATGAGTTAAGATGGTTTGTGTTTTTCAAGGAATTCGTTCTTCTCAGTTGTCAGACTTAGGTTATGTTCTTTATAATATTTCCTTTTTCTTCTAAATGTGATAACACGTTTCATTCCTGTCTGGTATTCTGGCTCCTCTCTTTCTAGTTAGTTTTGCTACAGTTCAATTTTATTTATCTTTGCAAAGAACCAGCTGTTTGTTTCAGTGATTGTTCTCCGTTGTGTTTTTATTTTCAATTCTGTCACTTTCTGCCACTGTTTCCTGCCTTCTGCTCTTCTTTGGCTTCTTTCTGCTCTTTTTCTAGATTCTTTAGTTGGGAATTTTGATTGTTGATTTGAGACTTTTCCTTTTTTCTAATATGTTAGTGCTGTGCGCTACTTGCGTGCTCCTCTAGCCTTGTCCCACACACCTTGGTCTGTTTGTTTTCATTGAGTTTGGTATATTTTATTTTTCTTTAGACTCTCTTTGACCCGCAAATTACTTAGAAGTGTGTTTAATTTTCCAAGTGTTGGGAGATTTTAGATTTGTTGCAGTTTGTGTCATGACTCCCGATGCGGTCTGTGTGAGAATATGTTGCCTGGTCACTAAAGATGAATATTTGGCCATTGCTCAGTGATGTGTTGCATAAGTGACACTTAGATCGTCTTAGTTCACGGTGATGTTGAGGTCTGATCTGGCCTTGCTGGTTCTCCATCTGGTAGTTCTGCAGTTATGGTAGTTGTGATGTGTCTGTGTTCTTTCTCTTACCTCAGTTTTTGCTTCTCAGCCTTTTGTAGCTCTGTCGTTTGCATATTTTCTTGGATAATTGATCCTGGTTATCACTGTATAATGTTCTTCTCTGTCTCTGGTAATTTTCTTTGTTCCAGAGTCTACTTCATCAGATAACAGCGTAGGTATTCTGCTTTCTCCTGATGAATGTCTGCATGCTGTATTTTCTGTGTGTATCACACATACAGCCACTACCACATTATTATGTACCTTGTGGTATATTTTCTCAAAGGTAGGATATTGTTGGGACCTGTTTGATCCATTCTGCCAGTCTTTATCTTTAAATCATGTATTTTGGCCATTTACATTTAAAGTAATTACTGGACATGTGAGAGCACTTTATATTTTGTTGCATATTTGTTATCTCCTTTTTGTTTTTCTGTTTTCTTTTTCCTGCCTTTCTGGGGGTTAAGTGAACTTGTTTTGGGATTCTAGTTTGACTTATCCATGGTGTTTTTGAGTGTTTCTCATTGCATAGTCCTGTTTGTTTTTAGTCATTGCTTTCAATATGACATTATGTATACACGTAACTTATCACCGTCTGCTGGTCTCATCATTTTACCATTTCAGGTAGAGAAACCTTTACCTTCCTTACACTTGTCTACTCTCCTTGTTTATAATTGTTTTCAGTACTTCCTGCACATACTTGAAAACCACATCAGACAGTGTTCTAATTTTTACTTAAATCATCCAAAATAATTTAGAAAGCTTGGGAAAGTAAGAAAAGCGTAGTGTGTTTGTTCATAATTTTACTTACTCTGTTTTCTCTTCCTCTCTGATAATCTAAGATTCTTTCGTTTTCTTTACTTATTTTTTTCTATGTGGAAAGCTCCCTTTAGCCATTCCTTTCCCCTGGACTGCTGGGGTCATCTTCTCTTGGTTTTCCTTCATTTGCCTTCGTTTCCCCTGCCCCCTAAAGGATCTTTCTGCTCGCTGCAGAATTCTTGTTTGCGAGTTCTCTTCTTCCAAGCATTTGGAATATAAATGTAAATATAAAAACCCCACGTTTTCCTGACCTCCCTGGTTTCTAACTGGTCTCTCAAATTATTTTTCTCTTCTATGTAAGGTGTCATTTTAGGGCTGCTTTCAAGATTTCTTTATCATCATTAGTTTTCAGAAGCTTTACTGTAATTTTGGCATTTGTTTGGGTTTACCTGTATGAATTTTGCCCAGCTTCTTACCAAACTGGAGGCACCTTCCATCCTTATTTCTTTGAGTACTTTTCAGCCCCGCTATCTCTCCGTACTCCAGCCCCCGGCTGCGGCCAGTGCGGCAGCTTTCGTTGTAGTTCCGCAGGTCCCTGAGACTCTGCTCTTTCGTTGTCGTGTGTTTTTCTCTGGTTTCCATTGCCTAGCTTCTGTTCTGTCCGCTACTTCTCCCGTTCTTCTCTCCGTCCCACCCGGCCTGCTGCTAAGCCCGTCCCTGTGCTTTTCCTTTTTGTCTTTTTTTTTTTTTTTCTTCTGGCCATGGTGTTTTTCAGTTCTAGCTTCCCATGGGATTCTTTGTCTCATGTTTCTTTCCTGGGGCTGTTTTTCCCTTGTTCCAAGCCTGTTCATAAGTGCCCACTGAAGTATTTTTATCATGACTGCTCTAAAATGACTCTCATATAATCCGGACATCTGTCAACTCAACATTGGTATTTGTTGATTATTTTCTTTCATTCTGTTTGATATCTTTTGATTCTTGGTATGACAAGTGATACTCGAAATCAGGACATTTTCAGATTCTGCTCTCAGAGTTTATGCTTTATTTAAACCTTGGGTTTTAGTCGGCTTTCTCTGTCACTCTTCCATTAGGGGTGAGGGGCATTCACTACTGCCTCATGACTGCCAGGTGGAGGTACAAGGCCGGGGTCTCCCTTCCGCCTCCACTGACACCCGGGTGGGGTTGTTTTCATTTCCGTCGGTGTTAATGAGAGTCCCGCTCTCCCGTGAGCCTCCTCTGGCACAGCCCAAGCCTGGAAGAGGAGGCTGTCCCTCCCTGCAGGGGAGCGGAGGCGGGGCTCTCCACGGGGTCTTCATGGAGGCCACGGGGAGGGCCCTTGTTACTGGCTCACCGGGTCCAGTCCTGGCTCCCTTCTCGGAGGCTACCAGGGCGGCTGTTGGCGCGCCTCCTAGCTTTGCAGCAGTCCGAATCTGGGCCCCTCAGCCCTTGCTGGTGTGGGGGAATGAGCCCAGGTTTTTCTCTTGTTTGGCTACAGTGGAGTCATTTCTGCTTGCTGGGTTGCCCCTTTCTTGTCCCTTGGGCCACAGAGGGCAGGTTCTGTGAGCTTTTGTGCCTGCGCCCCTGGGCACTTGGAGTGGGTCAGCTTCATCAGCTCCAAGTCAGGGAAGCACATGAGTCGGCGTGCCATAGGTCGCCAGCCAGCCTGTCATTTTTCTGCACTTCTCAGAGTCTTCTTATGTTTGTTCTATGTGTAGTCTCCGGGGTTTGGGCTTGTACTTAGAAAAACAGGGAAAATAGGACTATTCCATCTTCACGGCAGAAGCCTTGCAAATACTTTAAAATAATGCAGCTTAATGTCAGAGACACCCTCTCTCCCTAACTTGGTTTAGAAGCTCTTACTCGAGTTTCAGCCGCCACAACCAGAGGCCACAGTTGGTATCACTTCTCATGGCAGAATAAGGGCATAGTCTGCGCCGGTCCCATCCGAGATGCCGCTTAGGGTGAGGTCACTAGCATTGTGTGTGTCTCAGAAAGAAGAAATTGCTGTGGGTGAGCAGACGCGCACGCTGCCTTCTGAGAGGGCGAAACGAGGCAGGGGAAGCTCCACCGGGGTGAGCACGGTCGCTCTGTGAGAAGGACACGCACGGTGAGGCACACCGGGCGGTGTGCGCCGCCAGAGGGTCCTGCTGACCTGCGCGTTAGCGAGTGCGCAGTGAGCGGCCCCGGAGCGCGGGCGAGAATGTTGACAAGACCTTTGCAAACCCCAGTCTGGTGGTCTCTCTTTCCTGCAGAGACAGAGCTGCCTGCTTTGCCATTCAGAAAGGACTGCAGGCCTCACGGAGTGACATCAAGTGGTTTCAGCACAATGACTTGGCCGACCTGGAGCGCCTGCTGCAGGAACAGGAGACCGAAGACCAAAAGGTACAACTCTTTTGAAGAAAATTACACAGTTCTTCTGTGCTTGCTAACCCACTGAATTATGTATGAAATGGTAATTTGTCATGAAAACTCACCTGTGGACCACTCGTGGGTGTGAAGCGAGGGCGCTCCTGCTCCGTGTTGGAGAGGCGGGTCTGCCTATAATCACCTCCTCGTCAACCTAATTACTTACGGCAGCTTTGGGGGAAGGTAGCCTGGGCAGCTTCCTGGAAGAGGAGGGCAGCAGGCGCGTCGGGGAGCGGGTGTCCTCCCCAGTCTGCGGTAGTGACGCCGGACCACGCTAGCACTTATACCTGCGTCCGGGGCGCTGTCTGCTGAAGAGAGTCCGACGTGGTCACGGTGTGATGTAAAAAAACAAGAGAAGGGAACTTCACCCAGCGCTGGTGCCATAGTTACTCTGTGGTGTATCCACAGCTGAGTAGTGTATCTCCACCGAAATCATGTTTTCAGTAATTATTAATTAAAATAATTTTTTTAACTCAGGTTCTGACACTATAGCAGTAAAATCCTGATTTGAACAGAGTATAAACTCTTATAAAAGAAGGACAGCCACTGTCAATGGGTCTTGTAACTACCTAATCTGTTAAAAATTTTTTGTACTTTTCCATGTCTTAAGATTCCTAGTATTTTTTAAATCGTAATAAAAATACTTCACTTTGGAAAGGTAGGGGAGGCTCGCCTCTCTTCACGTCCTCCCCTGTGACCCCCAGCAAACCCATGGCATTCGGGTCTGAGTCAAGAGTGGCATGAAGGTGGTCAAGCCCACTCGGAGGTGTGCATTCCACGTGCTCTCAGTGTCACAGCTGTGGGTCCTGGCATGTCCCTTGTTAGAAGCGTAGAGGCAAGAAACCTTTGCGTAGGAAGATGGTGCCAGCTCTACCCAAGGATCTCAGTATTTTTCCAGCCTTGCATGCCTGAAGCATCTACAAATTCCCCAGGGTGGGCGGCTTATTACTAGTGACCTGCCATCAGCGGGGTGCAGGAAGGTTCTGTGTCTTCTGAAGTAGCCTCCGTCACTGCCTCACGCATGTCTGGATGAGGTCATGGTTCAGTTTTACTTGACCTGATGGTTAGGAAGGATTTTTGTCTGCTGTTTGGTAGGTGAAGGAGAACAGGGTCTGTCTGTTCAACTTTTTATCATGGGAAATCTTGGGCATATTCAAAGGAAATACAGTAGTACAAGAAGCCTCGTGCCCTTCTTGTGTCATCAGAGCCTCTGTCACAGTCCCTCCCCATCTGTGATGATTGCCATCGTCACTGTAGCTCTGTTTTAGGCAAATTTGGTAGATGTTGGAGTGAACAAATCCTGGCCATACATTTTGACCAGTGGATAATCCAGATATCATGGCCTCGTTGTGACCTAAAATGTGGCTATCTCCCCCAGAAGTTTCCCTTGGGCTCAGTCATTCTGGGTGTGGGGGTTTGTTTGTGCCTCGGCATTCTCAGAGCACCTAAATAACGTCTGTATGTATGTGTGTGGTCACCTCACGGACTGGGTGAACTGGGAAACATGAGAAAAGAAAGCACCGTTGTCTCAAAGTAACAGGGTATAAAACTTTGAACTTGAAACTCACCCAGACTGTCGGTTGGTTTACTTACTCAGATGAATATTGTCGGATGGAGTGCTAGGGAGCATCTAACAGATTCTGCGTTTGCAGTTACTGAGATTTAAAATGTGTTTTTAGGGGCGCCTGGATGGCTCAGTGGATTAAAACCTCTGTAACCGACAGAGCCCCACAGGCACCCCGTCTGATCCCTTTGGCAGGGTCCTGGGATGGAGCCCCACATCGGGCTCTCTGCTCAGCGGAGAGCCTGCTTCCCCCTCTCTCTCTGCCTGCCTCTCTGCCTACTTGTGATCTGTCAAATAAATAAAATCCTTAAAAAAAATTAAATAAAATGTCTTTTTTTTTTTCCTTTTAAAGAATGCTCGCGAGGCTTGGGTCACCCAACGTTTCATTGTCATGGAAGAGCTGTCTATAAACACTGGGACAATCTGTCCTCTCCCGGAGCTGGTAAACCAGCATGCTCACTCAGCATGGCAGTACTCCGATGGGGCGGTTTGTTTATGTACGCTTCTCCTGTTGGACGCCTGTGCTGCTTGCATAACGGGCGCTTACGTACCCGGGAAGCAGATGAGCATTATGTGCCCACCCCGGTCTTTAAGCAATAATCAAGACTCAGCTTTTTAAAGCCTACTGTATTGAGGTGTAATTGACTTACAAGTGTACAATTTTTTTTGGTTTAAATACTTTTATTTACTTTATTTGAGAACAAAAGAAAGCACAAGCCATGGAGAGGGGCAGAGGAGGAGGGAGAAGCAGGGAGCCCAACGTGGGGTTCAGTCCTTGGATTGAGATCATGACCTGAGCTGAAGGCAGATGCTTAACCAGCCGAGCCACCCAGGCGCCCCAAAACAGCTCCTTCAACAGAAAAAGCAATCTACTGGTTTTTGAAAGCACGACTGCGAGATTTCTCGGTGGCTGGATGGCCACCGCACTCTGGCAGCTGGAGGGCTGCTGTGAGCTCGCGTACAAGCATGTTTGGATCCCCATTTTCAGTCTTTCTTGTGTGTTCTTGGCTGTACAGTTGCTGGATCAAATGGTGAGTCTATGCTTCACTTACTGAGCACCTGCCAGACGGTTTTCCGCAGCGGCTGCACCATTTTACACCCCCTGCCCTGCCCGCAGCGCGGGAGGGCGCCAGTTTCCCCAGAGCCTCACTGACACTCGGTTGTTTCCGATTTTTGCTGCGCCAGTAGGTGTGAATCACGTGGTTGTGACTGCCCTTCCCAGAAGACCGACGGTGTCGAGCCTCTTTTCTTCTGTGCAGCTCTTTGTGTGTCTTTGGGGAAGAGACTTCAGAAGTCTTTCGCCCATTTTCAAACTGGGCTGTTTGTCTATTTATCGTTATGTTCCAAGAGTCTTCCCATGCCCTGGACACTAGACCCTTACCAGATACGCAATTTGCAAGTGTTTCCCCACAGTTCTGGAGGTAGTCTTGTCATTTCTTTGGTTTGTATGCTTTGATGCACTGAAGTCTGTAATTTGATGAAGGGCAGTTTGTCTAGTCTTTCGTTGCTGCTGCTTCTGGTGTCCTCACTGAGAAATCTGTTGTCAAATCCAGAGTCAGGAAGATACACCACTGTGTTTTCTTCTGAGAGTTTCATAGTTGTAGCTTTGTTGTAGGACCCTGATCCATCTTGGTGTTTTGTTTGTTTTTGTTTTTATAGATTTTATTTATTTATTTGAGAGAAGGAGAAAGAGAGCCCAGAGGGAGAGGGAGAGGCAGAAGCGGACTTCCCAGGAGAAGGGAGCCCAGCGCGGGGCTTGATCCCGGGACCCTGGGATCATGACCTGAGAGCTGAAGGCAGACGTGTAACTGACAGAGCCCCACAGGCGCCCCGTCTGATCCCTTTGGACTTAATTTTTGTGTGTGTCCAGTTTCGTTCTTCTGCATGTGATTTCCAGTTGTCCCTGGACCATCTGCTGAAGGCACTGTTGTCCTGGTCTGTTGGCCGTAGAGAGATGGGCTCTCTAGCTTTCAGGACTCTCCTGTCTGTTCCGTCGTTGTATGTGTAGCCTCATGCCAGTATCACCGTGTCTCAATTCCTTTGCTTTATAGTAAATTTTGAAATCAAGGCATGTGAGTTCTCCAACTTTGAGGTTGTTATTGGTTATTTGCGGTCCCTAGAGATTCCTTATGAAGTTTAGTATCAGCTTTTCCATTTATGTAAAAAAAAAAAAAATGCCATTGAAATTTGGATAGGGATCGTACTGAATCAGGATTGTATTGAGTCTGTAGATTGCTTTAGGAAGTATTTCCATCTAATGATATTAAATGATATTATTTAATCCTTGAATCATTTAATCTTTAAGTCCTTGAATCCATGAACACAGAATTATTTCCATTTACTCAGATCTTCTTTAGTTTCTTTCAGCAGTGTTGTTTTTTTTTTTTTTTTTTCCACTATCAGTTCAGACATCTCTTTGGTTAAATTTATTCCTAAGTATTTTATTCTTTTTGATGCTGTTATAAATGGACTTGTTCTAGGAATTGTTAACTGCCAGTTTATAGAAATATAACTGATTTTACAGGGTTTTTTATTTTTTATTTTATTGTTTTTTTTTAAGACTTCATTTTTACTGTATTGTCCATGCCCAGCACGGGGCTTGACTCCTCACAACGGTTGGGTCCTGCCAACTGAGCCAAAACTCAGCCAACTGAGCCAGCCAGGCACCCCTGATTTTGTGTTTTGACCTTGTATCATGGAATATTCTGTAAGTAAGCTCCTGTAATCTATGCGTAGAGATAGTGTTACCTCTTCCTTTCCATTTTGGATGTCTTTTACTTTATTTTTCTTGCCTCACTGTTCTGGCTAGCACCTCCCACACGGTGCTGCCTAGGAGTGGCGAGGGGGGAAGCTTTTCAGGCTGCGACCACTGACTATGATATTAGCGGCTTGTTTTCCATAAATGCCCTTTATCCAGTTGAGGAAGTTCCCCCTCGTCCTGGTGTGTTGTGTGTTTATACCACGATGGGTTTGGATTCTGTCTGGTGCTTTTTCTGTATCTGTTGGTGAGTCGGTCATGTAGTTTCCCTTCATCCTGTTAACAGAGTCGAGGTTATCCTACGGTGAACCGCCTTTGCCTGCAGCCCGTGAGCTGGAACCTGAGTCTGTCAGTTTAGTGGGGATTCAGAATAAGGGTTTCATGTCTTGTTTTTAAAGTTTTTCACTGTTTCTTCAGAAAATCTAAATACATCTTTAAATATCCTGGAAACAATGTATCCATTTTCCTGTTTTCACACCAAAGGCTGAAGATGGAAGCATATCGGGGTGATGGTGGCCAAAAGATAGCAACATCGCATGGTTAGCATGGCAGCAGTGGAGAGCAGTAGCGATGGACGGATGCACCCAAGCCGGGAAAGGAAATACATAGTCTAAGGGACAAGTCGGATACACATTAGGGTTGAGTATGTAGAGATGACAGGATACAGATTAGGGTTTGACTTTGGAATTTCTGTTTTGTTTCACTGGTCTGTGTGTTTGTGCACCAGTATTGTCATAATACTATTAGAAATTTTCTAAAACCTGATTTTTAGAAAACTCACTCATATAACATTCCATACATATTAATGGATGGAAACAGTATTAAAAAGATAGAATTCTCCCCAGATTAGGTTATCCATTGTTAATAAAAACCCACCGAAATTTTAGTGGTTGATAATTACTATACTTTAATTCACTCGTGAAACTGATCACGTTCGTAATGTTTCGGGGTAAATCAGGTGAACATTGGAGGGGGAGAAAGCTGGATGCAGGTGTGCATGTGTCAGTGTCCCACTGTGCTAACGAAAAAGTAACATGAATAATAAGAACCTACAGATAAATATACAAATATAAAAATATTTGACTACTTTTTTTCACTCTACAAATCCACTTCAAATATTGTGGAAATATTAAAAGATGTAATTCTCCCATTCCGTTCTCATGCCTCGAAGCCCTTTAGTTTGTGTTTTTGAGAACGCTGTGCACTGAAAGTGACGTAAGTGTGCTGGGGGTCCTGATACAAGGGTGGTGTTTTCCATTCGATGATGTTTCTCGAAGGTTCACTTCAGCACAGAGGAGGTGCTGACATCTGCTGCTGCTGCTCCTCTGCGGGCTCTGCCATCCCATCACTAGGCTTACCTGCCATGCTCTGTGCCGCCAACAGTTTATGGGACCGCTGGGGGTCTGTGTTCTGGGATCCTGGCTTCTCAGCTGGACCCACTGGGAGAGCCCTGGAGACCATATGATCTGCCCATAGAGTCCTACCACCGCCCAGGGTAGTAACAGGGAAGATCAAGGGCAGTGAGAACGCTTAGCACTTCTTCCCCTGGGCTCCCTGTGCCCCTTGCCCGGCAGCACCCCACCTCAGCTCCCGGCCGCCACTCCCAGGATGCATTGGTGACTGCTGCAAACTAGGGTTATAAGAGCCTTCTGCCCACATGTGACATACATGTAATCTTAGTGAGGCAGTGACAGACCCGGGAAGAAAACAGTATCTGCTGAGAAGCTCTAACGCAGAGTTCCCGCCTGTCCTGCAGTGTCCATGCGTAAATATGTGACTCTTCATGGACTTCCACTCTTTCCATGTGAAATCGAGGGGACACTGACGCCCTGGATAGCCCCCACCATGGAGGAAGGAAGGAAAGGGTGCTTGTGACTTACACACTGAGAGAAAGCACACAAATCACATGGCCGATGATTTGTGGAATGAGGAACAAAAACAGAAAGGCACAGTGTCCTTTTCTTTCAGACACTAATAGATGCACTGAGGAGTCTGAAAGGTGTCTAGGAGCTGGGGTCCAGGGCCCAGCAGACACCACGGACCCCTGAGCCTCAGCACAAGCACAAATCTCGGGTCTGCGTCTGTAACAGACACCCGCTCTGGATACGAAGTTTCCTTGCCTGCAAACAGTGCCTCTGCTAAATCTACCATCCTTGGACTCACAGAACGCTTTACCCATTGGCATGGTATGTGTTTACCCATGGCATGGAATGTGTTTCATAGCAGATGAAGGGCAGCAGTGAGCCCATGATGGTAAAATTCATGGTCGTACCATGCTTTCCACCATCCGAAGCAACTGGCTTGCTAGAACAACAAAATGGCCTTTTGAAGACTCAGTTACAGAGCTGGCTGGGTGGCAAACACTTGCAGGCAAAATGTGTCCTGGGGCAATGTTCTTCAGGAGACTGGGTATGCTCTGAATCAATGCGTCCGTATGTGATGCTCTTTCTCCCATAGTCAGGATTTACGGGTCCAGGCAGCAAGCACTAGACATGGAGGGACACCCGTGTCACCCTAATGATGTCACTAGGAAAACTTTGCTCCTTGTTTCTGTGACCCTCACGCCCTGCAGATCTAGGGACCCTCGTTCAAAGGGAAGAATGCTGCTGCCAGGAGACATGCTGTGATTCCATTCAAGTGGAACTGAAGATGGCTGCTCGGCCACCTTAGGCTCTTCACATAAAATGAGAGTTAAGGTGTTTAACGATCCTGACTATGCAGAAAAATGAGGCAGTTAATCCACCAAAGAGGAAATGGCGGGCATGTCCAAAGTACGGGACATTCCTTAGAACCAACAGGCCCTGGGATGAAAGTCAGTGAAAAACTACAACCGCCCAATCCTACACTAGAACTAGACTAGAACTGACTGAGAAACATACCTGGGAAGTTTAACTATTTCACTTTGTTTTGTATTTACTTTGTAAATTTGGAATAATCATTAAATTTCTACGTCCCTCTAGCTGAAGTTTGTGACAATTAATTGAAATAAAGCATCTTAACATCTTAAGATGTTTTCAAAGTGCACATGGCTAAAGAAGCACAAAGAAATTTGATTTCCATTTGTACTAGGGTGATGCAAGACAACAACATATTATGCGGGGAGAATGGAGCTTCAGACAGAGGACAAAATTCCTGGGAATTAACCAAAATTCCAAGGACAAGTCCAGATTTTTGAAAGCTATGAAACTGATGGAGCACAACTGGAGATCCCAAGGGGAACAGGTATTCTCTGAGCTCCACGCAGGATGAAAGGCAAATTGACAAAGGTCTATCTCTAGCACGGTGAGCGGGTAGGAGTGTCAGGCCTGGGAGGGTGGAAGGATGACGGAGCTACAGCGCAGGCGGGAGAGAGGGGATGTGGTGCAGCTACCTGTGTCCCTTACCTGTCCTCAAGGGCCCTTTGTGACCAGACCACAGCTCTGTGATGTGGGCATGAGGCTTGCGTCTGCACATACACACCCAGGGCTCAGTTTCCTGAGGGCAGCAGTGCGATCTGGTCACTAACTCTGGGCTCAGTTGCCTGAGGGCAGCACTGTGGTGGGACTAATGCTTCTCAGAGGAAAAAGATGGAGAATTATCTCTTCCCTCAGGAATTCCTTACTGATGGTTGGCTGAGCTCCAGTCCCACTACCTGGGCAGTTAATACCATCCTTGCCTTCGTATGGGGACTGGGGCTCCTCTTCCTCTTACTTTCCTATTTCCAGCCTGATCTGTCCTCACGACCACGCAAGAAACATAGGAAGAGCAGGAAGGTAAGGACCACTCGGCCCAGACCCAGCAGAGTGTGATTCTATCTTCTTTTCTATTATTCTACTTTTCCGAGTTACTTGGAGAGACTCCTGAGATGGAACGAATAGAATTGTCAGGAGAGAGTAGACCACCATGCATCCAGGACAAGCCATACCAGGCAGGGGTTAGAGGGACACAAGGATTTCTCCCTGAAGATCTTAGGCCGGAGTCCAGGTGTGGTGGAGGGGTGCAGGACAGCGTCCTAAACACAGTGACCAGTAGCCGAGGACCAGAGGTTAAGAACTACCTCTCTAGCGGAGGTCAGGTCCCTGAGCACCAGGTTACCTGCTGCTGGGGCTAGAGTCCCAGCCTCCCTCTGTTTTCTTATCTCAGTACCAAGCAGAGCCACGGAGAAGAAGCAAGAGGGGAAGGAGCAAGAAAAACCAGACTCTGAAAGGTGAGTGTCCACTACTCAGCGCTGCATGCCCCAGTTACACTGTCCCCTCCCCCCCCCTGCTCTGAGGGCCCAGCCCCACTGTCTCCAGGACACCAGGGCCTGAGCCCATCCCTCAGGAAACAGAGCCCTGGTGGGGGGTTGGGGGATGGGAGGAGGGAGAGCAGAATCCAGAGGCTTCCCAGATTCTGTGCCAGAACAAAGCCCTGAGGGGCTGGAAACCAGTATTGCTCAGCAGGGGCCTCAGGGCCTGGACTGGGAGCGGGACCTGCCACTTCCGCTGTGGACAAGCTGTTCAACTCCGCTCAGATTCCTCTGAGGCCACGTGGTCCTTCCTCCCACAGCAAGGTCATGAACGAGGAAGCACTTTGGAAGACAAAGCGATCCCCATCTTGAACCCTGTAATCACCGTGCGGGCACGTGGCCTTGGACAGTGCTGTTTGGGGCTTCCAAGTCCTATCCCCCAAAGGTCTCCCCTAAAGGGACATTGTACCCAGCCTCCTGTAAGACACCTGGGCCCCGCCTTCCTCTGTGACCCGGTCTCCGGTTTCTAGTTTTCAGAGATTGCCTACAGGATCTGGAAGAGGTTCAAGACCTGTTCTCTCTTCTGCAAAGGTAAAGAATCTGCCCCCTTCTCCCCTGGGTGAGCCTCCCCAAGTCTATGGTGTGACCCCGGGCTGCAGAGAACTGCTCCTGGGGGTATGGGAGGGGGGCGGGAGGAGCCATGGGGACAAACTGTGACCATAGCCCCAGGCTGAGGGACAGCAGGAGCATTGTGACATGGGTGTGGGGCGTGGAGGGCCGTGGGGACCGCTCCTGGCCCCAGCTGCTGCTCACGCCTCCTGTCTCCCACAGCCACCTGTCGAGGCTCTCCGACCAGGGCGGCTTTCACCAGTTCTTACATCAAGCAGCCCCTGGGCGGGTGCGCCGAGGGGCACCAGCTGGAGCCGGTCAGCCATGCAGGGAGCCTGTGGAAGACGCTGCTCCCACTGTGGCCCCATCACCTGCCCACGCTCCACTGACGGGCCCCCCTCGGCCTCTGGCTTCCACCCTGCCATCAGGACCAATGACGACCTCAATTTCTGTCAGTTCACACTCTTCCCTGAGTACTTCCTGGACAGCAGAGCCTTTCCTCCCCCCGGATGGCTTTTCACACCAGCCCCTTGCTCTTCCTCCTTCCACGCCATGTCTCCCTCCTTCCGAGGCCTCCCCTCGGCCTCTGACAGCCTCCTTGGCCCCAGAGCAGCCGGATTCTCCTTTGACTCGCCCTCAGTGTGACTCAAGGGCACCCCTGCCGTGCCCTATCCCACAGAGCTCAGCTCCACACACACCTTGGTCAGCTGACAGGACAGCTCCTGGCCCAGCCATCTCGGGCCTGGGCCGCTCACGCTACCCCATTTCGGCCCTGTCCTGGTGGCAGGCGGCTGCCAATGCCTGGAACCTGTCCACCTCAACATGCTTGGAGTCCCATCAAGCGCCCCTGTCTGGCGGCCCACCAGAGGCCTTGTTCTGGGGAGAACCCAGACACAGACAGGGAGAGACTAGGATCCCCCCTCTCAATAACCCGGACATCCAGAAGCTTCTGGAGATACTAACCGCCAAGAGAACAGAACTGAAGTTTTGGAAGGAGAAGGAAAAGAAGGAAAGGTCAAAATACCAGCTGACGTCTTTTGGAAGAATGCTCAAGTCCCCAGGTGATGGGCAGGACACCATGGGCTGCCCGTCCTTCTGGAGCATCAGCGGCAAAGCGAAACAGCTGTTCGGTGCTGAGAAGCCCCCACATCCCAAGATTCCAGGGGACAGTTTGGAGCAGAAATGCAGCCAGCTCTTCTGGGGTCTCCCCTTTCTGCACAGCGAGTCCCTGGTGGCCACTGTCAGGGTGACCGATCCCCCACTGGAGCTCCCATCCGTCATATTCAATGAGCTCTCTCATGCCTTGCCACTCCGGATTCAGGCCAGCGTGACTCCAGGCCTCTCCCTGACCCAGGACGTACAAGACCCTTCAGCCCCACCCCAACCCTTGACCCAGAGCTTGTCCCAGTCCCTGCCCCTGCCTCTGCCCCAGCCCCTCCCTCTGGATCAGACCCAGCCCCGGCCCCTCCCTCTGGACCAGCCCCAGCTCCCACCTGTAGCTCAGCCCCAGACCCAGGCAAGCCTTGCACCCTCTGTCCCAGTGGGACCGCCTTCTCTGCCACCCAAGATGGGGAGCTGCGAGGTGTCTTGCCCTGTAGCCCAGAAGACACCGTCTTACGTGTCAACTGCCCTTCAGAACCTGGAATGTCACTTCCTGAAGAAGCAACTAGAAAGTGACAAGGTACCCGCTGTGGTGAAAAGATCTCAGGAAGTCTTTAGCCGAGGTCCTCCCAACCTTCCACAGGGTGGGCAGGCCCCCAAGGGCCATGGGTCAGACTCTGTCCTTCCTGGGAACTTGATCAACTCTGAGCTCCGGAAGCAACTGGAGTGGCACCTTTGGAAGAGGCTCATGAAGCAAGAAAGGGGCCCACCCCGCAGGATCCATCTATCCCGGAAGATACAGCCTCACCAAGAGTTCCAGAAGGTGCCCCAGGCACGCAGCTGGCACAGCCCCACGTCCGAGTCTGAGTATACGGATGGAAGCTGCCAGGCCACGCAGAAGACTGGGTCCAGGTACCCAAGAAGGACCGTGCCAGGAAAAAGCCTGGGCAAGGATTCAAGGTCCGGTGCAGGGAGGATCCAGAAAGATCTACACAGGGGCATGACGAGCTCTTCAGGGAAGGCTTCAGGAAGAAATCGTGAGGAGTCAGACACAGACTTGAAGCCCTCCACAAGCAGCGCAGAAGAGAAACACCCAGAAAAAGACCGTCAAGCCCATTTCAGGAAGTTGGGGCAGTCCAGAGAGGGTCAGGTCCCTTCCCAGCTCACTGCCCACCACGCCTCGGACCTTCCTGGAAAGCCAAGCCCTCATGGGAAACCTGGAAAGCCAGCACTTTCCAAGTGTTGGGAACCCTGCATGACCACTTCCCATGATTTTTCCATCCTTAGTCCATACGCTCAGCGGATGCTAGAAGCACATATCATAAGGTTTAGGGTGAAGCACCGGTGGGGCCTCCCCCTCAAGGTTCTCAAGCCTATAAACATCTTCAAGTTGAAGAAGGGCTTCCTCCTCTCCCGGCCCTCCCCTCCCCGCTCAGCCATCTTTGTATCCAAGGCCGGCTCAGGGACCAAGTTTGTGGGAAATCCTCCTCAGCCCTATCAAGGAGAGGTGATGAAAGAGTCTTATCCCACCTGGGGGGGTCCCCTTGGTGCTCCCCAGCCTACGTGTAAGGAAATCCAGCAGACTCTGGAAGGGACCTCACCGGGGGGTGGCCCTCCGGCTGGACAGGAGACCAGGCCACCTTCTCGGACCTTCACATACAGCTTTGTGGGCAGAATCTGGCACAGTGAGACTGCCTCAAGGACTCTTATGAACAGCACCTTGGAGGCAAGTCCAAGTCCAGCAATAGCCACGAAGGAGCCAAGAAGGGCGAATGGGGGTTGGGCCTCACAGGATGTGACCGTGTTAGAACTCAGCTTAGAGCCCCAGGATTTGAGTGCCAAAGAGCCCGGGGAGGTTGAGGAGGCCCCTGCCTGGGGAGTCACCTTAGAACCCCATGTACTGGACAACAACCAAGGCCTCTCTGGCGAGCTGAGAAGATCGGGGTCTTCAGGGGAAAGCAACAGCCCCCTGCCATCTACTGTGTTGGTCACCCAAGACCCCGAAGAGCTATGCGTTGAGGCTCGGCATAGCGGATCGGAGCCCCAGAAGTTGATGGAGTCAGAGAACCGGCCTCGGGCCGCCAGCCCCACTGTGCTCCTTCAAGACTGTGAGACTGGGGTCCTCCTTCAAGACTGTGCCACTGAGCGTCTCCTTCAAGACTGTCAGTCCAACGTTTTCCTTGCTGCTGACGTCTTGGCTTCTCAGGGATGTCTGTCTGGCTTCCAGAGCGGGTCCAGTGAAGAGACATCTACTTCCCAGGTGCCACGTGGCCAAAGATCCCGTGGCCAGAGCCCCTTCAGGCAGCCGGGACCCCTGAGACTGCAGCACCAATGTAAGAGCCGGAGCAGATCATGTGTCCCCCACGAGGAGAGAGAGAGCTCCAGGAGGTCCCCCTCGAGAGAGCCTGCCAGAGGGTTGTCAGAATTGAAGCTCCTCCAGATTAGTGAGGTGAGACGCCCCGTCCAGAGCCAGGAGTCAGCAGAAGCTTCGGGAAGCAAGACCTGTGAGATCTCACTGAAGAAGGAGGCAGTGCCTCCGGAAAACTACTTCAGGAGAAGGATGAAGCACCTGCTCCAGTGGTTCCTTCCCAGTAGAGGCAAAGGATTGGAAGATTCCCTTCAAAAGGGCAAGTCATCATCATCCCAGGGCCGGGGGCAAGCCACAGGCAGGTCGGCCATGGACAGCACTTCTGCCGAGGCTCAGGTGGTCGTGACTGCTGTGGGGCGGATCCTAGAAGAGAAAATGGTGCCTCACCAGGGACTCAGGGCCCCGGAGTTCAGCTGGTGCCAGAAGGACCTCCAGGCTTCGGCACGCCCCAGTGTCTGCTACCACAGGGTCCTCTCCTACCAAGAGCAGAGGAGGGTGATGAGGGAGACGGCCAGCCCACAGGGCACCCCCAGGGGCCGCAGCTATGCCAACAAGACCGAGTGGGTCGTGTGGCCCTTCCCCGCCAGGGTGCCGGGGGCCCCAGGCAGACCCTGCCAGTGCAGGTCCCTGGTGCCAGGCCCTTCAGGCCTCACCCTGCAGCCACACTGCCCCAGGCACTGCCTCCTTCAAAGATACATCACACCGGGCCAACCACTCTGTGCTGCTCACGCCTTTCCTGGGAGGACAACTTTCCTCCAAGAAAAAACGCAAACGGTGCAGAGAAAAACTTTTTTTTCTCACATTAGCACATCCTCTATGGGCTAATGGCTTCTCCGTGCCACAATTACTTTGCTTTCCCAAAATACATGTTCTTTTTCTCGTGAGTGGTGCTGGCCTCTGTGTGTGCCCTGCTTTGGGGGGTGGGGAGGATCAGGGTCCACTCTCCCTGATGGCCTGCTTTGGCTTCCAGAACAAATGGGGCCTTGGAGGATGGGTGACTGTGGGGCCCACCCCCGCCTCCTTATCTCCTTCAGTTTCCACGACAAGGTGAACAAGACCCAGACCGGGAACTTGCTCTGCCCATCCTCTCCTGCTTTCCCTCCACCTGGAGCTTGTGTGGCTGCAGGGAGGGTCTGCCAAGGCAGAAATCCTGCTCGGGCTCCAGGAAGATGGAGTCCTAGGTCAGAGTGGGGCCTACAGTTGGGAGACACAAGGCTGGCCCTGAGGGCAGAGGTGAGAAATCCTGTCCCCCGGCCTGCCCCCCACAGTCTCCTGCGGAGAGTAGAGGATGGCCTCCCTGGCAGCCTTCTCACCCCAGGGAATCCAGTCTTAGCTCTGTCAGCCCCTCTTCTCACACTCGGAGCAGCAAGAGACGAGCTCACTCCCAGCGCTGAGGATGTGTGGGGGCTGCCACAGAGACACCCAGGGACCAGCCTGCTAGCCCCAGGGCACTGAAGGGGCCTGCTCACCGGCAACCCCTCCCCCTTCTGGGGGATGGAGGGGGTGTGGCTGTGGGTGGGGGGAGCTTGTGCTTAGGGTGGGATGCCAGGAAGGAGGCCAAGTGACAGGGTGTGCCTATGCCTGGTGTGACAACTGAGAACCCTTGGTGTCCCACTGCCACCCAAGGGCCCAGAGGGGAGAAGTTAGAGGCCCTGGGGCTGTCCCCACAGGGTCTCTGCCCCACTCCAGCTGCCAAGTCCAGGGGTGAGGGGGTAGGGGGGGTGGGGATGGGGGGGTGTCCAGAAGCCACCTGAGCTCCCACATGGACCACCAGGTGCCCAGAGGCAGCAAGGCCTTCAGGCAGAGAAATTAACATCTGTACAATTTTATAAGCTTGTAGGACTGTAGGCCCCGGGATGGACTTGTGGTCTGTGATCTTTACATACACGTGTGGCCCCAGGATGGCTCCCAGGGGACTGGTGGGGATTCAGAGGCCAAGGGACTAGCCTGGCTCCCGGTCTTGGTTACCCTAGAGCCCAGAGGGGCAGGCGGACAAGATGGGGCTCGTCCCACCCCCAACTGGAAGGAACATATCCAGAAGGAGTGTGCAGTCTAGGAGGGTGCCCCCCCCCGCAGCGTGTCCCGCTCCCAGCCCAACGTCATCCTCCGGGGCCCCCCACACACCGCTCTGACAGAGACCCACACAGAGACCACACTCAGAGACCATGTGCAGAGACCTCTGATGGAGATCCACACAGAGATGGTGCACAGAGACCTCTGACAGAGACCCACACAGAGACTCCACAGAAGCCCCTCACCACAACCCTACACAGACACCTCCACGAGGACTTGCAGGGACAGGGGCTAAGTTTCCGCTTATCATGTTACCATTACTTATTATTACTTATCATCATCCACGTTGTAGACAACAAGCCCTTCTCAGAAACACCTGGAGACCAAGCCCGTCCCACTCAGAGAGACACCGGGCAGCTGTTGCTGTTGGGCTGTGACCAACACCACAGCAGGGGCCATGAATGCCCTGGTACAACGGGGGAGTGGGGAGGACGCCCTGAGGGCAGGCATCCTGCACTGCCGACTCCTATGAGGAGGATCTCCCCCGGAAGCTTGTATGCACCCCATTACGGACCACGCTTCCCCCTCCACACACCCCGTGAGGGCCAAGCTTTGCTACACCTCCTCGCAACCCATTTCTGATGGTCTTTGGCCACATACAGAACGGAAAACCATTGGTTTCCAAAATTTTGTGAAATATACATTAACTGAAAACCTTGTTTTTTAGACTCTATCGGGAGGGCAGAGGGGGAGGAACAAAGGAGAGAGGGAGAAGGACAAGCTGACTCCCCACTGAGCGGTGAGCCCATGCCCGCCAGACCTCAGGACCTGAGATCGTGACCTGAGTTGAAACTGAGAGTTGGTGCCTTAATCGACTGAGCCAGCCAGGTGCGCCTGAGATTTTTGAACTAACTTTCGAAGTATGCAAAAGAGGAGAAAATACGTTACTGAAGGATTCACAAAATGCTAATGACAGTGATGTTCTGTGCTTTTGAAGGGTTTCCTCCCCATGAAGCCCTGAGTCAGGACATTGGCTTAGAGCACCTAAAGATTTATCTCATTCATGTAAATGCTAAGAATGCAAGACAGAGAATTAATGACTGAAGCTTCACACATGAGGCTTGCGCAGACCAACAGAGACCTGCAGCTGATCAGCTACAGAGAAGAACCTATGCTTAAGTGACATCAACTTTGCAATCATGGGGAAAACTATGATGTGGGATTTGAAAAGTCCTAGAAATGGTCACTGTCTTTCAAAACATCCCTCCTATTCTTTCCCACAGAGTCTGAGGGGCCGGCGAGGCCTCGAACTTTTGATTTACCGTGAGTCATAAAACTTTTCAATCTGGAGAAGTCCCTTTCTGAAACGGAACTACCCTTTTGTGGCAATCTTTTAAGTCAGGTTCTCTCCTTCGTTTTCTCAGCTAATCATTTGTCAAACAGCCAGGGTTGGCATGGAGCCTGGAAGAGGACCCCCCATCAGCCTCTTTACTGGCTTCAACTAGACAGACAGACATCCAAAGAAAAGGGCTCACCTGGGCTGAGCTCTGTTTCCAGGACACTAAGTGTGATTTTTCTCATAAGCAGGATCTCAATAAATTCATGCCATGACCCTGTGGGTTAAGGTTAATCAGGTTTTTTTTTTTTATAGAAATAAAGAAAAACAGAGGTTGAGGTCGGGAAAGTTTCTTGGCCAAGGGGTCATCCCCAGAGAGGCCTGCCCCTGAGACTGAGAGTGGGAGGTTTCTGGAATAATGTCCCCCACCCTAGGGCGCACACTGGAAGGAATCCACTTATGGATGGGTGGTTTTATCTACACATACTCCTCGGTTTTCCTACCACATAGGACTGCTGAGTGATGGAAACACTAAGTAGGAATTCTCAGGGGAAACGCCAAGAAAGAAACATTGAGACTAGGGTGCTGAGTGACTGACTGTCTTTAGTCAACCCTTCATCTTTCTCATGCCTTCAACTATGCCGTCAGCACGCGGAGGGTTTGGAAGGATGGGCTCAGAAGCCCTACAAACTCTGACTAAAAGAAAGACCCCATGACAAGATTTCACCAATGCCCAGGAGTTTAAAGGACAGCAGAAAGTACCAAGATTCCACATCAGAAGAAGCCAGGGACATCTGGAGGAGAAAGGTACAGCTTAGCTCCTCACAGGCGTGCTTCACATGGGAAGAAAGGCAGAAAATTCTGGCACTCCTTCCCATAAGCATCTAAAGACCATCCTTCCTTCACTCAAAACTTACCACCCCAAAAATCAAATGAACAAACAAATAAAACATGGAAAGGCTGAGTCAGGGGCAGTGGTTTCCACCCCAACTATTCCCAAGTTAGTATTATGGTCTTACAATACCTCACTTTTATTGTTTAACTGTCTCTGCTCTGAGTACATTTCAGAGAAAATTCTTAAGTGAACATTCAAGTGAAGCCATAAAATTGTTCTGTGCTGTGATCAAGCGGGCATTTTAACGATTTATACTTACACTTCTAACATAGGAAATGCTCCATGCCTCCCAAGATAAACTTGTTAGGAGTCAGACAGATTCATGAATGTGTGCAGACTCTGTTGACTGTTTTTCTTCTAAATGTTTATAGCTGCTTAAGCAGTGATTTAGAAAAAATACTTTGACTACTTTTTTTCACTCTACAAACCCACTTCAAATATTGTGGAAATGTTAAAAGATATAATTCTCCCATTCCATTCTTGTGCCTCCAAGCCTTTTAGTTTGTGTTTTTGAGAACGCTGTGCACTGAAAGTGATGTAAGTGTGCTGGGTGTCCTGATACAAGGGTGGTGTTTTCCATTCAATGCTGTTTCTTAAAGGTTCACGTCAGCACAGAGGAGCCGCTGACATCTTCTGCGGCGCCTGTGCGGGCTCCTGTGCTCCTGTGCAGGCTCTGCCAGTCCCATCACTGGGGTTACTTGCCCGGCTCTGTGCCGCCAACAGTTTATGGGACCATTGGGGTCCGTGTTCTGGGATCCTGGCTTCTCAGCTAGACCCACTGGGAGAGCCCTGGAGACCACAACATCTTCCCATAGAGTCCTACCACGGCCCAGGGTAGTAACAGGGAAGATCAAGGGCAGTGAGAACGCTTAGCACTTCTTCCCCTGGGCTCCCTGCCCCCCACCCTCGCCAGGGCAGGACCACACCTCAGCTCCCAGCCACCCACTTCCAGGACACAGTGGTGGCTGCTGCAAACGAGGGTTATCTTAGTGAAGCAGTGACAGACCAGGGAAGAAAACAGTATCTGTTAAGTAGCTCTAACCCAGAGTTCCCGCCTGTCCTACGGTGTCCGTGCTTAAATCTTCGACTCTTCGTGGACTTCCACTCTTTCCATGCAAAATTGAGGGGACACTGACGCCCTGGCTAGCCCCCACCATGGAGGAAGGAAGGAAAGGGTGCTTGTGACTTATAGACTGAGAGAAAGCACACGAATCCCATGGCCGATGATTTGTGGAACGAGGCCCAGTAGGAAGAAAGAAGTAAAAGAAGGAACAAAAACAGAAAGACGCAGTGTCCTTTTCTTTCAGACAGTAACAGATGCACCAAGGAGTCTGAAAGGTGGCCAGAAGCTGGGGTCCAGGGCCAGGCGGACACCACGGACCCCTGAGCCTCAGCAGAATGCACAAATCTCAGTTTCACATCACCATTAATGAACAGAAATGTTTCCTCTCTGTCAGTTTCAGGTGATGAAAGACTGTTTATATATTTTGGAACTGTCCTGGGCAGTACTAGAGCCTTGGTTCTCTTACCTGAGAAGGAAAATAACGTTGAAAATGAGAATAAAGGGTGAAGACTGGATCGTAAATTGTTAGCACTTCCTCTCTCCCTGATGACTCAACATCACCACACAGAGGGCTGTGAGCCCCCTCCCGGACCCATCAAGGCAGACAGGCAGGCTCCTATCACAAGGCTCCCATCTCACCCTCCCCTGTCTGTGACCCAGGGGCTCCAAACATACCAGTGAAATCCCCTCACGGCTTTGTGGCCATCCCAGCCCAGAGTATAGGGACCTGCCCAGGGGTTCTCAGTGGTTCAGGTCTGCACCTGCTGGATAGGGTTACCGCCTGGGCCCACCTGTCATGCGGCCACCAGCAAGGAGTGCCAGTTGTGCCTCCTGCCCTAGCACCTATGAGAGTAACAAATCCAGTCATTTCTTAGCTTTCCTGCGTGTGACTTCCACAACCATGCTGGAATGTTCCTTAAAGACCCCACAAGGGGGACTGACCTACCCCACTCACAACACAGTGATATTGGCCGAAAACAATCTTCATTACAAATACATGTGGTCCGGGAAAGCTAACTGATTCACTAAGCCAGACTTCTAGAAAGTGTCCTGCATCCTAGATGCCTGATGAATTCAGAGCGCCTGTTTCCTGCCCAGTGGATCACAACAGCTCAGTTCCTCTGTGCCCCAAATCCTTGCTTCCCTGCTCATGACTGACCCCGTTCTCATGACCATCAGCCAGGGCTTAGGACTAGTTGATTCCAATTGTGTAAAATACACTAGAAGGAGGACTTTGCATGACAAATGATTGAGACAGAAGTAGTCATACTTCTGCCACAGTCTCTTAAAACACTAAGAAACTTCTTAAACCATGAATCAGAAGGTGTCAGGACATCTGGTGCAGGAGGCTATGCAGATCTGCGACTGATTTTAAAAAGACAGTGAGTGTGTGCTTGGGAGAAGGGGGGTGGGGTTATGGACATTGGGGAGGGTATGTGCTATGGTGAGTGCTGTGAAGTGTGTAAACCTGGCAATTCACAGACCTGTACCCCTGGGGATAAAAATATATGTTTATAAAAAAAATTTTAATTAATTAATTTTAAAAAGAAAAAAAAATAAAGACCGTGTGTGCTAAGTAAACGTAATCCAACATATAATTTTGGAATGCTTTACAAAAAGGACAATCACAGTTCCCAATATTATCTTTTTATGATTATGAAATGAGTTAGTTTGACCTTTGCTAGGTGTTTATTCAAGTGTGATTTTTAAGCCTCATTTTACTAAATGAGATGAACCATAAAGTTATGCGATACTGTAGCATGAGCAGTTCAGAAGTCCTGAACACAGCTGGAAGACGAATCTGTGCAGAGAGGATCTAAGGGCAGGGGACCGGAACAATGAGCTTGTGGGTGTTGTCACCATAGGCTTAAGTCACACACGACTTTTCAGTCTTACAATGAATGGGTTTTGTAAATTCAAAATTATTCTGCAGAAGCTGTCAGAGCTGTCCTTGCCTTCCATCATCACTCTGGTGACCGAGCACTAGGAATCCTGTAAAATATTTTACATCAGCCCTTCCCACCCACCAGTGATAGAACTACGATATGATCTATACACAGGGAATCATTTAAAAAGGTTGTTTTCTATGAGATGACAGCTGTTTTCACCTGGAAATGCAGTAAATACTTCCTTACAAGATTCCAATGGCTGAAGGGTGAGGAAACACACCGGGCACTGAGTGCAAGAGGCCGGAGCCAGGCTCTCAGGGCTGCGCAGGTGGGGCTGTTGGTGGGAACCAGCACCACCAGATCGGGAGCCCCAGAGCCCAGTGTCCACAGGGAAATGCAGCAGGTGCTTTCCTCGAAGTCAGGGAGTGCTCCCTGGAGGAGGAGGTGGTGGATGCGGGGTTTTCATGGCACGGAGTTTAGATGGAGGCCACCAGAGCTGGGACGACTGGGGCAGGGGACACCTGCAGGGAAGACACCGAGCTGGAAGGAGGCCAAGGGGAGCTGGAAGGCTGCCCCCAGAACACGGGAGGATGTTTAGGACACAGGCTGGCCAGGGGATGAGCCCACAAGCTGGGTCAGTTGCCGCACTGTGAGGGACCCTGAGTGTCTGAGCCAGGAACGGTGATGCAGTCCCTAGACAAGGGGCACCCAGGAAGGCTTCAGGGTGCAGACCCACACCTGCTCCCATGGGACGACCCCACAGGGCCTGGAGTGTTGGAGGGGAGTGGGGTTGCTGCGAACCTGGACCAGGAATCTGTCTTTACAGACTGTATCTGAAATGGAGCTAATTAGTGATCAGGACTGAGTCAAACGGAGGGACACCAGTCCTTGGAAGGTTGCAAGGTGGTTTGCCTCCTGGTGCCCAGCCTGGCTTTCGTTGTTGTTGGGTTTCCCTTCTTTTCCAGCCACCAGCCCTGACATCAGCATCTAGCAGAGTTCCTGTGACTAGCTGGACGTGGGTGGAAGCCGCAGGAAGCAGGGTCCCCATCTCCTCGTGTGGATGCGGCTCCCCCAGGGCTCCCCGGCGGAGAAGGCCGGCGCCCTGAGAGACTCATGTGGATCCTGGGTCCTTCAGCCTCCCCAGCCTGAGGTCAGAGAGGGGGCTGTCCCTCCTTCCTCTGGAGGGGCTGCCTTGGAGCAGGCCCTGAGAGGGGGCCTGTGGACCTGACCCTTCTTTGCCAGTGGCCTCCCTGCTGCACTTGTTAGGGCCCCTGGGCTGTGAGGATGTGCCCCACAGAAGTGGTCATTTAGTGATTCTCCGAGATGGCACTGCTCCCCCCCACCACGTGATGGTCACATCCAGCTGGCCCTCGGGAAACATCTGATAGGAAACAGGAAGTGCGGGTGCCTGAAAATGGGCTGGATGAGGGAAGGGCAGAGGGGCTTTGCAGAGCCAGCAACGGAGGCACACAGGACACTGCCAGTGGTCGGCAGGGACAGGTGAGGAGCCTATCTGAGTGCTGGTCCCAGCTGGGGTTCCAGCTCTCCATCAGTGTCACATGCTGCCCACAAACCTCCCCTGAGGAGGGAAGGCTGCTTTGGTCTCTGGCATGTTATTAAAGTAATTGTCATGGCCTGAGCACCAGTGGGACAGTCCCTGGTACCCAGGAGTCTTGGCAGTGTCCTTTCATGCTGTGAGCATCCAGACATGTGGTGTTGTTTCCAGCAGCATCTGGAGGGATGGATACCAGCCCTCAGTGCAGGAAGCACATCTGTGTGCAAGGAGGAGCCACTCCACTTATACATGGTCACTCGGTCTCTGTAAAAGTGACTGTATCCCTGTGCAGTGGCTCACACCACAGAAGGGGGGAAATCACTGGAAGCAGCAGGTACGACTTGTGAAAAATGTCCTAAAGGTAATTACAGACACAGACATCTGGGGCAAGTGATTACTGACTGAGGAATACAAAAGAACAGCTCCCATCCCTAAAATGAGCAAGGGTGTGAGCCTAACAGAGAGGAAGACATTAAAATCAGCCATACCAATGAGAGACCTGGGAAGAGAGCTTGTGCAAAGATCGAGGGACCACACAGGCGTGAGAAAAATGCATGCCAGGCTGATTAGCGAGGGTCTTCCCTGCATGAAGCCAGCATGCAAAGCCTCAGAGAGGGGACTGTTTTTAAAAATATCCCGTTTTCAACAAAAGATCACAAAGCATACAAGGAAGAAGTAAAATATGGCTCATTAAAGGAATAAAATACTTCTCCAGAAACCATCCCTAAAGAAACAATGGCTTAAGACTTACTAGAGAAAGGCTTTAAAAAAATTTTCCTTAAATATGCTCTAAAGGCTAAAGGAAAACATGGACAAAAGAACTAAAGGAAATTGAGAAAATATATGAGCAAAATGAGAATATCTACAAAGAATTTGGAATTATTACAAACAAATGGAAATTTTGAAGGTGAAAAATACAAATCTGAATTGAAAAAAATCATTTAAGGGGTTCAATAGCAGGCACAATCAGAAAGACTCAGCGAACTTGAAGACAGGTCACTTGAAACTATTGAGACTGAAGAGTAAAATGAGAAACAAGGGAAGAACAGTGAACAGAGCCTGAGAGACATGATGGGAGAACATCAAGCAGACCAACATAGACATTACGGGATATGCTGGGGAGAAAAGACAGAGAAAAAGGCAGAGAATTTACTGCAAGAAATAATGGACACACATTTCACAAGTCTGAGGAAAGTCATGGATAGAGCAATACAAGCTTATCAAATGCCAAGTACGGTAAACACAAACAGACCCACACCAAGAGGAAAGTGACAGAGGCAGCCTCTGTAAAACTATCAGTGGGTTCATCAGGCAAAAAGGCAGGCCAGGGAAAATTCAACATTAGGCAAATGTCCTGCAAAAATGAGGGAGAAATAAAGACATTCCCAGATCAACAACAGAAACTGAGAATGGCCACATTACCACTAGCTCTGCCATTCCAGAAATGCTAAAGAGAGTCTATCAGGTTAGAATTAAGGATGCTAGATGGCAACTCAAAGCCATATGAAAATATCACATTCTCCAGGAGAGACAAAAACATGGACAAATACAAAAACTAGCAAAGTATTATTGCAATTTTTAATTGTTACTCCTTTCCACTTTTATTGAGAAATTACTGAAATATATAACTCCACTTTTTATTCTTCTACAAGATTTATAACAAATAGCCATGAATATATACTTAAGTATATATAATAATTATAAATCTATGTTACTAAGTACAAAATATATAAAGATGTAATTTGTGACATCAATAAGGTAAAGTGTGGTTGAATAAATAAATAAATAAATAAATAATAAGTTGTGGGTAGAAGAGCTAAAAGAAGACCTTTTGTATGCAATAAAGTTAAATATCAGGTAAAAACAGGTTATTATAACTTCAAGATATTATATGCAATCCCCATAGAAATCATAAAGAAAATATTTCTAGAATTTACAGAAAAGGAAATGAAAATTAAATCAAAATGTATAAATCAAAATGAGTAAAAAAATTAAATACAAAAGAAGACAATAAAGGAGAAACAAAACATTTAAGACATAAAGACAAGAAATAACAAAATGCCAATAGTAGATCACCCTACCAGTAACCACTTTAAATGTAAGTGAATTAAGTTCCCCAATCAAAAGGCCTATATTGGTGGAATGATACCAAAACAAAACAAAACAACACAGGATCCAACTTTATTCTATCTATAACATACTCATTTTAGATGGAAGGACACAAACATAGATTTGGAAGTAAAAAGGATAGAACGAGATATTCATGCAACTAGTAACCAAAAGTCCAGAGTTGGGTATACTAATATCAGATAAAACAAACTAAGGCAAGAAGTGTTCAAAGCAATGAAGAAGAACATTATATAATGATAAGAGATCAATTCACCAAGAGGATATAAGAATTATAAATAAATGTGCAACCAACATCAGATCACCTAGATATCAAACTGACAGAACTGAAGGGAGAAATAGATTGATCTAGAATAAAAGAAGGAGACTTCAATACCACATTTACAATAACAAACAGAATAATCAGACAGAAGATCAGTAAAAATTAGGGGACCTGAACAAGACTATAAGCCAGATGGTCACAACAAAGATTTACAAAATACTCCATCCAACAGTAGAATACACATCTTCTCAAAAAGACATGGAACATTCTCCAGTATAGACCAGATAATAGCCCATAAAACAAGTCTTAAAATTTTTAGAAAGATGGGGATCAGGCAAAATATCTTTTCTGATCAAAATGAAATGAAACCAGAAAGGTTTCAGAAGGAAAACTGGAAAATCTACAAATATATGGAAGTTGAACAACATTACCTTAAACAACAAATGAGTCAAGGAATAAATCACAAAGGAAGTGTGAAAATTTATTGAGACAAATGGGAATGAAACCACAACCCAGCAAAACTTATGGGATGAAGCAAAAGAAGTGCTAATAGGGAAATTTATAACTATCAATGCTTACATTGAAAAAGAAGAAATATCTCAAAGTCAGAAACCTAACTTTATACCACAAGGAACTAGGAAAAAAAAAGAACAGAAAATTAAGTCAAAAGATAGCAGAAGGAAGAAAATAATACAGATTAGCAAAATAGAGAATAAGAATAAGATAAACAAAACAAGATAAGCAAAATAGAGAATAGAAACAGAGAAAATCCACAAAACCAAGAGTTGAGTCTTCAAAAATCAAAAATTGACAAGCCATTAGCGACACTAATTCAAAAAAGAGAGAATACTCAAACAGCTAAAGGCAACAATAAAAGTAGGCCATTACTACAGATGTTATAGATAGGGAAGGATTATAAGAGAATACTGTGGACACTGTATAGTAACAAACTGAAAAACTGAGATGAAATGGATTAATTTCTAGAAATATGAAATTTCACCAAGACTAACCCAGAAAGAAATAGAAAATATGAACAGACCCATAACAAGTAAGGCTACTGAATCAATCATCAGGTCTCCTTACAAAGAAAAACATCGGACTTGATGGCTTCACTGGTGATTTCTACCAAATATTTAAAGAACCAACACCAATCCTCTTAAACATTTCCAGAAATAAGAAGAGGAAAGAGATCTCCCTGACTCATTCAATGAGGCCAGCATTACTCCATAATCCAGAGATACTACAAGAAAAAACAACTACTGGGCACCTGGGTGGCTCAGTGGGTTAAAGCCGCTGCCTTCGGCTTGGGTCGTGGTCTCAGGGTCCTGGGATCGAGTTCCATATCGGGCTTTCTGCTCAGCAGGGAGCCTGCTTCTCTCTCTCTCTCTCTCTCTCTCTCTCTCTCTCTCTGCCTGCCTCTCCATCTACTTGTGATCTCTCTCTGTCAAATAAATAAATAAAATCTTTTAAAAAAAAAGAAAAAGAAAAAACAACTACCCACCAACATCCCTGATTAAGACCAGTGCAAGAATCGTCAACAAAATACTAGCAAACTGAATTCAGTAGCATATGAAAAGGATTATGCACCGTTACCAAGTGGGACTAATTCCTGGAATGCAAGAATGAGTCAATATACAAGAAACAATCAGCGCCATAGTCACCTTATGAAAGAAAGGGTAAGTCACGTGATTATCTCAACTGTTGCAGAAAAAGCCACTTGACCACATTCAGCACATTTTCAGAATAAAACACTCAACAGACTAGGAATAGAAGAAACTATGTCAACATAATAAGAGCTGTATATGAGAAACCCACAGTGAGCATCATACCCCACAGGGAAAGGTTACAAGCTTTTCCTCTAAGATCAGGAACAATTTGGGGATGCCAGATTTTGTCACTTCTACTAAACATAATACTGGAAGTACAAGCCAGAACCATTAGGCATGAAAAGGATCCAAATTGGAAAGAAATACATAAAATTATCTCTGTTTGCAGATGGCATGTTCGTATACATAGAAAACCCTAAAGATTCCAGGAAAACAGCAACACTTTTAGAACTAATCAATGATAGTTGACCAAAATCAACATACAAAAATCTGCTGCAATTCAATACCCTAGCAGAAGGAAACTAAGAAGACAATTTCATTTATAACAGCATCAAAAAGAATAAAATACATTGGGATAATCTTAGCCAAGGGGTAGTAGAGTTGCACAGTGGAAACTATGAAATGCTGCACATAAACTCCCTGTGGTGATGGGAAACCCCACCCCCACCCCCACCCCCCCGTGTGTCGGCCACTGTGCCCACCCCCAACATCATGGCAGTGACATGGGATCCACCTGCCATCATGCCTCGTGTGGACCCACAGAGTGGCAGGACGCTTGGCACAATTTCTCACCTGTCCTCACAGAGTGGGATATACCCACCACCAGCTTCACACAGTGAGGGCCCCAAAATGTCCACTCTGGTGTTTCTTTTTTTTTTTAAGATTTTATTTATTTATTTGAGAGAGAGAGAATGCATGTACATACACTGAGAGACAGCACACGAGCAGGGACAGGAGAGAGTGAGAAGCAGCCTCCCCACTGAGCAGGGAGCCTGAGACGGGGCTCGATCCCAGGACCCCAGGATCATGAAGTGAGCTGAAGGCAGACACCTCCCTGCCTGAGCCCCCCAGGTGCTCAGAATGCCCAGTCTCTTAACCTAAATGTAGCCGGCACCATCACATTTCATCTTCAGGGCAATGAACTCTGTCTGACTCATTAATCTGCACAGAGCAGTGAAACGCAGGATGTTACAATCCATGACTCCATCCGGATAAAAGCAGAGGCTCCCCCTCCCACCCCCTTATGATTTGCACGGGGGCAGGTCGTACAGCTGAGCCGTCACGTCTCACTGAAACTGCCCCCTGCCCTGAGACTGGGGAGCAGCCTCTCCCAGAAGCTTGTCTGTAAGCCTGTCCCCACTGGGCTTCTTGGGGACCACAAAGCAGGAGCAGGATCATCTCCAGAGGCTGCCTGATAGGCTAAGCAGGACCAAGGTAACAAAATCCGCATTTGGCAAACAACATAAAATGTCTAATAAAAAAAAAAAGTATAATTTGGGAGTCACAATGCTAAAATCAGGAGTAAGAAGCAGAAAGAAAGAGAGAAGTCAGTAACTAGAAGTTTCCAAAGGCCATCAGGGAGAGACTGGCATCATGGAAGTCACGGTCATCCAGGAAAATAGCCAGGAATGACACCATTTTGGAAGCCGTTCGCCCAACAGAGAAGATGTGGCTTCGTGAATATGGGGTCGGCTCATCATGCCTTCTTGAGAACCACAGAGATGCAAAGGGTCCTACTGCTTTAGAGGACAAGAGCACAGAGCATGGGGGGATCCACACAGAGTGAGGAGAAGCAAACCTGGACTGGGTCTGGGGAGGCAGCCCCTCAGCTCTCAGGGTCGCTATTCTGACACACCCTGAAAATGGCCTCCATTAACCACAGCCAGGGTCCTGGGCTCCTGGCATACCCAACAAGGACATGTGGGGCTGCTCAGGGTCCACTGGGGATTACCTGTCCTTACAAAGCTCAAGGGTAAGAGAACCAATAAACACACTGTGTAGACAAGAAATTAGAACCCTTGTACACTGTTGGTGGGAATGCAAAATCGTGCAGCCCCTGAGGAAAAGAGTTTGGAGCTACCTTAAAAACTTAAAATAGAATCACCATATCCACCAATTTCACTTCTGGGGATATGTCCAAAAAACTTCAAAGCAGGATCCCCAAGAGACAAGTGCACACCCATGTTCAATGCCGTATTATTCACATTAGCCAAGAGGTAGAAGCTCCTCAAGGGGCCATTAATGGATGAAGGGATATTTCAGTCTGTTTAGGCTGGTAGAACAAATCACCATAGACTGGGTGCCTTCTAAATGACAGAAAATTACCGCTCACAGTTCCGGAGGCCGCAAGTCTGGGGCTGGTGTGCCAGCACGACCAGTGAGGACCCTCTTCTGGACCACACACATTCATTGTGTCCTCACAGGGCAGAAGGGGTAGGCAGGTGCCTGAACCTCTTTGATAAGGCACCGTCTGTTTCTAGAGGATTCTGCTCCCATGACCTAAGCACCTCCTGAAGGTCCCACCTGCTAATATCGTCATCACCACTGGGAATTTGGGTTAGAGTGGTGACTTCAGGTAGGACACAAATATTCAGATCATCACAACAGATAAAGAAAAGATGGTGTATCAAGACAATGGGATATTATGCAGCCATTACAAGGAAAGACGTCCTGTCCCTCGGTACAACGTGGATGAACCCCAAAGACCTTATGCTGAGTGAAGTAAGGCAGCCACAGCTAGACTCATGCTATAGGATTCCACTTACACAAAGCACCTGAAGCAGGCTAAGTCCTAGACACAGTTAATAAAATGTGGTTTCCGAGGGCTGGGGAGAAGAGGAAGGGGAAATTCATGTTCAGTGTGTTCGGACCTCCTTCCATTTTACAAGATGAGAAACTTCTAGACAACATAAATATATTTAATATATTACCTTAATATAATTAACTTCAGTAATTATACTTAACTAAACACCTAAAACCTGTTAAGATAGTAAATTTAATGTTATGGGCTTCTTACCACAATAAAAATTAACCGTTTCATATTTTCTTTGTTTTTTAAGTCCTTTCAAATCCAGTATTTAATCAAACAGCAATATATACATGTCGTTTAAAAATAACAATTATTGTGTATTTTTAGCCCCCATCCGCTTCCGCAGAGTAAGAAGTGCTATTACTAATTTGCTGTGTGTCTTTTCAGAGTTACCGCGTATGTGCACGGTCATCTCGGGGACCTCGGAAGGGGGCACAGTGTGCGCATCGCTTTCCTCTCTTAAAATAGCATTTCCTGAAGCTCCTTATGAATAGATTCACCTCCCTATTTTCAAAGGAAGGCACTTGACGAAATACTGCACCATAGCATGCTTTATCTCTGCGCTCACCAGTGGCAGAGAACCAGACCATGACTGTGAGGACGTGACACTGTCCTCATGGGCATATTCTGTGCCCCTCACGTGTCCCTGTGGAATTCATTCCCAGGAGTGGAGTTTCTCAGTGTAGACAGAGCACTGAGGGGACTTAAGGTGATGCTCCTTCCAGACTGTCATCTTCAGAGCTACATAGCACGTGTCTGGGACCCCCTTTATTTAATTTTATGGAAATTGCCCTCCAAGGGTTTGTGAGAGGGAACAACTTTTCATGCATTTACAAAACTCTCTCTTTCATTTTGTTTACAGCCTATTTCTATCTTTACCCAATTTTTTTCAAGATTATTTATTTATTTATTTGTCAGAGAGAGAGAGAGAGAGCTGAAGCTCGGAGAACAACAGGCAGAACAGGCAGAGCAGGCAGAGCAGGCAAAGGGAGAAGCAGGCTCCTTGTGGAGCAAGGAGCCCGGTGCAGAACTCGATCCCAGGACCCTGGGGTCATGACCTGAGTCATGATGCTTAACCAACTGAGCCACCCAGGCATCCCTATCTTTACCCATTTTTAAATGATATTTTAAATCATACCCATTTATTTACAAGAATGCTTTATAAATGAAGAAAACTCATTCTTTGTCATATATATTTAAATTTGCCCCAATTTATGTTTGGTGTCTTGTCACAGAAATTTTTTTCCACACACCATTTTTAAATTAATCTGATTTATCAATTTTTTTTTTTGTAGCGTCTGGGTTTCCCATTTTCCTTAGCATGCTCTTTACAATAATCCATACAAAACATTTTCTAATTGCATCTAGCCCTTTCTCTGTGGCTGATTTAAGTACCTATTTAAGGTATAATATAGGGATCCAACTTTGTTTTTTTTTCCAGGTTGTCCCAGTATCATTTATTGAATAATCCATTTTTTGTCACTAATTTGAAATGCCACACTTATTTTATGCTAATTATGTAAATATATTTATTAATGAACCCTATTGTGTTTTTTCACTAATCTTTGCATTAATATGCTAATATAAACAATAGTAAGTAGTTTCAAACAGCTACATTTAAGCTTTGTAAGGCATTTTACTAACTTAATATGAATAATTTCCTTTAATACTATTCTTTTTACCAATTGCTGTAACTACTTCTGCATACAAACATTTTAAAATGAAAGTTAGAAGACCTCATTTCAGGGGCACCTGCGTGGCTCAGTGGTTCAGCGTCTGCCTTCAGCTGAGGTCATGATCCCAGGGTCCTGGGATCAAGGCCCGCATCAGGCTCCCTGCTCAATGGGAAGTCTGCTCTCCCTCTCCCAATCCCCCCCTACTTGTGTTCCCTCTCTCTCTCTCTCTCTCTCTGTCAAATAAATAAAATAGAAAGAAAGAGAAAAAGGAAGGAAGGAAGCAACAAAGAGAAGAAAAGAAAGACTTCATTTTATTTCAGGGTTAGTTAAGGATGAGCAAACATTGTACATCATTACACTACCAAGTCTTGATACCCAAGGACAAGGATTAATCTAACTTTTATTTCATGCCCCTTAGTGTTGTTTTAAGTATTTTTTGGAGCATTTCTTGTCAATTTTATTGTTTGTGATTCTATTATAAATGAAGTCCATGGTTCCTTTATCATTTAACTAATTACTTACAGGTACAAAGAGAAATTAATTAATTTTGGAAATTAATTTCATGAGGAGATACATCGCTGAGTTATTTTAATTTTTTTTTTTTATTTGACAGAGAGAGATCACAAGTAAACGGAGAGACAGACGAGAGGCGGTGGGAATTAGGCTCCCTGCCAAGCAGAGAGCCCGATGTGGGACTCGATCCCAGGACCCTGAGATCATGACCTGAGCCAAAGGCAGCAGCTTAACCCACTGAGCCACCCAGGCATCCCAGTTTTATAAATTATTTCCCAGGAGATTTTCTACAGTTCTCTAAGAACATAAAATGATAATATATCTTCATTTCTAATTTTTATGCCTCTTGTATTATTTCCCTCTCTATCTGAAGGCACTTCATAACTTGAAAACGTAAGTTTAGAGGCTTAGAAAGGAGAGCTTAACATGTTCATCTTTTTTTTAATATTTTATTTATTTATTTGACAGACAGAGATCACAAATAGGCAGAGAGGCAGGCAGAGAGAGAGGAAGGGAAGCAGGCTCCCTGCTGAGCAGACAGCCCAATGCGAGGCTTGATCCCAGGACCCTGCGATTATGACCCTAGCCGAAGGCAAAGACTTTAATCCACTGAGCTACCCAGGTGCCCCATCACATTCATCTTTTAAGGTCATGTGGTGTAAGTGCTTTTAAAAAGCCCTCCAGATTCTCAAAAGTTAAGGAAATCCCAGATTGATTATCTTTGAGACAGGTTCTGAAATAAAGCAGAAGTAGAAGTTTAAAACTGAATTTGGAGATGAGCAAAGAATAAGGGGAAACACTACTTTTTACCTAAGTAAGACGACCCATTATGAAGACAAGTCACCCATAAGACCTCATAACAGAAATGTGAAAAACACTGGTCTCCTTCAGATTGCCAAGCAGGTGTCTGTTTTACATCCATGCTAATCCTGCTTCCTGCCTAACACTGCTCAGTAAATGATACTGTAGCAACTAGGCAACCATCTAGAAAAATCCATGAGCACGGATCCCTACCTCATGCCTTAAACAGATACAAAATGGATTAAACCAGGGATCAAGCAACATGTAGCCCAGAGCCAAATGCAGCCAGTGCATGTTTTTGTAAATAAAGTTTTATTAGAACACAGCCACACTCGTTCACTTACACAATGCCTCTGGCTGCTTTCACACAAGGGAGGAGCTACAACAAAGACTGTATGGTCTACAACACTGAAAACATTTGTCATCTGCCCCTTTACAGAACAAGCTAGCAGACCCCTGGAACACACCAGCAGTCCCCTCAGCATGAGAAATCTGAATGTATTTAGAGGACCTCCAGCTTCTCAACTGATGCCCTGACAGTACTGGCTGGAAATCTGAGGATTGCTAATCAGAAATTCTCACCATCTTGAAGTTTTAAGACCAGCTACATTAACATTTTTTAAATACTCTCATCCTCTTCTGCAAAATACTATTATTTATTTCGTTGCTGCCTTTGTCTATACAAATTTATAAAATGTGCTCTGCATCAAAAATGGAAAACTTTCTCACTGCAGGCGGGCACAATTTCTCCAACTTGCAGAGATACTGTATGTATACAGAATGCGTAAGTACACACCACACTTTTGCATTCTGTATATTTACGGTATCTGCAAGTTATAGAAAGTGTAGAGTTGACAGTCCCTCCATCTGAGACCAACTGTTGGTACATCATCCTCTGACACTCTGCTGCCCGAGTTGCCAGGGGCTGGGAAGACTCTCCAGGAGACTCTTCTGGAGATTCCCTGAGCTTCCCTGCCTTCTGCCTCCCCGAGACTCAGCTCAATGACGGTTCCTTTCCATGACTGTGCTGCTGCAGAAACTCCTCTGTAAGAACTTAATTTTTCCATTGTTCACTTTTCCTGCTTAACACAAAAAGGATCCTTTTATTTTTATTTTTGTGCTCTTTCAAGGAATTAAAAAAAAAAAAAAACCCTACTTTTAATGAAGTAGGTACAAAGGATAGACAGAGAATCAAGCCAGAGACCCAGACTCCAGAGCCGATTTGAAATAGTCATGAGATGAATGAGTGGAGTGAAAAAGAGTAGTGAGCGAGACACGAGAGAGTAGTGAGTGGAACATGAGAGAGCAGGGAGTGTCCTAGCAATTTCAGCACAGAGTGAAGGTTTTCGGGCTGGGGAGGATTGTCATTGACAGAGAAGGAAGGAAGGAGGGAAGGGAGGGAGGGAGGGAAGGAGAAGGACAGTTTTCCAGGATGGAATCCCGCATTTATCTGCTGTCACTGAGACCTGCAGTTAAGGGCACACCGGAGACCACCTTAGGCTCAATAGGCATCATCCATGTACAATGTTGTGGGGAAGCAGTGTTAAACTTCTCACTCTCATATTTGGCACCAAAAGCCTCCCACCGCACAAGCCACATCCCATGGGTGGCTAAGGTTTCCATATCGTTAACTACCCATTTGGCTGAGGCCTATTGGAGAACAGCAACCTTCCCTTAATTCAACCCAACAGCCCTTTATCAAGAAACCATAATGGGCCTGGGCCTCCCCGGAGATCAGTTCCTGACCTAATGGCCCTCAGAGCCCAGGAAGGGAAGACACATGTAGAAAATCCAATTGCAGTCCACAACAGTTAAGCAGCATCCACAAAGGAGGGTAGAGAGGGGCTGCTGTGGTGATCAATACGCTGTAGGTGAGCAGCAGGACGGTTAAGCGGGAGAAACCCATGTCCCCGCAAGGCTGAGTACACGGAAGTGACCCATAATGGAATCATCAAGTGCTGCTCCCATTCTGCTATAAACCGACTGGTCTCAGAGCTTCACTTGGACCTGGTGAGCCTGGCATTGGCCCAGACCCCAGTCTGACCTTGCAGGCCCTGCACACCCTTTCTGCAACTGCCTGCACGAGGTAGGGCTTGGTTCTGTCAGGTCATCAACTCGATAGTAAACGTGCACACCCAGACCTGAAATAAACTGGCACTGACTTAGCGACTGAACTCACAGGGGCTGCATCCGGTGAGTTCCCCTTTGGCTCCCGGCCGAGCTGCCTACTCAGCAGAGTGCCTACTTCCTTGCACACATGCTTCCTTATTTCTGATTCAAGTTTTTCTTATTATGCTTGGACATGGTTCTTATCCCTCTTTATTCTGAAATCACGTACTGGTCTCGTGATTTTCCTACTTAAACCAAGTAACCATGGTTCATTTAAATCTGAATTCAATAGTTTGGATTTTTTTCTGGTGATGCCATGTTTAAAACATATCCTGAACAACATACACACATGTGCCTGTGACCTGGATTTCACAAGCAATTGTTTTCCTGTAGGCGCACCAGCCCCTTCCCTCAAACACACAAACCACTGCAGAAGTAACTGGCAGCCCCATCCCATTTGCATTGCTCCCAGCATTTTCCTGTCATTTCTTCTACCCTAAACCTTTGGAGTCACCTCTGTCACTCTTGTAGAGCACTACGAGATTGTCCTGTCTTTCCATGTAATGTTACTTAGCCTCACTAATCAGTCAACACTTTCTGCTTGGTTCAGGTTGTTAATTATCCAAAGTAGAACAAAGTTTCAAATTCTTTGCTACTTCGCATTGGTGGTATAGTGGTGAGCACAGCTGCCTTCCAAATTCCTTGTGATTTCTCTTTTATTTTCACCCAAGGACCTACTGATACACATTTTCTCCAGGCAAAAGAAATCTATTCAATAGAATTATTATACTAGATCCTATGTTCATTTCAAATAATTTCTGTTGTTGTTTTTCTTTCTCCAAATCCATTTACCAGTCTATCCTTAGACTATGCCTTTCTCGTGCAAACATCCTGCAGAGGAAGAAAACACCACTTAAATTCTAAGTTGTCAGTATGTTCCGGGTAATATCCCAGTCTTGAAATCCTAAGAGATACATAATCTTTGAACTTGAGTTCTCAGGAGTTAAGAATAAAGCCCTAATTAATGCAAAATGTACAGGTTCAGGAAATAATCTAGTTCTCAAAGATGGTACTAACTTTAAGCACTTGGTCGTTGTTGATAGAAGCAACGAGAAGACACTCTGAGCTTTGTTCCACTAGGTGGGTGACTACTGGGGAGAAAGCAAGTGTCCTGCAGCCAACAGACAATGGAGTGAGAGTCCTAAGGACTCATTAAAGGGAAGAACATGGCTCAGGGTAACAGGTACCCAGGACAAGCTGCATCCTCCAGCAGGTTGTAATCTCCTGCAATCCAGGCAGGTAAGGTCACTAAAGGAGCAGAACCACTTCTCTCACAGATGGGACATGGGTCTTTCAGTCAGCACTTCTGGGATCCTCTGGGAATCTTGTTAAAATGCAGATCTGCAGGGTGCCTGGGTGGCTCATTGGGTTAAGCCTTGGCCTTCGGCTCAGGTCATGATCTCAGGGTCCTGGGATTGAGCCCCACATTTGGGTCTCTGCTCAGCGAGGAGAGAGCCTGAGCCCCTTCTCTGTCTGCCTGCCTCTCTGCCTACTTGTGATCTCTGTCTGTCAAATAAATAAATAAAATCTTAAAAAAAAAAAAATGCAGATCTGGGATCCCGGAAGCCAGGATGGGGGTTGAAACTCCATTATCCCTGTCAGGAGCCCAGGTGATTCTGTGGTCGGTGGGCCTCCTATTGAGCTGTAAGGCCCGTGGTCATCCATGTCCTCTCTTGCAGAGAAGGGGAGGACAGGAGTAGAAAGACGCAATGTATAGGCAGAGGAACGCAGATAAATATAGAAGAAAGCAGAGGATCATAAAGAGAGATGAAGACTAGGAGATTTGAAAATATGGCCCTCCCAGCCTCCCTCCCTTCTTAGTCCACGGCAGCCCATGAGGGTGGCTGCAAGGTCCTTACATGGCTCTGCCCACAGCCCAGGACCCTCAGTGCCTAGCATGGGGCAGGTGGCACCACCCAGTGGCAAGGAGTCTTCCAACAACCACAGATGGAAGTTCTCAGATGACCCCTCTGGTGGAGCCAGACAAGTCTGAGTGCTTCCCTGGGCTTCTGAACCCATCTGTCTGCACCAGGAAAAACGGTCTAGTAGCTGACCCAGGGAAGGCAGGGGGCAGGCCTCCCTCTTGGGTACAGCTGAGCCTGAAACCACCTGAATCTTCCTCTTCCCAGCAGTCAGATTCCTAAATCACCTAGACCGATTCAAATCTCAAGGCTGGCGCAGTCCCAAGACCCTAATAATGCGAGCGGATCACTGTGCCTAATGTTTGTGCAAACAACTCATTTTACACTCAGTACCCATTGTCCTGGTCGGGGTCTTGCAAGAAGGGAGCCTGTGTGACGGGCCTCCAATAAATGCCCAGGCTGCTGAATTTCTAATGAGCTTCCATGGTTGACCACACTTGACGTGGACAGTTCTCACTTGTTCTGGAGGGAACTTAGCACGTTCTGTACGTCTCCACTTGGAGAGGACCCCTGGAGGCTCATGCATGATTTCCTGCAGACTTCATCCCATCGACCTTTTTCCTTTACTCCTTCCGCTTTGTACCCTGGACACATCATAGTTTTATGACTATGCATCAGTCCTGCGAGTCTCCCCAGTGAATCACAGCACCTGAGGAGGATCCCGGGGATCTCCAGACACCCAGGAGGGGAAAAAAAATGCAGCTCAGCCAACAGCTTACCCAGAGGACCCAGCCAGGTGCACCAGACTTCAGACCTATAGAAACTGTGACCTAACAGCTCTGTCTCGTAAAGCGCCTGGTCGCTTTTTACAGGAGTAGCACAAAACCAGGAAAACAACAGTATCTCTTTTGCTAATAGAGGGTAAATATCTCAAGGAAAGTTTTTAGAATCTTAATTCACTCTCAAATTGATGTCAGGGAAGCACAGATTAAAAACCAGCACCTGGGGGTGCCTGGGTGGCTCAGTGGGTTACAGCCTCTGCCTTCGGCTCAGGTCATGGTCCCAGGGTCCTGGGATCAAGCCCCGCATCGGGCTCTCTGCTCAGCGAGGAGCCTGCTTCCTCCTCTATCTCTCTGCCTGCCTCTCTGCGTATTTGTGATCTCTGTCTGTCAAATAAAATGAATAAAAATCTTAAAAAAAAAAAAAAAGAAGAAGAAGAAGAAGAAGAAGAAGAAGAAAAGAAAAAAAAAAAAAAAAAACAGCACCTAAAGAGTGGGAAGGGCCTCCGGGAAGGTACATGCTTTAGGGTTAAGAGCAGGTCGTCTGTGTGAGAGGAGCCAGAGAGCAGCCAAATCCACCTGATCATCTTTAAGAGACTGTGGGTAGAATCTCTTAATTATCAGCTCGTGGGACTTACTGTGGCCAGAGCCAGCCGTGTACGCAGTCTGGGGTGGAGACAGCACCATGTGCGCTGTGGGGACGGCTGAAGCACTGCCTGGAGGAGCGCCTTTCCTGGAGGAGACCGAACTGCAGAAGGAATTCCTGCCCCGGAGGAGCTTCAAGAAGCCCTGCGCCGAGACGAGGGCCTCAAAGGGCGCAGAGCAGGGAGCTCAGGAGAAGCGTCCTACCTCAAGGGAAGGTAGATTCCACCCCTGCACTCATCCAGCAAACATTTACCAAGGCGGGTCTCTGTGAGCGAGCTCCCCGGGTGTGGGACGGAGGCCACCACACCAGTCGTGACCATGCGACGGCCAGTGGGACCGAGGAGTCCAAGCATCCGTCCTCAGCTGCGTGGTCTAGGGTTAGTAACACCACTATCCTTGGTCCTTACTCCCCTGGGCTCCTGGAAACAAGGTGCCACAAGGTGATGCTTAGGTTTGGGTCCCCCCAAAACTGCTTAGCTAAAAAACAGGAATGGTCACAATGTCGCATCCTTGTACTGGGGTGGGATGGGGGTAAAAATATGAACCTTGGTTAATACAACTAAGAATAAGCACGCGTTAGTGATCCATTACCTGATTTCGAAAAGCAAGATTTAATTTGGAACAAAAGCTCTCTATATAGGTAAATGCTTCCTTAACTTTTAACTGTTGTTCATTCTTAATTAATGTTGGTCTTAACCCTGGTTTGGACCTGGCATGCCTAGAATTAGCTCAATGTCGAGATGTACTTCCAAACACACACTTGGCAACTGCCTATTTGGGGTATTAAAGTCAGCTGATCCCCTAAACACAAATTCTCGCTGATTTTGTTCTTTTACCCAGTGTTAGACAACTGACTAGTTCTTCCTAATTCAATTTAAATCAACATCTATTGATGAACTAGAAAAAGGTCCAGAGATAAAAAATTAAATAGGCCATGATCTATGAAATTATACTAAGTTACAAAGTTCTAAGGGAGTTCAAGTGAGGCCAATTTGTTACCCAAATATTATTTTGTTGCTTGTTAGTGGTACAGATAAGCTAATGAGCTACCAGCTAACAGGTAATGGCTTTTTCGCTGATATCTCCCCTCTTGCCATGAAGAGACAATTTTTTAAGACTTACCTAAATATCCTTACCTAAATTAAATGGAACCTAAACTGTATATTTTTTTATTGTGGGTAAATTGCCCTAATATAAAATTCACCACTTTGGCCACTTGTAAGCGTGCTGTTGTGTACCACTGACAATCACACGGCTGGACAACTGTCACCGTCATGCACCCCCAGAACTTTCTCATTTTCTCAACTGATGCTGTCCCCATTAAACAGTAATTCTCCATTCCTCCCTTCCCCTAGCCCCTGGCAACCATCTAAGTGTATTTTTTTTAAAGATTTATTTATTCATGAGACAGAGTGTGTGGGAACAGGGAAGGGGGGAGAGCAGTAGGAGAGGGAGAAAGAATCTCAAGCAGACCACCCACTGAGCACAGAGCCAACAGAGAGCTCATGAGAACTTGCCAGAAAACCCCCAGCAACCTCGCTTTATGCACCGCACGTCTGCAGGGCCGCCCCCTGGGCCTGGTCCAGGATCCCGAGTGGTCGCAGCTCGAACCCCACCAGAAAGCCCTCCATGAGTGAAGCACAGGTGAGACCAACACCTCTGCTCCTCAGCCTCTGGGGGTCCCCTCACTGGCACTGGCAGACGGGGCCGGGCCTGCTCCTGGGCCTGGGCCCTAACCCTCGCCTGCTTTTGCAGACTTCTGTTCCCAGGGTCCTGTCCCTCGGGTCCTCCAATTGGGCAATCCCGAGTCCCGCGCCATGACTCCCCCTAATATCCCCCGCACAAACAGTGCCTTTCGCGGCTGCAGAAAAACCTCAGAGCCAGAGAAACCTTCGTGCCCCCACTGAGGCCAGCCCCAACCTTGGGCGCCCCAGCAGCCTGAAAAGTCGGAGGCGGACATCTGGCCACAACCCCTCCCTCAACTCTGCTCCAGGAAAGCTCCCCTGTGCTGGGGCCCCCAGGTGGGCCGTGTCGTCTCAGCGCATTCTCCAGGTGGCTGCGACGTGCCCCGAGCAAGAAATCGTTGTAGCCCACAGGCGACAGAGCAGTCCCAATCACCGCCCAACGCCAACCAATTCTCACAATATGGATTTGGGCAGGAAGCTGGTGAGTATCGGCAGGAAACCCCCTGGCAAACTCGCTCCCTGCAGCGCATGTCTGCGTTGACACTGCCTTTATCTAGAGTTGGGTCCTGAGTGCTCACTTCTGGGACTCTGTGAGAAAGCCCTCTAGGAGCCAAGTAACACGAGTCCTTTGCCTCCTGCTCCTGAGCCCCTGCATGACTGCCTCAGTTCCAGCAGATCTGGCCTACCATGGCCCTAGGCTTTACATAGTCCCTAGTTTCAGTGTTCAGGCTTCCATTCCTAGGCTCCTGGCCCCAAAACCCCGCAGATAAAGAAGGTCTGAGTGACACACCATGACTCCACATGCCACATGGTAGGAATTTGTGCATATGGGAGCTATGTCGAGCCCTCAAACAGAGTGAGACCTACATGCACCCATAAAGCTCTCCTGACCATCCCAGCGCCCCCTGGCCATAAAGCCATACACTTGTTACGCCAGAGGTGTGCCCCCAATTCAGCCCTGAGGGCAGTCTGCCTCAGATCCAGCAGATATGGCCTGCAATGACCCAAGGCCCTAACCCTAACCCTGCTTTGGGTTTTTAGGCATCCATTCTGAGGGGCCTGGCCCTTAAGGACCCCTGAGCCACACCCCAGGCATTCGCCCTCCGCACGGAGGGAAACCATGCCATTTGGAGCTGTGCTGAACCCTCAGAGGGGGAGAAACCTGTATGTCCCCTAAAGCCACCTCTACCATCGGCGGCCCACCAGAGACAAACCCTGATTCTTCAGGGTGGCCAGATGAATGTCTTAAACTCAGCCCCAAGAGGAGCCAACTCCAGTGCTGTCAAATCAGGCCTGCCATGTCCCTAGGCCTTAACCCTAACCCTAGGCAGGGTATACAGGCTTCCATACCCTGAGGCCTGGCTCCCAAAACCACCAGATTGGGGATGCCTGATACTCAGGCTGGCACACCCCGGCCTCCCAGGGTGAAGTGGTGCCATTGGGAGCTGGGCAGATTCCTCAGAGTGGGGAAACCTGCATGCCTGCCGAGGCCACGCCCAGCATCTGTGACCCCCTGGACTCAAAACCAGAATCAGACCCCCCATCTGGTGCCCGCCCTCAATTCATCCCACCAGGAAACCTGCCTCAGCACTGGCAGATTGGGCCTGCCATGCCCCTAGGCCCCTTACCATAACCCTAGTTTGGGTTTTCAGGCTTCCATCCAAAGAGACCTGGTCCCCACATCCCCCAGATTAAGGACTACTGAGCGACAACACAGGACTCCACCACGTGGGAGGATATCTTGTGACTTGGAGCTGCGCCAAACTCTCAGACAGGGAGAAACCTGCATGCCACTCTGAGGACACCCCCAGCTTCTGTAGCCTCCCTGGACACAAACTCGGAGTCTAATGCCGCCTGACGCCCACCCTGACATCGGCCCACTGGGGAGCCCACCTCAGCACCAGCAGATCGAGCCAGCCATGCCCGGAGGCCGTCACCACAACCCTAGTTTCTGTTTTCGGGCTCCCATCCCAAGAGGCCTGGCCCCCAAACTCCCCAGATTAAGGACCCCTCTGTGACAACCCAAGAATCTGACAGCCATGCATGGAGAAACCATGCTGTTTGGAGCTCCGCAGTGGCCTCAGAGAGGAAGAAACCCGCACACCCTTCTAAACCACTGCCACCATCAGCAGTCCCCCTGGCCAGCAACCCCGATTCTGCCACACTGCAGGACGCATTCCCTCAACTCACCCCTGAGGGGAGCCCGCATCAGAGCCAGTGGATCAGAGCTGCCATTCCCCAAGGCCATAACCCTAACCCTAAGTTGCATTTCCAGGTTTCCTTCTACAGGGGCCTGTCCCACAAGCCCTCTGGGTTGGGAACCCTGGAGTCACACCTGCCACCCATCAGGTAACCAGTCCATTTGGAGATGCACAGGGGCATCAGAGCCAGAGAAATCTGCATGTCCCCATGAGTACTCCCCCATGTTCTGCAGCCCCCCCCCCAGGAGCCTGATGCACCACCTGACCCCCATCCTCAATTCGGCTCCTCAGGGAACCCACCTCAGCACCAGCAGTTCAGGCCTGCCACACCCCTACCTCAGCTCTCCTCAGGGACCCCTGTCAGCTCTAGGCAGACCTGGAACTCCCCTGCCTGCTGCAAAGCTCTGGGATCCCCTCTCCTTCTCGATTGACATCGCCCAAGGCTTCCTTGACAAAGGGGGAAGGCTACCTCCTGACTGCTTAACACCTCCTTTCCTCTTCTGCCCTATTTCTCTCCACTTACCTTTGTACCTGGGCAAACTGCAAGGAACATATCCATGGAACATGGACATGCTCTGACATCTGAATCTTCCTGGCAGCTATCTGAGGGCTCCTTATGCAAACAGAAACTAGTGTATCATAATACAGTGTGTTTGCAAATGATCATCGACAGAACAGGAGAGTGAAAATCCCTCCATTTGTACCTCACTCTTCATGAAGTAGAACATGGTCTTCTCTCCTTCCTTGACTTCAATTCCAATTCGTTTCCATGCAGTGTTCGTTCCTTTGCTTCAGGGGTAGGATTTCATGATTCCTCGCCTGCACAGAACACCCGGAGCTCATCACAATGAGTGCCCTAAGAGCCATCACCCTTTGAACCCTTCCCCTCCACACCCCTGCTCTCTAGCCACCCTCAGTTTGTGCTCTAAGTTTGAGTCTCTTTCCTCATTGACCTATCATTCTCCCCTCATTATGTTCATGTTTTCTTTCTGAAATTCCATAGAAGTCAAAATATAGGCTATAGGTCTTTTCTTACTGATTTTGTTTAGCTAAATCCACTCTAGATCCATCCACATCCTTGCAAATGGTAAGATTTCATTCTTTTTGAACCTGGCTCCTGTTCCAATAAAAAGATGTGGGAAATTACATATCTATGTTCATATATACATCATCAGTGAATGAACACTGAGACTCCCTCCATCGTTTCACTATGGTTGATAACGCTGGTGTCCATATCACAGTGCTTGTACCCCATTGAATGTGCATTTTTGTGCCCTTGAGGGAAATTCTTAGGAGGGAAACTGCTGTTTCCTAAGGTTGTTCAGTTTTTAGCATTCGGAGGAACCACCATGCTCTTTTCCAGAGCGGCTGCAACAACCCGCATGCCCACTGACAGTGCAGGACGGTTCCTCTGGATGCAGAACCTTCCCTGCCAGCAATCTCCTAAGAAGGAAACAGAAGACCTGGGGGATAACATGACTCACACAGCATCTGGCAAGCAGCCCCAGAAATTCACCCCAGGGTTCCTGACGCCATGCCCTGGGAAGCCATCAGAATGCCTCTATCCAGTGGAATTCCCAAAGACTCTCCTTCTGACTTCACCACCCATGGAACTGCAGAGAAAGGACAGCATGTCCAACTCTCTAGAGGGTCCACCAAGTGAAACTAGAAAGTCAAGCTTCCCTTTTCAATCGTCCAAGCCTCGTTGGAATCCTTTTGAATGTTCCCTCTGCCCTCATTGGAACTCTTTGGATAAAAAAGACAAATCCATTAGGATCCACAAAGGAGAAGCCATTCTCCAAGCCTCTCTCTGACCACAAGCAGCCACCTCACTTTAGATGCCAGCCATTCCACCGCAGCCTAGGACCCATGGAATCAACACTGTTCGATGAAGGAACACATTCTAGGTCCCAAACACACACCGTATCCATCTCATCTTCCTTTTCGAATCCAAGGGATTGCCTAGGAAAGAGATGTTCCAAATACCTTTGTGAGCCAGAAAGCAGAGAAAATGAGATCCCCTGCCAGGTGCTCCCTGCAAGGAAACTCAGGAACCCTAGCACCCGCGCTCCATGGCCAACAGCTGCATTCGTGTGACTTTTTGGCTCCACTGGAGATGAGAGAAAACCCAGGATGTTTGGGTAAAAGAGAAGTCTTACCTCCCATGCTGGTGTCGATGTGCCACTGTGCCCCACGGGCCTGCTTTTTTCTCTGAATGCTGACGTCCTGGGACAAGCTGCATGACGGATTCAGATGCTGATTTCCAAATTTCAGGTCTCGTGGAGCCAGAGCGAGGAAGGGTTGTCAGGTGCGGATATGGAGGCACCTCCCACCTAAAGCCTGCACAACTGCTCCGATTCCTGGGAGAAGGAGAGACACATGCTTGTTTCTTCAGTGGTCATCCACTTCCATGCCCTTGTCCTTTTTGGAGAAGCAAATAGACTCTTCCAAACAGACACTCAACTCCTCAGTTCCAAAGGCACCATGGGTTGAATTTGGTTCCCCTGGCCCCAGACCCCTACCGGGAAGAGCCTCCGGAACCATCCTGACAGCACATTCCCATCAACCTGGGGCAACAGGGCACAGTGCCGAGTAGGGGCTTGGCTCCAGTGGTTCTTACCACCACTCTTGAGCCTGGGGAAACAGAGTCTTCAGCTCCACATTCCGTCCTGTAAAAACAAGCTTCCGTGCCTCACGTTTCCGGGTCTCTCACCCAGCACCTCCCCACTGCCCTCAGAGCCAGCAGGCGGCACAGATTCTGCTTCTGGGGTTTCCCACGGCAGCTCGCCACTGCCTCCAGTGGTAGGAAGCAGCATTGCACCCTACCAGGCTCTCTTGCACCAGAGCTCACCACGCCCTCCAGTGGCGTGAATCGGCACTGCCGAGCCTTCCACCGACTCCTAATGCAGCTCCCAAACCCTCCACAGGTCTAAAGCCACACTGGCACTGTCCCTCCAGATTGGGACCTCTGGGCCACACCCCACGAGTCTGCCTGCCACCCAGAAGGAAACTGCGCCATTTGAAGCTATGTAGAAGCCTGGGAATGGAACAACCCGCATGCCTCCCTGAGGACATCCCCAATCTTAACGGCCCCCCAGTCACAAACTCACCGCCTGATGTGCTTCCTGATCCCTGTGCTCGACTCAGTCCCCAGGGTTCTTGACTCAGCACCGGAAGATCAGGCATGGATACCCCTAAGCCCTAACCCAAACCCCAGTTTGTGTTTTCAGGCTTCTGCGCCCAGAGGGCCAACAAGCCCTCCAGATTGGGAATCCCTGAGCCACGCCTAAGGACTTCGCCTGCCATCCAGGAGGAAATCCTTCCATTTGGAGCTGCCCAGAACCCTCAGACCTCGAGAGACCCGCATGCATTCCTGAGGCCACCCTCACCGCAAATGGCTCACAGAACAATGAAACCCAGAGTCTGATATTCCGCTTGACCCCCATTCTCAACTCAGCCCATTATGGAACCCACTTCAGTACCAGCAGATTGGGTCTGCCATGCCCCTAGGCCCTAACCCGAACCCTAAATTGGCTTTTCAGGTTTCTATTCCCAGAGAACGGGCCCGAAGCCTTCCAAATTGGGGATACCTGAGCCACACCCCAGGACTATGGCTACCAACCAGGAGGAAACTGCCCATAGGGGCTGCGTGACACCCTCAGAGCATGAGAAACATGCATGCCCCCCTAAGGCCACCCCAAACATCAGCGGCCCCAGGCCATAAGCCGGGTTCTGCCTCAGTGCTAGAAAAATGCACTGAACTCAGCCCTGAGGGGAGCCCGCCTCAGTGCCAGCAGGTTGGGGCTGCTATGCCCCTAAGCCCTGGACCTAACCCTCAGTTGGATTTTCAGTTGTCTTTCCACAAGGCCCTGTACCTCTAGCCCTCATATTGGGGAACACTGAGTCCCACCTCATGAGTCTACCTGCCACCATGGAAGAAACCATAACTTTCAGAGCTGCGGAAAACCCTCAGAGCAAGAGAAACCTTCATGACCCCACTAAGGCCACAACTTCCCCCAACTTTTGGCACCACATCAGGCAGAAACGTCAGAGGCTGAGGCCCGGCCACCACCCCTCCCTCAACTCTACTCCGGGAAAGCTCCCCTGCACAAAGGCCCCTGGGTGGGCCATGTCGTCTCGGCACATTTTCCCAGTGGCCACGACATGCCCCGAGCGAGAAAGGGCCCTTGGCCACAGGGGACAGGTGGTCCACAGTGCCGCCCAACGCCGGCCAATTCTCACGAGGTTTCTGCCCAAATCACTGATTTGGGCAGAAACCTCGTGAGAATTGGCCGGAAAACCCCCAGCAAACTCGCTTCCTCCAATGCATGTCTGCAGGGCCTCCCCCTGGGGCTGGCCTGGGATCCTGAGTTGTGCTAGCTCAAACCCTGCCAGAAAGCCCTCCGTGAGTCTGGCACATGCAAGGCCAATGCCTCCTGCTACTCCACCTCCTGGGGTACCTTCCCTGACACTGGCAGATGGGGTCTGCCATGCCCCAGTCCTGGGCCATAAACCTTGCCTGGTTTTTCAGTCTTCCTTTCCCAGGGTCCTGTCCCTTGAGCCTTCAACTCGGGGAACCCTGAAACACACCCTATGAGTCCTCCTGCTCCCTAAGTGGAAACCGTGCCTTTCAGAGCTGCAGAAAACCCCCAGAACAGGAGACACCAGCATGCCCCCCCCCACGAGGCCATCCCCCACCATCAGTGCCACACTGGACTGAAAACTTGGAGGCTGATGCCCAGTCACAACCCCTCCTCAACTCTCCCCTCAGAAAGCTCCTCTGTGCTGCAGCCCTCGAGGGAGCCACGTGGTCACAGCCCATTTCTCAGGGGGTCTTGACCCACACTGAGTGAGAAAGGGCTCTAGACCACGGGTGACAGTGCAGCCCAAGTGGCTGCCCAACACTGGCCAATTCTCACGAGCTTTCTGCCCAAATCGAAATCGATTGGGCAGAAAGCTCGTGAGAATTGGCCAGAAAATCCCCAGCAAACTCACTTCCTGTGGCACATGTCTGCAGGGACTCCTCTTGGGCCTGGCCTGGGGATCCAAGTGGTCGTGGCCTGTATCCTGCGAGAACGCCCTCAACCAGCCATGAACGCACGAGGACAAGGCCTCTTGCTTCTCACCCTCTAGGGTTCCCACGCCAGTGCTGGCCATTCGGCCTAGGCACTGCACTAACCCTCGGATGTGTTTTCAGTGTTCCTTCCCCAGAGGCCTGTCCCTCGAGTCCTCCAACTGGGGAACCCTCAGTCCCACGCCACGAGTCCACCTGCCACCCAGGCGGAAACGGTGCCTTTCGCTGCGGAAAAGCCTCAGAATGAGCTATACATTCATGCCCCCACTGAGGCCATCCCCAACCTTCAGTGCCACAGCAGCCTGAAAAGTCAGAAGCAGACACCCGGCGACAACCCCTCCCTCAACTCTGCTCTGGGAAAGCTCCCCGGTGCAGTGGCCCTCGGGTGGGCAGCATAGTCTCAGCCTGTTTTCCCAGTGGCTGGGACATGAACCGAGTGAGAAGTCACTCTGGGCAACAGGGAACAGTGTAGTCCAAATGGCTGCCCAATGCTGGCCAATTCTCATGGGCTTTCTGCCCAAATCAACATTGAGAGATTAGAATTGGCCCATGAGAATTGGCCTGAAAGCGCCGGTGAACTCGCTTCTGTTGGCAGGGACCTTCGGGGGTGCCACCTGGGATCATTCCAGGGTCCCACATACTGTCGCCCAAAGCCTACGGGAAAATGCTCTGAAGGGCGGGTGAACACGTGGCTCCCATGGCCTCTGAATGCCGGCCGAATCCACCCTCTACTCAGCCCCCCAGGGAGTCTACCTCAACATGGGGGGGGGGGGCTTGCCATGCTGCTAGACCCGCACCCTAACCCTGGGTTGGGTTCTCAGACTTCAGTCCCCATAGCCCTGGCTCTCAAACCCTCCAGATTGGGGACCCCTGAGCCATACCACAGATATCCGCCTGCCGCCCAGGAGGAAGCTGTGCCATTGAGCTGTGGGAAACCCTCAGAACGGGAGAAACCTTCATGCCCACCTCAGGTCACCCTCACCTTTGGCGCCCCCATCTGCCAAAAAAGGCTCAGGCTCTGACCCTACCTCAACTCTGCCCCTAGAAAGCTCGCCTCCGTGGGGGCCCACGGGAAGCTGTGGGCCAGGCTCACGGTCTCACCCAGTCGCATCATGCACCAAGTCAATGTGGATTTGGGCAGAAAGCTCATAAGAATTGGCCAAAAACCTCCAGTCAACTCACTTCTGGTGCTGGGGACCTTCAGGGGAGGTACCTGGGCCTGGCCGAGAGTCCCGTATAGTTGCAGCCCAATGCCCGGGAGCAAGCACTCCAAACGCTGTGTGCAGCCTGGTCTGGACTGACTCAGAACGCTGGCCAGCCCCACCCTCTCCTCAGCCCCTCAGGGGAGTTCGCTTCAAGAATGGCAGGTGGGCCCTGCCAGTCCTAGACCCTCACCCTAACCCGGGTTGTGTTCTCAGGCTTCCGTCCCCAGAGGCCCAGCCCTCAAGCTCTCTAGATTGTGGACCCCTGAGCCACCCCCCAGGAGTCCGTCCACCACCCAGGAGGAAAACATGCCCTTTGGAGCTGTGCAGCACCTTCAGAGCCGCAAAATCCTGCATGACCCCTTAGGACACCGCTGCCTTCGGCAGCCCCCCCTCCCCCCAGCCACAAACCCACAGCCATACACCCTGTCTGATGCCCGCCCTCCACTCAGCCCCCCGGGAGATCCTGCTTCAGTGCTAGCAGATCAGGCTTGCCAGGCCCCAAGGCCCAACCCTGACTCTAGGCTGAATTTCGGACTTCCATCCCCAGAGGCCTGACCACCCCAAGCCCTCCAGACTGGGGACCCCTTAGCCATACTGCAGGACTCTGCCTACCACCAGAGAGGAAATCATGCCCTTGGGAGCTGCGTGAAACACTAGAGGTGGAGAAACCTGCATGCCCCCTTCAGGCCACCCTTGTGTTTGCCGCCCCATTTGGCAAAAAACACGGAGGCTGACGCTCAGTCTCACCCCCTCCCTCAAATCTGCCCCAGAGGAGCTTGCTCTGTGGGGCCCTCAGGGAGCCGCGTGGGCCCAGCTGCCAGTCCCCCATGGCCGCAACATGCACCTAGCAAGAAAGAACTCCCAGTACGGCACTGGTGCACGGCCAGTATCAACACACAGCGCTGGCCAATTCTCACGAGCTTTCTGCCCATGTTGATTTGGGCAGAAAATTCATGAGAATTTGTAAGAAAACCCTGGAAAACTTGTTTCTGGGGGCGGGGGCCACCAGGAGAGCCACCTGGGCCCGGCCCAGGGTCCCGTGTGGCGTCACCCGAAGCCTGCGATAAAGCGCTATAAACACTGGGTGCACCCGTGGCTGGGATCCCCTCTGAACACCAGCCAACACCGTCCATTACTCAGCACCCCGGGAGACTGATACAGCACCAGCAGGTAGGGCTTGCCATGCCGCTAGGCCTGATCCCAAACCTTGGGTTGGGTTCCCAGGCTTCCTTTGTCAACGGGAATTCACTGTCATTTCCATGCTTGTGATGCTCAGAAACAGAGGTGTCAGTATGAATGTGTGAGGGTGAGCGTGAATTTCCTCTTTGGTAGCCACAGTGTGCAAAGAGAATACAACACAGTAGCATGTTTTCTGTCTCACAGGAAGGGCCACACAATGTGGTTGCACAGCGATCTCAGAAGGAAGCCACCTTCATAGAACATACTTCATCTGGGAGGACTCCCAAGTCCCTTATCCTGGACACTAGGTTCCACTGAGGCTGGGGGCACTCAGAGGGACAGAGACTCCCCCTGCCCATCAGGATTTTGAGGGATGCCTGCTGTTCTGGGACAAAAGATCCCGACACCATTCATGGGCCTCTCATCCAGCCAGGTGTCTGGGAGACAGATCTACTCCAAGGAGGAAGGACAGACAATGAGACAACAACTGGCAGCCTTGTGTGAAAAGTGCCACAACAGGATGCACTCAGGAGGACTGGGGGTGTGCAGGGTTGGCCAGAACAGGGGACAGGGAGACCGGGAGTGCTCCAGGAGGGTGTGGCAGCTGTGCCCTTGTGTAGTTACACATATCAGTGTGACTGGGCATTGGCCAGACCAGAAATGACAGTGCCAGTGAGGGAAGGTGTCCCTAAACTGTCTTCTGCAAGCATAAGTTTGGTAATGAGGATTTTTTTTTTTTAGATTTTTAAAATTTATTTATTTGACAGACAGAGATCACAAGTAGGCAGAGAGGCAGGTGAAGAGAGAGGGGAAGCAGGCTCCCTGCTAAGCAGAGCAGCTTCAGCTAGAGCTGCAATCACCCATTTATCTTTCCTGGACTCCCTGACTCCCATGGGACTTTTCATGGGGCCTATTCTGGGAACAAGGGTTATGTCAGGGCCATGGAAACCTCTGACACTGGTTGTAATGAGACTCTGTGATGTCAGTGGAGTCCCAAGCCATAGGCCATCTCAGAGTTTGTCTGAAAAAATATGGGTGGTGGGAAAGCCACGTACTGACAGAGGGTGGAGGAAAATGGAAAAGCTGGGAAAGAAGGGTTGCTCACGTCCCATCTGGCCCTGTGTGATACATAGTGTTCAGCAGTGTAAGCCCCCCAAAAGCCCCCCAGCAGCTTCACAGACCTCACCCCTATGTTTTGAAGCTGAGCTTCATACATGGGTCATGAGCATCCCGGCCAGTTCAGGGAAGCATGACACAGGACATAATGAAGCCACTGCCTTGACAGATGTATAGTCGTGGAGCAATAGCTTTCTCCAAACATATTCTGATATGGTAAAAAATTCATTGATAAAACATGGTTATTTTTGACTTAAAAGAAAACCATACTTGTTGAATTAATAAATACTTATGGAGTATCTACTCGGTGCAAATGTATAGCTCTAGTCCCACCTGGGAGCTTGCAACAAGTGTGGGATATAATCAACAAATCAACGATAGGAAGGAATGCAGGCTAAGGGCTAAGAGAACCATTCCATTCAGAGACACCTATTAAGGAGGCCCACTGAGAAGATGTTTTTAGCCAAGACTGGAAAGACAGGGCCAGCAAATTCATCTGTGAGAAGAGTCACAGAGCAATTCAGTTTTTAATTATTTTGATGATAAAACGTAAATGTCAAGAAATAATGTCTTAAGTGTTGCTTTGGAACATTTTTTCTCCTCCATAACTATTTGGGTTACATGCTAAACTTTACTCACTGTAAAATACGCTCAGAAAATGTCTTATTTAAGCATGGACATCTTGTATTAAAGGCAAATAAATTAACCCTAGCCAACTCCTAAACCCTAACCCTAACCCAGAACCCTAAATTCTAACCCTAAACCTGACCATAAACCTGACCCTAGGTTGGGCTCCGAGGGGTCTTTCCTCAGAGTCCTGGCTGGCGCCACAGTCCCAGGGACTGGGGACATCCGAGCAATTTCAGAGGACTCCGCCTGCCATCCAGAAGGAAACCATGGTGTTTGGAACTCCAGAAACGATTCAGAGCAGGAGAAATCTGAATGACATCTTGAACCATCCCTGCTTATTTATACTTTCATACCAGACTGAACACAGAGCCTGAGCCTGAAACTCCCCTTAACTCTAGCCCTCAATCCAGATGTCTCTGAAGGTCTCCACACCTCAGCAGATCACACCTTCCATGCTCCTGGGACTACCCCTTATCTAGCTTAAGACATGAGTGAAAACATGACCCCACCATTCTACCAAAGGACTTACAAGAGACCAAGAGACCCACGAAAAAGTGCTCTACATCTAAGCCATCAGGAAAATACAAATCAAAACCACAATGAGATACCACCTTACCACAGCTGGCATGGCTAAAACTGAGGCGGGAAACAGCAAATGTTGGCAAGAATGTGGTGAAAGGGGAACACTCTTACACTGCTGGTGGGAATGCATGCTTGTACCACATATTATCGAGTTTCTTCAAGAACTTAAAAATAGAGCTACCCTATGACCCAGCAATTACACTACTAGGTATTTACCCCGAAGGTACAGATTGTGGGGCACCTGGGTGGCTCAGTGGGTTAAGCCTCTGACTTCGGCTCAGGTCATGATCTCAGGGTCCTGGGATCAAGCCCCACATTGGGCTCTCTGCTCAATGGAGAGACTGCTCCCCCCACCCTGCCTGCCTCTCTTCCTGCTTGTGATCTCTCTCTCTCTCTCTCTCTCTCTGTCAAATAAATAAATAAAATCTTTAAAAAAAAAAAACACAGATTGAGTGAAAAGTAGTGGCATCTACCCCCCAATCTTCATTACAGCATTATCCACTCTAGCCAAACTATGGAAAAAGCCCAGATGTCCATGGACAGATGAATGGGTAAAGAAGATGTGGTTCATATCTAACAACGGAATATCATTCAGCCATCAGAGAGGATGAAGACGAACCATCACATCCCCTGGCTGGAACTGGAGGGTATTACGCTGAGCGAATTAAGTCTATCAGAGGAAGACAATCAGCACATGGGTTCACTCACGTGTGAGATAGGAGAAGCACCACAGAGGATCAGAGGGGAAGGGAGGGAACAATGGATGGGAAATCATCAGAGAGGGAGAAAACCACTGGAGACTATATTACAGAAACAGAGGGTTGCTGGAGGGGAGGTGGATGGGGGATTGAGTAACTGGGTGGTGGGCATTAAGGAGGGTACATGATGCAATGAGCACTGGGCGTTATACACACGTGATCATCAATTATTGAACATTACGTCTGAAACTAATGATGTACTATAAGTTGCCTCACTGAATTGAAGTTAAACAAAACAACAACAACAAAACTCAAGGAAACACTCCAAAAAATCTGTATGGAACCACCGAAGATACTGAGCAACCAACACAATGTTGAGAAGAAAAAGCTGGAGGAGTCACAATTCCAGATTTCAAGTTCTACTACAAAGCTGTAGTTATCCTAACACTATGGCACTGGCACAAAAATACACACTGCGACCAAGGAAACAGGATAGAAGCTCAGATATAAACCCGCAATTATGTGGCCAGTTAATTTTCCACAAAGCAGGCAGGAATATAAAAAGGAAAAGGACAGTCTCTGTCAATACAAACTGTATTGGGAAAACTGGACAGCTAGTCACAGAAGAATGCAATTACTCTGCTTCCTTCTGCCATACAGACACATAAGCTCAAAATGGTTTAAAGACCTCAATGGGAGACCTGAAACCATAAAAATCCTACAAGAAGGCACAGACAGTAACTTCTTGACATGGACCAAAGCAACATTTTTCTAGACTGTCTCCTAAGGCAAAAGAAATAAAAGCAAAAATAAACTACTGGGACAACAGAAGAAAAAGGATGAAATAATAATAATAATAAGACAACCTACTGAAAGACAGAAGAGTGGTGCCTGGGTGGCTCAGTGGGTTAAAGCCTCTGCCTTTGGCTCGGGTCATGATCTCAGGGTTCTGGGATCGAGCCCCACATTGGAATCTCTGCTCATCGGGGAACCTGCTTCCTCTTCTCTCTCTCTCTACCTGCCTCTCTGCCTACTTGTGATCTCTCTTTCTCTGTCAAAACAAAAAAAAAATTTTTAAAGAGAGAGAAGATATTTGCAAATATCCTATGCAATAAAGGGATAGTGTCCAAAATATATAGAATGAATACAATTCAACACTCAGAAAACAAATAATCCAGTTAAAAAAATATTCCAATAAAAAATAAAAAGTTAAAAAAAAAATATTCCAAAGATATGTACAGACATTTCTCCAAAGAAGAAATATAGATGGCCAGCAGTCCCATGAAAAGAAGTTCACCATCACCCAAGCCCAGGAAAATGCAAATCAGAAGTTTAATGAGATATTACCACATACATCAGAATGGCTCCCACCCACGGCACAAGGAACAGCAGGTGCTGGGAGGATGTGGAAGAAGGGGACCTTCGTGCACTGTTGGTGGAAAAGCAACCTGCTGCAGCCACTCTAGGAAACAGTATTGAGGGTCCTGCAGACGTTTCAAACAGAGCTACCCTGGGATCCTGCAACCACACTACTGAGTGTTTACCCAGTTTTTTTACACAAAAACAATAACTCAAAAGCATACATGCACCCCTATGTTTCTTGCAGCATTATTTACAAGATCACAATATGGAAGCAACTCAAGTGTCTGTGGATAAAGTGATAAATGAGATGACAGATGTGTACACACGTGTACACACACACCCACACACACACACAGAGAGTGGAATATTACTCAGACAGAAAAAGAATGAAATCTTCCATTTGCAGCCACATGGATGGATGTTGAGGATTATCCTAAGCTAAATCAGTCAGTCAGAGAAAGGCAATACCATAGGATGTCACTCTTGTGTACAACTGAAGAAACAAACATACATAAATGAAGGAGAAAAAAGAGACAAACCAAAATACAGATTCCTAACAACAGAGAACAAACCGATGGTAACCAGCAGGGCGGTGGCTGGAGGGATGGGTGAAACAGATGAAGGGGACTGAGAGCACACTGTCCTGGATGAGCACTGAGTGATACAAAGAGCTACTGACTCATGCCATTGCACACCTGAAACTCATATAGCACTGTATGTGAACTCGACTAGAATGAAAATAAACAATAAAAAGATTTTTCTTTCAGTAACCTATTTGAAAAATCTTTGGTACCACAACATTCATATGCCCTACTTGGGAGTATTTCCTCGACAATATTCATTCACTCCATGCCTGGAATTCAAATTTCACTGAATTCTTCTATTTTCCCTGTTAATCCCAGCCCACAGGAGCCATGGCCCCTTTCCATCCAGGATCAGCACCTATGCATTCAAGAGAGTGTAAGCAGAGATAGAAGCCATGTCATAATCCAGAAAGCTATTACTGTTTGTTTTAGGGTGAGATGGTCACAGAGTGAGGGATAGGTTTCAGAGCAGGTTTGTTCTCTCACTTGGGTCACTAATTCAGTGCTCATTCCCTGGATCCATTTGGCAAATAGGTTCCCTGTGGACAAGCTTGCTTCCAAGCACATCCATTGGAGACACAAAGGTGGGGGGGGGGCTTAGTGTGGGATAGGAAGTGGGTCAAGCACAGACAAGGGTACGATCCCTCCCCTGATCCAGGAACTGCCATGGGTGCGATTATGGGAGACAGAAGCAACGGGAAGCCACCAAGCTCACCAGCTAAATGCAGGAGGCACAGGTCAAGGCATCTCAAGATGTGGGATGTGGAGACTGCTCTAAGCTACCTCTGGGGGGGAGGTGGGGGAGAAATGAGAAAGAGAAACTGCCTGCATCTGCCCCATGCCACCTGCCCACCGCTCCTGGCACACATCAGTCTACACAGCTGACACAGCCTGGGCTCAGGATGGGCTGGTTAGTGTCCCTTAGCACTCAGTGAGGCAGCTGGCTCCAGGGCTCAGGGACATGCTGAGGAAGGTGGCAGGGAAGGCTCCCCTCTCAGGTCATCACCTCTTTGAGAAGACATCCCTGCAGGATGGCTGAAAACCCGCTGAGAAGTTCGAAAGACATGCCACAGATAAACTAAAGCATGGAGACACAGAAAACAATATTGTTATTAAGGTCAGAGCTGTCAGCTCAGGAAGTGGGGACAGCTTCCCATAAAAGGACTGAGGCTAGTGCAGGCCAGGCTGAAAAGGGAGACGTGGCTCTCCTGATTGGGGACCTGCAGCCTCCTTCCAGGGCAGGGCATCATTCTCACCTCAAGGGGACCAAAGGAAGTGTTCCATCAGGGGACTGACAGCGCTGCCACTTGAGAAGGCTACCCTGGCATGGGGTCACACAAGGCAGAGGATGAGGGCCAGATGGAGGAAGGGCAATACCACAGGGGGGCCATGGGGCAAGAGCAGAGGCTCATGACCATGAAGGTGATGAAAAATAGGAGGCAACAACATGGGAGCCCCTAGGGTGAAAGTGCCATGGGCACAGCACCCACAGCTACAGTGACTGGGTGCCTTCTGTGCTAGGCATGGCTCACATCAGTGGGCTCCAGTTAAGTGTGACCACAACCCTAGGGAGTGTGCACCACCACCGCCCTCCTCTCCCCATGCTGGTGCTAGGAATCACAGTCACCGGATCCCAAAAGTTTTCATAGAAACTGAACAGTGGCTCCCACCACACACTGCCCCTGTGGTGGTGGTCTAGTGTGACCCTTGTGCCTGGCCAGAGACTGTTGTCTCCCTGTCTCTACACAACTCAACACCAGGCAGGTGTCCATGAATTCCACAGGTTCTGATGAGACAGATCCACAGGCCCCACTTCCCCACCCACCACCAACCCCCAGTGGGTCACTCAGGACCTCAGCTATTCCATGAAGCCCACCATGTTCTGTTTCTGTCACTTCCAACAGAAAGTCCGTTCTGGTCTCCCAATACATCCTAGTTGCTGACTTGGGGCCATGCCATGAACCCACATGGCAGCTTTCTGTTAGAGAAGGCCACCCTGCACCTCCTGCAAAATGTTTCTAAGAAGTGCATGTCCATCAGGGCTACAGTGTGAACAGTGGCACACAGCCTGCATGGTAATGATCGATAACCTAACAAGGGTTGACGACCTCCTCCAGTCTCACAAACCCTCCCTCTGTCCCCATGGAAGTCGTGGTCTGCCCTCAGAAAATATGCCCAGGAAAGTAACTTTAAACTGAATGCCCCCTTCACACTCTGGTTCAAATCTTGTCCAACCAGGGCACCTGGGTGGCTCAGTGGGTTAAAGCCTCTGCCTTCGGCTCAGGCCATGATCCCAGGGTCCTGGGATCAGTCCCCACATCAGGCTCTCTGCTCAGCAGGGAGCCTGATTCCTCCTCTCTCTGCCTGCCTCTCTGCCTACTTGTGAACTCTATCAAATAAATAAAATCTTTAAAAAAAACCTTGTCCAACCACAATAGTATGAAAGTAGAAATCAGGGGGATTAGGTCAAGATGGGAGAGTAGTAGCGGCTGAGACGACATCGGTAGCAGGAGATCAGCTAGATAGCTTATCAAACCATTGTGAACACCTACAAATCCAAAAGGAGATAGAAGAAAAGAGGAACAATTCTAGAAACAGAAAATTGATCACTTTCTGAAAGGTAGGACCAGTGGAGAACTGAATCCAAAGCAACAGGAAGATAGACCGTGGTGGGGAGGGGCTGGCAAGCAGTGGCCCAACGGAGCACAAATTCAGGACTTTTAAGTCTGCTCCATGAAGGGACATTGCTCCAGAGGCTAAACTGGGGGGAAGCCCATGCGGGGTCAGTGTGGCCCCAGGTCCCGCAGGGTCACAGAAGGATCAGGGTGTCTGAATGTCGCAGAGCTCGCAGGTATTAGAGCAGGGAAGCCGGCTACAGAGACAGAGCTAAGGAGTGAGCTCTCAGCTCGGGGTTACCTTGAACTGGTCACAGGCTGGGTGAGCTCAGAGCACAGCCGGAGGCCAGGGAGATGGGAGCGATTGAGCGCTTTTCTCTGAGGGTGCACTGAGGAGTGGGGCCCCAAGCTCTTGGCTCCTCCGGGCCGGAGACCAGGAGGCTGACATCTTCATTCCAGTCCTCTGGAACTCTACGGAAAGTGTTCAGAGAACAAAAGCTCCCAAAAGCAAACCTGAGAGGATTATTTACCCCAACCCCTGCTAAGGGCGGGGCAATTACGCATGGGGAAAAAACACTTGAGAATCACTACAACAGGCCCCTCCCGCAGAAGATCAACAAGAAATCCAGCCAAGACCAAGTTCACTTACCAAAGAGAACAGCGGAAGTCCAGAGGAGGAGAAAGCAAAGCATGGAACTCATGCCTTTCTCCCCATGATTCTTGTCTTGCAGTTAATTAATTTTTTTAATTTAATTTTTTTTCTTCTTCGGCTAAATTTAACTTTTACCCTTTCCACTTTACAAACGTTAAATTTACAAACGTTTTTTAAACTAGTTTATCTTAACAATACCTTTCAAAATAATAATAATAATAATCTTTTTTCAATGTTCATTTTTATAGTCATATTTTATCCTTCATTATATCTAACTTTCCTTTTTGTATACACATAGGGTTTTTTCTTCTAAAATATTTGGGGTACAACTTCTCCTAATAGATCAAAATATACCCTAAATCTAGCACAGGGCTTTGTTCTAGTCTCCAGCCTGAGAAAATCTCTCCACTTTCTTTTTCTTGATTCTCCCAACCAACTTATCAACTCCTTTTTTAGAAATTAAAAAAAATTTTTTTTCATCTTTGTAGTCATATTCCATCAATTCATCGAACTTACCCTTATATATGTTTTTCACCCTTTAAAATTTTGGGAGGTAGTTTCTTCTAAGAGACAGGGATCACCCAAAATTAAGTGGGTGACCCTGTTCTAGTAACCAGTCTAATATACCTATTTTTTCTTTTTTATACTCTTTCTTTATTTTCTTCTCTTCTTAATTTTTTTTTTCTGAAATTCTTTTTGCCCCCTTTCTGCCCCTGCCCCATGATTTGGGGTCTCTTCTGATTTGGTTAAAGCACATTTTCCTGGGGTCTTTGCCACCCTTTTAGTATTTTATTTGCTCCTTCATATATTCTTATCTGGACAAAATGACAAAGTGGAAAAACTCACCACAAAAAAAAAAAAAAAAAAAAATCAAGAGGCAGTACCAAAGGCTAGAGACCAAATCAATACAGACATTGGCAATATGTCAGATCTAGAGTTCAGAATAACGATTCTCAAGGTTCTAGCCGGGCTCGAAAAAGGCATGGAAGATATTAGAAAAACCCTCTCCGGAGAGATAAAAACCCTTTCTGGAGAAATAAAAGAACTAAAATCTAACCAAGTTGAAACCAAAAAAAGGTATTAATAAGGTTCAATCAAAAATGGAGGCTCTCACTGCTAAGATAAATGAGGCAGAAGAAAGAATTAGTGATATAGAAGACCAAATGACAGAGAATAAAGAAGCTGAGCAAAAGAGGGACAAACAGCTACTGGACCACGAGGGGAGAATTTGAGGGATAAGTGACACCATAAGATGAAACAACATTAGAATAATTGAGATTCCAGGAGAAGAAAGAGAGAGGTGAGCAGAAGGTATACTGGAGAAAATTACTGGAGAGAATTTCCCTAATATGGCAAAGGGAACGAGCATCAAAATCCAGGAGGTGCAGAGAATGCCCCTCAAAATCAATAAGAATAGGTCCACACCCTGTCACGTAATAGTAAAATTTACAAGTCTTAGTAACAAAGATAAAATCCTGAAAGCAGCCTGGGAAAAGAAGTCTGTAACATACAATGGTAAAAATATTAGATTGGCAGTGGACTTATCCACAGAGACCTGGCAGGCCAGAAAGAACTGGCATGATATTTTCAGAGCACTAAATGAGAAAAACATTCAGCCAAGAATACTATATCCAGCTAGGCTATCATTGAAAAGAGAAGGAGAGATAAAAAGCTTCCAGAACAAACAAAAACTGAAAGAATTTACAAACACCAAACCAGCTCTTCAGGAAATATTGAAAGGGGTCCTCTAAGCAAAGACAGACCCTAAATGTAGTAGGTCAGAAAGGAACAGAGACAATATACAGTATCAGTCACCTTACAGGCAATACAATGGCACTAAATTCATATCTCTCAATAGTTACCCTGAATGTAAATGGGCTCAATGGCCCAATCAAAAGACACAGGGTATCAGAATGGATAAAAAAAACAAAACCCATCAATATGCTGCCTACAAGAAACTCATTTTAGATTCGAAGACACCTCCGGATTTAAAGTGAGGAGGTGGAAAACAATTTACCATGCTAATGGACACAAGAAGAAAGCAGAGGTGGCAATCCTTATATCAGATCAATTAGATTTTAAGCCAAAGACTATATTAAGAGATGAGGAAGGACACTGTATCATACTCAAAGGGTCTGTCCAACAAGAAGATCTAACAATTTTAAATATCTATGCCCCTAACATGGGAGCAGCCAACTATATAAACCAATTAATAACAAAATCAAAGAAACACATCAACAATAATACATTAATAGTAGGGGACTTTAACAACCCCCTCACTGAAATGGACAGATCACCCAAGCAAAAGATCAACAAGGAAATAAAGGCCTTAAACGACACACTGGACCAGATGGACATCACAGATATATTCAGAACAGTTCATCCCAAAGCAACAGAATACACATTCTTCTCTAGCGCACATGGAACCTTCTCCAGAATAGATCACATCCTCGGTCCTAAATCAGGACTCAACCAGTATCAAAAGATTGGGATCATTCCCTGCATATTTTCAGACCACAATGCTCTGAAGCTAGAACTCAACCACAAGAGGAAGTTTGGAAAGAACCCAAATACATGGAGACTAAACAGCATCCTTCCAAAGAATGAATGGGTCAACCGGGAAATTAAAGAAGAATTGAAAAAAAATCATGGAAACAAATGATAATGAAAAGACAACGGTTCAAAATCTGTGGGACACAACAAAGGCAGTCCTGAGAGGAAAATATATAGCGGTACAAGACTTTCTCAAGAAACAAGAATGGTCTCAGGTGCACAACCTAACCCTACACCTAAAGGAGCTGGAGAAAGAACAAGAAAGAAACCCTAAGCCCAGCAGGAGAAGAGAAATCGTAAAGATCAGAGCAGAAATCAATGAAATAGAAACCAAAAAAACAATAGAGCAAATCAACGTAACTAGGAGCTGGTTCTTTGAAAGAATTAATAAGATTGATAAACCGCTGGCCAGAATTATCAAAAAGAAAAAAGAAAGGACTAAATAAATAAAATCATGAATGAAAGAGGAGAGATCACAACTAACAACAAAGAAATACAAACAATTAAAAAACATACTATGAGCAACTCTACACCAACAAATTCGAAAATCTGGAAGAAATTGATACATTCCTAGAGATACATAAACTACCACAACTGAACCAGGAAGAAATAGAAAACTTGAACAGACCCATAACCAGTAAGGAGATTGAAACAGTCATCAAAAATCTCCAAACAAACAAAAGCCCAGGGCCAGACGGCTTCCCAGGGGAATTCCACCAAACATTTAAAGAAGAATTGATTCCTATTCTCCTGAAACTGTTCCAAAAATTAGAAATGGAAGGAAAACTTCCAAACTCATTTTATGAGGCCAGCATTACCTTGATCCCCAAACCAGACAAGGATCCCATCGAAAAGGAGAATTATAGAGCATATATCCTTGATGAACACAGATGCGAAAATTCTCACCAAAATACTGGCCAATAGGATCCAACAGTACATTAAAAGGATTATCCACCACAACCAAGTGGGATTTATTCCAGGGCTGCAAGGTTGGTTCGACATCCACTAATCAACCAATGTGATACAATACATTAATAAAAGAAAGAACAAGAAACATATGATACTCTCAATAGATGCTGAAGAAGCATTTGACAAAGTACAGCATCCCTTCCTGATCAAAACTATTCAAAGTGTAGGGATAGAGGGCACATACCTCAATATTATCAAAGCCATCTATGAAAAACCCACCGCAAATATCATTCTGAAAAACTGAAAGCTTTTCTGCTAATGTCAGGAACACAGCAAGGATGTCTGTTATCACCACTGCTATTCAACATAGTACTAGAAGTCCTAGTCTCAGCAATCAGACAACAAAAAGAAATTAAAGGCATCCAAACTGACTAAGAAAAAGTCAAACTATCACTCTTTGCAGATGCTATGATACTTATGTGGAAAACCCAAAAGGCTCAACTCCAAAACTGCTAGAACTTGTACAGGAATTCAGTAAATTGTCAGGATATAAAATCAATGCACAGATGGCCCTTCTTTTCACTACATCTGTATCTTTGGGGTAAATACCCAGTAGTGCAATTGCAGGGTCATAGGGAAGTTCTACTTTTAATTTCTTGAGGAATCTCCACACTGTTCTCCAAAGAGGCTGCACCAACTTCATTCCCACCAACAGTGGAAGAGGGTTCCCCTTTCTCCACATCCCCTCCAACACATGTTGTTTCCTGTCTTGCTAATTTTGGCCATTCTAACTGGTGTAAGGTAATATCTCAAGGTGGTTTTAATTTGAATCTCCCTGATGGCTAGTGATGATGAACATTTTTTCATGTGTCTGATAGCCATTTGTATGTCTTCATTGGAGAAGTGTCTGTTCATATCTTCTGCCCATTTTTTGATATGACTGTCTGTTTTAGGTGTGTTGAATTTGAGGAGTTCTTTATAGATCCTGGATATCAACCTTTTGTCTGCACTGTCATTTGCAAATATCTTCTCCCATTCCATGGGTTGCCTCTTTGTTTACTTGACTGTACCCCAATGTTTATAGCAGCAATGGCCACGGTCGCCAAACTATGGAAAGAACCAAGATGCCCTTCAACGGATGAATGGATGAGGAAGATGTGGTCCATATACACTATGGAGTATTATGCCTCCATCAGAAAGGATGAATACCCAACTTTTATTGCAACATGGACGGAACTGGAAGAGATTATCCTGAGTGAAATAAGTCAAGCAGAGAGAGTCAATTATCATATAGTTTCACTACTTTGTGGAGCATAACAAATAGCATGGAGGACATGGGGAGATAGAGAGGAGAAGGGAGTTTGGGGAAATTGGAAGGGGAGGTGAACCATAAGAGACTATGGACTCTGAAAAACAATCTGAGGGTTTTGAAGAGGCGGGGGGTGGGAGGTCAGGGTACCAGGTGGTGGGTATTATAGAGGGCACGGATTGCATGGAGCACTGGGTGTGGTGCAAAAATAATGAATACTGTTCTGCTGAAAATAAATAAAAAATACATTTTTAAAAAATCAATGCACAGAAATCAGTTGCATCTCTCTACACCAACAACAAGACAGAAGAAAGAGAAATTAAGGAGTCAATCCCATTTACAATTGCACCCAAAACAATAAGATACCTAGGAATAAACCTAACCAAAGAGACACAGAATCTATACTCAGAAAACTATAAAGTACTCATGAAAGGAATTGAGGAAGACACAAAGAAATGGAAAATTGTTCCATGCTCACGGATTGGAAGAACAAATATTGTGAAAATGTCTATGCTACCTAAAGCAATCTACACATATAATGCAATACTTATCAAAATCCCTTCCATTTTTTTCCAAAGAAATAGAACAAATAATCCTAAAATTTATATGGAACCAGAAAAGACCTCAAATAGCCAAAGGAATGTTGAAAAAGAAAGCCAAAGTTGGTGGCATCACAATTCCAGACTTCAAGCTCTATTACAAAGCTGTCATCATCAAGACAGTATGGTACTGGCACAAAACCAGACACATAGATCAATGGAACAGAATAGAGAACTCAGAAATAGACCCTCAACTCTATGGTCAACTAATCTTCGACAAAGCAGGAAGGAATGTCAATTGGAAAAAAAGCCTCTTAAACAAATGGTGCTGGGAAAATTGGAGAGCCACATGCAGAAACATGAAATTGGACCACTTCCTTACACCACACATGAAAATAGACTCAAAATGGATGAAGGACCTCAATGTGAGAAAGGAATCCATCAAAATCCTTGAGGAGAACACAGGCAGCAACCTCTTCGACCTCAGCCGCAGCAACTTCTTCCTAGAAACATCGCCAAAGGCAAGGGAAGCAAAAGCAAAAATGAACTATTGGGATTTCATCAAGATCAAAAGCTTTTGCACAGCAAAGGAAACAGTTAACAAAACCAAAAGACAACTGACAGAATGGGAAAAGATATTTGCAAACGACATATCAGATAAAGGGCTAGTATCCAAAATCTATAAAAGGCTCAACAAACTCAACACCCGAAGAACAAATAATCCAATCAAGAAATGGGCAGAGACATGAACAGACATTTCTGCAAAGAAGACATCCACATGGCTAACAGACACATGAGAAAAATGCCCCACATCACTCGGCATCAGGGAAATACAAATAAAAACCATGAGATACCACCTCACACCAGTCAGAATGGCTAAAATTAACAAGTCAGGAAATGACAGATGCTGGCGAGGATGCAGAGAAAGGGGAACCCTCCTAAACTGTTGGTGGGAATGCAAGCTGGTGCAACCACTCTGGAAAACAGCATGGAGGTTCCTCAAAATGTTGAAAATAGAACAACCCTATGACACAGCAATGGCACTACTGGGTATTTACCCTAAAGATAAAAACACTGTGATCCGAAGGGGCACATGCACCCAAATGTTTGTAGCAGCAATGTCCAAGAAATGAAATCTTGCCATTTGCGATGATGTGGATGGAATTAGAGGGTATTATGCTTAGCGAAATAAGTCAATCAGAGAAATACAACTATCATATGATCTCCCTGATATGAGGAAGTGGAGATGCAACATGAGGGGTTTGGGGGGTAGGAAAAGAATAAATGAAAGAATATGGTATCAGGAGGGAGTCAAACCATAAGTGACTCTTAATCTCACAAAACAAACTGAGGGTTGCTGGGCGGAGGGGAATTGGGAGAGGGAGGTGGAGCTATGGCTATTAGGGAGGGTATGTGCTATGGTGAGTTCTGTGAAATGTGTAAACCTGGCAATTCACAGACCTATACCCCTGGGGATAAAAATACATTATATGTTTATAAAATATATATATAAAAATTAATTTTAAAAAAGAAAGTAGAAATCAGTCACAAGGGAGCCTGGGTGGCTCAGTGGGTTAAGCTGCTGCCTTCAGCTCAGGTCATGATCTCAGGGTCCTGGGATCGAGTCCCGCATCAGGCTCTCTGCTCAGCAGGGAGCCTGCTTCCTCCTCTCTCTGTCTGCCTGCCTCTCTGCCTACTTGTGATCTCTGTCAAATAAATAAATAAAATCTTTAAAAAAAAAAAAAAGAAATCAGTCACAAGAAGAAAATGGGACAGTCAGAAATATGTGGAAATTCAGTAACATGCTAGTAAACAACCAACAGTTAAATAAGAAATCAAAAGAAAATTTAAAAGTACCTTGAGACAAATGAAAAAGATAATCTATGAAAAGTTATGGGATACAGCCATACTAGCTCTAAGGGGGGAGTTCATAGAAATTCAGTTCCTCATCAATCCACCTGAAAGCTCTTCAATAACCAACCTAATATACATAGGAAAGAAATGGGGAGAAAAAAAAAAAAAAACAAGCAAAGCTGCAAATCAGTAGATAGAAGGAAATAACAAAATGGAAAGTGGAAATAAATCCAATGGAGACTAAAAAGACAAAAGATCAATGAAAATATGAACTGTCTTTTTTTGAAAGATAAACAAAACTGACAAAGTTTTAGCTAGACTCACAAAGGAAGAGAGAGGTCTCAAATACAATCAGGAAAGAAAGATAATTGGTTCCTGTCTCAAATAAAAATCCTAGAGGAGAACACAGACAACAACCACTTTGACCTTGGGCACTGCAACTTCTTGCAAGACATGTCCCTAAAGGCCAGGGAAACAAAAGCAAGAATGAATTTCTGGGACTCCATCAAGGCAAAAAGCCTCTGCACACAAAGGAAACAATTAACAAAACTAAAAGGCAACCTACAGAATGGGAGAAGATATTGGCCAATGGCATGACAGATAAAGGTCTGGTATCCAATAAATACAAAGAACTGCTCAAACTCAATACCCAAGAAACAAAGAATCCACTCAGTAAATGGGTAGAGGACAGAGGAGACACTTCTCCAAGGAAGACACATAAATGGCAAACAGACCATGAAAAAATGCTCCACATCACTTGTCAACGGGGAACTCAAAACCACAATGAGATACCAGTTAGTTAGAGATCCAGCAGTTAGAATGGCTAAAATTAACAAGACGGGAAACAACAACTGTTGGTGAGGATGTGGAGAAAGGGGAACCCTCTTACACTGTTCATGGGAATGCAAGCTGGTGCAGCCACTCTGAAAAACAGCATGGAGGTTTCTCAGAAAGTTAAAAATAGAGTTGCCCTACAACCTACCAATTACACTCCTAGGTAATTATCCCAAAGATACAGATGCAGTGAAAAGAAGGGTAACATGCTCCCCAAAGCTCATAGCAGCAATGTTCACAATAGCCAAATTGTGGAAGGAGCTCAGATATCCTTCAAGAGAGGAATGGATAAAGAAGATGTGGTACATACATACCATAGAATATTCCTCAGCAATCAGAAGGGATGAATCCCCACATTTGCATCAACATGGAAGGAACTAGAAGGGGTTATGCTAAATGAAGTGAGTCAAGCAGAGAATGACAATAATCATATGATTTCACTCCTATGTGGAATGTAAGGAATAGTGTGGAGGAGAACAGAGGAAGGGAGGGAAAACTGAATGGGAAGAAATCAGAGAGGTAGAGAAACCATGAGAGACTCTTAATCATAGGAAACAAACTGGAAGAGAGGTAAGTTAGGAGTCAGGGTAGTTGGGCAATAGGTATTAAGGAGGGGACATATGATGATGGGCCCTGGGTGTTATATGCAACTAATGAATCATTAATCATTACATCAAAAACTACCTTGGCTAACTGAATTTAAATTAAAAATGTGAAAAACTTTTTTAAAAAGAAAGAAACATGAGCTATTACAATGAATAACACAAAAATAGAAAGGATCAATAGAGAGTACTGAGTACGTAGAGGCCAACAACTTGGACAACCTAGAAGAAATGGATAAGTTCTGAACAGCCACCTAGAATGAACCATGAAGGGGAAAAAATCTGAACAGACTGCTCTCTGGTAAAAAGACTGATTCGAGACTCTGAGGGGAGACAAGATGGTGAGGAAGGAGGAGGAGGCACCATTTCAACCTGTACCCTAAAGTGAGCTGATTACCTACCAAAGAACTCCGATCACCCATGAAATCAGCCTGAGATCAGAATTCTACACGTCTGGATCTCTACCATGGCAGAAGACACCAGTGGGCAGGTAAAGCAGAGTGGGAACGTTGGACTGATATTGGAAGATAAACAAAAGGGGGAGGGAGCCACCAGAGGCGACCGATTGGAAAGTAATACCCCAATACGAGAGTGCCCTGCATCTGGGGACCAGCATTAACTTGAAGACTGGTTGAAAGCACTCCAAAAAAGCAAAGGTTCACGGGGGATATTGTGGGAATCGGGGTGGCTAGGGACAGGGGCTTAAGTCCCTGGACCCAGGACAGCCATCCCTGGTGCTGAGCCAGAGAGAGTGCAGCAGAGAAACCAAGTCTTGGTCCCTGAGCCACCAGCGCACTCAAGAACACAAGGGGTCTGGCTCCTGTGAGGTTTGGGAGCCTCACCAAACAGCAGAATGCCACGCCGTGCTACAGAGCCTGAGACGCACACCCCTCAGCCTCCCCTGAGAGAAGTGTGTGAAGGCCCACCCGGCGCTTTTAGATCCAGAAAGACCAGGCACTCCTAGGCCAGGCCAGCAGGAAAATCTCAGTGTGCATTCGCTGCTTGGAACCTCTCTGGTGGTCTGGAGCTGCCCAGACAGCCGCCACTGCCATGGTTTTGGGTACAAGCAGAAGATCCTGCATCCCCAGGGACCGCGACTGGGAACCTGATCTGCCAGCAGCCAAGGGGGAACTTCTATGAGCTCTGCAGCACCCACAGGGGAGCAGACTGAGGCTTCTCACTGAGAGGGAGGTCAGGGTGCAGTTTGCTTTCCTCTAAACCTACAAAAACCATCAAAAGTGGTCAAGGCGACATAAAAAAAAAGTGAACAAACATAAAAACCTTCAGAGAACAAACGCCTGAAAAAATCAGTTTCCTCAGAGCCCACCCCCTTGAGGGGGGCAGGAGAACTTAATTTAGGGAACATCATTAACTGAAAACCCACGTGGCAGGCCCCTCCCTCAGTAAACCAACCAGGAAAGAAAAAAAAAAAAAGACTACAAAATAACAACCACCACTACTTCATAGGACAACTTTTATTTTTAACTCGTTCCCACTATTTTGGTTCATTTTTTTAATATAGATAATTTTTTAACCTATTTACCATCAAAGTGAGATGTCCAGTACATCAAATTCCATTAAAACTTTCTAACCTGAACTTTTTGATACATACACCTGTGTTTTTCTTTTGCATTTCTTTTTTTTTTTTTAGTTTTTTAAATTTTAGTTTAGTTTAATCTAGTTTATTCCTTTATTTTTATCTTCTAATATTCTTTATAGAGTTAAACTTCAAGATAATCCCCTTTCCCCAATCAATGCTACACCTATAGGTAAACCAATTTTTAATCCCCCATTATCTTGGGAAAGTTGAGTCCTTTAACGGAGATATCAAGATACATCCAGGAAGAATCAAAACAACCTTCCTCACCCACACTGAGAATTTATAACCACTCTCCCATCTTTTTCTTCTGCCAGTGTTTCTGTGTTTTGGGTTTGTCCTGATAGTATATAAATCTTATACTTAGGGTTCTTTTTGATGAGGTTCTTCCTTTATTTGCATATTTTTTTCTTGTCATATACTTTTATCAGTCTTTTTGTCTGTCTGTTTTTGTTTGTATACTTCATAAACCTTACCTTGGGGCCCATTTGGGCTAAACCTTCTCTTTTATCTTCCCTTTTTTTCCTGTCTCTCTCTCTCTCTCTCTTTTTTTTTTATTTTCTTTTTTCTCTCATTTGGGTGGGGAATCCTGATTGCTCAGAAGCATTCCAGGGTGCACCTTGACTGCACCATGGTCGATACATCCAGCTACATATGTTCAGTCATCTCTCACCAAAATGACTAGGAGGAGGAATGTCCAACAGAAGAAAAGTATAACGGATGGGCCTTCTGCAACAGAGCTAATGGCTATCAACATAGACAATATGTCGGAAAGAGAATTCGGGCTAAAAATAATCCAGGCAATAGCTAGGTTAGAGAAAGCTATCAAAAGGAATTGATTAGGGCAGAAATGAAAGCGACCAGGGATGATGTTCACAATCTTAGGGCAGATCTGAAAGCTACCTAGGATGAGGTTCACAATGCTCTCAATGAGTTCCAATCTAATCTAAATTCTCTCAAAGCTAGGGTAACTGAGACAGAAGATAGAATTAGTGATATGGAGGACAAACAGATAGAGAGAAAGTATCAGGAGGAAGCCTGGAACAAATATCTTAGAAGCCATGAAAACAGAATCAGGGAAATAATGATGCCATGAAACGTTCCAACGTCAGAATTATTGGAATCCCTGAAGGGTAGGAGAAAGAAAGAGGTCTGGAAGATATAGTGGAACAAGTTCTTCATGAAAATTTTCCTAATCTCCCAAATGGAACCAGCGTTCATGTATGAGAGGCCGAACAGTCTCCACCCAAGATTATAGATTCCAAAAAAATATCAAGGCACCTGATAGTCAAACTGAGTAATCATAATTGTAGATACGATCTCTTGAAAGCCACTAGGAAAAAGAGGCTTCCTACTTACAGAGGAAAGCCCATCAGAATAACATCAGACCTATCCACAGAGACCTGGCAAGCCAGAAAGGGTGGCAAGATATGTTCAGGGCACTAAATGAGAAGAAAATGCAACCAAGAATACTTTATCCAGCAAGACTGACATCCAAAATGGATGGAGAGATAAAGAGTTTCCAAGACTGGCAAGGCTTAAAAGACTATGCAACCACCAAGCCGACACTGCAGGAAATATTAAGGGGGGTTCTATAAAAGAGAAAATATCCTAAGAACAGCATTGAACAGAAATATAGAGACAATCTACAGAAAGAAAGACTTCAAAGGTAACACGATGTCAATAAAAACATATCTATCAATAATTACTCTCAATGTGAATGGCCTAAATGCACCCATAAAATGACACAGGGTTGCAGATTGGATAAAATGACAGGACCCATCCATATGTTGTCTACCAGAGACCCATTTTGAACCTAAAGATACACCCAGACTGAAAATGAAGGGATGAGAAGCATCTTTCATTCCAATGGGCCTCAAAAGAAGGCCAGGGTAGTGATTCTCATATCAGATAAATTAGATTTTAAACTAAAGACTGTAGTCAGAGATAGAGAAGGATACTACATAATTCTTAAAGATATACACCAAGATGATCTAACAATTGTAAATATCTATGCCCCAATATGGGAGCAGCCAATTACATAAGAAAACTGTTAATCAAGATAAAGACTCATATTGATATGAATACATTAATAGTAGGAGATCTTAACATGCCTCTCTCAGAAATAGACAGATCAAAAAAAAAAAAAAAAAAAGAAATAGATCATTGAAGCATAAAATCAAGAAACAAGACCATTGAATGACACATTGGACCAGATGGACCTCATAGATATATACAGAACATTCCACCCTAAAACAACAGAATACTCATTCTTCTCAAGTGCACATGGAACCTTCTCAAGAATAGACCACATACTGGGTCACAAATCGGGACTTAAGCAATACCAAAAGACTGAGATTATTCCCTGCATATTCTCAGACCACAGTGCTTTGACACTGGAGCTCAATCACAAGGAAAAGTTCGGAAGGAACTCAAACACCTGGAAGCTAAAAACCACCTGCTTAAGAATGCTTGGATCAACCAGGAGATCAAAGAAGAACTGAAGTAATTCATGGAAACCAATGAGAATGAAGACACTTCAGTCCAAAACCTATGGGATACAGCAAAGGCAGTCCTAAGGGGGATATACATAGCCACCCAAGCATCCCTCAAAAAAATTGAAAAATCCAGAATACACCAGCTGTCACTACACCTTAAAGAACTGGAGAATACAACAACAAATCAAACCAACTCCACATATAAGAAGGGAAATAATCAAGATTAGAGCAGAGATCAATGAGGTAGAAGCCAGAGATACAGTAGAACGTATCAATGAAACTAGAAGCTGGTTTTTTGAAAGAACCAGTAAGATTGATAAACCATTGGCCACACTAATCCAAAAGAAAAGAGAGAAAGGCCAAATTAATAAAATTATGAATGAAAAGGGAGAGATCACAACTAACACCAAGGAAGTAGAAACAATCACCAGAAGTTATTATCAACAGTTATATGCCAATAAGTTAAGCAACTAGATGAAATGGATGTATTCCTGGAAAACCATAAACTCCCAAAATTGAACCAGGAAGAAATTGACAACCTGAATAGACAGATTTCTAGTAACGAGATTGAAGCAGTGATCAAAAACCTCCCAAAATACAAGAGCCCAGGACCTGATGGATTCCCTGGAGAATTCTACCAAACTTTCAAAGAAGAAATAACACCTATTGTCCTGAAGCTGTTTCAAAAAATTGAAGCAGAAGGAAAACTTCCAGACTTTCTATGAAGCCAGCATTACCCTTATCCCCAAACCAGGCAAAGACCCTACCAAAAAGGAGAATTTCAGACCAATATCACTAATGAATATGGATGCTAAGATTTTCAACAAGATCCTAGCAAACAGGATCCAACAACACATTAAAAAGATTATCCACCATGACCAAGTGGGATTCATCCCTGGGCTCCAAGGATGGTTCAACATTCGCAAATCAATCAATGTGATAGAACAAATCCATAAGAGAAAAGAGAAGAACCACATGGTCCTCTCAATTGATGCAGAAAAAGCATTTGACAAAATCCAGCATCTGTTCCTGATTAAAATGCTTCAAAGTATAGGGATAGAGGGAACATTCCTAAACTTCATAAAATCTATCTATGAAAGACCCACAGCAAATATCATCTTCAATGGGAAAAAGCTTGCAGCCTTCCCGTTGAGATCAGGAACACAGCAAGGATGCCCACTCTCACCGCTCCTGTTCAACATAGTATTAGAAGTCCTAGCAACAGCAATCAGACAACAAAGAGAAATAAAAGGTATCCAAATGGGCAATGAGGAAGTCAAACTCTCTCTCTTCCAAGATGACATGATTCCTTATATGGAAAACCCAAAAGACTCCACCTCCAAACTACTAGAACTCATACAGCAATTCAGCAACATGGCAGGATACAAAGTCAATGTACAAGAATCAGTGACTTTCTTATACATTAAAAAATACAGAAAGGGAAATTAGATTTGGTTCCATTTACTATACCACCAAAAATCATAAGATACCTAGGAATAAACCTAACCAAAGAGGTAAAGGAACTATACTTGAGGAACTACAGAACACTCACAAAAGAAACTGAATAAGACACAAAAAGATGGAAGACCATTTCATGCGCTTGGATCGGAAGAATAAACATTGTTAAAATGTCTATACTGCCTAGAGCATTCTATACTTTTAATGCCATTCTGATCAAAATTCCACAGATGTTTTTCAAAGAGCTGGAGCAAATAATCCTAAAACTTGTATGGAATCAGAAGAGACCCCGAATTGCTAAGGAAATGTTGAAAAACAAAAATAAAATGGGGAGCACTGCGTTACCTGATTTCAAGCTTTACTACAAAGCTGTGATCACCAAGACAGCATGGTACTGGCATCAAAACAGACACATAGACCAGTGGAACAGAGAAGAGAGCCCAGATATGGACTCTCAACGCTATGGTCAAATAATCTTCGACAAAACAGGAAAAAATATACAGTGGAAAAAAGAAAGTCTCTTCAATAAATGGTGCTGGGAAAACTGGACAGCTATATGTAGAAGAATGAAACTCGACCATTCTCTTACACCGTACATAAAGATAAACTCAAAATGGATAAAAGACCTCAATGTGAGACAGGAATCCATCAGAATCCTAGAGGAGAACATAGGCAGTAATCTCTTTGATATCAGCCACAGCAACTTCTTTCAAGATATGTCTCCAAAGGCAAAGGAAACAAAAGCGAAGATGAACTTTTGGGATTTCATCAAGATCAAAAGCTTCTGCACAGCAAAGGAAACAGTCAACAAAACAAAGAGGCAACCCATGGAATGGAAGAAGATATTTGCAAATGACAGTACAGATAAAAGGTTGATATCCAGGATCTATAAAGAACTCAACATACACAAAACAGATAATCATATCAAAAAATGGGCAGAAGACAAGAACAGACACTTCTCCAATTAAGACATACAAATGGCTAACAGACACATGAAAAAATGTTCATCATCACTAGCCATCAGGGAGAGTCAAATTAAAACCACATTGAGAAACCACCTCCCACCAGTTAGAATGGCCAAGATGAGCAAGACAGGAAACAACATGTGTTGGAGAGGACGTGGGGAAAGGGGAATCCTCTTACACTGTTGGTGGGAATGCAAGTTGGTGCAGCCAATTTGGAGAACAATGTGGAGATTCCTTATGAAATTAAATGTAGAGGTACCCTATGACCCTGCAATTGCACCACTGGGTATTTACCGCAAAGATACAGATGTAGTGAAAAGAGGGGCCATCTGTACCCCAATGTTCATAGCAGCAATGGCCATGGTCACCAAACTGTGCAAAGAACCAAGATGCCCTTCAACAGACGAATGGATAAGGAAGATGTGGTCCATATATACCATGGAATATTATGCCTCCATCAGAAAGGATGAATACCCAACTTTTGTATCAACATGGATGGGACAGGAGGAGTTTATGCTAGATGAAATAAGTCAAGCAGAGAGAGTCAATTATCATATGGTTTCACTTACTTGTGGAGCATAACAAATAACACGGAAGACATGGGGAAATGGAGAGGAGAAGGGAGTTGGGGGAAACTGGAGGGGGATATAAACCATGAGAGGTTATGGACTCTGAAAAACAATCTGAGGGTTTTGTAGGGTTTAGGGTGGGAGGTTAGGGGAGGCTGGTGATGGGTATTATGGAGGGCACATATTGCATGAAGCACTGGGTGTAGTACATAAACAATGAATTCTGTTACACTGAATAGAAATTAAATTTTAAAAATCCTAGGATTGTTACAATAGATACAGAAAGAACACTTGACATGATTCAATATGCATTTATGATAAAGACTCTAAACAAACAAACAAAAAAATACTCTAAACCATCTGGGTACAGGGGAAGAAACCTCCACCAAACAAAGGCCTATATGAAAAGCCCACAGCTGACATTATGCTCAAGGGTGAAATGCTGAAAAATTTACCACTACCAGCAAGAACAAGATAAAGATGCCCACTCTTACCACTTTCATTCATCATCTTATTGAAAGCCCTAGATAAACCATTTAGACAAACAAGCAAAACAAACAAAAAAAGACATGAAATATAAATAGTAAAAGAAAATGGTCACTATTTGCAGATGACATGATACTATATGTAGAAATCCCTAAAGAGTCCACAAAAAGGGAGGAGTCAAGATGGCGGAGAAGTAGCAGGCTGAGACTACTTCAGCTACCAGGAGATCAGCTAGAGAGCTTATTTAAGGTTGCAAACACCTGCAAATCCATACACAGATCGAAGAGAGGAGGAACAGAAATTCTAGAAACAAAAAAACAACTACTTTCTGAAAGGTAGGACTGGCGGAGAAGTGAATCCAAAGCGACGGGAAGATAGACCCCGGGGGGAAGGGCTGGCTCCCGGCAAGCGGCGGAGCAACAGCGCACAAAATCAGGACTTTTAAAGGTCTGCTCCGCTGAGGGACATCGCTCCAGAGGCTAACCGGGGCGAAGCCCACGCGGGGTCAGCGTGGCCTCAGGTCCCACAGGGTCAAAGAAGGATCAGGGGTGTCTGAGTGTCGCAGAGCTTGCGGGTGTTGGAATGGGAAAGCCGGCTACAGAGACAGAGCCGACAGTAAGCTCACAGCTCTGGGTTACCTTGAACTGGTCACAGGCTCGGTAAGCTTGGAGCGTGGCCGGAGGTCAGGCAGACAGGAGTTACTGGGCGCTGTTCTCTGATGGCACACTGAGGGCCAGAGACCAGGAGGCCGCCATTTGTATTCCTCCTCCGGAACTCTACAGAAAGCGCTCAGGGAACAAAAGCTCCCAGCGGATTACTCAGCCCGGCCCCTGGTAAGGGTGGTGCAATTCCGCCTGGGACAAAGACACTTGAGAATCACTACACCAGGCCCCTCCCCGAGAAGATCAACAAGAAATCAGCCAAGAACAAGTTCACCTACCAAGGAGTGTGGTTTCAATACCAAGGAGAGCAGCAGAATTCCAGAGGAGGAGAAAGCAAAGCATGGAACTCATGGCTTTCTCCCTGTGATTTTTTAGTCTTGCAGTTAATTTAATTTTTTTCTTTCTCATTTTTGTTCTCTTCTTCTGCTAAAATTTTTTTTCACTTTTACCCTTTTCTTTTTTAACGTTTTTCTAACTAGTTTAATATATATATTTTTTCTTTTTTATACTTTTCTTTATTCGTTTTCTTTTTTTAATTCTTTTTTTTTTCTTTCATTCTTTTTGAACCTCTTTTTATCCCCTTTCTCCACCCTCACGATTTGGGATCTCTTCTGATTTGGTTAAAGCATATTTTCCTGAGGTTGTTGCCACCCTTTTAGTATTTTACTTGCTCCTTCATATACTCTTATCTGGACAAAATGACAAGGCGGAAAACTTAACCACAAAAAGAAGAACAAGAGGCAGTACCAAAGGCTAGGGACCTAATCAATGCAGACATTGGTAATATATCAGATCTAGAGTTCAGAATGACAATTCTCAAGGTTCTACCCGGGCTTGAAAAAGGCATGAAAGATATTAGAGAAACCCTCTCAGGAGATATAAAAGCCCTTTCTAAAGAAATAAAAGAACTAAAATCTAACCAAGTTGAAATTTAAAAAGCTATTAATGAGGTGCAATCAAAAATGGAGGCTCTCACTGATAGGATAAATGAGACAGAAGAAAGAATTAGCGATATAGACGACCAAATGACAGAGAATAAAGAACCTGAGCAAAAGAGGGACAAACAGCTGCTGGACCACAAGGAGAGAATTTGAGAGATAAGTGACACCATAAGACGAAACAACATTAGAATAATTGGGATTCCAGAAGAAGAAGAAAGAGAGAGGAGAGCAGATGGTATACTGGAGAGAATTATTGGGGAGAATTTCTCCAATATGGAAAAAGGGAACGAGCATCAAAATTCAGGAGGTTCAGAGAATGCCCTTCAAAATCAATAAGAATAGGCCCACACCCCGTCACCTAATAGTAAAATATACAAGTCTTAGTGACAAAGAGAAAATCCTGAAAGCAGCCCGGGAAAAGAAGTCTGTAACATAATGGTAAAAATATAAGATTGGCAGCTGACGTATCCACAGATACCTGGCAGGCCAGAAAGAGCTGGCATGATATTTTCAGAGCACTAAACTAGAAAAACATGCAGCCAAGAATACTATATCCAGCTAGGCTATCATTGAAAATAGAAGGAGAGATTAAAAGCTTCCAGGACAAACAAAAACTGAAAGAATTTGCAACCACCAAACCAGCTCTACAGGAAATATTGAAAGGGGTCCTCTAAGCAAAGAGAGAGCCTACAAGTGGTAGATCAGAAAGGAACAGAGAACATATACAGTAACAGTCACCTTACAGGCAAAACAACGGGACTAAATTCATATCTCTCAATAGTTACCCTGAATGTGAATGGGCTAAATGCCCCAATCAAAAGACACAGGGTATCAGAATGGATAAAGTAACAAAACCCATCTATATGTTGCCTACAGAAACTCATTTTAAGCCCAAAGACACCTCCAGATTTAAAGTGAGGGGGTGGTAAAGAATTTACCATACTATGGATATCCGAAGAATGCAGGAGTGGCAATCCTTATATCAGATTAATTAGATTTTAAGCTGAACACTCTAATAAGAGATGAGGAAGACACTATATCATTCTCAAAGGGTCTGTCCAACAAGAAGATCTAACAATTTTAAATATCTATGCCCCCAACGTGGGAGCAGCCAACTATATAAACCAATTAATAACAAAATCAAAGAAACACATCAACAATAATACAATAATAGTAGGGGACTTTAACACTCCCCTCACTGAAATGGACAGATCACCCAAGCAAAAGATCAACAAGGAAATAAAGGCCTTAAACGACACACTGGACCAGATGGACATCACAGATATATTCATAACAGTTCATCCCAAAGCAACAGAATACACATTCTTCTCTAGTGCACATGGAGCATTCTCCAGAATAGATCACATCCTCGGTCCTAAATCAGGACTCAACCGGTATCAAAAGATCGGGATCATTCCCTGCATATTTTCAGACCACAATGCTCTGAAGCTAGAACTCAACCACAAGAGGAAGTTTGGAAAGAACCCAAATACATGGAGACTAAACAGTATCCTTCCAAAGAATGAATGGGTCAACCAGGAAATTAAAGAAGAATTGAAAAAAATCATGGAAACAAATGATAATGAAAAGACAACGGTTCAAAATCTGTGGGACACAACAAAGGCAGTCCTGAGAGGAAAATATATAGCGGTACAAGACTTTCTCAAGAAACAAGAAAGGTCTCAGGTACACAACCTAACCCTACACCTAAAGGAGCTGGAGAAAGAACAAGAAAGAAACCCTAAGCCCAGCAGGAGAAGAGAGATCATAAAGATCAGAGCAGAAATCAATGAAATAGAAACCAAAAAAACAATAGAGCAAATCAACGTAACTAGGAGCTGGTTCTTTGAAAGAATTAATACGATTGATAAACCCCTGGCCAGACTTATCAAAAAGAAAAGAGAAAGGACCCAAATAAAGAAAATCATGAATGAAAGAGGAGAGATCACAAAGAAACTAGGAGCTGGTTCTTTGGAAGAATTAATAAAAATTGATAAACCCCTGGCCAAACATATCAAAAATAAAAGAGAAAGGATCCAAATAAATAAAATCATTAATGAAAGAGGAGAAATCACAACACCAAAAAAATACAAACTATTATAAGAACATACTATGAGCAACTCTACACCAACAAATTTGACAATCTGAAAGAAATGGATGCTTTCCTAGAAACATAAACTACCACAACTGAACCAGGAGGAAATAGAAAGCCTGAATGGACCCATAACCAGTAAGGAGATTGAAACAGTCATTAAAAATATCCAAACAAACAAAAGCCCAGGGCCAGACGGCTTTCCGGGGGAATTCTACCAAACATTTAAAGAAGAACTAATTCCTATTCTCCTGAAACTGTTCCAAAAAATGGAAATGGAAGGAAAACTTCCAAACTCATTTTATGAGGCAAGCATCACCTTGATCCCAAAACCAGACAAGGATCCCATCAAAAAAGAGAGCTATAGACCAATATCCTTGATGAACACAGATGCGAAAATTCTCACCAAAATACTAGCCAATAGGATTCAACAGTACATTAAAAGGATTATTCACCACAACCAAGTGGGATTTATTCCAGGGCTGCAAGGTTGGTTCAACATCCGCAAATCAGTCAATGTGATACAATACATCAATAAAAGAAAGAACAAGAACCATATGATACTCTCAATAGATGCTGAAAAAGCATTTGACAAAGTACAGCATCCCTTCCTGATCAAAACTCTTCAAATGTAGGGATAGAAGGCACATACCTCAAAATCATCAAAGCCATCTATGAAAAACCCACCACAAATATCATTCTCAATGGAGAAAAACTAAAAACTTTTCCACTAAGGTCAGGAACACGGCAGGGATGTCCATTATCACCACTGCTATTCAACATAGTACTAGAAGTCCTAGCCTCAGCAATCAGACAACAAAAGGAAATTAAAGGCATCCAAATCGACAAAGAAGAAGTCAAATTATCACTCTTCGCAGATGATATGATACTATATGTGGAAAACCCAAAAGACTCCACTCCAAAACTGCTAGAACTTGTACAGGAATTCAGTAAAGTGTCAGGATATAAAATCAATGCACAGAAATCAGTTGCATCTCTCTACACCAACAACAAGACAGAAGAAAGAGAAATTAAGGAGTCAATCCCATTTACAATTGCACCCCAAACCATAAGATACCTAGGAATAAACCTAACCAAAGAGACACAGAATCTATACTCAGAAAACTATAAAGTACTCATGAAAGAAATTGAGGAAGACACAAAGAAATGGAAAAATGTTCCATGCTCCTGGATTGGAAGAACAAATATTGTGAAAATGTCTATGCTACCTAAAGCAATCTACACATTTAATGCAATTCCTATCAAAATACCATCCTTTTTTTTTTTTTCAAAGAAATGGAACAAATAATCCTAAAATTTATAGGGAACCAGAAAAGACCTCAAATAGCCAAAGGAATATTGAAAAAGAAAGCCAACGTTGGTGGCATCACAATTCCAGACTTCAAGCTCTATTACAAAGCTGTCATCATCAAGACAGCATGGTACTGGCACAAAAACAGACACATAGATCAATGGAACAGAATAGAGAGCCCAGAAATAGACCCTCAACTCTATGGTCAACTAATCTTTGACAAAGCAGGAAAGAATGTCCAATGGAGAAAAGACTGCCTCTTCAATAAAGGGTGTTGGGAAAATTGGACAGCCACATGCAGAAAATTAAAATTGGACCATTTCCTTACACCACACACAAAAATAGACTCAAAATGGATGAAGGACCTCAATGTGCGAAAGGAATCCATCAAAATCCTTGAGGAGAACACAGGCAGCAACCTCTTCGACCTCAGCCACAGCAACTTCTTCCTAGGAACATCGCCAAAGGCAAGGGAAGCAAAGGCAAAAATGAACTATTGGGATTTCATCAAGATCAAAAGCTTTTGCACAGCAAAGGAAACAGTTAACAAAATCAAAAGACAACTGACAGAATGGGAGAAGATATTTGCAAATGACATATCAGATAAAGACTAGTGTCCAAAATCTATAAAGAACTTAGCAAACTCAACACCCAAAGAACAAATAATCCAATCAAGAAATGGGCAGAGGACATGAACAGACATTTCTGTAAAGAAGACATCCACATGGCCAACAGACACATGAAAAAGTGCTCCGTATCACTCGGCATCAGGGAAATACAAATCAAAACCACAATGAGATATCACCTCACACCAGTCAGAATGGCTAAAATCAACAAGTCAGGAAATGACAGATGCTGGTGAGGATGCGGAGAAAGGGGAACCCTCCTACACTGTTGGTGGGAATGCAAGCTGGTGCAACCACTCTGGAAAACAGCATGGAGGTTCCTCAAAATGTTGAAAATAGAAATGCCCTATGACCCAGAAATTGCACTACTGGGTATTTACCCTAAAGATAAAAACATTGTGATCCAAAGGGGCACGTGCACCCGAATGTTTATAGCAGCAATGTCCACAATAGACAAACTATGGAAAGAACCTAGATGTCCATCAACAGATGAATGGATCAAGAAGATGTGGTATATATACACAATGGAATACTATGCAGCCATCAAAAGAAATGAAATCTTGCCATTTGCGACAACATGGATGGAACTAGATCGGATCATACTTAGCGAAATAAGTCAAGCAGAGAAAGACAACTATCATATGATCTCCCTGATATGAGGAAGTGGTGATGCAACATGGGGGCTTAAGTGGGTAGGAGAAGAATAAATGAAACAAGATGGGATCGGGAGGGAGACAAACCATAAGTGACTCTTAATCTAACAAAACAAACTGAGGGTTGCTGGGGGGAGGGAGATTTCAAGAAGGGCAGTGGGGTTATGGTCAGTGGGGAGGGTATGTGCTTTGGTGAGTGCTGTGAAGTGTGTAAACCTGGCGATTCACAGACCTGTACCCCTGGGGATAAAAATATATGTTTATAAAAAATAAAAAAAATTTTAAAAATAAATAAATAAAAAATAAAAGTCAGAAGGAAAATGAAAAAAATAGAGTCCACCAAAAAAAAAAAAACTGTTACAATAAACAAATTCAGTAAAGCTACAGGATACAGTCAATATACAGACACTTGTTGCATTACTTTCTTTCAAAGAATGTATTGATTTGACAGAGAGAGAGAGCACACAAGCAAAGGGAGCAGCAGAGGGTGGGGGAAAAACAGACTCCCTGCTGAGCAGGGAGCCCAATGCCATGCTCATTCCCAGAAACCCAGGATTATGACGTGACCTGAAGGCAGACACTTAACTGACTGGGCCACCAAAATGCCCCAACTTGCATTTCTGTTTACTGATGGCCAATTTTCATAAAGAGAAATTAAGAAAGCAATGCCATTGACAATTTCATCACACAACAAAAATCTAGGAAGAAAAGTAATCAAGAATGAGAAAAACCGAACGGATAAGGAAGATGTGGTCCATATACACTATTGAGTATTACGCCTCCATCAGAAAGGATGAATACCCAACTTTTGTAGCAACATGGATGGGACTGGAAGAGATAATGCTGAGTGAAATAAGTCAAGCAGAGTCAATTATCATATGGTCTCACTTATTTTTGGAGCATAACAATAATAGCATGGAGGACAAGGAGAGTTAGAGAGGAGAAGGGAGTTGAAGGAAATTGGAAGGGGAGGTGAACCATGAGAGACTATGGACTCTGAAAAACAATCTGAGGGTTTTGAAGAGGCAGAGGGCGGGGGTGAGAGGTTGGGGGAACAAGGTGATGGGTATTAGAGAGGGCACTACTGAGTAATTACCCAAAATACAAATGGAGTGATCTCAAGGGGCACTTGCACCCCAACATGTATAGCAGCAATGCCACAAGAACCCAAGTATGCAAAGAGCCCAGACGTCCATCGACAGATGAGTGGATATATATGGATAGATATACTATTGAGTATTGTGTAGCCATCAAAAAATGAAAAACTGCTATTTGCAATGACATGGATGGAACAAGAGGGTATTATGATAAGTGAAATAAGTCTATCAGAGAAGGACAATTATCCTATGATCTCACTGATATGTGGAATTTAAGAAACAAGACAGAGGATCATAGGGGAAGTGAGGAAAAAAGGGAAGCAAGATAAAACTAGAGAGGGAGTCAAAGCATAAGAGCCACTTAATCTCAGGAAACAAACTGAGGGTTTCTGAAGGGGAGGAGTGTTGGTAAACGGGGTAGCTGGCAATGGGCATGGGGAGGGTATTGCTGTGGTGAGCACTGTCTGCTCTGTAAAACAGAAGATCGCAAACCTGCACCCATAAAACAAATAACACACTATATGATCATTATTTAAAAAGTGAAAGAAAAGCATTTAGAATACAAATGTAAACTAAGTAAATAAATAAAATAAATAAATAATCTCACTGATATGAAAGCAAGCAAGCAAACAAGAGATTAAGCAATCTGGAATCACCACACTCCAATTTCAAGCTAGAATACAAAGCCGTTGTCATCAAAACAGCATGGGACTGGCATTAAAACAGACACACAGGTCAATGGAACACAACAGAAAGCTTGGAAACTGATTAGCATAGTACTCTTGGCAAAGTCTTCATTCATGTATTAAAGGGATATTTAAACTTAATTCTTATAGAATTATTAACTCTGAATGGGAATTAATAATGATGTCCTGCTCCAACGTTTGCTTCCAATAAATGCATTTTTAAACATGCTCCTTTAGATAAATATGTATTATAAAAGAAGGGTTGTTTAGAATCCACACTTTTAGGAAAAATTAAATTCACTTTAAAACCTACCACAAAAAAGGAAACATAGATATCCATCATCACAAATGAGAACATCACAAAAGATCACAATCAGACACAATCTGGTGTCTGACTGTAGAATAGAATACTACTTACATAGTTCTGCCCAACTGTTCAACCTTTTGAAAGCTACAGATCTAGCTACTCATTTTCAAAAAAACACAGTTGTCAGAGAAAAGTCATAACAAAGAGTATGAAGATGTCACCAATGAAATCCACACTGCATATATTTTGACAGGAAAAGTATTTTCTCAACAAATAAACTGTAAGACTAGAAAGAAGGAAGGAAGGAAGGAAGGAAGGAAGGAAGGAAGGAAGGAAGGAAGGAAGGAAGGGAGGGAGGGAGGGAGGGAACAGAGAAAGAAAAGAAAAGAACCTCAGAAAGTGACCCACACATGTAGGGTCTTAACTTATGACACAGCACCAGAAAACACACAATGAATGGGGAAAGGACTGTCTCTTCAGTGAATGGTACTGGGAAAACTGGACACTAAATGCAGAAGAATGTGATGGGATCACTGTCTTACATGAACATACAACTCATGAATGGATGAATGACTTGAACATAAGAACTGCATCCATAAAACTCTAAGAAAAAAAAAAAACAGATAGTAAGTTTCTCCATATTGGTTTTGGGGAAGAGCCTTTTACATCAGACACCAAAAGCAAAGGCAGCAAAAGCAAAAATAAACAAGTGGAAGGACATTAAACTGAAATTTCTGCATGACAAAAGAAACCATCAGACCTTTAAAAGGCAACCTCCCCAATGAGAAAAAATATCTGCACATCCTACGTGTGAGAAGAGGTTAACATCCAAAATACAAAAACACCCCCTTCAAATCCAAACAAAAACTGAATAAAAACTGGGGAGAACATGTGAATAGATACTTTCCAAAGATGGCATCCAGGTGACCAACAGACACAGAGAAAGCTGTTCAACATCACTAATTGCCCTCAGGGAAACAGAAGTCAAACCCCCATCAGCTATCACCTCACAACTCTAGGAATGGCAATCATCCCAGAGACAGACACCTGGTGCTGTCAAGGGTGTGTACAGAAGGGGACTCTGCATAGTGTTGGTGGGAATGGAAATAGGTGCAGCCACTGTGACAAATGCTGTGGAGGTTCTGGAAAAAATTAATACAACTATTGCATGACCTGATAATTGCTCTACTGAGTATTTGCTTGGAAAACACAAAAGCACTCTCTCCAAAAGAGAGAGACACTACCATGTTCATGGCAGCATTATTCACATAACCAGACATGGAAACATCAGCCTTGGGAGCCTTATGCTAAGTCACTCAGACACAGAAAGACACACACCAGAGGCTCTCGGGGACACTCCACATGGAATCCAAAAAATACTGAATGCATGCATACCGAGAACAGATTGGTGGTTGCCAGATTCAGGGAAGGGGGAAAAGGGTGAAGGTAGTTCAATCTGCCATGTTTGAGTGATAAAACCCGCAAGTCATGGAATGTTCTGTGCAGCATGGAGACGAAATCTAACCCTGCAGGATGGGTACAGGCTCCCCGATTACTTGAAAGTACAGTGTTCCTAGGAAACCTTTCACAGCAGAAATGGCATAAACAAAACAAGGAATTGCTTCATTTCTACAGAAAAATGAGTGAGCACGCTCAGAAACCAAAAGTTCCTTCTCTTTGGCTCTTCTTAGGCCTCAGGACACAGTATCCTAATGGAAGCCCAAGATAAATGGAGATAAAGCACAGCAAATACTTGCAGACACAATTGAAAGCGCTGGTGGCTAGACGAAGAGCAGTGTCCAGGAAGGAGCTGGTTGGGATGCATACCACCTCTGTAGGGGTTCCCCACAAAACAGATGCTGAATGTAATGCCCATGTTTTGACTTTTTTCATAGGAGGGAAATCCTCTTCAGATTTCTTCTGCTACTGAGGCTGGGTAATAACGTAGGTCTCTCCGAAAAACCAGGTGACTTACCATGAACTTTGAGAAAAGTGGGGGAGATTTGTATTTGAAAGCCTAGCTAAAAAGATCCAACAGTACCTTGAAAAGATTAGCCACCATGACCAAGTCAGTAAGAGAAAAGAGAAGAACACATGGTCCTCTCAAATAATTCAACAAAAGCATTTGACAAAACACATTACCTGTTCCTAATTAAAATATAGGGATAGAGGGAACATTCCTCAACCTCATAAAATCTATGTGTGAAAAACACACAGCGAATATCATTTTCAATGGGGAAAAGCTAACAGCCTTACCTTTGAGATCAGGAACATGACAAGGATGCCCACTCTTGCCACTGTTATTCAACATAGTACCAGAAGTCCAAGCAACAGCAATCAGACAACAAAAAGAAATAAAAGGTATCAAACTGGCAAAGAAGAACTCAAACTCCCTCTGCAGATGACATGATACTTCATATGGAAAACCCAAAAGACTCTAGCCCCAAACTACTAGAACTCATACAGCAGTTCAGTAATGTGACAGGATACAGAATCAATGCACAGAAATCAGTTGCTTTCTTATATGCTAACAATGAAAATACAGAAAGAGAAATTAGAGAATTGATTCCATTTACTATAACACCAAGAACCATAAGATAACTTGGAATAAACCTAACCAAGGAGATAAAGGATCTGCACTTGAAGAACTAAAGAACATCCATGAAAGAAATTGAAGAAGACACAAAATGATGGAAAAGTGTTCCATGCTCATGGATCAGAATAAACATGGTGAAAATGTCTATGCTGCCAAGAGCAATCTACACTTTCAATGCCATCCCGGTCAAAATACCATTGACATTTTTCATGGAGCTGAAACAAACAATCCTAAAATTGATATGGACCCAGAAAAGACCCCAAATCACCAGAGGAATGTTGAAAAAGAAAACCAAAGCTGGGGATAACACATTGCCAACCTCAAGCTCTATTACAAAGCTGTGATCATCAAGACAGTTTGGTACTGGCACAAAAACAACACATAGATCAATGGAACAGAATAGAGGACCCATAAATAGACCATCAACTCTATGGTCAACTAACCTTTAGCAAGGCAGGAAAGAATAGTCAATGGGAAAAAAAAAAAAAAACAGTCTCTTCAGTAAGTGGTTCTGGGAAAATTGGACAGCCACATGAAGAAAAATGAAACTGGACCATTCTCTGACTCCATACACAAAGATAAACCCAAAATGGATAAAAGACCTCAACATGAGACAGGAATCCATCAAAATCCTAGAGGAGAACATATGCAGTCACCTCTATGACCTCAGCCACAGCAACTTCTTGCTAGACATGCCTTCAAAAGCAAGGGAAACAGAGGCATAAATGAGCTATTGGAACTTCCTCAAGATAAAAGCTTTTGCACAGCAGAGGAAACAGTCAACAAAACAAAGAGGCAGCTCACAGAATGGGAGAAGATATTTGCAAATGACATTACAAATAAAGGGCTGGTATCCAAGATCTCTATAGAACTTCTCAAACTCAACACACAAAACAGATAATCATGTCAAAAAATGGGCAGAAGACATGAACAGACACTTCTCCAATGAAGACATACAAATGGCTAACAGACACATGAAAAAATGATCATTGTCACTAGCCATCAGGGAGATTCAAATTAAAACTACATTAGATACCACCTTACACCAGTTAGAATGGCCAAAATGAACAAGACAGTAAACAACGTGTGTTGGAGAGGATGTGGGGAAAGAGGAACCCTCTTACACTGTTGGTGGAAATGCAAGTTGGTGCAGCCACTTTGGAAAACAGTGTGGAGATTCCTTAAGAAATTAAAAATAGAGCTTCCCTATGACTCTGCAATTGCATCACTGGGTATTTACCCCAAAGATACAGATGTAGTGAAAAGAAGGGCCATCTGTACCCCAATGTACATAGCAGCAATGGCCATGGTCACCAAACTGTGGAAAGAGCCAAATGCCTTTCAACAGATGAATGGATAAAGAAGATATGGTCCATATATACAATGGAGTATTGTGCCTCCATTAGAAAAGATGAATACCCAACTTTTGTATCAACATGGACGGGACTGGAGGAGATTATGCTGAGTGAAATAAGCCAAGCAGAGAGAGTCAATTATCATATGGTTTCACTTACTTGTGGAGCATAAGGAATATCATGGGGGACATTAGGAGAAGGAAAGGAAAAGTGAATTGGGGAGAAACAGAGGGGAGATGAACCATGAGAGACTGTGGACTCTGAGAAACGAACTGAGGGTTTTGGAGGGGAAGGGAGTGGGGATTCGGTGAGCTTAGTGGTGGGTCTTAAAGAGGGCATGGATTGCCTGGAGCACTGGGTGTGGAATATAAGCAATGAATCTTGGAATACTGAAAAAATAAAATTAAATTTAAAAAAGGAAAGAAAGATCTTGATGAGTACCAAAAATTCATTTTTGCTTTTGTTTCCTTTGCCTTTGGAGACATATCTTAAAAGAAGCTGCTGTGGCCAATATCAAAGAGGTTACTACCTATGTTCTCCTCTATGATTCTGATGGATTCCTGACTCACATTGAGGCCTTTTATCCATTTCGAGTTTATCTTTGTGTATGATGTAAGAGAATGGTCAAGTTTCATTCTTCTACACATAGCTGTCCAATCTTCCCAGCACCATTTATATAAAGCTTCTGCACAGCAAAGGAAACAGTCAACAAAACAAAGAGGCAACTCATGGAAAGGGAGAAGATATTCGCAAATAACAGTAAAGACAAAAGGCTGATATCCAGGATCTATAAAGAACTCCTCAAACTCAACACACACAAAACAAATAATCATGTCAAAAAATGGGCAGAAGACATGAACAGACACTTCTCCAGTGAAGACATACAAATGGCTAACAGACACATGAAAAAATGATCATTGTCACTAGCCATCAGGGAGATTCAAATTAAAACCACATTGAGAAACCACCTCCCACCAGTTAGAATGGCCAAGATTAGCAAGACAGGAAACAATGTGTGTTGGAGAGGATGTGGAGAAAGGGGAACCCTCTTACACTGTTGGTGAAAATGCAAGTTGGTACAGCCAACTTGGAGAACAATGTGGAGATTCCTTAAGAAATTAAATGTAGAGCTACACTATGACCTTGCAATTGCACCACTGGGTATTAACCACAAAGATAGATGCAGTGAAAAGAAGGGCCATCTGTACCCCAATGTTCATAGCAGCAATGGCCATGGTCACCAAACTGCAGAGAACCAAGATGCCCTTCAACGGACGAATGGATAAGGAAGATGTGGTCCATATATACCATGGAATATTATGCCTCCATCAGAAAGGATGAATACCCAACTTTTGTATCAACATGGATGGGACAGGAGGAGCTTATGCTGAATGAAATAAGTCAAGCAGAGAGAGTCAATTATCATATGGTTTCACTTACTTGTGGAGCATAACAAATAACATGGAGGACATGGGGAGATGGAGAGGAGAAGGGAGTTGGGGGAAACTGGAGGGGGAGACAAACCATGAGAGACTATGGACTCTGAAAAACAATCCGAGGGTTTTAAAGGGGCAGGGGTGGGAGGTTGGGGGAACCTGGTAGTGGGTATCATGAAGGGCACATATTGCATGAAGCACTGGGTGTGGTACATAAACAATGAATTCTGATACACTGAAAAGAAATTTTAAAAAATAAATAAATTTTAAAAAAAGAAGAAGAAAGAAAGAGAAAAAGTGAGAAATTTGCTGAGGGGGTAGATGTTCAGAATTCTTCCAGACACAAACATCAGCAGGTCCACTGAGAAAGGCACCTTCCTCAGCAGATGGAACACAGACTACTTTCTTCCCCCAGAAACCTCCTCCTTTGCCTCGCTCAGGACAACCCAGGGAGCTAGGAGGTTACCTCAATTCCTCCTTTCTCCCAGCTGCATGTGGGCTGCTTCCCACCAGCCCTCTGCTGAGATGAGGGCCTGAGAACCTAACAGGAAGCAAGTTTCCTATCATATCTGCAGCAGGAGGGCTGGCTGGGGAGCAGGGCCCCGTCCCTGGAGCAAGCTGACCTGTGCGTCTAGACCGAAGTCCACCACCATGGCTCACAGTCTCCCAGCTCTGATCTGACTCCCCTGCCAGGCCCACACCTGCTGCCACGGTGACTCCCAACACCCGGAGATGGCTTCCCTCCCCAGCGCAGTGCTGCTCACAGAGAAGCCAACTCCAGCCTTAGAAACGTGTTTCGTGTTAGCTCTGGAATTCCCTGGATCTGTGCACACTGGCGTACAGAGGTGTCCCTCACAGATCATTCCTCCAGTGACCTAGGATTTTGAGCCACCTTCAAGCTGCCCTTCAAAAGGCAGGAATTGGTCCATTTAGGCAGGCCAGCCGGTGACTCTGTGTGCAGGATACCTGGACCACATATTTCCCTGAACACCAATGTTTCCAAGTTCAGGCTTCAAACCCTCACTCGCTGGGCATGGAAAACCATGTCAGCATGAACACAGCTCTTTCAAATCTCTAGTCTCCCGTTCCTTCAAATCAGAAGCCAAGCTCCAGGCACCACTCCATTTTCCCTTCAGGAATTAAGGAAAAGGATAGAATAAAGGACTCCGTGTGCACAGCTCACTTCTATCCAAATAGAACTCCATGTTCTCATCCGGGCCGCCCTACACTGCCCATACTAATGAGAGGGGCCACAAGTTCAGTCCTCATATATGTATCTGCCCTTGTGTTTTTCCTTTTGGTATTTGGAACTCGAAGTCAATGTCTATATTGCTTGCTTAAAATAACAAGAATAATGATGATGTGGTCATGTAAAGGTCGGGGTCTCCACAGCCAGACAACATGGCTCTGGTTCAGATAAGGATGAAGACACAATCTCTTCACAGGAAGCAAAGCCCAGACCCTCAGGGATCCTGACACGCCTCACAGGCGATGGGTTCCTTTGCTCCGTGGAGTTGTCCGAGTGCAAAGGATGCTGGCACCCTCCAGAATTCACTGTTTTCTTCATAAATTCCCCAGTTCTAGTCACAAGGGTCAGGTTTCAGAGCCCAGAAGGGGCCACCAGGTGAGAAGCCACCCTCCCCAGGAAGGGTATATTTTCTCTGGGAGCACAACGAGCTGCTCCCCGAGCTACTCAATAACCTACACTCCTCCTCCATTTCTCCCACTCACAAAGGGCACTGTGCCCTGTTACAGCTCTGAGGCTGTACTTTACCAATTTTTTTAAATTTTTATTTATTTATTTTTATTTCTTTTCAGTGAACCTGCTCTGAGATCTGAATCTTTCATTGCAGCTTTCTGAGGACTCCCTGTGCAATACCATAGCCTATGACAGGGGCTTTTAAAACTATTACATCACAGAATAATACAGCCCATATTACCTTGTTTTTACTTGCTCTTCATTACACAAAACAGTTTCTGTATAAAAAGACTTTCCATGGATGCTACATGCCAGCAACTTCTTAAGGAGGAAACAGAAACTTTGTGGGATAACTGACTTACCAGCATCAAGCAAGCAGTTCCAGAACTCACCCCAGGGCTCCTGATGTCCGCCAAGCCCCCTGAAGCCACCAGCATGCCTCTATCCAGGAGAATTCCCAAAGACTCTCCTTCTGACTCCACCACCAAGGAAACTGCAGAGAAAATACAGCATGTCAAAATATTTAGACAATACACTGAGTCAAGCTAGAAAGTCAAGCTTAACTTTTAACGGTAAATGTCTACTTTGAATTGTTTTGAATCTTCCCTTGATCCTAATTGTAACTCTTTTGATGAAAAGACTAATCAATTATGAAACTTCTTTGAAAAATGAAATTATCAAAGTCTACATCTGACCACAAAAAGCTCCCTCACTCTAGATGCTGGCCATTCCACCACAGCCTAGGACCCACAGAATCAACACTGTTAGATGAAGGAATGCATTCTAGGTTCCAAACACATACCGAGTCCATCTCATCTTCCCTTTCGAATCCAAGGGATTGCCTGGGAAAGAGATGTTCCAAATACCTTCCTAAGCCAGAAATAAACAGAGACAATGAGATCCCCTGCCAGGTGCTCCCTGCAGGGAAACTCAGGACCCCTGGCAACCCCCTAGATTGCTGACAGCTGCTTTAGCACGACTTTGTGGCTCTACTGGAGACAAAAGAAAAGCCCAGGATGTTTGGGGTGAAAGAGACCTTCTACCTCCCCTCCTGACATGAATGGGGCATTGCACCCAACGTACCTGCTGCCTTCTTGGAGCACTGACGTCCTGAGACAAGCTGCATGACGGACTCAGATGCTGATTTCAAAACTTCGGGTCTCAGTGGAGCCAGAGTGGAGAAGTGTTGTCAGGTGCAGATAAGCAGGCACCTCTGACCTAAGGCCTGCACACCTGCTCCAATTCCTGGGAGAAGGGGAAACACACGCTTGTTTCTTAAGTAGTAATTAGCTTTGTTCTAAATTCAACTAAAGCCATTGTCCTTTTTGGAGAAGCAAAGTTACTCTACCAGAAAACACTCAACTCAATGGTTCCTTATGCAACTTGAGTAGGGTCTGGTCTGCACCCCACCCCCACCCCCAGGCTCGAGACCTGCACTGGGAGGCTGCACATGCACCATCCTGAGAGCTCATTACCAACAGACTTGGGGACACAGAACACAATGATGAAGCTTGGGGATGGTTCTGGGGCTTCTTATAGCCACACCTGTGCCTGGGGGAAGAGGAACCTAGAAGACCCTCCCAGAGGATCTTGACAGTCCATTGCCACCAACCCCCACGGACAGGAAGCACAATGCTGAAGCTGGGGGATGGCTTGGGACTTGTTACTGTCATACCTGTGCCTTGGGGGGCAGGAATCCGGAGGACCCTCCTGCCCCACCCTGACAGCCCATTACCACCACCCCCAGGGGACATGGGAAACAATGCTGAAGCTCTGGGGCTTGTTAGCGCCACACCTGTGCCTGAGGGAACAGGAAACACCGTGCTGAACTAGGGGTGCTGCTCAAGGTCCATTACTTGCACTGTGCCAGGGAACGGGACACCCCCTGAAGCTGGGGACAGTGGGCTGTCTTTACATGCACTCTTCCTGGGGAACACAGGAAACCCTGAAATGTCCACAACCCATCCCACAAAAGCTTGGGTAAGGGGGCGCCCCGGACTTCACAGATGGGGAATGTGGCCAGTTGATGTGTATCCGGCAGAAGAAACTTTCAAGGGAAAAAGAAAACTCATCTGAGTTCGCACAGTGAACTCACTTGATATGCCCTTCGAGGACCCTGCCTCCCACTCAGGGCGCACACTATCCCCAGACCCCACCCCACCACACAGCCCGCACTCACCGGCCCAAGGTCTCTCAGAGCTCGCCTTCACCTGTCCTGCCTCTCCCTCTTCTGCAGCCCTGCGCAGCTCCAGATCCACCCACAGAGAGGTAGCTCCACCCCTCACAAGGTAATTGGTCGAGGAGGGTGGTGCCCCGAGCCCACTGGATGCTGCGCCTGCCTGTACCCAGCCGCCCTTACACCTGCCTCCTTGTGACTGCAGGTGGTCCCCAACAGGCCTTCTTGACCCAACACCTGGCTCTGTGCTGGTCATGGTCATGGGCAGGGCCCCTCAGACTAGCCGGCCCCTTCTGTGGACCCCTGTGACTGCAGACCACCCATAAAGCACTGCCCCTTCCCTTCCTGCTATGGCCCTGTCTGCGGAGCTATTCCTGGCTCCCAGCAAGTTCAGCTGCTCTCAGACCCTCCAGGACTTGGGCTTTGGGGAATGCAGTGGTTTCCCCCATTTCCAAGGCAGTTTTAAGACCCAAAAAATAATGCTCTAAGCATGAGGAGCTTCGCGTTCTGGCCTCACCCATGGAGTGGAGAGTGCTTCTCAGACCTTCCGAGCGTCCTTCTAAGATGCCCATTTGTGCTGAAAAATACACACATATGCTTGGCTCTGCAGGGAAGCTCCAGGATGAACAAGAACAATGTCCTTCTGGGCTGTTGGAGGTGTGAACCAGGAACGTTGGTTTTTCACTTAGAAAAAAACATATTGTTATTGTCAACACTAAAGGAACAAACTCTTTTAAACATTTTAGAGAGAAAGGAAGAGAGATTTATTTATACCCAAATCAGGACAGCTGCCTGGGAGACACAATCTTCACAAGGAAGGGAGTGCTCCAGGGGAGGAACATTTGGGGCAGGTTTATATATTTGTTCTGTTTTGTTATACATGCAGAGTTACACATCATCATTAGAAAGAACATTCTAGAAAGTTACAGACTTTTTCTTATGTTTTCAGTATGTGCATGGCTGTATGACTTTAATCTTATGGGAGTGGGGGAGTTTCTTTTATTTTTTGTTTCTTCTCTTCATGTTTGCAATGGCATTTTTTTATTATCTTTTTCTTCTGGAAGCAGATATACAACATGGGCTTGGTGCAGAGATAGGGCCCATGCTCTGAGGTTTTGCCCAGTCATTTCAAGCTTGGTAAAATGTTAAAGGATAGCTTTCTTGTTAGCCCAGGATCCAGCTTGTGGATGGTAATAGATAAAAATTTCTATTATCATTCTAATTACTACCAAAGGGAAGAACTTGAGACAAAAGCACCTTTAACAATAGTACCAAGAAATCAAAATGACGCCTACAGAAGGTTACCTGTTCCATGGTCAACACAGGTAACAGAGGTGTTCACTGGTGGGCTCCTTCCCTTCTCCTGCCCACACCTCTGAAGCACACAGATAAGTTGAAGTCAGAATTTAGAACCTCCCAACATCCTAGAGATGTCTGGCACCATTCCCTTACACTACAGAATAAAACAGAGTAGCTCATTGTCTCAACACTAATTTAAACATGAAGTCCCCCTAAAGCTTGGATACACTGTCTTAGTTCTTTCCCTGCAGATTTTAACTAATGTAAGTCATTGTCATACCATATAAACACTACAATGGTTGGCAAGTAAGTAATCATTGGTAAGAGAGTATTTTAGTAATGTTTATAATCATCATCTAACTTTGTAGAAGAAGGCTGAGCTGAGTGTTTTAAAATATTATTTCAGACCTGTCTTTTTTTAAGATTTTATTTATTGGCTGGAGAGAATGAGACAGTGAGAGAGGGAACACAAGCAGGGAGAGAGGGAGAAACAGGGCCCCCACCAAGGAAGGAGCCTAACACAGGGCTCAATTTCAGGACCTTGGGATCATGACCTGAGCTGAAGGTAGATGGCTTAACGACTGAGTCACCCAGGTGCCCCTATTTCAGACCTGTCTTACAGCAGACTCTGAATATACCAGACCCTGAATCAATTTTAGAAAGATAGATCTTTCACTAATTTTAATACCAATTTAATTGTTAATATATCAATTTAATATCATTATAATATAATATATATTATACATAACATATATAATATAATATCTATTATAATGTCTCTATTCCTAGGAATCATTGAGTGCCTTACTCAGAGGTCCTCCACTGAGATAATTCTCTTAATGATCATGCAGGGCAGAGGTTTAAAGACCAACAAAATATGCTCCACTTGGCCACACAACAATAAAATCCTGAAACCTGACATGCTTCCTGATCCAGAAGACCAGAGATAAGAGGGAAATAGTACCACATATGGAATAACAAGGGATTTGGAGTCAGTTTGGGGATCCCACTTAGGTTTCTGACCCTAAAATCCTCTGTAACTTGAATCATCTCTGAGCCCCCGTATAAGCATCTATAAAATGTGACTGATAATATCTACATCCAAGTTTGGAGGTTTAAGAGGAAGAATTCCACAAAGAGCCAGTGTAATGACTCTCAAGAGAGGGTGCTCAGGAAGCCATGATGACTATTTCAGTCTATTTCTTTTCCAGAAGAAAGAACACATGTTGAATCTGTATTTCTAATAGAGGACTCCCAAGATGATTTTCAACCCTTAAGGAGGGCCAAGAACCAGCTATCGTGTCATATTTCACTCAGAGAGCATGCTGTTGGACTGGTGAGGACAATACAATAGCACTGTCATCACTAGGGCTGTGCAGCTTCCCATTTCCATACAGCCATGTTGTTCCTCTTAGCTCAGGGCCACCAGAAAGGGCAGCTCTGAGAGGACCACAGGCCAAGGCTGCCAGGCGTGGCTGAGGCAGGCAGAACTCCGACTTAAGGCTCAACTCCTGTCTGGTTAATTACACTGCTCTTCACAGACAGAGTGGGATCGTCTGCAAACTCTGATGTAGAAAAGGTTGAGAATTTCCCTAGCGATTACCTCTCTGACCCACAGGATATGTAGCAAAGTTACATTTAACTTTTAAACATTGAGGGACTTCTTGGTTTTCTTTTCATTATGCCTATGATTCAATTCCCCTGTGGTCTAAGAATATAATCCAGTTAATTTCAGGCTTTTAAAATGTGTAGACTTTATTCATAACATTTATTTGTGTAAATAGCCTAGGACCACTGTAAAATAATGTATTCAGCACTTAAAATGTAATGTTCCACATATGTCAATTACATCACATTAGTTACCAATGTTTTGTCTCCTTTTTCTATCAGATATTGAGAAAGGTATATTAAAATCTTCAAATGAGGGGCCCCTGGGTGGCTCAGGGGGTTAAGCCTCTACCTTCGGCTCAGGTCATGATCTCAGGGTCCTGGGATTGAGACTCACATTGGGCTCTCTACTCAGCAGGGAACATGCTTTCCCCTCTCCCTCTCTGCCTGCCTCACTGCCTACCTCTAATTTCTGCCTGTCAAATAAATAAAGAAAATCTTTTTTTAAAAATCTTCAGACAGGGGGAGGAGTCAAGATGGCGGAGAAGTAGCAGGCTGAGATTACTTCAGCTAGCAGGAGATCAGCTAGATAGCTTATCTAAAGATGGCAAACAGTTGCAAATCCATTGGCAGATCAAAGAGAAGAAGAACAGCAATTCTGGAAACAGAAAAACAAACACTTTCTGAAAGGTAGGACTGGCAGAGGAGTGAATCCAAAGCGACGGGAAGATAGACCCCAGGGGGAGGGGCTGGTTCCTGGCAAGCAGAGGAGCAACGGAGGACAAAATCAGGACTTTTAAAAGTCTGTTCCGCTGAGGGACATCGCTGCAGAGGCTAAACTGGGGCGAAGCCCACGTGGGGTCAGCATGGCCTCAGGTCCCGCTGGGTCACAGAAGGATTGGGGGTGTCTGAGTGTCGCAGAACTTGCGGGTATTGGAACGGGAAAACCAGCTACAGAGACAGAGCCGACAGTAAGATCATAGCTCGGGGTTACCTTGAACTGGTCGCAGGCTCCGTGAGCTCGGAGCGCGGTCGGAGGTCAGACACACAGGAGTAACTGGGCGCTGTTCTCTGAGGTCACACTGAGGAGTGGGGCCCCGGGCTCTCGGCTCCTCTGGGCTGGAGACAAGGAGGCCGCCACTTGTATTCCCGTCCTCCGGAACTCTACAGAAGCGCTCAGGGAACAAAAGCTCCGGAAAGCAAACCCAAGCAGATTACTCGGTAATTACAGCAGATTGCCCTGGTAAGGGAGGTGCAATTCCGCCTGGAGCAAAGACACTTGAGAATCACTACACCAGGCCCCTCCTCGAGAAGATCAACAAGAAATCAGCCAAGACCAAGTTCACCTACCAAGGAGTGTGGTTTCAATACGAAGGAGAGCAGCAGAATTCCAGAGGAGGAGAAAGCAAAGCACGGAACTCATGGCTTTCTCCCTGTGATTTTTTTAGTCTTGCAGTTAATTTAATTTATTTCTTTTTCATTTTTTTCTATACTTCTACTAAAAATTCTTTTTAACTTTTACCCTTTTCTTTTTTAACGTTTTTTAACTAGTTTATCTAATATATTTTTTATTTTTTATATTTTTCTTTATTCATTTTCTTTTAATTATTTCTTTTCTTTTTTTTTTCTTTTTTTTTTGTTTCTTTCTTTTTGAACCTCCTTTTATGCCCTTGTCCCCCCTCACGATTTGGAATCTCTTCTGATTTGGTTAAAGCATATGTTCCTGGGGTTGTTGCCACCCATTTATTATTTTACTTGCTCCTTCATATACTCTTATCTGGACAAAATGACAAGGCAGAAAACTTCACCACAAAAAAAAAAAAAAAAAAGAACAAAAGGCAGTACCGAAGGCTAGGGACCTAATCAATACAGACATTGGTAATATGTCAGATCTAGAGTTCAGAATGACGATTCTCAAGGTTCTAGCCGGGCCCGAAAAAGGCATGAAAGATATTAGAGAAACCCTCTCAGGAGATATAAAAGCCCTTTCTGGAGAAATAAAAGAACTAAAATCTAACCAAGTTGAAATAAAAAAAGCAATAAATGAGGTGCAATCAAAAATGGAGGCTCTCACTGCTAAGATAAATGAAGCAGAGGAAAGAATTAGTGATATAGAAGACCAAATGACAGAGAATAAAGAACCTGAGCAAAAGAGGGACAAACAGCTACTGGACCACGAGGGGAGAATTCGAGAGATAAGTGACACCATAAGACGAAACAACATTAGAATAATTGGAATTCCAGAAGAAGAAGAAAGAGACAGGGAAGCAGAAGGTATACTGAAGAGAATTAATGGGGAGAATGTCCCCAATATGGCAAATGGAATGAGCATCAAATTTCAGGAGGTACAGAGAACGCCCCTCAAAATCAATAAGAATAGGCCCACACCCCGTCACCTAATAGTAAAATATACAAGTCTCAGTGACAAAGAGAAAATCCTGAAAGCAGCCCGGGAAAAGAAGTCTGTAACATACAATGGTAAAAATATTAGATTGGCAGCTGACTTATCCACAGAGACCTGGCAGGCCAGAAAGAGCTGGCATGATATTTTCAGAGCACTAAATGAGAAAAACATGCAGCCAAGAATACTATATCCAGCTAGGCTATCACTGAAAATAGAAGGAGAGATTAAAAGCTTCCAGGACAAACAAAAACTGAAAGAATTTGCAAACACCAAACCAGCTCTACAGGAAATTTTGAAAGGGGTCCTCTAAGCAAAGAGAGAACCTACAAGTGGTAGATCAAAAAGCAACAGAGTTCATATACAGTAACAGTGACCACACAGGCAATAAAATGGCACTAAATTCCTATCTCTCAATAGTTATCCTGAATGTGAATGGGCTAAATGCCCCAATCAAAAGACACGGGGTATCAGAATGGATAAAAAAACAAAACCCATCTATATGTTGCCTAGAGAAACTCATTTTAAACCTGAAGACCCCTCTGGATTTAAAGTGAGGGGTGGAAAAGAATTTACCATGCTAATGGACATCAGAAGAATACAGGAGTGGCAATCCTTATATCAGATCAATTCGATTTTAAACCAAAGACTATAATAAGAGATGAGGAAGGACACTATATCATACTCAAAGGGTCTGTCCAACAAGAAGATCTAACAATTTTAAATATCTATCCCCAACGTGGGAGCAGCCAACTATATAAACCAATTAATAACAAAATCAAAGAAACACATCAACAATAATACAATAATAGTAGGGGACTTTAACAACCCCCTCACTGAAATGGACAGATCATCCAAGCAAAAGATCAGCAAGGAAATAAAGGCCTTAAATGACACACTGGACCAGATGGACATCACAGATATATTCATAACAGTTCATCCCAAAGCAACAGAATACACATTCTTCTCTAGTGCACATGGAACATTCTCCAGAATAGATCACATCCTCGGTCCTAAATCAGGACTCAACCGGTATCAAAAGATTAGGATCATTCCCTGCATATTTTCAGACCACAATGCTCTGAAGCTAGATCTAACCACAAGAGGAAGTTTGGAAAGAACCCAAATACATGGAGACTAAACAGCATCCTTCCAAAGAATGAATGGGTCAACCGGGAAATTAAAGAAGAATTGAAAAAAATCATGGAAACAAATGATAATGAAAATACAACGGTTCAAAATCTGTGGGACACAACAAAGGCAGTCCTGAGAGGAAAATATATAGCGGTACAAGACTTTCTCAAGAAACAAGAAAGGTCTCAGGTACACAACCTAACCCTACACCTAAAGGAGCTGGAGAAAGAACAAGAAAGAAACCCTAAGCCCAGCAGGAGGGCTCCCAGCAGGAGAAGAGAAATCATAAAGATCAGAGCAGAAATCAATGAAATAGAAACTAAAAAAACAATAGAACAAATCAACGAAACTAGGAGCTGGTCTTTGAAAGAATTAATAAAATTGATAAACCCCTTGCCAAACTTATCAAAAATAAAAGAGAAAGGACCCAAATAAATAAAATCATTAATGAAAGAGGAGAGATCACAACTAACACCAAAAAAATACAAACTATTATAAGAACATACTATGAGCAACTCTACACCAACAAATTTGACAATGTGGAAGAAATGGATGCATTCCTAGAAACATATAAACTACCACAACTGAACCAGGAAGAAATAGAAAGCCTGAACAGACCCATAACCAGTAAGGAGATTGAAACAGTCATTAAAAATATCCAAACAAACAAAAGCCCAGGGCCAGACGGCTTTCCGGGGGAATTCTACCAAACATTTAAAGAAGAACTAATTCCTATTCTCCTGAAACTGTTCCAAAAAATGGAAATGGAAGGAAAACTTCCAAACTCATTTTATGAGGCAAGCATCACCTTGATCCCAAAACCAGACAAGGATCCCATCAAAAAAGAGAGCTATAGACCAATATCCTTGATGAACACAGATGCGAAAATTCTCACCAAAATACTAGCCAATAGGATTCAACAGTACATTAAAAGGATTATTCACCACAACCAAGTGGGATTTATTCCAGGGCTGCAAGGTTGGTTCAACATCCGCAAATCAGTCAATGTGATACAATACATCAATAAAAGAAAGAACAAGAACCATATGATACTCTCAATAGATGCTGAAAAAGCATTTGACAAAGTACAGCATCCCTTCCTGATCAAAACTCTTCAAATGTAGGGATAGAAGGCACATACCTCAAAATCATCAAAGCCATCTATGAAAAACCCACCACAAATATCATTCTCAATGGAGAAAAACTAAAAACTTTTCCACTAAGGTCAGGAACACGGCAGGGATGTCCATTATCACCACTGCTATTCAACATAGTACTAGAAGTCCTAGCCTCAGCAATCAGACAACAAAAGGAAATTAAAGGCATCCAAATCGACAAAGAAGAAGTCAAATTATCACTCTTCGCAGATGATATGATACTATATGTGGAAAACCCAAAAGACTCCACTCCAAAACTGCTAGAACTTGTACAGGAATTCAGTAAAGTGTCAGGATATAAAATCAATGCACAGAAATCAGTTGCATCTCTCTACACCAACAACAAGACAGAAGAAAGAGAAATTAAGGAGTCAATCCCATTTACAATTGCACCCCAAACCATAAGATACCTAGGAATAAACCTAACCAAAGAGACACAGAATCTATACTCAGAAAACTATAAAGTACTCATGAAAGAAATTGAGGAAGACACAAAGAAATGGAAAAATGTTCCATGCTCCTGGATTGGAAGAATAAATATTGTGAAAATGTCTATGCTACCTAAAGCAATCTACACATTTAATGCAATTCCTATCAAAATACCATCCTTTTTTTTTTTTTCAAAGAAATGGAACAAATAATCCTAAAATTTATAGGGAACCAGAAAAGACCTCAAATAGCCAAAGGAATATTGAAAAAGAAAGCCAACGTTGGTGGCATCACAATTCCAGACTTCAAGCTCTATTACAAAGCTGTCATCATCAAGACAGCATGGTACTGGCACAAAAACAGACACATAGATCAATGGAACAGAATAGAGAGCCCAGAAATAGACCCTCAACTCTATGGTCAACTAATCTTTGACAAAGCAGGAAAGAATGTCCAATGGAAAAAAGACAGCCTCTTCAATAAAAGGTGTTGGGAAAACTGGACAGCCACATGCAGAAAATTAAAATTGGACCATTTCCTTATACCACACACAAAAATAGACTCAAAATGGATGAAGGACCTCAATGTGAGAAAGGAATCCATCAAAATCCTTGAGGAGAACACAGGCAGCAACCTCTTCGACCTCAGCCGCAGCAACTTCTTCCTAGGAACATCGCCAAAGGCAAGGGAAGCAAGGGCAAAAATGAACTATTGGGATTTCATCAAGATCAAAAGCTTTTGCACAGCAAAGGAAACAGTTAACAAAATCAAAAGACAACTGACAGAATGGGAGAAGATATTTTCAAACGACATATCAGATAAAGGACTAGTGTCCAAAATCTATAAAGAACTTAGCAAACTCAACACCCAAAGAACAAATAATCCAATCAAGAAATGGGCAGAGGACATGAACAGACATTTCTGCAAAGAAGACATCCACATGGCCAACAGACACATGAAAAAGTGCTCCGTATCACTCGGCACCAGGGAAATACAAATCAAAACCACAATGAGATATCACCTCACACCAGTCAGAATGGCTAAAATCAACAAGTCAGGAAATGACAGATGCTGGCAAGGATGTGGAGAAAGGGGAACACTCCTACACTGTTGGTGGGAATGCAAGCTGGTGCAACCACTCTGGAAAACAGCATGGAGGTTCCTCAAAATGTTGAAAATAGAAATGCCCTATGACCCAGCAATTGCACTACTGGGTATTTACCCTAAAGATAAAAACATTGTGATCCAAAGGGGCACATGCACCCGAATGTTTATAGCAGCAATGTCCACAATAGACAAACTATGGAAAGAACCTAGATGTCCATCAACAGATGAATGGATCAAGAAGATGTGGTATAGATACACAATGGAATACTATGCAGCCATCAAAAGAAATGAAATCTTGCCATTTGTGACAACATGGATGGAACTAGATCGGATCATACTTAGTGAAATAAATCAAGCGGAGAAAGACAACTATCATATGATCTCCCTGATATGAGGAAGTGGTGATGCAACATGGGGGCTTAAGTGGGTAGGAGAAGAATAAATGAAACAAGATGGGATCGGGAGGGAGACAAACCATAAGTGACTCTTAATCTCACAAAACAAACTGAGGGTTGCTGGGGGGAGGGAGGTTTCGAGAAGGGGGGTGTGGTTATGGTCAGTGGGGAGGGTATGTGCTTTGGTGAGTGCTGTGAAGTGTGTAAACCTGGCGATTCACAGACCTGTACCCCTGGGGATAAAAATATATGTTTATAAAAATAAAAAATTTTTAAAAATATTCAAACAATGCTACTCTAATCAACATTGCATTGGAGAATCCACCAAGTGTTATAAGGCAAGAAAAACAAAAAGAATTAGAATTGGGGGTATAATTCTGTCTATTCACAGATAATATGAGGGTGTACATAGAAAATCAAAAATAGTTTATAAATACACAATTAGAATTCAAAATAGAAAACTTGTAAATCTTAGAACCAAGGAAGCAATAGAGAAAGCAGCCTTGGGGGAGAGATTTCTTATATACAGAGGGAGGAACATTAGAATAATGTCAGACCTGTCCACAGAGACCTGGCAAGCCAGAAAGGGCTGTCAAGACATATTCAATATACTAATGAGAAATGGATGCATTCCTGGAAAACCATAAACTCCCAAAATTGAACCAGGAAGAAATTGACAACCTGAATAGACAGATTTCTAGTAACGAGATTGAAGCAGTGATCAAAAACCTCCCAAAATACAAGAGCCCAGGACCTGATGGATTCCCTGGAGAATTCTACCAAACTTTCAAAGAAGAAATAACACCTATTGTCCTGAAGCTGTTTCAAAAAATTGAAGCAGAAGGAAAACTTCCAGACTTTCTATGAAGCCAGCATTACCCTTATCCCCAAACCAGGCAAAGACCCTACCAAAAAGGAGAATTTCAGACCAATATCACTAATGAATATGGATGCTAAGATTTTCAACAAGATCCTAGCAAACAGGATCCAACAACACATTAAAAAGATTATCCACCATGACCAAGTGGGATTCATCCCTGGGCTCCAAGGATGGTTCAACATTCGCAAATCAATCAATGTGATAGAACAAATCCATAAGAGAAAAGAGAAGAACCACATGGTCCTCTCAATTGATGCAGAAAAAGCATTTGACAAAATCCAGCATCTGTTCCTGATTAAAATGCTTCAAAGTATAGGGATAGAGGGAACATTCCTAAACTTCATAAAATCTATCTATGAAAGACCCACAGCAAATATCATCTTCAATGGGAAAAAGCTTGCAGCCTTCCCGTTGAGATCAGGAACACAGCAAGGATGCCCACTCTCACCGCTCCTGTTCAACATAGTATTAGAAGTCCTAGCAACAGCAATCAGACAACAAAGAGAAATAAAAGGTATCCAAATGGGCAATGAGGAAGTCAAACTCTCTCTCTTCCAAGATGACATGATTCCTTATATGGAAAACCCAAAAGACTCCACCCCCAAACTACTAGAACTCATTCAACAATTCAGCAATGTGGCAGGATACAAAGTCAATGTACAAAAATCAGTGGCTTTCTTATACACTAATAATGAAAATACAGAAAGGGAAATTAGAGAATTGATTCCATTTACTATAGCACCAAGAACCATAAGATACCTGGGAATAAATCTAACCAAATAGGTAAAGGATCTGTACTCGAGGAACTACAGAACACTCATGAAAGAAATTGAAAAAGACACAAAAAGATGGAAGACCATTCCATGCTCTTGGATCGGAAGAATAAACATTATTAAAATGTCTATACTGCCTAGAGCATTCTATACTTTTAACGCCATTCCGATCAAAATTCCACCGGTATTCTTCAAAGAGCTGGAGCAAATAATCCAAAAATTTGTATGGAATCAGAAGAGACCCCATTTCGCTAAGAAAATGTTGAAAAACAAAAATAAAATGGGGAGCATTGCGTTACCTGATTTCAAGCTTTACTACAAAGCTGTGATTACCAAGACAGCATGGTACTGGCATCAAAACAGACACATAGACCAGTGGATCAGAGTAGAGAGCCCAGATATGGACCCTCAACTCTATGGTCAAATAATCTTCGACAAAACAGGAAAAAATATACAGTGGAAAAAAGAAAGTCTCTTCAATAAATGGTGCTGGGAAAACTGGGCAGCTATACGTAGAAGAATGAAACTCGACCATTCTCTTACACCGTACATAAAGATAAACTCAAAATGGATAAAAGACCTCAATGTGAGACAGGAATCCATCAGAATCCTAGAGGAGAACATAGGCAGTAATCTCTTTGATATCAGCCACAGCAACTTCTTTCAAGATATGTCTCCAAAGGCAAAGGAAACAAAAGCGAAGATGAACTTTTGGGATTTCATCAAGATCAAAAGCTTCTGCACAGCAAAGGAAACAGTCAACAAAACAAAGAGGCAACCCATGGAATGGAAGAAGATATTTGCAAATGACAGTACAGATAAAAGGTTGATATCCAGGATCTATAAAGAACTCCACACAAAACAGACAATCATAGCAAAAAATGGGCAGAAGATATGAACAGACACTTCTCCAATGAAGACATACAAATGGCTATCAGACACATGAAAAAATGTTCATCATCACCAGCCATCAGGGAGATTCAAATTAAAACCACCTTGAGATATCACCTTACACCAGTTAGAATGGCCAAAATTAGCAAGAGAGGAAACAACATGTGTTGGAGGGGATGTGGAAAAAGGGGAACCCTCTTCCACTGTTGGTGGGAATGCAAGTTGGTGCAGCCTCTTTGGAGAACAGTGTGGAGATTCCTCAAGAAATTAAAAATAGAGCTTCCCTATGACCCTGCAATTGCACTTCTGGGTATTTACCCCAAAGATACAGATGTTGTGAAAAGAAGGGCCATCTGTATCCCAATGTTTATAGCAGCAATGGCCAAGGTCACCAAACTGTGGAAAGAACCAAGATGCCCTTCAACGGACAAATGGATGAGGAAGATATGGTCCATATACACTATGGAGTATTATGCCTCCATCAGAAAGGATGAATACCCAACTTTTGTAGCAACATGGACAGGACTGGAAGAGATTATGCTGAGTGAAATAAGTCAAGCAGAGAGAGTCAATTATCATATGGTTTCACTTATTTGTGGAGCATAAGAAATAGCATGGAGGACATGGGGAAATAGAGAGGAGAAGGGAGTTTGGGGAAATTGGAAGGGGAAAAAACTATGAACTCTGAAAAACAATCTGAGGGTTTTGAAGGGGAGGGGGGTGGGAGGTCAGGGTATCAGGTGGTGGGTATTATAGGGGGCACGGATTGCATGGAGCACTGGGTGTGGTGCAAAAATAATGAATACTGTTGTGCTGAAAATAAAAAATAAATTTAAGAAAAAGATACTAATGAGAAGAACATGCAGGCAAGGATAACTTATCCAGCAAGGCTGTCACACAGAATGGATGGAGAGACAAGGACATACCAGGACCAGCAGAAACTGAAAGAATATGTGACCAGAAAGCTGGCCCTACAAGAAATATTAAAATAAAAAAGAAAGAAAGAAAGACCCAAGGGTAATATAGACCAGAAATTTACAAAGACAATCTATAGAAACAACTTCACAGACAATATCATGGCACTAAAATCATATCTTTCAATAGTCCCTCTCCACCTGAAGGGCCTAAATGCTCCCATTAAATGGCACAGTGTTGTAGACTGGATAAAAAGACAGGACACATCCATATGCTATCTACAAGAGACTCATTTTGAACCTAAAGATACAACCAGACTGAAAGTGAGGGGATGGAGAACCATTTTTCATGCCACCAGACCTCAAAAGAAAGCTTGGGTAGCAATTCTTTTATCAGACAAATTAAATTTCAAACTAAAGACTAAACTAAACTAAAGAGATGCAGAAGGACACCATATCATAATTAAAAGGTCTATCCAAAAAGAAGATCTAACATTTGTCAATATCTGTGCCCCCAACATGGAAGCAGCAAACTACATAAGCCAACCATTAACCAAAATAAATAATCATATTGATAATAATACATAAACAGTAGTAGACCTCAACATTCTACTCTCAGCAATAGACAGATCATCAAAGCAGAAAATAAACAAAACACAAGAGCTTGGAATGACACATTGGACCAGACAAATTTCACAGACACATACAGACCATTCCATCTTTAAAAAACCAGAATACTCATTCTTCTCAAATACACACGGAACTTTCTCCAGAACAGACCACATTCTGGGTCACAAATCAGGTCTCAACTGACACCAAAAGATTGAGATGATTCCCTCCCAATTTTCAGACCACAATGCTGTGAAACTGGAACTCAATCACAAGAAGAAATTTGGAAGGAACTCAAACACTTAGAAGTTAAAGAACATCCTGCTCAAGAATGATTGGGTCAACCAAGAAATTAAATAACTTAAACAGTTCATTATAAATCAATGAAAATGAAAGCACATTGGTCAAAGCCTACGGGATATAGCAAAGGCAGTCCTAAGGGGGAAATACATAGCCATCCAAGTCTCTCTCAAAAATTAGAAAAATCCCAAAATCACAAGCTAAGCTTACACATAAAGGTCTTGGAGAAAGAACAGAAAATCAGGCCTAAACCAAGCAAGAGAAGAGAAATAACAAAGATCAGTACAGAAATCAATGAAACAGAAACCAGAAAAAAGTAAAAGAGATCAATGAAACTAGAAGCTAGTTCTTTGAAAAAACTGATAAGATTGATAAACCTCTGGCCAGACTTATCCAGGAAAAAAGAGAAGGACCCAAATCAATAAAATCATAAATGAAATGGAAGAGATCATGACTAACACCAAGGAAATAGAAACAATTATTGACAACAAATTATTAATGACAACAAATTAAGAAATCTGGAAGAAATGGATGCATTCCTGGAAACTTACAAACTACCAAGACTGAAACAGGAAGACATAGATCATCTGACTAGACCAATAACAAGCATGGAAGTTGAAACAGTAATGAAAAACCTCCCCAAAAACAAGAGTCCAGGGCCAGATGGCTTCCCAGGGGAATTCTACCAAACATTTAAAAACAAAATAATATCTATTGTACTGAAGCTGTTTCAAAAAAATAGAAATAGAAGGAAAACTTCCAAACTCATCCTATGAGACCAGAATTACCCTGATCCCAAAACTAGGCAAAGACCCCATCCAAAAGGAGAATTGCAGACAAATATCCCTGATGAACACGGATGCTAAAATACTTGACAAGATCCTAGCCAATAGGATCCAACAATCCATTAAAAGGATGATTCACCAGGACCAGTGGGATTTATGCCTGGGTGGCAAGGATGGTTCAACATTTGCAAATCAATCAATGTGATAGAGCATATTAACAAAAGAAGAGACAAGAACCATATGACCCTCTCTACTGATGCAGAAAAGGCATTTGGCAAAATACAGCATGCTTTCTTGATGAAAACTCTTCAATGTGTAGGGATAGAGGAAACATACCTCAATATCATAAAAGCCATTGTGAAAACTCCATGGAAAATATCATTCTCAATGGGGAAAAAAATAGAGCTTTTCCCTTAAGGTCAGGAATACAACAGGAATGCCACTCTCACCACTATTATTCAACATAGTACTAGAAGTCCTAGCCTCAGCAATCATACAACAAAAAGAAATAAAAGGCATTCAACTTGGCAAAGAAGTCAAACTCTCTCTCTTCACAGATGACATGATATTTTATGTGGAAAATCCAACAGACTCCACCTCCAAATTACTAGAACTCACACAGCAATTCAACAACATGGCAGGATACAAAATCAATGCACAGAAATTACTTCCATTTCTATACACTAACAGTAAAACTGAAGAAAGAGAAATTAAGGAATTGATTCCATTTACCATAGCACCAAAACCTGTAAGATACCTTGGAATAAACCTAACCAAAGATGTAAAGGATCTGTACTCTAGAAACTACAGAACACTTATGAGAGAAATGGAGGGGGAAGACACAAGAGATGGGAAAACACCCCATGCTCATGGATTGGAAGAATAAACATGTGAAAATGTCTATGCTGCCCAGAGCAATCTACATTTTCAATGCCATCCCTATCAAAATACCATTGGCATTTCTCACGAGCTGGAACAAACAATCCTAAAATTGATATGGAACCAGAAAAGACCCCAAATCACCAGAGGAATGTTGAAAAAAAACCAAAGCTGGGGGCAACACATTGTCAACCTCAAGCTCTATTACAAAGCTGTGATCATCAAGACAATATGGTACTAGCACAAAAACAGACACATGGACCAATGGAACAGAATAGAGAGCCCAAAAATGGGCCCTCAACTTTATGGTTAACTAATCTTCATCAAGGCAGGGAATAATAGTCAATGGAAAAAAGAGTCTCTTCAATAAATGGTACTGGGAACATTAGACAGCCACATGCAGAAAAATGAAACCAGACCATTCCCTGACTCCATACACAAAGATAAACTCAAAATGGATGAAAGACCCTGCAATTTCACTACTGGGTATTTACCACAAAGATACAGATGTAGTGATAATAAGGGCCATCTCTACCCCAATGTACATAGCAGCAATGACCACAATCGCCAAACTGTGGAAAAAGCCAAAATGCCCTTCGACAGATGAATGGATAAAGATATGGTCCATATATACAATGGAGAATTATGCCTCCATCAGAAAAGATGGATACCCAACTTTTATATCAATATGGACAGGACTGGAGGAGATTATGCTAAGTGAAATAAGTCAAGCAGAGACAGTCAATTATCATATGGTTTCACTTACTTGTGGAGCATAAGGAATAACATGAAGGACATTAGGAGAAGGAAAGGAAAAGTGAATTGGGAGAAAACAGAGGGGGAGATGAACCATGAGAGACTGTGGACTCTGAGAAACAAACTGAGGGTTTTGGAGGGGAAGGGAGTGGGGTTTGGGTGAGCCTGGTGGTGGGTATTAAGGAGGGCATGTATTGCATGGAGCACTGGGTGTGATGCATAAACAATGAATCTTGGAACACTGAAAAAATAAAATAATGTTTAAAAAAATGTATGGAACACCTCAGCGTGAGACAAGAATCCATCAAAATCTGAGAGAAGAACACAGGATGTGTTCTTTCACCTTGGCCACAGCAAATTCTTGCAAGACACGTCTCTAAAGGCAAGGGAACAAAAGCAAAAATGAACTTTTGGGACTTCATCAGGATCAAAACCTTCTGCACAACCAAGGAAACAGTCAACCAAACCAAGAGGCAACTCACAGAATGGGAGAAGATATTTGAAAATGACATTATGGATAAAAGGCTGGTATCCAAGATCTATAGAGAACTTCTCAAACTCAAACCCAGAAAACAAATAATCCACTCAAGAAAGGAGCAGAAGACATGAACAGATACTTCTCCAAAGAAGACATACAAATGGCCAACAGACACATAAAAAATGCTCCACATCACTTGTCAGGGAAACACAAATCAAAACAACATTGAGATGCCACCTTATACCAGTTGGAATGGCAAAAGACTGACAAAATAGGAAACAACATATGTTGGAGAGGATGTGGAGAAAAGAGAAAGAACCCTCTTACACTGTTGGTGGGAATGCAAGCTGCTACAGCCACTCTGGAAAACAGTATGGACATGTTTCCTCAAGACATTAAAAATAGAGCTACCCTACAACCCAACAATTGTACTCCTGGGTATTTACTGCAAAGATACAAATAGGGGCAAAAAGAAGGGGCACATGTCCCCCAGTGTTCATGGCAGCAATGTCCACAATAGCGAAACTGTGGAAGGAGCCAAGATGTCCTTCAAGTGATGAATGGATAAAGAAGATGTGGTCCATATAAATGATGGAATATTCCTCAGCCATCAGAAAGGATGATTCCCCACCATTTGCATTAACAATGATGAAGTTGAAGGGTATTATGCTGAGTTAAATAAGTCAAGCAGAAAAGACAATTATCATATGGTTCAGTCATATGTGGAACATAAGGAATAGCAGCACAGAGGACCATAGGGGAAGGGAGGAAAAACTGAAAGGAAAGAAATCAGAGAGGGAGAAAAACCATGAAAGACTGTTAATCATAGGAACCAAACTGAGGGTTACAGAAGGGAGTGGGTTGGGGTATGGGGTAACCAGGTGATGGGTTTTCAGGAGGGCACATGTTGTGATGAGCACTGGGTATTATATGCAACTAATGAGTCATTGAATACTACATCAAAAACTAAAATGTACTATCTGTTGGCTAACTGAAAATAGTAAAAAATAAAATAAAATAAAATACATTAAAACTTATGTAGTGAGGAAAAGAAATAAAACATATTGAGTGTAAAATTTTTTTAAATTTTAAATTTTAAATTTTTTAAAATTTTTTATTTCTTTTCATTGTTTTTTGCACCACACCCAGTGCTCCATGCAATCCGTGCCCTCTATAATACCCACCCCCCTCCCCTTCAAAACCCTCAGATTGTTTTTCAGAGTTCATAGTCTCTCATGGTTCACCTCCCCTTCCAATTTCCCCAAACTCCCTTCTCCTCTCTATCTCCCCATGTCCTCCATGCTATTTGTTATGCTCCACAAAGAAGTGAAACCATATGATAATTGGCTCTCTCTGCCAATTATCACTCAGCATAATCTCTTTCAGTCCTGTCCATGTTGCTACAAAAGTTGGGTATTCATCCTTTCTGATGGAGGCATAATATTCCATAAGCTTCCACACAGCAAAGGAAACAGTCAACAAAACAAAGAGGCAACCCACAGAATGGGAGAAGATATTTGCAAATGACAGTACAGACAAAAGGTTGATATCCAGGATCTATAAAGAACTCCTCAAACTCAACACACACAAACAGACAATCATATAAAAAAAAAAATGGGCAGAAGATATGAACAGACACTTTTCCAATGAAGATATACAAACGGCTATCAGACACATGAAAAAATGCTCATCATCACTAGCCATCAGGGAGATTCAAATTAAAACCACACTGAGATACCACCTTACACCAGTTAGAATGAGTGTAAATTTTTTAAGAGGATTACATTTTGGGGCACCTGGGTCCATCAGTCTGTTAAGTGTCTGCCTACAGCTCAGGTCAAGATCCTATGGTCCTGGGATCAAGCCCCACATCCAGCTCCCAGCTCAGCGAGGAGGCTGCTTCTCCCTCTCCCTCCGCCTGCTGCTCCCCCTACTTGCGCTCTCTCTTTCTGTCAAATAAATAAAATCAATTTTTTTAAAAAGGGTTACATTTTATCACTGGGGTGTGTGTGAAATTATTGTATTCAATAGTAACTAAGTAGGAAATTTAGGAAGTAATTTGAACCACTGCATTCAAGATTTTTTTTTAAAGATTTTATTTATTTATTTGATAGAGAGAAATCACAAGTAGATGGAGAGGCAGACAGAGAGAGAGAGGGGAAGCAGGCTTCCTGCTGAGCAGAGAGCCCGATGCGGGACTCGACCCCAGGACCCTGAGATCATGACCTGAGCCAAAGGCAGCGGCTTAACCCACTGAGCCACCCAGGTGCCCCCATGCATTCAAGATTTTTTAATAAACATTAAAATTTGAATTAAAGTACAAATAAATAAGTAAATAATAAAATAATAGAAAGCTCCAGCACAGGAAAAGAAATCAACAAAGTGAAACAGCATCCTAGAAGTGGGAGAAAATATTTGCAACCAGGTATCTGATAAATGTATATGTCAGTACATAAAGAACACATACAGCTAAATAGGAAAAGCAATGATCCAATTAATGGGAAAAGGACTTGAATTTGTAGGGGCCTATTTAGCCAGAGCAACTCCATCTCGGTTAAACAGCCATTTTGTTGTTTGTGTAGTAAAACTTAACCTGACCCTGCCCCCCCCCCCAGAGGAACTTACTTAAAAGCAAGTCGACCAGTCTCTGATAACAGAGCCCAAATACAAGGACAGGTCAGGTCAGGTGGAGATAACAGAGCCCAGAATGCAAGGACGAGTCAGGCCAGGTGGAAACAATCTCATTGGCCAGGCTCAACCACATGGCCTTTGCTCTATAAAAGCTAGTCTGTGAAGCTGGGGGTGGTCACTCTCTCTGTAAGAGACGGCCCCAGCCAGTGGGTTTGATTTTTGGTGCTGGCATGAAATAAAGCTTTGCTTGACTTTCACTTTGTATCAGTCTCGCTCCTTTGATCACAGACCCCATCATTTGGGGGCTCGTCCGGGATCAAAAGACGAGAACTGAACGAGTATCAGAATTTCTGGGAAAAGACTCCGGATGTAAGATCTTGAGACCCCATTCTTCGAGATCCTGTTCTGTTTGTCTGTGTGTTTACGGTGCTCTAGGGGTATAGCTCACTGGGGAGAAACTGGACACAGTATTGCTCTCCAAGCCTGGAGTGGATGCAGGGATGCCCCCATCCCTCTACTGGTAGATTGCCAGGGAGTTCAAGTCCCCCTAGGCAGTCAGGGGACTGAGAAAAACCCCACCAGAGGCAGGTTGTGTTTTTGAGTTAGGATTATATCTTGCACACCCTTTGGCTTGATATCTGGTTGAGGAAGGGCCGCTGGGTCTGCAGTTGTCTGTCATGTCTTTTTGTTGTCTGTTGTGTTGTTTGTTGTGTTTGAAGAAATTGGGCAAGCGGGGAGTAAGGGACCTGAGATATCCCTAAGTCTTGTTCTCCAGCATTTCAAGGATTTTCAAGGTTAAGCCACCCAGTCGGGTTGACAAGGTTTACCTGGGAAAACTAAAAACACTCTGCCAGTTAGAGTGGCTCACTTTCTCCACAGGGTGGCCGCCAGAAGAAATGTTTGCCTTGGCTCAAATCTACTCTACCCAGAGTAAGGTCTTCGATCTCCATCAAGACCAAATACCATATATCATGGCCTGGCAATATCTGATAGAAGAGCCACCATCATGGCTCAAGTCTCACCTTCCCCCTACTAACAAAATAATTTCTCTCCCTCTAAGGCAGGTTAGATCATCAAAACCAGAACAGAAAGATGAGGGGGAACCAGGGAAGATTGTCCTGCCTCCATCAGATGTGGAGGATGTGGAATTTCCCCTCCTTATCTATCCCCTAAACCTGACTCTCAGTCCTGAGACACCCTTACCAGTCCACCTCATATGCGGTCAGGATCCACCTATGGGACTACCAAGCAGAAAGACTGCCCTGATCCTTCCCCTTCCCTCTACCCGCCCTCTGCCACCCTCTACCTCACTGGTTCCATCAGCGCCGATGCTGCCTCTCCGTGAGGCTACTCCACAGGACAGGAGAGGGAGCCCCCACCTAGCCTATATCCCTTTCTCCTCTTCTGATAATCTTGCCTTTGCCAGTCAGTCAGCCCCAGATATAAGGAGGAAACTTCAGAAAATTAAAGGATTTGAAGAGAAGAATCTGACTGAGTTAGTGGGAATAGCAGAAATAGCTTGTGAGGACTATGAATCATGCTTGCAGGGGACGAGAGCTCTCTTACAGACTCTACAAGAAAAAGGGTATTGAGTGTCAGCAAAGAAAGCACAGCTCTGTCAGAGCCATGCCACTTATTTAGGCTTTGATCTCCATGAGGGAGTGCATTCACTGAGTCCAGGAAACAGGTGATCACCCAATACCCCCGCCCCACCACACCCTGACAAGTGAGGGAGTTTCTCAGGACAGTGGGCTACTGTGGGCTGTGGATACCATGATTTACGGAGATTGCCTGACTCTCTATGAACTGGCAAAGGAGGGGCTCACTATGGTAGAGTGGAAAGCTGAGGCAGAAGGAGCATTTTGGGAATTGCAAACAGCCTTGCTGAGTGCCCCAGCATTGGCCATCCCAGATGTTACCAAGCCCTTCCACTTGTATGTGGATGAAAAGGCAGGGGTGGCCAAAGGAGTTTTGACCAGACTCTAGGGCCTTGGAAAAGGCCAATAGCCTATCTTAGCAAGAAACTAGATCCAGTAGCAGCTGGGTTCTTCCCTTGCCTCCACATAATTGCTGCCATGGCCCTCCTGGTCAAGGATGCAAGTAAATTGACTTCGGGTCAAAATCTCATCTTGACCACCACTCATGCTATCGAGGGCCTTCTCTGGACCCCACCAGACTGATGGATGACAAATGCCCAAGCGATGGGGTATCAGGCCCTCCTCCTCAATGAACTGAAAGTGACTTTCTGGCCCCTGGGGGTGCTAAATCCAGCCACGTTGCTGCCAGAGGAGCTGGCTGACCACCCACATGACTGTGGGGAGGTCCTAGCCCAGGTCACAAGAATAAGGCCAGATCTCAGAGACACTGCTCTCCCGGATGCGGAGATGACTCTGTTCACAGACAGGAGTAGCTACATGGTCGATGGAAAGAGGTATGCAGGGGCCCGTTGGTTTGATTCTCAGTGCTGGCATGAAATAAAGCTTTGCTTGACCTTTGCTTTGTATGTCTTTCTCCTTTGATCACAGACCCCATCAAATTGACATTTTTCCAAAGAAAATGTACAAATGCCAAGAGGCACATGAAAAGGTGCTTGGTGGCACTAATCATTAGAGAAACGTTAATCTTAACCACAATGAGACATCACCTCACACCTGTCAGAAGGGTTCTTATCTGAAGGAAAAGTGAGAAGTAGTGTTGGTAGAAATGTGGAGAACAGGGAACCCTGGTGGGGGGATGTGAACCAGCTCAGCCACCAGGGAAACAGTACACAAGTTCTCCAACAAACAAAAAAGCTACCACATCCAGCAATCCAGAAATTCCACTTGGGGATACATCCAAAAGAGACAAATTCACTCAAAGAGATATCCACACTGCCATGCTCGCCGCCCCACTCCTTACGAGCCGTGCAAACAACTCCAGTGGCACTGGATGGATATGTGGATGAAAATGATGCAATGGGACAGTCCTCAGCCATGACAAAGGAAATCCTGCCATTTTTGGCCCCACGGACAGACACAGCATTACGCCAAGTGGGACAAATCAGACAGAGAGAGACAATCACTGCTTGGTGCCATTTATACATGGGATCCAAAAGCACTTGAGTATGTAGAAGATTCAAATGGGGGTCGCCAGTGGCTGAGGGCAGGGCAGAAGGGGAGATGCTGGTCAAAGAAGATAAACTTCCAGTTAGGATGAGTTCTGGGATCGGATGTGCGGAGGGGTGAGTGTGGGAAACACATATCATGCGCTCACAGCTGCTGCAGGAGGGCGTGTGAGTGTTCTGACCACAGCGACAGTGTGGCGATAACTGTGTGACCTGGAGCTTGTGTACACAAACAGTAGTGTGGCAAACACTTCACAGTACATCTGTGTAACAAATCACCACATTGTACGCCTTAAACTTAACCAATGTAGTATGTCTCCAGCAAGCGGGAAAAATTAAAAATAACCTTAATGGTCATGAAGGCAAACCAATGCTTTTCAGATGGTTTTGGCCTTTCCTCCAGCCACAATCGGCTGAACAAATATGGGGACAGGGCAGGATTAGGATTTCATTCAAATAGGATAATGATCTAGCCAACAGGATATAACCAAAGGAGAAGAGGCAGGAGTGCCAGGAGGGAGTGTGCAGAGCAGTAATTACAAGGACTGACCGGGGAACCCAAGCTCGAGAGAGCAGTGAAGACAGGCCACCTTGGGGACCATGACAAACCTCCAGACGCCAGCCAAGGGAGGGACTGCAGGAGGGAGTAGAGATGCATCGTCTATGTGGAGAGAGATCTGTCCAGAATTAGGACAGGCCCTCCTGGGAGAGGGGCTGAGCCAGTGACAGAGCAAAGGCAGTGAGAGCCACAAGAAAGGGTGGCGGTGAAGGGGAATGACAGGAGGGTCAGAACTGAGGATGACCTTGCCAGACCTCAAGCCCCTCCCACAGACAAGGACTGTCTCCCCCATTTTCATACTGACACCGAGAGTCACTGAGGTCATGCAGCTGTTCAAGGTCCCTCATCCCCAGAACAAAACCCTACACCACTATGCTAGGAGAACAGGGGCTGGAGAGGAAGCCCGGGGCTGCCTCTGGCCTCCACACAGCCAGGGACACACCACCCTCAAGGGCCTTTCCCTCCAGAATGTTCCTCTCCTTGCCCTGGGGGACTCCCTTCTGGACAAATCCGCACAGGTGCTCATTATGGGAGTGGGAGAGGGGTTCCCCAGGGCCCCATCCTCTCTTCTCAACAGCAGGGAGAATTGATTCCCCTGCCTCCTCTCCAGTGAGTGGCTCACCAACATCCCTGCTCCATGGCTTCTGAGCCCTTTAGAATCCGGAAGACAATTTCCGCAGCCAGCTGCAGCCACTGCCAACCTGCGACCGGCCCAAGACGCCAGTCCTTGCCTGGTCTCATCCTGGTGCTGGCTCTCTGGGAACAGACACCGCCACTCTGCCTGAATCTCGGTGCTTCTCCAGACCTGGCTGGCTTCTCTGCTGAAGACCTTATGTTCACTCTTCCGCTGACAAGCAAGGGGCTTGCCACTCCATGTCCTGTTCCTGAAGGAAGGACCTGACTCTGACCTCAGGCACCCATTCTCAAAATCAACAGTCATGCCATTTGCTCTCTCATCGCCCACCCACCCAACAACAGCCATTTCCAACTCTGAGGATCTAGAGTGGACACAACAGACTGACTGATCATCTGGAAAGAAGCAGTGGAACATCAGTTCCAGAGACCCGAACATGAAGGTAGGAAGATGGTCTTGCAGATGATATGCACATTCTAGAATACTGAATAAGGTTTGGGGACACATCCTAGAATATTTTTACAACAGATTTGCCTCTGGAAGCTTCAGGGGAGTGATGAGGGGACATGTATGTGCACATATGTATCTGAGTATTTGGGAATGTGTGTGTCCATGGGGTACAGGTGTTGGCTGTGTGATTTTATTGTTCTGTCTCTGTTTTCGGGGTTTGGTGTATCTGGAGGGGAACTGTTCAGGGATTGGCTGGCTGAACGTGTGTGTGTCTACATGATCTCAGAATTAGAAATCTGGACTCTCTAGAACAACATCTCTAGCAATATTGGGCCATCAGCCTGAATGTCAGCTCTCACCTGTATTCCTCTCCCCTATGGCCCCAGGGCTCTGCAGCGAATTTAGGGTTCGCATGTCCTTCCATCCTCCACAGCCTCTGGCAGAGTAGAGCCTGGCTTAAAGAAATGTGCCCAGATATAAAGCAAGGCTCTTGGAATCAGTGAGATTCAGGTGAAATCCTGACAAGCACTAACAAACAGTGTGGCCTGAATGAGTTATTTAACCTCAGCTGCCCGCCCACCTTCCTCTTAGAACAGGAGTATTGCCTCACTTCCAGGTGAATAAAGACCAGAGTTAATCAATAAAAAGACCTAAACTCACAGCCATCTCTGGCCCTAACTGGTGTGGGAGCACCCCACTGATGTGTGTGTGGATGATAAGAGCAAGCACTTACTAAACACCCACTCGGTCCTGTGCCTATTCTAAGAGCTCTCCGTGCTTCAACCCTCCATCAAGTCCACTTTCAAGTGAGGACACGGAGCCACAGACAAGTGAAGCCATGTGCCCAGGGTTGTTCCGCTAGGAAATGGCAGAGCCAAGACTGGAGCTCCGGCGGTCTGACGCCCCCACCCTTGCTCTGACTCACACCATGAACACCTGTTCCATCTTGTGAGCATAAATGGATCCCTATAAGCACAATGTTCTCGGGGTGGGGGGGGGAGATTTTTCCTGAAACATTTTAAAGAAAATTGGGGGATCATGATTTTTAAACTCAGAATAGTGACTATGAAGTTTACCTATCTCCACACACCTGCCAGGAAGTGTGCAGGAGCGAGATTTTGCTGTAACATTTAGTCATCGCATCTACTGGACAGTTTCTGTACCATTAGGAAATGTGACTCAGTGTCACTCTTTAGGGTTAAAGGCTTCTGTGTTGGGTCCCCTTTTATTCAAATGACAATTTTTTTTTTTTTTTGCAATGAAAGCCAGGTGATAAGACAGGAGCCCTAGAGATCACCTAGGTCATACTCCTTCTCTTACACATGGAAACATGAAGGCAAAGGGAAATGCAGTGACTTCTCCATATCAAATAATCCAACTGGCCCAAGACAATTACGCTAGTGGGACCCAGGGCTCCTGGGTTCTAGCTTCATGTTCTGCCAGATGACTCTGGGTTTCAAGGCCCCCAGATCATGACCTTCACACTAAGGAGAAGCCAGAGGGGCAATGGACACTGGTGACAGCCTAGAACACAGACTCCCCACAGAGCAGCACTCAGTAGTCAGAAGCTAATGGTTGTATTCTCAGAAGTAGAATCCCTAAAACAAAGAAGGCAATAGATGGTTCTAATCTCCCAAGTGATGGCTCTACCCAGCCTAGGGCACTGCACTTACTTGCAGGCACTATACACTTCGGAAGGAAGGGAGAGAGGCTCAGAGGGGACTCTGTCTTCCAGTATCTTAAGGACTAGTCTATGGGAGGAAGATTAGATTTCTACTTTGGCCCCGAGGAGTGCAGTCAGAAGCCAGGTAGGAGCAGGAAAAGCACTGATTTGGAAAGGAGACAAGCCCGACTACAAGCCCCACAGGGCTACTCAGTAGCTGTGACCTTGGGCAATCTTCCCTCTCCCAGTCTAAATCGGTTCTTCCACAAGTGGAAATTCCTTCTCCCCTAAGTGTCTGCTAAATAATTCATCAGCCAAGCTGTACTGAGGTAGGGCTAGCTTCCCAAAGCCAGGGCTCCAGTCTGTAATTGAGAGAGCGAGGTGGGCTCAGCTCTCTCCCATCAGATCCCCTGCCCACCCCACCCCCGCACTCCTCGCTCCCGCTCCCATCCAGCTCCTCAATCGCCACGTTCCCAGCCTGGCTCGCAATAGCTCCCAGGGGGTAAACTCACCCTTTCGCTCAGCCTCCTTCCAAACCCTCTGGGAGTTTCCTCCCGCAGGCCAACCACAGCACCGAGGAGCACTTCCTCCTGCTGGGTTTCTCCGACTGGCCCACGCTGCAGCCCGCCCTCTTCGCCCTGGTCCTGCTCTGCTACCTCCTGACCCTGGCAGGCAACTCGACTCTCGTGCTGCTGGCCGTGCGCGACCCGCGCCTGCACACACCCATGTACTACTTCCTGTGCCACCTGGCGCTGGTGGACGTGGGCTTCACCACGAGCGTGGCGCCAGCGCTGCTGGCCAGCCTGTGCGGCGCAGAGCTGTGGCTGTCCCGCGCAGGTTGCCTGGCCCAGCTGTGCACGTCGCTGGCGCTGGGCTCCATCGAGTGCCTGCTGCTGGCGGTGATGGCGCTCGACCGCGCGGCCGCTGTCGTGCACCCGCTGCGCCACGCCGAGCTCGCCTCCCCACGCCGGTGCCGCGCGCTGGCCTGCGCCTCCTGGCTAGGCGGCCTGGCCAACTCCGCCACGCAGAGCGCGCTCCTGGCCGCACGGCCACTGTGCGCACCCCACCGGCTGGACCACTTCTTCTGCGAGCTCCCCGCGCTGCTGCAGCTGGCCTGTGGTGGCGGCCGCGACACCACCGAGCGCCAGATGTTCGCTGCGCGCGTGGTCATCCTGCTGCTGCCGTCCGCAGTCATCCTGGCCTCGTACGGCGCCGTGGCCCGTGCCATCTATGGCATGCGGTCCCGGGGCGGCCGCAGGAAAGCGCTGGGCACGTGCGGGTCCCACCTGACCGCTGTCTGCCTCTTCTATGGCTCCGCCATCTACACCTACCTACAGCCCACGCGCCGCTACGACCAGGGGCGGGGCAAGTTCGCTTCACTCTTCTACACCGTGGTCACCCCGGCCCTCAACCCGCTCATCTACACCCTCAGGAACAAGGAAGTGAAGGCGGCAGCCAGGAAGCTCCTGGGCAGTGTGGGGAGAGGGCAGGCTGGACGGTGAGTGCGGGGTCGAGGAGGGAAGAAAGGGCGAGCCCAGGGCCCACAGATGGGAATATCCACTGGGAAGGCAGCGAGCCCTCAGCCTGTCCATTTCCCTGTGAGAATCGGCAAGATGTGTCCTCAGGGAGTCTGAGGTCCTTGGGGAGGCCCCATCCTCCCCCGGCAAGATGTTCCTCTCCTTCTGGGCAAATCCCTCTATGCTGCATCTACAGGTTCAGGGAGGGGAAGTGGCCTTCTGGCTCTCTCTTAAGCTGAAGAAGAGAGAGAGCTTACTTCGAGAGGAACTTCCCCATCCTCAGGGGTCCAGTGACAACGCCCAGAGAGTCCATACGCTGGCAAGATCCTGTACTACAGGACAACTAACGTTCCCTCTCCCCCAGTCTGATGGCGCACACTGTTGAGACCCCACAGTGTCTGGCCTCAGGAGTCCCCCAAGTTGACAGAGAAATCCCAGACTCTACCCTGCCGGAGACCCATCCAAAACAAGGAGCTGCAGTTGCTTGTCTAGGGAAATCAGTCCGACCTAATGCCCACCTAACCAGGTCACTAGTGCCACCAAGAGCACTAGAGCCCAAAGCAGAACAAGGAATTCCCCTAAGTGGGGGTTGTGCCGCTGGGGTTCAGCTGGGATCTCTTCTGCACAAGGTGGTTCTTGAGCAAGTTTAAAGAGCAGAAGGGACTAGACATGTCTTAGGTGGTGTGGAAAATGTGTTCTTGACCAGTCATGAGACACAAGAGGGACAGTGAGACAAAGGAGTGAGGGAGGGAGGAAGATGGAGGAAGAGACCCACATTCCCCAGGGAGGAGCAGACATGGGGTGGGGGGTGCAAGAGGCAGCCAAGAAAAGGCTCTGTCAGCCAGGACCTGGGCACAACCTTGGGAGTCAACGGGAGACCAATCGAAAGCCCCCACCCAAACCATACCCCCCCCCAGAGAAGACCTGCTAGACCCTAAGGCAGGCAAGACAGAGACGGCTCCACAACCATACCTCCCCCAGGGACCCCCCACTAGAGAACAAAATCTCTGAGTCCCCAGGAGAGGTGTCTTCCCACGCCCACTATCATCTCCAGAAATAAGAAGAGCTGAATTCGCAGTGGGGCGTAAAGAGTAAGATAGCACACTGTGCTGGGATTCATTTCCTACCAAACAACGTTAAATAAGGACAGAGAAGGTAGTTTAGATGAATTTCTAAATTCTTTATTACTTAGATTGTAATCATATCAGAGGAATTAACACACTTCAATATAAATCATTTCACTGTTCTCTACAAGCAGAAATTCAATTTAATTCAACACATTGAGTGATATTACAGATAAAATGTATCGGTGGGAAATTAGGGAAACATGGATCCCAATGTGAAACTTACTATCTTGTTGGGCAGAAGAAGAAATATGAATTTTTCTAAAAATCAGAGGAACAAGGGAGAGGATTAAATTGCAAGCTGGTTCGGATGCTATCTCTACTGTGCCTTAAAATACTATTTTCTATTTTCAGTAATATACACAACCCAGACACCTAATCAATTGTGTTCAATCAAAAAATCATGGAGTTAAAAAGTTTTCTGCAGTCCTCCTTCCCACTTCACCCCTAACTTTCCCTTTCTCTTTCTCGTTCATTTGGGAAAATCATCAAAGGATGTGGGAGGAGTAGGAGCTAACAGCAGGCTCACCCCCCAATGCAGTAGTCTGCCAGCCAGAGTGAAGTGCCCATCTGATGCCATAATCCACCATGGTCCTCCCGTCTTCCAGCCTCTTGCCATTGCAAGTCACAATCTGTTGCTCAGGCTCGATCTCTGTCTTGGTCTCAATCATCTGTTTCACCTGGGCCACTGAGCTGGACCTTCACACCTGGAGGAGGTGCCTCTGTGCCCCTCACCTGACTGCACCAGAGACACCAGCAGCTCCTCATCACTGGGTGTCACCACCTTCAGAGTGAGGTGGACAGTCATCTCCTTGTCAATGCCGTGAGACGACAGCTTCCTCTGGGGCTTAAGCATCTTGGAGCCCAGCAACAGTCCTGCACGGGATCTTGGTTTTAGCCCAGACATGTTCGTTGATCTTCCTCACTCTGTCCTCCAAGTTAGCTGTGAAAGTCATTAATGTCCTTCCCTTGGAATAGACCTTCACCTGGACAACAAAGGCCAAGAGACCACAAATCAAGGTGCCTGGAACGCCTGCCACCTTTACACCACTGTCACCTCCTTGCCTGGCCCTGCCCTCCAGCTCCTATACAACAGGCTATGTCCTTCCCTTTTGTGGAACTTCTCTTTAGGAATTTCAAGCTTATAACACAGGAAAATCATTCTTTTCCTTTACAACCATACGTCTCATTCATCCCAATGTCATTAGTGATTTCCCACATTCTCCACACGCCTCCTATCCAGATAAAGGTTGTCAAATGCCAAAAACTAAATCCAATTACAAAGCACCCACAGTTATATACTGGATGCCAAAAGCAGCTCCCAAAGAGAATTATCAAGACTTGTCAGCTCATGGGACACTCACACACTGCCCTCCATGACTACTTTAGAAGGAAACCCTGGACAGGACACATACTCTCCGTACTCCTGATTTCTTTCTTACTGTCCCATGGCCGTGTAATAACTCACACATTACAGTGACACAGTGTTCAGTGTGACTTGTTCCCCTGGACTTCCTTTGTGTTTCTATCTACCTATTGCAGAATATGGTCTCCTGTAGCTAGACCAGGGCCTCACTCACAGAAGGTAGGGCCAGATCGAAGTCTTCCTTCCATAGCCTGAAGCTGGCCAGTGCACTTCTGTGTTGTCACTGGCAAGCCTGGGAGGACCTCCTTCCTGCTCTATTTAAAACCATCTTCCCAGTCTGGACGTCACAGACATTTCCTCACAGGACCAATGCCCCTCTGTGCTAAGCAGCTCCCCCATGCCAGCCCACATGTACTGCACGTGTTCCTTAAAGGCTCACAGATCTGGTCATTAACACCTTAGAGTGAAGGAGTTTTGTGTACCTCTTTTTTGGGAGGAGAAGATGTTGAAGAGCCCAAGGTTCCTAATCAAAAGGAGGACAAAGGGCTCCAGACAACATTTCCATAGGTTCAAATCAAGCACTGTGGGCCCAAAGCCCACTCCCACTTCCCACCATTCTCCCCTAACAGTGCTGGTCGGGCCTGACACAGAAGAGCACTGAGGAGCCAAACAAGTCACTTCTATTCCCAGAACCTTCCTTCCGCTCCTGTAGAGATCAGAGCCTGTCTCGGGCCCTGTAGGATGCCTTCTCAGCCACTCTGCCCCCACCTCCCCAAGCTCTGTCCCTCGTGGACTCCTGAAATCACTCCCCAACCCTTGGCGGTGCTTTCCCTCTCCCCATCCTCACTTTTCAACCCCAGCTTACATGGAGGCGAGAAGAGCCAGATGCCATGTCTACAACCAACAGAGCAGACACAGAAGGCTGAGGAATAGGACTGGTATCCAGCTTATGCACAAGCTGAGTTAGAAATCCCCTGCCTGAACCACTGTGCCCACACCCTTTGTCCTCCTAAGATGTCATGAATTGTCTTTCACTTTCACTTGGACAGAGTCAGTACACACAGAGAATACTCTCTGATCAAAACATTCCTGTCCTCCATTCCACCCGCCCTCCTCTTCCCAACATAGAATGGTCCCTCTCTGTGGAGAACTTCCCCACTTAACAACCCACCACTACAGTCTTGACTTATGACTGCCCTGCCCAGAGCTTTGGGCCCTCACCTACTTCAAGACCTTTACTACTAGATGGTCCTCTCCTGCTGCTTTTGAGAACCTGCCCCATGCATCACTCAGGGGCTTTCCTGAGAGCAAGGCTTCCCAGGAGAAGATGTAGGAGTCTGTGAGGAGTGATGAGCCCGTGATCACCCTGTTCAAGCCAGTTGGGCAGAGTGGGAGGCCCAGGAGAAGATGTAGAGTCTGTGAGGAGTGATGAGACCATGACCAGATTATTTACACCAGCCATGCAGAATGGGAGGCCCAGGAGAGGATGTGGAGTCCGTGAGGAGTGATGAGACCGTGATCAGCCTGTTCACACCAGCCAGGTAGAGCGAGAGGCCCAGGAGAGGAGGTAGGAGTCCATGAGGAGTGATGAGACCATGACCAGACAGTTCACACCAGCCGCGCAGAGTGGGAGGCATGCCTCCAGATCACACAGGATACACAGCCTACTCTGAGAGGAGATGGGAGTTTCAGTCCTGGGGTGCCACTTGCTCCCTTAACTTGGGCAAGTCTGTTCACCACCTGAGATGTTTGTTTTCCAGTGAACGTGACATGATTGGTGAGAATTCAGAACACAGTTTGTAAAATAGACCTTACATCCCTGGGTCTTGAGCTCTCTAGCACACTTCCGTTCCTGGCTCAGAACCAGCAGCCCAAATCTAGTACTTAGAACAATCCTGGCCCAACAATCAAGGGCTAAGCCCACCTCCCATGTAGCAGAACAATACACATAGGCTCTCACACTGCGGTGACTCTGTTTCCCCGGATTTACTGCTGGACACTCTCTACTCCCTGTGCTCTGTGATATCACACACACCATGCTGCTCCTCCCTCCCTGGCTCTGGAGGTTTGGATCAGACAAGAAGGGAGGGCACAGGCCGTGTGCCCTCAGAGAAACTACTTTACTACTCTGATCCTCCTAACATTCCAGAGGAATCCCTGCCCTCCCCCAAACTCCCAGGACAGTGCCACAAAACACATCTCCAAGAAAGCCTTTATGAAAGGAACTCCCAATTTTTTCAAAGTAAAAATCCCATTAAAATGTCACTATCATCTTTTTTGCTGTGTTCTTAGTGGCCATTTACTGTATCTTCAGCACTGGTAGATGTCAAATGATCCCATTTTACTGCAGGACTTTCCATCCTGGAGAATGTGGTTTCTAGAATTGCCTATACAGAGTAATGGCACTTCTGGTAAGCACCAGTCCAGGGTTTCAAAAAACTCAACATAAATCAGGTTCTCCTATTTGAAGCTCCTATTAGATAGCCATAAACTTGGAAAATTTTTAGTTAAATGTATTTTGGGGTAGATGCTATTTCAAACATATAGGATGAGAGTGGAGGGAGAAAAGAGTCTGATGGAACAGACAGGAAACAGTGGGCCCTGCCAGTCTCCCTTCAGAGGTCTCTCCAGGTTCCTACCATCTGCTCTGTGCATAAATCAAGACTGTCATCTTGGATCTGCAGAAGCTGCCACCCCCACCCCACATTCATCATCCAATAGGATCTGTGGATTCTGAAACATCACCAGTAACTTAGCAGAAAAGGGGGGCACCTGGGTGGCTCAGTGGGTTAAGCCTATGCCTTCAGCTCAGGTCACAATCTCAGGGTCCTCGGATCAAGCCCCACATTGGACTCTCTGCTCAGTGGGGAGCCTGCTTCCTCCTCTCTGGCTACTTGTGATCTCTGTCTGTCAAATAAATAAATAAAATCTTTTTTCAAAAAACTGAGCAGAAAAGATCAGATCAGGTGGATGGAGGCAGGGACAAGCCCACAGCAGGAATAGAGGGGAATCTCACAAGCCTGGGCTCCTCATTTCCACATTTTAGCTGCACTCATTACCTTCTTAGCCCTTTGCCTCCTTCCTGGAAAGGGAAGCAGAGAGGAGGTGTCTAAAGCTGCTTAGCATTAAATCATTCTTCTCCTCCTCCCCCTTCTAGCCTTTCCTGCCTGGGCAGCCTACACCATCTTGGGGCAGAGGCCTCCTTTCTCGGGGGAGCAGGGAATCTCGAGAGAAGCTCCTGCATGGAGATCCCAGGAGCCACCTCTCTCAGGAATGGTGTCTGTCAGAGCTGTACCCGCAGCCCAGATCCGAGCGGCAGATCTGCAAGTCTAGCAGCTTCTGTGCACAGTTCCGAGTTCCCTGCCACCAGGTCACAAAGCATGCATCTCCTTCCAGCTCTACCAGGTGTCCCCTGACACCTTGTCTCTTTACACAGAGACAAGATGTAAGCTGTGCCTCCTCCAGGAAGCCTTCCCTACCTCCTGTCCCAGTCTGGATCATGTGCCCATCCTCTGTCCAATTGTTCACCTTCCCCAAGCCCCTCAGAGCAAGTGTCTCCAGCAGGAAGATCATCTGCTTATTTGTCTATTTGCCTCCATGAAACACTGGAGACCTGGGGTGGGGTGGGGGAGTCCATGATTGTGTCTTGACTAATTTGGATCTCTAGCACTTCCCAGGCATGCTGTCTGGTACAGTAAATACTTAGCATTTAGCAAATGCATGAATGAACTAAAAAAAAAAAAAAATGAGTAAGTGAATAACAAAATTGGAAAATAACATTTAACAAGTACTTGCTAGACTTCAGGAGCTGTACAGGTGTTCATAAATGGCCCCTGATGCACTGTTCTAGCTTTCTAATGAGGTAAGTGTCCGTTTCCCCACTGCACGCCATGCAGTGAGCTCACCCAGTCACATTGGGAGGAGCAGGTGAGCAATTCTTCAGGCTCAAATCTCGACGGCTGTCCTTCTGCTCATCTTCTCCCAGTGGAAAGGGGTGGGGGGGGGTTGACATGCATGCCTGTGCATTACAAGGAGGGTACATATCAGGGAAGAGGTGCAGACAGACCAAGGAAAGCAGAGCCTGCAAGGAGAGCTCTGGGTCCTATGCAGGTAGGATCCTCCCTAGAGGGAGTACCTAGACCATGGGGCAGCCATGGGCAAAGAGCCTGTGAGTGCAGCAGGCAGAGCCTGGGGGAGGATGGCAGCCCGCCCAGGACTGGGAGGGTTAACTGTGCCACTGTCACACTCGTCTCAGCCACAGGGGATCTCCAGCAGGGAGCTACCAGAAAGGCCAGCCTCAGATTCTCCCAGGAGTTACTGATTCAGGGGATTCCCTACCCAGCCAGGATCTGGATCCTGAGAAACACTGTCCTTTCAAGGAATCAGAATACAAACCTAGACATTGACCTCTCTCTTTTCCCTCCTCCCTTTCTCTGCATAGTTCCCTTCCATGGCAAGGGCTGTCCCCCATGGAGTCACAGCTAGGATTTCTCCCCAGGACCTGACCTCCACCCTGCTTCCTAGCACACTATCAATCTGACCTTTTTTTCCCTTCTGTGTCACAATAAATGTTTTCAGAGGTGGAAGGATCTCTTTCCATCTGCCCTTTGACAAATTCAGGAAACCAGCCAAGGTAAAAGGTTATGAAGATCTCACCAGGTCATAAAACAAATGTCTCAGATATACACAGACCTCCCAGTGTGACTCCCTCGCTGATGGGCAGTCTTGGGCAGCTCACTGCCCTGTGAATCCTTCAAAGAGGCCTCTCTCCTGTCTCTTTAATGGTTCCCAGAATGGTATTTGTAAAACTGCTTTGACATCTAGAATCTTGCTTCAGAAATGTAAACCAAACTCACTCAGAACCTACTGTGACTTTTCTTTTCCTTTATTGATAATTGGGAAAAAATACCAATCCACTCTCAAACATCAATTAAGAAATCCTTAAAATATAAGTCTTTATTTGTGGATATTTCTATTATGTTCCATTGCTCTATATGTCTATCCTTACATCACTAGTACACTGTTTTTATCTCTCAAGGTCATAATAAGTTTTGAAATCAGAGAATATAATTTCTCCGTTTTTTTCTTTTTTCTTTACAAATCTGTTTTAGCTATTCTCAGTTCTTTGTATTCCCATATAAGTTTTAAGATTAGCTTGTCAATTTCTAAAAAAAATCCTGCTTTTTAAATAGGTACTGTATCTATAGAGAAATTTGAGGAGAATACCCATTTTTTAAAATATCCAATTTTAAATTTTCTTCTAGAATTTTTATAGTTTAGCAGTAAGGTCTGTGATCCCTTGTGAGGATATAAAGTGAGATAAAGAGGTCCAGATGAAAATACTTTGGGGTGTTAGTGTATGGTCCTGATTATAACAGGACAATTTTTTAAAAGACTATCTTTTCAAGATGAGGCAAAGTGGCAGAAGAGTAGGGGACCTAATTACATCCGGTTCCTTGAATTTAGCTGGATATCTATCAAACCATTCTGAATGCCCATGAATTCAGCCTGAGATGTAAGAAAATATATCGGATCTCGACAAGTAAAACAGTGACTGCTTTTTGCAAGGCAGGATGTGCAGAGTCCTGAATCTGCAAGTAGTTGTAAGAAGATAAATGGAGCAGGGAGGGAACCTCCATAAGCTGGCTCCTGGAAAGTGATAGAACATCAGAAGCACAAAATCAGAACCCTTAGAAAACTGCTCCAGTGAGAGACATCCCTCTCTGAAAGGGGTTCAGAGGATGAAAAGGGCAGAATTCTAGGTGAGTCACTGTGGTTTCAGGATCCCAGGAGACACAGATGGAATGGGGGTGCCTGAGCTGGTAGAGCCGCCAAGCATTGGAGCAGGGAAACTGGTTACGGTCAGCAAGCCCAAGAGGGACTCTCAGCCTGGCTCACTGTGAGCTGGACCAGTCGGGTGACCACTCTTCCCCTGAGCACCCTGAAAAGGACTGGAACTTGCAGGCCATTTACCATCCCCAGGGAGGAGCAAACAGCTGTGCCCATGTGTGGCAACAACTCTCAGGGTGGGGGTGGCCCTGGACAGGACAGCAGCCAGCCGTGACCCAGGAGCAGCAGAGCAGGGTGTATGCATGAGCTGGCAATAGCTAGCAGACCTAAGTACACAAAGGGCAGTGGTGCTCTTGGGTCCCTGGGACTCCCCCCAGGGGAGTGCAGTGGGTGTGCACCACAAGAGTCTGTGAAGTTTGGCACCCACAAAAGTGAAAACTCTTTGTCCCAGAGGGTTGACTGGAGAGGGGGGCTGCAATCTTTCAGTTCAAGGCCAGAAATCTGGGTACAGCCGTTTTTGCTCTGGTCCTCTGACCCGGTATGGAAAGCCTCCAGGGAACAAAAAACCACACAGACAACCAAAGCTGGAGGCTGCTGGAGGCTGCCATCAACTGTGATCCACAACACAGTCTGGCCACTCCTCTTTGAGAAGGGGCCCAAGAAGTGGCACAAGTGGGGAGAACCCCCTTCCTCCCCCAGGAGGAGTGGTGCCTGAGCATGCTGCAGGAGTCTGCTGGCTTTGGAGACTTCAAGCGGGGTCATGTGCCAGGGACAGAAATGCTTGGCCACAGGTCCAATGAGCACGGAGTGTGGACAGAGACCAGAGAGACACGAAGGATTGACCACTTTTCTGTGAGGGTGCACTGAGGAGTGGGGCCCCAGGCTCTCAGCTCCAGGGCCAGAGACTGGAAGTTGCCATGTTTATTCTCATCCCCAAAGACTGGGATCATTCCCTGCATACTTTCAGACCACAGTGCTTTGAAAATGGAACTCAGTCACAAGAGGAAATGTGGAAACAACTCAAATACATGGAGGACAGAGAGCATCCTGAAAGAATGAATGGGTCAACCAGTCAATTCATGATGAATTTAAAGTGCCCCGACTTGTATTTCTATATACTGATAACCAACTTTCACTAAGAGATTAAGAGAGCAATGCCATTGACAATTGCATCAAGCAAAAAAAAAAAAAAAAAAAAAAAAAAAAAAAAAAAATCTAGGAATAAAAGTAACCAAGAATGAGAAAGACCTGGTATACTGAACACATGGTAGAAAAGGAAGGAAAAATATGTGTGTGTCAGTGGGTGAATGTATGGGCCAAAGATTTGGAAGATGATGGAAATAGATGGAAGCATACGCCATGCTCATTAACTGGAAGAGTTAATAATCTTTACATGTCCACCGTATCCAAAGCATTCTGGAGAATGAAGAAAAGAGAGAGAGTCCAAGATGGCATAGGAGTAGGACACCTTCATTTCATCTGCCACAAGGACTTTAGCTAGATAGCTATCAAACCATCCCGAACACCTGCAAATTCAAGCACAGATCCAAGAAAACAATAGCAGCAACACTACAAATAGAAAAGTGATCACTTCCCACATGGTAGGAACTAGAGAAAAGTGAGTCTAAGCTGATAGGTGGGAAGATAAACCCTGACAGGGAGGAGTCTCTGTCAGCCGGCTACTGCCAGGTGCTAGGGACAGCAGAGCACAAAATTGGAACTTTTAGAAGTCTGCTCTGGTGAGGGATGTCGCTCTGGTGGCTGGGCAGGGGGTGGAACCCTCGACAGGACAGTGTGGTCTCAGGATCCTTGGGGTCTCAGGAAGAACGGGGGTGCTTGAGGGCAGCAGAGCTCCCAGGCATCAGAGCAGGGAAGCTGGCTCCAAAGAATGAGCCCAGGAGTGGGCTCTAAACTGGAGGTTACCATAAACTGATCCACAGCACAGTCTGGCCACTCCTCTTTAAGAAGGGGCCCAACAAGCGGCACACCTGGACAGAGCCCCTTTCCTCCCCCAAGAGGGATGGAGCCTGAGCATGCTGCAGGAGTCTGCTGGCTTTAAGACTCCAAATGGGGTTGTGCGCCAGAGACAGAAATGCCTGGTCATAGGACCGGTGAGCACAGAGTGGGGGCAGAGACCAGGGAGACACAAAGGATTGACCATTTTTCTGTGAGGGTGCACTGAGGACTGGGGTCCTGAGCTCTCAGGTCTGGGACCAGAGATAGGGAGGCCTCCACGTTCATTCTTATCCCAAAAGATTGGGATCATTCCCTGCATATTTTCAGACCACAATGGTTTGAAAATGAAACTCAATCACAAGAAGAAATGTGGAAAGAACTCAAATACATGGAGGCTAGAGAGCGTCCTACTAAAGAATGTATGGGTCAACCAGTCAATTCAAGATGAATTTTAAAAATTCATGGAAACACAGAATGAAAACACAACCGTTCAATATCTCTGGAATCCAGCAAAGGCGGTCCTAGGAGGAAAGTATATAGCCCTCCAAGTGTTTCTCAAGAACCAAGAAAGGCCTCAAATAGACAACCTAACCCTACACCTAAAGGAGCTGGAGAAAGAGTAGTGTAGAAAGCCTAAACCCAAAAGGACAAGAGAAATAATAAAGATTAAAGCAGAAATCATTGCAGTAGAAAGCAAAAAAATAGTAGAACAATTCAACAAACTATGAGGTGCTTCTTTGAAAGAATTAATGAGATTGATACACCCCTGGTCAGATTTCTCAAAAAGAACACAAAAAGGACCCAAATAAATAAAATCATGAATCAAGAAGGAGAGATCACATCCAACACCAAGGAAATACAAAAAAGTCTAAGAACATAGGATGCCAACTCTATGTCAACAAATCAGTCTTGAAAAAATGGATGCATTCCGAGAAACATAGAAACGACCAAAACCGAACCAGGAAGAAAGGGAAACCTGAAGAGACTCATAATCAGCACCAACCTTGAAGCAGTCATCAAAAATCCTCCAGGAAACAAGAGCCCAGCACAAGATGGCTTCCCAGGGGAATTCTACCAAAACATTTCAAAAAGATTTAATACCCCTTCTTCTGAAACTTCTCCAAAAAATAGAACTGGAAGGAAAACTTCCAAACTCTTTTGATGAGGCCAGCATTACCTTGATCCCAAAACCAGACAAAGACCCCACCCAAAATAATTATGGCCCACTATCCCCAATGAATATGGATGCAAGAATTCTCACCAGCATACTAGCCAATGAGACTCAACAGCCCATTAAAAAAATAATTCACCACAATCAGATTGAATTTATGCCTGGGCTGCAAGGATGTTTCGACAACAGCAAATCAATCCATGGAATCCACTGCCTTAATAGAAGAAAGAACAAGAACCATAGGATCCTCTCATTAGATACAGAAAAAGCATTCGACAAATTAATGCATCCCTTCTTGATCAAAACTCTTCACCATGGAAGGATAAAGGGTATATACCTCCACATCATAAAGGCCAACTATGGGAAACCAACAGAGAATACCAATCCCAATGGGGAAAAACTGAGAGTTTTTCCCTTCAGGTCAGGAACATGACAGGGATACCCATTCTCATTACCACTGTTCAACATAGTATTAGAATTCTTAGCCTAAGCCATCAGACAAGAAAAATAAATAAAAGGCATCCGAATGAGGAATGAAGAAGTCAAACTCTCACCCTTTAGGATACTTTAGGATACTTTCCTAAAGTATCCTAAAGTATCCTAAAGGTAGAATTCCCCTGGGAAGCCATCTTGTGCTGGGCTCTTGTTTCCTGGAGGATTTTTGATGACTACTTCAAGGTTGGTGCTGATTATGAGTCTCTTCAGACAATAGGATACTTTCTCTGGAAAACCCAAAAGACTCCACCCCAAAATTGCTAAAACTCATCCAGGAATTCTGTAAAGTGGCAGGATATAAAATCAATACACAGAAATCACTTGCATTTGTCTGCAGCAACAGTGCAACAGAAGAAACAGAAATTAAGGAGTCCATCCCATGTATAATCATGCCCCAAACCATAAGATACTTGGGACTCCATCTAACCAAAAAGGCAAAGGATATGTACTGAGAAAACCATACCATAGTCATGAAAGAAATGGAGGAAGACACAAAGAAATGGAAAACTTTTCCATGGTCATGGATTGGAAGAACAAATATTGTGAAAATGTCCATGCTACCCAGAACAATCCACAGATTCAATGCAATCTCTATCAAAATACAATCCACGTTTTTCATAGAATGGGAATGAATAATCACCAAATTTGTATGGAAGCAGAAAATATCCCAAATAGCCAATGGGATGTTGAAAAAGAAAACCATGGCTGATGGCAAAGCAATTGCAGACTTCAAGGTCTAGTACAAAACTGTAATATAAAGACAGTATGATCCTGGCACAAAAACAGGCACACAGATCAATGGAACAGAATAGAGAAACCAGAAATGGACCCTCAACTCTAGGGTTCAACTAGTGTTCCTCAAAGCAGGAAAGAATATCCAATGGGGGGAAAAGTGTCTTCAATAAATGGTGTTGGGAACAAGGGAAATCCACATACTGAATAATATAACTGGACCATTTCCTTATACCACACACAAAAAATAGACTCCAAGTGGATGAAAGATGTCAATTTGAGACAGGAATTCATCCACATCCTTGAGAAGAACAGAGGCAGCAACTTCTTTGACCTCAACCACAGCCAACTTCTTGCTAGACATGTCTCCAAAGGCAAGGAAAACAAAAGCAAAAAGGAACTATTGGAATTTCATCAAGATAGCAAAATTTTACACAGCAAAGGAAACAGTCAACAAAACCAGGACAAGAAAGAGAATGAGAGAAGATATTTTCAAATGACATATCAGGTAAAGGGCTAGTATCCAAAATCTAGAAAGAACTTATCAAACTCAACACCCACAGAAAAAATAATCCAATCAAGAAATAGGGCAGGGGGGTGCCTGGGTGGCTCAGTGAGTTAAAGCCTCTGCCTTCAGTTCAGGTCATGATCCCAGGGTCCTGGGATCGAGCCCCGCATTGGGCTCTCTGCTCAGCGGGGAGCCTGCTTCCTCCTCTCTCTCTCTCTCTCTCTCTCTCTCTCTTTCTCTCTCTCTGCCTGCCTCTCTGCCTACTTGTGATCTCTGTCAAATAAATAAATAAAATCTTAAAAAAAAAAAAAAGAAGAAGAAGAAGAAATAGGGCAGGGGCGGCTGGGTGACTCAGTGGGTTAAGGCCTCTGCTTTCGGCTCGGGTCATGATTTCAGGGTCCTGGGATTGAGTCGCACATCTGACTCTCTGCTCAGCAGGGAGCCTGCTTCCTCCCTCTTGCTCTGCCTGCCTCTCTGCCTACTTGTGATCTCTGTCTGTCAAATAAATAAATAAAATCTTTAAAAAAAAAAGATATAGGGCAAAAACATGAACAGACATCTCTCCAAAGAAGACATCCAAATGGCCAACAGACATTTAGAAAAGTTCTCAACATCCCTCGATATTAGGAAAATACAAATCAAGTCCATAATGAGATACCACCTTACACCAGTCAGAATGGCTAAAATGAACAAGTCAGGAAATGACAGGTGTTGGTAAGGATGTGGAAAAGGGGAACACTTTCACACAGTGGTGGGAATGCAAGCTGGAGAAGCCATCCTGGAAAACAGTGTCGAGGTTCTTCAAGAAATTGAAAATAGAGCTACCCTACAAGCCTGCAACTGCACAACTGGGTATTTAATCTAAACCACTAAAGGTGCCATGTTTGAGTGATAAAATCCACAAGTCAGGGAATGTTCTGTGCAGCATGGAGACGAAAGCTACCCTGCAGGATGGGTACAGGCTCCCCCACTACTTGAAAGTAGAGTGTTCCTAGGAAACCTCTCACAGCAGAAGTGGTGCAAATGGAAAAATGAACCACCATTCCATTTCTACAGAAAAATGAGTGAGCATGCTCAGACACCAAAAGTTCCTTCTCTTTGGCTCTTTCTACAACTCAGGACACAACATCCTCATGGATGCCCAAAATAAATGGAGATAAAGTACAGCAGATGCTCACAGACACAATTCAAAATGCTGGTGGCTGGACACAGAGAGCAATGCCCAGAAAGGAGCTGGTTGGGGTACATACCACCTCTGTAGTGGTTCCCCACAAAGCAGATGCTGAACACAATGTCCACTTTTTGACTTTTTTCATAAGAGAGAAATCCTCTTCAGGTTTCTTTCTGCTACTGGAGCTTGGTAATAACATAGATCTTTCAAAAAATCCAAGTGGGGGACTTGTACATGAAAATTGCTGAGAGGGTAGAAGTTCAGAGTTCCCCCAGACACAGACATCAGCAGGTCCTCTGTGAAAGGCACCTTCCTCAGCAGGTGGAACACGGACTACCTCCTATCCCCAGAAACCTCCTTCGCCTCACTCAGTACAACCCACAAGAGCTCATAGTTATCTCACATCCTCTTTTCTCTCACTCCCAAAATTGAACCCATTGGTAAATCCTGTGAACTCCGTCTTCAATAGGTACCCAGAATAGCATAACCCCTCCTTCCAAGGCCACCACTCTGGTCCACACTGGAGCTCATCTCTTGCCTGACTTCCTGGAAAAACTTCATCATTGACCTTCCTTCCCTATCCTCAACCTGTGTCATCAGTTCTCAACACTGTAGCCAGGATGGCCCAGTGAAACAGGGTCCCATGGAGTCACAGCCTTGCAATGGCTTTCTGTCACCCTGTCACCTCACTGAAGTCATGTCTTAAGCTGTCTCCTGTGGCCATAAAGCTTGCTGATTCTGCTCCTGGATATACGTGGCATGCTCCTGCCCCAGGGCCTTTGCATATGTGTTCCCTTCTGTTTAGAAGGCTCTTGGTGTGATATCACTTACCTTCTTTAGAACTTGGCTCGAGCATCACCTTCCCAGTGAAGTTCCAACTGGCCACTATATGAATAGCAAGCACCACTGTCACCCCCCCCTTCAGTACCCCAGCCCTGTCTCTTGCTTTATATTTCCAGAGCAGTTATCCCAGTCATCAGGCCATCTCACCAAGGGGAAAACGGAGCCCTACTCAGATGGTTTCACCCCGGACTCCCTCTGATTTCCTAGTCCAGAGCCCTGGGGGGAAATGCCACCAGAGCTCTTGCACAGCCACGATGCCTGGGACAATGGGTCCCCTTACAACACCCTAAAGACCATCAGGGAAATGAGCCATAAGAGGAATCCACTTGCACACGAAACCTGGAACCAGACAACTTCCTCGATTCCAGGGGAGCATATACACTTCCTCCCTTCGCCTGATGTGCTCACCTGAAAAAGCTGAGCAGAGAAGCATCCCAGGGTCCACACCTCCCTCTGGTCAAGGTCGTGGGAAACAGAGCTCTCTTCCCTGCACTAGCCACCTGTGATTGAGGTCCGGCATCCCCCGTGCTGGGGCAGAATGGTGCACCTGTCCTCTTTCCTGGAACGTCATGACAAACCAAGCTTTGCTGCACAGTTTTCAGGAAGGAACCTGCAGCAGCAGCCACCACCCAGGATCAGTCTCAGTCTCGCACATCAGGCCTCATGTGGAACTAGAGCTTCGAAGACACTGGTGAGTCATGTGGCCTTGAAACCTAATGGCAGGAGCTGACATTTCAGTTCCAAATGAAAACCGGCCTCTTCCACACAGCACAGGAAAGTGGAGGATTTCTCAGGGGTGCGGCTCTGGAAGAAGCGCTTCTGCCGGCGGAATTCACAGGCACCAGGCAGAGGACACCTGCGATGCCACATCTGAGGAAGCAAGAGGTACACTTGGCAAGAATCCAGAATGTTGCTGGTGGGCACCCACCAAGCCCCCTGCTGAGACGAGGGCTTGAGAACCCAACAGGAAGCAAGTTTCCTATCACATCTGCAGCAGGAGGGCTGGCTGGGGAGCAGGGCCCCGTCCCTGGAGCAAGCTGGCCTGTGCGTCCAGACCGAAGGCCACCACCTTGGCTCACAGTCTCCCAGCTCTGATCTGACTCCCCTGCCAGGCCCACACCTGCTGCCATGGTGACTCCCAACACCCAGAGATGGCTTCCCTCCCCAGCGCAGTGCTACTCACAGAGAAGCCAACTCCAGCCTCAGAAGTGTGTTCAGTGTTCAAAAGGCAGGAACTGGTCCATTTAGGCAGATCAGCCGAGCGCCTCTGTGCGGGGGATACTCAGACCACATCCTCCCTGAACACCAACGCTTCCAAGTTCAGGCTTCAAACCCTCACTCACTGGGCATGGAAAGCCATGTTAGCATGAACACAGCTCTTTCAAATCTCTAGTCTCCCGTTCCTTCAAATCAGAAGCCAAGCTCCAGGCACCACTCCATTTTCCCTTCAGAGAAGTAAGGGAGAAGAGAGAACAAGGCGCTCAGTGTGCACAGCTCACTTCTATCCAAATAGAACTCCGTGTTCTTTCTCATACGGGCAGCCCGACATCGCCCATACTAATGAGAGGGGCCACAAGTTCAGTCCTCATATATATATCTGACCTTGTGTTTTTCCTTTTGGTATTTGGATCTTGAAGTCAATGTCTACATTGCTTAAAATAGTAATAATGATAATGACATGGTCACGTAAAGGTCGGGCTCTCCACAACCAGACAACATGGCTCTGGTTCAGATAAGGATGAAGACACAATCTCTTCACAGGAAGCAAAGCCCAGACCCTCAGGGATTCCCTACACGCCTCACAGGCGATGGGTTCCTTTGCTCCATGGAGTTGTCCAAGTGCAAAGGATGCTGGCGCCCTCCAGGGTTCATTCTGTTTTCATCAATTCCAGGTCAAGTCACAAGGGACTCACCGGTCAGGTTTCAGAGCCCAGAATGGGCCACCAGATGAACAGCCACACACACACCCCCCACCCAGGGAGGGTAGATTTTCTCTGGGAGCACAACAAGCCACTTCCCGAGCTACTCAACAACTCTGTCTCCATTTGCCCTCCTCACCCTGTTAGAGCCCTAGGCCTGTGTTTTTCTTTAAAAAAGATTTTCTAATATTGGAATGTGGTTCACCGAAGAGAAAAACATGAACACCCACAAAGGATTCTTTTAATATTTCAGAAGATTTGCTTCCCATTGTTTAATTAAAACAGGAAATAAAAATGCACATCTCGCCCATTCCACTCCCTTGTACGATTCACAGCGGTGACTTAGAGGAGAGCAGGAAACACAAAAGGAACAGAGGTTCTGATGTCCTGTCATTTCATCATTGAGGTTTTGAAACTCCACACACTCAAAGAAAGAAGCCCAAGCCAGCGTCCTGGCCTGATGACGTGGAGCAGTCTGAACTGGAGTGACAGGGACAGATGGAGAGCTCGTGGAACAGGAATAGAGTGTTGCTGAGGCTGGTGGCACAGAAGAAGGTGCTCTGCCAGCTCGCCACCTGGGCCTTACCTGTCCTCAGCCAGGAAGCTGCTCATAGCCCTGACCTGTCACAGCTGTCACATGAGGGACACACGGTCACCCCTGGAGCCAGCCCTGCCCACACCCTCCTGTTGAACGCACTCCACTCTCCTTCAGGACCCCTGACAGCTCCACCCAGACCAGGAACTGCCCCGCCTGCTGCAAAGCTCCAGGATTCCCCCCTCTTGTCAGAGTGACACTGGCCCAAGGCTTTCATAAATGTGTCGTATTTCTCTCCACTCACCTTCCTACCTGGGCAAACTGTCAGTCACGTATGGATAGAACATGAACCTGCTCTGAGATCTGGGTCTTTCGCTGCAGCCCTCTGAGCACTCCTCCTGCAGTAAATACATCGCCTATGACGGGGGTCATGAAACTAGTATTTACAGAATAATACAGCCCGAATCACCTCATTGTGAGTTGCTCTTCGTTAGGCCAAAAGTCTCTGTGTAAACAGCCTTTCCACAGATATTACCTTCCAGAAGTTTCATGAGGAGAAACAAACTGTGTGGGATAAGCTGACTGACCCAGCATCAGGCAAGCAGTTCCAGAACTCACCCCGGGGTGAAGTCTGCCAAGCCCCTTGCTGCCACCAGCGTGCCTCTATCCAGGAGAATTCCCAGATGGCCTCCTTCTGACTCCACCACCAAAGGAACGATAGAGAAAGTGCGGCACGTCAAAATATCTAGATGACACACTGAGTCAAGCTAGAAAGTCATGCTTTCCTTTTAAATGGTAAAAGCCTACTTTGAATAATTTTGAATTTTCCCTCTTCCTTAATTGTAACTCTTTAGATGAAAACAGGAATCAGTTATGAAACATCACCTTTGACAAATGACAAGACATCATCCATGTCTCTATCTGGCTGCAGAAAGCCACCGAACTCTAGATGGTGGCATTCTACCATGCCCCCAGCCCAAGTGAATAAACCCTATAAGATGAAGGATCCAATTCTATGCTAAAAACACACAAAGAGCAAATCTCATCTTCCTTCTCCAGTACAAGTGACTTCCTAGGAAGCAGGTGTGCAGATGACATTTTGTACGCAGTAAATGAATGAGAAGATGGCATTTCCTGTGCTGTCCCACCTGCAGGGACACTAAGGAACTCTCGCACTGAACCCAGAATGCGGACAGCTGCTTCAGTTTGACTTCATGGCTCAACTAGAGAAAAGAGAAAAGCCCAGGAGGTTTTTGGTTAAAAAGAAGTTTTACCTCCAGTTCTAACATGTAAGTGACATTGCGCCCAATGTACCTGCTGCCTACTCGGAACTCTGACGTCCTGTGACGAGCTGCCTGACTGACTCAGACACTGTTGTTCTAACCTTCGGGTCTCATGGAGCCAGAGTGTAGAAGTGTTGTCAGGTGGGGATGAGAAGGTGCCTCTGACCTAAGGTCGTCACACCTGCTTCCATACCTTCGAGAGGGGGAGACACATACGTGTTTGTTTTTCTCTTTCTTTTGTTCTTTTTTTTCTCTTTTTTGGAAACACATACTTGTTTCTTAAGTAGTAATTATTAACATTCTAAAGTAGACCAATGACTTTCTTTTTTGGAAAAGTGAAATTATCCTTCCAACTCACCTGTTCCTCATGCAACTTGAGTGGGGTCTGGTTTCCCCCAGCTTCCAGGCCCCCACCTGGAGGACGCTCCTGCAGGATCCTGACAGCCCATTACCACCATCCCCTGGGACACGGGGCACAATGCTAAAATCAGGGGATGGCTCTGGAGCTGTTACTACCACACATGTGCCGGGGGAGACAGGAACCTGGAGGACCCTCCAGTGGGATCCTGACAGCCCATTACCACCATCCCTGGGGAACACAGGGGACAATGCTGAAGGTGGGGGATGGCTCTGGGGCTTGTTAGCACCACACCTGTGCCTGGGTGGGGGTAGGCAACAGGAACCTGAAGGACCCTGGTGAACAACACTGACAGCCCATTACCACCAACCCGGCAGACAGGGCACAAAATATTGAAGCTGGGGAATGTTCTGGGGCTTGTTAGCGCCACACCTGTGGGGGGTGGGGAACAGGGAACACCCTGCTGAACTCAGTGTGCTGCTCAAGGTCCATTACCTGCACTGTACCAGGAGACAGAAGGCACCTCACTGAAGCTGTGGGCTGTCTTTACATGCAATCTTCCTGGGGAACACAGGAAACTCTGAAATGTCCACAACCCATCCCACAAAAGCTTGGGTGAGCCCAGCGCCCTGGAGCTCAGGGGACTGGGGGAGAGGGCCAGTTGATGGACATCAGGCAGAAGAGACTTTCAAGGGAAAAAGAAAACCCTTCTAAGTCCCCACGATGAACTCACTTCATGGGCCCTTCAAGGACCCTACCCCAGAGACCCCCAGGCCGGTGTACATACCTCAATATTATCAAAGCCATCTATGAAAAACCCACTGCAAATATCATTCTCAATGGAGAAAAACTAAAAGCTTTTCCGCTAAGGTCTGGAACACGGCAGGGATGTCCGTTATCACCACTGCTATTCAACATAGTACTAGAAGTCCTAGCCTCAGCAATCAGACAACAAAAGGAAATTAAAGGCATCCAAATCAACAAAGAAGAAGTCAAACTATCACTCTTCACAGATGATATGATACTATATGTGGAAAACCCAAAAGACTCCACTCCAAAACTGCTAGAACTTGTACAGGAATTCAGTAAAGTGTCAGGATATAAAATCAATGCACAGAAATCAGTTGCATCTCTCTACACTAACAACAAGACAGAAGAAAGAGAAATTAAGGAGTCAAACCCATTTACAATTGCACCCCAAACCATAAGATACCTAGGAATAAACCTAACCAAAGAGGCTAAGAATCTTTACTCAGAAAGCTATAAAGTACTCATGAAAGAAATTGAGGAAGACACAAAGAAATGGAAAAATGTTCCATTCTCCTGGATTGGAAGAACAAATATTCTGAAAATATCTATGCTACCTAAAGCAATCTACACATTTAATGCAATTCCTATCAAAATACCATCCATTTTTTTTTTCAAAGAAATGGAACAAATAATCCTAAAATTTATAGGGAACCAGAAAATACCTCAAATAGCCAAAGGAATATTGAAAAAGAAAGCCAAAGTTGGTGGCATCACAATTCCAGACGTCAAGCTCTATTACAAAGCTGTCATCATCAAGACAGCATGGTACTGGCACAAAAACAGACACATAGATCAATGGAACAGAATACAGAGCCCAGAAATAGACCCTCAACTCTATGGTCAACTAATCTTTGACAAAGCAGGAAAGAATGTCCAATGGAAAAAAGACAGCCTCTTCAATAAATGGTGCTGGGAAAATTGGACAGCCACATGCAGAAAAATGAAATTGGACCATTTCCTTACACCACACACAAAAATAGACTCAAAATGGATGAAGGACCTCAATGTGAGAAAGGAATCCATCAAAATCCTTGAGGAGAACACAGGCAGCAACCTCTTCGACCTCAGCCGCAGCGACATCTTCCTAGGAACATCACCAAAGGCAAGGGAAGCAAGGGCAAAAATGAACTATTGGGATTTCATCAAGATCAAAAGCTTTTGTGCAGCAAAGGAAACAGTTAACAAAACCAAAAGACAACTGACAGAATGGGAGAAGATATCTACAAACGACATATCAGATAAAGGGCTAGTGTCCAAAATCTATAAAGAACTTATCCAACTCAACACCCAAAGAACAAATAATCCAATCAAGAAATGGGCAGAGGACATGAACAGACATTTCTGCAAAGAGGACATCCAGATGGCCAACAGACACATGAAAAAGTGCTCCACATCACTCGGCATCAGGGAAATACAAATCAAAACCACAATGAGATATCACCTCACACCAGTCAGAATGACTAAAATTAACAAATCAGGAAATGACAGATGCTAGCAAGGATGCAGAGGAAGGAGAACCCTCCTACACTGATAGTGAGAATGCAAGCTGGTGCAACCACTCTGGAAAACAGCATGGAGGTTCCTCAAAATGTTGAAAATAGAACTACCCAGCAATGGCAATACTGGGTATTTACCCTAAAGATACAAACGTAGTGATCCGAAGGGGCACGTGCACCCAAATGTTTATAGCAGCAATGTCCACAATAGCCAAACTATGGAAAGAACCTAGATGTCCACCAACAGATGAATGGATAAAGAAGATGTGGTATATAAACACAATGGAATACTATGCAGCCATCAAAAGAAATGAAATCTTGCCATTTGCGACGATGTGGATGGAACTAGAGGGCATCATGCTTAGTGAAATAAGTCAATCAGAGAAAGACAACTATCATATGATCTCCCTGATATGAGGAAGTGGAGATCCAACATGGGGTGGGGGGGTTAAGTGGGTAGGAGAAGAATCAATGAAACAAGATGGGATTGGGAGGGAGACAAACCATAAGTGACTCTTAATCTCACAAAACAAACTGAAGGTTGCTGGAGGGAGGGGAGTTGGGAGAGGGTGGTGGGGTTATGGACATTGGGGAGGGTATGTGCTATGGTGAGTGCTGTGAAGTCTGTAAACCTGGCGAATCACAGACCTGTACCCTGGGGATAAAAATACATTATAAGTTCATAAAAAATTAAAAAAATTTTAAAAAGACACAATAAAGAAAATTATTAGCATATATTTAAAAAAAAAAAAGAAATGCAATGGTTGGGGTGCCTGGGTGGCTCAGTCATTAAGCCTAGACCTTCAATTCAGGTCAAGTTCCCAGGGTGCTCTGATGGAGCCCTGCATCTGGCTCCTGGCTCAGCGGGAGGCCTGCTTCTCCCTCTCCCATTCCCTCTGCTTGTGTTCCTTCTCTCATTGTGTCTCTGTCAAATAATAAATAAATTCTTAGGGGGGAAAAAAAGGAAACACAATGGTTTCCCACATTTCCAAGGCAATTTTAAGACCCCAAAAATAATGCTCTAAATGGGAGGAGCTTCACCTCCTGGTCTCACCCATGGAGTGGAGAGTGCTTCACAGACCTTCTGATCATCCTTCTAGGATGAGCCCATTTGTGCTGGAAAATACACACATATGCTTGGCTCTCCAGGGAAGCTCCAGGATGAACGAGAACAGCCGCCCTTCTGTGCTGTTGGAGGTGTGAACCAGGAACATTGATTTTTCACTTAAAAAGAAAACATATTGTTATTGTCTACACTAAAGGAACAAAGCACTTCAAACATTTTAGAGAGAAAAGAAGAGAGCTTTATTCAAACCCAAGTCGGGACAGCTGCCTGGGAGACACAATCTTCACAAGGAAGAGAGTGCTTCAGGGGAGGAACATTCGGGGCAGGTTTCTATAATTAGTCTGTTTTGTTTTACATACAGAGTGACACATCATCATGAGGAAGAACATTCCAGAAAGTTACAGACTTTTTCTTATGTTTTCAGTATGTGCAAGTCAGTATGACTTTAATCTTATGGGAGCAGGAGAGGTTCTTTTGTTTTTCTTATCTTTATATTTGCAATAGCATTTTGGGAGGGGGAGTCTCTTTTTCTTCTCAATGGAGATGTACAAAACACGCTTGGGGCAGAAAAAGGCCCATGCTCTGAGGTTTTGCCCAGTCATTTTGAGCTTGATAAAATGTTAAAGGTAGCTTCCCTGGGAGCCCAGGATCCAGGCCCATGGATGGTAAAACACAAAAATTTCCATTATCCTTCTAATTACTACTAAAGAGAGGAATTAGAGACAAAAGTACCTTTCACAATCTTACTAATAGATCAAAGTGATGCCTACAGAAGGTTATCTGTTCCATGGTCAACACAGGTAACAAAAGTATTCCTAGAAGCTGGCCTCTGAAGGAGCAGGAGGCTGGCTGAGGACAAAGCAAAAACTGGCGCCTTGCACCCCCCCCCTTACCCGCTCCCCTCCATATGTGTAGCATTCTTCAGGCACCCCTGACTGCCATAAAACGATAAATAGTTAACTTGCAGAGATCACAATCCTGCAAGGTAGGAGTCTCCCTTGGTTTGCAAATGTCCTTGAGATTTACAACAAAGAAGTTACCTTATCAATAGCCCTAATGTCACCCTCCCCTCCATGAAAAACCGAAGGAGGCAGAGGTAGAAGGAAAAGTAAATAAAGTTAAATTTCTTCTAAACCTAAATCTCATTAACAAGGATGCTTGATAGCAGGAATGTAACATTCCACCAGGAGACTCCCAATTGTCTTTACTTGATAGTAACCAGGCCTTCAATATCCTGATAGTGCTTTTTTCGCATGCGTGGGCTAACCGGCCAGTTCTGCTTCTGTAAGATTGCTTTGTCTGCTTTCACACGCAATCCACTGAGGCCAAGTATGCCTGTTCAAACTATCAATCAATCAGCTCAGCCCCACCTGAAACTTGTTTGTATCTGTCTATAAAAATCCTGCACCGACCCAGCTCCAGACCTCTCGGAGTTATCGGCAACGAGCGGCGCAGAGGTCCAGGTTCGAACCTGCAATAAATGACCCTTGCTGATTGGCTTTGACTCACGTCTCTGGTGGTCTTTTAAGGTGGGGGTAATACTCTATTGGCATTTCAGCCTCCTCCCTTTCTCCTGCCCAAATTTCTGAAGCACACAAATATTTAAAGTCAGAATTTTAGGATCTCCCAACATCTTAGAGATGTCTGGTACCATTCCCTTGGACTACAGAATAAAACAGAGTAGCTCATTGCCACAACACTAAATTTAAACATGAAGTCCTAAATCTTGGATACACTGTCTTAGTTCTTTCCCTGCAGATTAAGTCATAGTCATACCATATAAATACCATGATGGTTGGGAAGTAAGTAGTCGTGGATAAGGGAATAGTTTAGCACTGTTTACAAGCATTGTCTCACTTTGTAGAAGAGGCTGAGCTGAGGGTTTTTAAATACTATTTCAGACCTGTCTTGCACCACATTTTGACATACCGTAAACTGAATCAATTTTAAAAAGATAGTCCTTTCAGTAACTTTAATATCAGAAAAATATTATGTCTCTGTTCTTGGGATCTTTTGAGTATCTTACTCAGAGATCCTCCACACTTCATGATCATGATGGGCAGAGGTGAATAGGACAGCTGAATTCATTCCAGTTGACCACACAACAGTAAAATCCTGAGACCTGAGATGTTTCCAGATTGAGAAGACCAGAGATAAGAGAGAAATAGTACCATGTATGGAATAACAGGGATCTGGAGTCAGTTTGGGGATCCCACTTAGGTTTCTGACACTCAATTCCTCTATGACTCAAATCATCTCTGAGCCCCTGTCTAAGCATCTAGAAAATGTGACTGATAATGTCTACATCCAAGTAAAGACATTTAAGAGAGAGAATTCCATAAAGAGGCGATGTGCTGGCTCTCCAGACAGGTGCTCAGGAAGCCATGATTACTATTGGGGTCTGTTTCTTTCCCAGAACAAAGAACACATGTTGAATCCATATTTCTAAGAGATGACTCCCAAGATGGTTTCCAAGCCTTAAGGAGGGTCGAGAACCTGTTATCGTGTCATATTTCACTCAGAAAGTGTGCTGTTGGACTGGTAAGGACAATACAATAGCACCATCATCATTAGTGCTGTGCAGCTTCCCATTTCCATACGGCCATGTTGTCCCCCTTAGCTCAGGGCCACCAGAAAGGGCAGCCTGGGCGGGGGGCACCATCATCACTAGGAGTGGGAAGCTTCCCATTTCCATACAGCCATGTTGTCCCTCTTAGCTCGAGGCTACCAAAAAGGGCAGATGTGGGTGGGGGGCAAACCAAGGCTGCCAGGTGTGGCTGCGGCAGGCAGAACTCTGACTTAAGGTTCAACTCCTATCTGGTTAATTACACTGCTCTTCACAGACAGAGTGCCATTGTCTGCAAGCTCTGATGTAGGAAAGGATGAGAATTTCCCTTGTGACTCCCTCTCTGACCCATAGGATATGTAGCAAACTTACATTTAATTTTTAAACATTGAGGGACTTCCCAGTTTTCTTTGCATTATGACAATGACTCAATTTCCCTGTGGTCTAAGAATATAATCTAGTTAATTTCAGGCTTTAAAATGTGTAGACTTGCTTCTTGGCCCAACATTTCATCTACTTGGGGAAATATCCTAGGACCACTTAGTAATAATGTATTCTGTACTTAATGTGTAATGTCCCATACATGTCAATAAGTCACATTTGTTACCAATGCTTCATCTGCTTTTTCTATCAGATATTGAGAAAGATATATTAAAATCTTCAAACAATGCTACTCTAGTCAACATTGCATTGGAAAATCTATCAACTGTTATAAGGTAAGAGAAACTAAAAGAATAAAAATTGAGGGGATAATTGTGACTATTCACAGATAATATGAGGGTGCACATAGAAAATATGAAATAGTCTATAAATACGCTATTAGAATTTTAAAAATGGAAAATCTGCAAATCTTAGAACCAAGAAAGCAGCCTGGGGAATGAGATTTCTTATAGAGGGAGGGAGGAACATCATAATAATGTCAGACCTGTCCACAGAGACCTGGCAAGCCATACTGAGGAAACTAAATGAGAAGAACATGCAGCCAAGGATCCCTTATCCAGCAAGGCTGGCATTCAAAGAAGAAATAATACCTATTCTTCTGAAGCTGGTTCAAAAAATAGAAACAGAAGAAATACTTCCAAATTCATTCTATGAGGCATTACCTTGATCCTAAAACCAGGCAAAGACCCCATCAAAAAGGAGAATTACAGAGCGATATCCCTGATGAACATGGGTGCCAAAATACTCAACAAGATCCTAGCCTATAGGATCCAACAGTACGTTAAAAGGATTATCCATCATGACTGGCTGGAATTTATTCCTGGGATGCAAGTGTGTGGTTCAACATTCGCAAATCAATCAACATGATAGGGTGCATTTATAAAAGAAAAGACAAGAGCCATAGGAGCCTCTCAATTAATGCAGTAAAAGCATTTGACAAAATACAGCACCCTTTCCTGATTCAAACTCTTCGGAGGGTAGGCATAGATGAGACATTCCTCACTTTCATAAAATCCATCTATGAACAGCCCACAGCGAATACCATTCTCATTGGGGACAAGCTGAGGGCTTTTCCTTAAGATCAGCAATACAACAGGGGTGGCCACTCTCACCACTGTTGTTCAACATAGGACTAGACGTCCTAGCCTCAGCAATCAGACTACAAAAAGAAAAGGCATTCAAATTGGCAAAGAAGTCAAACTCTCTCTTCCCAGATGACATGATACTTTATGTGGAAAACCTAAAAGACTCCACTCCCAAATTACTAGAAGTCATACAGCAACTCTGTCATGTGGCAGGATACAAAATCAATGCACAGAAATCTGTTGCTTCTCTATACACTAACACTGTAACTGTAGGAAAAGAAATTAGGGAATTGATTCCATTTACAGTAGCACCAAAAACTGTAAGATACCTTGGAATATACCTAACCAAAGAGGTAAAGAATCTATACTCTAGAAACTACAGAACACTTACAAAAGACATGGAGGAAGACACAAAAAGATGGAAAACCATTCCATGCTCATGGATCAGAACAAACATGGCTAAAATGTCTATGCTGCCCAGAGCAATTTACACTTTCAACACCATCCCTATTAAAATACCATTGGCATTTCTCATTGAGCTGGAATAAACCATCCTAAAGCTTGTATGGAACCAGAAAAGACCCATACAGCCAGGGAAATGTTGAAAAAGAAAACCAAAGCTGGGGGCATCACAAGGCCTGACTTCAAGCTATATTCCACAGCTGTGACAGCAGGGTATTCACACAAAAACAGACACATAGATCAATGGAACCAAATAGAGAGCCCAGAAGCCAATCCTCAACTCTATGGTCAACTCATCTTTGACAAAGCAGGAATGAATGTCCAGTGGAAAAAAGGCAGTCTCTCCAATTAATGGTGCTGGGAAAATTGGAGAGCCACATGCAGAAGATTGAAACTCAACCATTCTCTTACATCACACACAAAGATAAACTCAAAATGGATGGAGACCTCAGTGTGAGCCAGGAATCCATCAGAATCCTAGAGAAGAACATAGGCAGTCACCTCTTTGACATCAGCCACAGCAAGTTCTAGACACATCAGCAAAGGCCAGGGAAGCAAAATCAAAAATGAGCTATCGGGACTTCATCAAGATAAAACACTCTGCACATCAAAGGAAACAGTCATCAAAACAAAGAGGCAACCCATGGAATGGGAGGTGTTTGGAAATGACATGTCACATAAAGGGCTGGTATCCCAGATCTATAAGGAACTTCTCATTGTGCAGAAGCAAAGAGCGAGGCCCAGAGAGGGGAGGCAAACGGCTCCAGTCACAGGACTGGTCAGCAGAGGGGCTGGGAGGACAGCCCTCCTGAGCCACCATTAGCCCAGCCAGGGACTCCCCAAGCCCTGAGCGAGCCCTCCCCTGCCTGCCCAGTCACACACTGGCCCCTGAGCTGGATGACAGACTGTTCTGCGTGGCTCTGAGGGTGTTGCTGGCTGACTAGGAGAGGGAGTCCAACTGGCGGGACAAGCTGTAGCTACAGGACAGAGTGACATGTCTGAGCTAGCAGGAGCCACACTCTGGTCTCCCTCCTGGAGCCTGGCAGGGAGCTGGAGTCTGGGTGCCCAGGGGTTGGCACACAACAGGGTCTGTGCTGACCAGGGAGCCATGGCATCCAGGGAGAGTTCATTCTGCTCTCCCAGCCCCTGTCCCACATAACCTCTCCCCACTGTGGGGCTCTAGGCCCTGAATCAGGCCCCATAGGGCTGACTCAGCTGCATCTTGTAATGAGCGTGCCGCCCCTGGAGCAGCTGGATTTCCTGGGGCTGGAAGGAGGACTGGCTGCAGATAAGGACTGGGCTGAGGGATGTTGGACCTTGTAGAAGGTGAAGGGTGGGGCAGGGGCTGAGCCCTGGGGCCATTGCTCATGTCTAAAAGGAGCTGAAATCCCTGAATACCCATGGGGTCTCTCATTACCGTAACAACACCCTGCTAGGGCAACCTGGTGGTGGGCCCCTCCTCCCCAGCCTCCTTCCCACACCTCTGTCCCAGGGTCCTAGCAGGAAGATGAAGAAGGAGGAGAGGAGAAGGGGTATGGGGTGGACTGCTCTTCCCCCTGACTTGAGTCGGCCTCCACTGCTGCCTCCAGGTCCTCTGGACCAGCCCTGCATTTAGCTGGATCCTGGGAGGCAGTCTGCATTCCCAGCCAGCTGGGTGGGGGGTATTCAGTGACCTTTGTGTCCCCAGATGTCCAACCCACCTGGCCTTGCACCCTGAGGCTTGCTGCCCAGGATGATAATGGTTCCAGGGCTAAGTGGACTTTGGGGCCACAGAGCCCTTGGCGGTATTAAGGAAACACGGGAGTCTGGTCAGGTGCGGAGTCATGGGTGTCATGCACGTCCGCCATGGGACTGGGTCATGGTACAGGTGCTATGTGCAGGTCCCCTGTGCACACCGGGCCCTCTCAGGAGGGAGGAGTAGCCAAATTCAAACATTTTCATGTCCAACCCTCAGAGACAGTTGGGAACTTAGGGTCAAGAAAGGCAGGGACTCACCCAGGACAAATGAGGGCTACAGAGTCCAAGAAGTGGGGCTGCTCTCTAGTCCCAGGCCAGCCCCAACCCTCCCGTGAAGTTCGCTTTGGGGGTGAGAGCCCCTCAGATCCTCGGGGATAGCTTACCCACCCCGTCCCATGTGGGGACATGACCTTGGGCATCCCCAGACAAGTAGAGGCGTGTGTGTGCTTGCACACACACACACACACACACACACACACACACACCACTATGACTGCCTAGTTTGGGGTCTGAAGGGGAAGACACCCTGGGAGCCAGTTGGGTGACAAGGGGGGAAGAAGAAAGAGGTGGAGACAGCTGGGCCATGAGGCAGGGGCATCAGGACCCCTGGCAAGAACCCAGATCCATAGCATGGGGTCAGGAGACAGGCCAGGCTGATAGGTGGTCCCCAAGGGAGACCAGAGGGGATTGCCAGGGCACTGGGAGAGGACAGGGTCTGGTGTCTGGTGTCCATCACAATCCTGGGCTACTGGAAGTAGGAAGAGATACCCCCCCAAAGTCCAGATGGGGTTACATCACAAAAGGCCTCAGCCTACTCTTCTGTCAATAGGGCCATAGAGATGGGGTGTCCCTAAGGTCCCACAAGCTTGTGGAAAAGTCTGTTGACCTTGGATCTTCACCCCTGACCTACTGTGCTTCCAGTCCTGGGAAAATGCTTTGTACTCCCTCGAGGTCCTTCTGAGCAGAGGACAGCCTGTGGGCTAGGGGGCCTGATGACCTGGGTTTGCAGAACATGGCAGAGCACTGGACCACTGATCTAGGGAACAAGGTCAGGACCCTCCTTGTTGCAGCCCCAAGGTCCCCATTTGGAAGAGGCTCCAGACTCGGTGCTTTGGTCAGGGTGAGGAGGACTTAGGAAGAACCAAGCACCAGCACAGGAGAGGGAAACGGGGAGAAGGTGGGCTTCTGAGGTTTCTCATATCGCCCCCAGAGCTCCCAGGTCCTGCTCCTGGGGGACACACAGAGAAGACAGAGACAGAGAATAAACACAAGAGAGGGAACCAGAAGAAGTTACAGACTTTCTTCAATAGGGCTGGAAACAACTTCCCAACATTTTGCTCCATTCTATTCCTTAGAGCACAGTCACACAGGCCATCCACACTGGAGGGGACAGAATTCCACAGGGATGTGTGACCAGGATTCGGGAATGCCAGGAACCGCTGTGGGGACTGCCCAGCGCCAGTGCATGGGCACCGACGAGGCCCTGGGATTGGGCCTAAACCTAATGGGAGCCCCTGGAAGTCTGTGTCGCCAGGGGACAAGTTTGCAATCAGTTCACTGTAACCTTCCCAGCAGGAGGAGGGTGGCTTTGCCTGACCCCAGAGCAGGCCCAGGCCCCTATGAGCAGTGTTCTATGCCCCACCCAGCCCCCCATTCATCCTTGCATTGCCACGTGCATGTCCCAGCCTCCTATGATAACAGGAACATATGTAGAGGTCCTATCCCTGATAGTGTTCCTAGAAGTAGCAGCCAGAAGACCACACTATGCAGATGGGGAGGCTAGGGAGGCCCTGAGAGGCACAGGCTCTGTCCAGGGTCACAGTCCTGGGCAGGAGCAGGAGCCCAGTCTGAAACCAGCTCTGTGTCCTCACAGCGGGGACACCATCCACACGCAGGCCTTGCAGGGGCTGTGGATAGGCTGAGTGGGTGTCGCTGTATGGACAGAGCATGGGGTAGAGGGTGAGCATTGAGCAGCTGGGGGAAGGGAGCCCTGAAGGGACCCTGGTGTGAGGAGGAAGTCAGGTAAGTGGTCCCCAGGAAGCAGTGACCTCACTTCCCTGACAACAGAGCCCAAAAGAATTTGGAACCCAGGTAACCAGGCACCCACATTCCAGACACAGTCCCCTGCCCAGCTCATTTTGTTGGGTATCTTCTAAAGGAGAACATGTTTGTGTGTTGCATCCCAAAGTCCGGAGGCTGCAGGCCAAGGAAAGCACACCCTGTAAACACTTTCCCTCGCTGGGGATGTCATAGCAGCACTCCCCACATCTCTGGTTTGGCCAAAAGTACAGAAAGGTGACACCATGAGGCTCAGAGCCAGCCCCCAGCCCCATATGCTCTGATCCGACCTATGCAACCCCAGGTCCCCTTCCCATGCGTGTGTGTGTAAAGAAGGGTCATGTGGGGTGCACCCACCCCATTCAAGAGCAGAGATCAGATGCCTGGTGGGCAGGTCATGTTCACACCCCAGGTCAAGGCTGGCTGGGTGGGACAGGGTGTGGGGGGCTGCAAGCTTCAATGCGGGGTTTATCCTGTGTCCTGCCGGTATGGGTTCCTCTCCCAGGTGTGGGCCTGTGCACGCACAGGTCTGTGTGATCTTGGAGCAGCAGGGGGACTGGGCAGGAGGACAGTGAGGATGGCCAGGCAGGGCTGTGACGTATCCAGGCTGGTTACCGGTCCCTGGCTTTGCAAAACACCAGGGATGCTGAAACAGGGAGGAGGCTGGTGGACACCAGCTCCATCTCCCTGACACAGGGAGTGACCGTAGGGGGTCTTTCCAGGAGCTGGGACTGGGGACTGCCTGGGAAGGCCTCTGACACTGCCCAGACCACTGTCCCTGCTGGTACCACACCGAACTGTGGTCCAGCACGTGGAAGGCCAAGCCCAAGCATGAGAAGGCCAGAGCTGGGTGTATGTGGGTGTCTGGGGATGGGACAGAGCTAGGCCCTACAGGCAGAAGACCCCAGAGGCAGGTATAGGGCCAGGAGCAAGGACTGGGCTCAGAGCACCCAGCAGGTGGACTGCTGGGGAGATGTCCCGGTAAGGGCTCCTTCCTGGCTGTAGCTTCTCTGGGAGGCCCTGGGCTGAGCTCTATCTCTGCAAAGGCACGTAAACATGTTCTTTGCTCCAGGATCTCCAAAAAAATGAGCTGGGTGGGGGGCTGTCTCTGGAGTGTGGGGGCCTGGATACCTGGGTCTAACTCTGAAGAGCCAGAGTGGGCCCCAACTTCATCCACAGTTACAGACGGGGGGATGGTGCCTGGAGAGACTTCAGCAGGAGACCAGGAGCCAGCAGGTGACCTGCCCACAGAAAGCCTGACGCTGTCCCAGAAGAGCTGGCACTGCCCCTGCCCCAGCTCCTGCTACAATTCCTGCTCCTGTCCTGCCCCTGCCTGCACCTGCCCCACCCCAGCTCCTGCTGCAATTCCTGCTCCTGTCCTGCCCCTGCCTGCACCTGCCCCACCCCAGCCCCTGCTCCTGTCCCTGCCCCTGTCCCTGCTAGAGCCGCTCCCCCTTCCCCTGCCGCAACCTGTGCTCCTGCTCTTGCATCTGTCCCAGCTCCCGTCCCTGCCCCGTTTCAACCCCTGCCCTGACTCCTGCTCTTGCGGGGCTCCCAGAGCCACATCCAGAGCCCACAGCCCTGCTGCTCCTTGTACAACTGTCCCTTGTTCTATCCCCAAACCCAACGGCCTGCAGCAATGTATTGTCCCCTACCTGATACATATTAACTGTTATTTTATCTCTCCATGTTCTGTGTACTGTTTATTATTTGTTTTCAATAAAATTACTTATTTTCACTTGAACACGTGACAAGCGTTAAGCACATTCCCAACACTATGCCACCACACCACAGAATATCGCAGCAGCAGGAGAACCTCTCCTTCCCGAAAGAAGACCCTGAACCCAAAGCCCTCCCTGCGCATTTCTCCTCCAGCCTGGCCTCCCGCAACCCCTAAGCTGCTTTCTCTCTCTGTTCCTTTACCTGTTCTGGAAGTTTCTGGCCTGTTCTGGCCCATACAGAAACCAGAGAAAAGCAGAAAGCTGGAAGACACACCACAGAGGGCAAACGCATCGCTCATAACCCAAGGCCAGAGAAAAAGTTTCACCTGACTGTGCTCCAAACCAGGTTCCACAGGGACAGAGACAAAACATGTGCAAGTCCAGGGGGGAGGTTAGGCACGTGGGGAGTATGTGTCAGAGATGCGGGAGCTCCCGGGAAAGGACTCTGGAAAAGGAATTCCTATGGAGGCAGGTCTTGTCACCCTCAGAAGCAGGTGTCTGGTCTGGGGACCGGCAGCCCTGGGGAGAATGTGAAGAACCAGAGGTCCAATGCAGGTCCCCTGGAGAGAAGGGTGATGGGCACTGCTGTCTGGGAGAACAGTGAACAGCACCCATCCCAGGCCTTAGGGGCACCCATCACCTAGCAGTGCTTGGCCTTAGACTCGGCCCCAGAAACTCTGGCATGATTTTTCACAGATGCACTGTCAGGAGTGTGCAGCAGAGCGGTGGTGGAGAGAGCAGAGAATGCAACCATGCTCATGCCCAAGGAGATGGATGGGATCCATGGTCTCAGTCCTCATGATAGAACGTCCTGGAGCTACTGTCCCAGTGTCGTCCAGGCACAGGATCCGGGAAGCCCCTCCCGAGACCCCCCTTCCCGCCACCCTGCTCCTGGGAACATTCAGAATTGTTTGAGGAGATGGAGAGGATCCAGGGGACAGCAGGGCCAAGAAGAAGGAATGTTATCACTGGGAGGACAGAGGGATGTGCCCTGAGCCACCATCCAGGGCCCAGGTTGTGATGCCCTCAGACCACACCCTAAATAATGTCTCCTGATGTAGGGACCCAACTTCTGTGCTTTCACTGCCTCCCTCCCTACCTCATTTATTCACTCTCTCATTCAATACCCGCCTCCTTCCCCTCTGCCCCTCCCTTCCCTCCCCCACTCCATCACCCTCCCTGACTCCCTCCCATCCCTCTTTCCCCTTCCTCCTCCTCCTCTCTCCCTCTCATCCTCCCTCACACCCACCCTGGCATTCTCCTTCTCTCCCCTCACTTTCTCCCTCAATCCCTCCCCCCCACATCAATCCCTCCCCCTTCCCCTCCCTTCCTCCCCTCTTTTCCCTCCCTCCCTCCACTCCCTCCCTCCCTCATGCCTTCCTTCATTCAGCAGAAGGTCTGGGGTCCCTGCTCTGTACTGAGCATTGGGGCTTCATCAGTGAGTAACCCCGCAACCCACGTGGTCATGTCCATTGTGGGAGGTGATGGGAGGGGGGCTAGCAGTGGTGATGAGCACCAGGAATCTGCTCCCAAAAACAGAGGCCGGTTGCACAAAGAAAAGAATGGAGGGACCCATGCTTAGCACTTCCTCTAGAAAAATCTAGTTCTTAAAAGTGATGAAAACTAAATATATCTTAGACTTCATGCGATGTGTCAACTGGGGGGCTTGTGACAACTTTTCTGTCCAAATGACAGCATTTCAGCCAACATCTCCAGGGCCTCCGAATTTTCCCAAGGGTCTCTGTGATCCTCTAACTCTTCCATTGACCTCCTGGGGAAGCTCTGTCCTGTCGTCCTCCTTGTCTCCTGCCTTTTCTGTGATGCTTCTGTAGTCTCCCCTTCCCCCACCAGGGCCACCCTCGTCAGGATTCCCATGCCCCTGGCCCGGTGCCCACATCCCACACTGGGCTCCATGAGCCCTATGTTTTGTGCAAGGCCTGTGCGCTCCCTCCGGGGTCACCTGGCATCTCCCTTGCAGCGGCCTGCATCTCCCTGCACTGGGTCTCCTCTGACGAGTCTGTGAGGCCTGCCTGCACCCATGTCATTGGCATGGAAGCGCAAGTGCAGAAGCTCCAGAAAACCTGCTCCCAGTCCCAGTGTGTGGATCCTGGGCCAAGAGTGGTCCCTGAGCAGAGAAGGAGTTGGGCCCAGGGAACCTGAGGAAGGACGTGGCACAATGAGCCCCCAGGAGGAGAGTGAGCATCGTGGAAGTCTGGTGCTCAGGCCTGCTGGGAGACCACATCCCACCTACTAGATCTGTCCCCCAGGGCTGGAGGTCGCTGGGGTATCCACCCTCCCAGGCTGCAGGCTGGCAGTGACTGGCAGGGAGGGGCACGGCTGGTGTAGGAGAGAGCCCTCAGGCAGAGAAGAGGGGGCAGGCCCTCCCCCAGCAGCAGGTGCACTGGGGTGGACTAGGTTGGGGGGCATCAGTGGACAGCAGTGTCTGCAGCTGGGGTCTCCACACAGGCCTTCTCCTGAGGCTCAGCACAAGCTTCTCTGGATGGCCTGTGCCCCCAAACACAAAGTCTGGCCTGGGACCTTCCCTCAAACTCCAACTGCCAATCCTTTGTACTCAGCTCATGCGCAAGAAATGGCCAGTAGTTGAGGTGGTGGTGGGCGCACAGAGATGTGATTTTTCTGGCCCATGCTCTAACATTGCTGGCATTTTAAAGATGTCAGGGCTTTGATTCAAAAATGGTAGAATGCTGGGGACCCCAGACAGCTTTCTGGAAACCTGCCTCTGTGCCTTGCAACCCTCTCATCCCATCAGCTCTTCTCAGAAGCCCTCCAGGCCACAGACCCATGGTCTCTGGTCCTCGGACAGCCCAGACGATGTGCCTTCAAACAGCGATCCAGGTGGGCCAGCAGGACACACTGCAGATTCCAGCTAATCCCCTCCCAGAAAGTGAGGGTGCTGCTGGACGAGCTATCTGGAAACAGTCAGGTCCAGGTCCCAGGAAGACATCAGAGGCTCAGGAGAAACTGAGGAGCATCTGAAGGTCAGGTATGGACAGTGGGAATCTCAGGTGGTTTTGCCTGGGGGCAGCTCCCATCCCCCTAAAACCTGTGATGGCTCCACCACGGGATGGGGAAGGGACCATGCCTGGAGGACCGGCAGCTCCACTGTCAGAGGTCACCAACTCGATCTGTGCACAGGTGGGGAAACCCAGCCACACCCCACAGAATTTCTGGGAAGAGTAGCCATCTCAGTGGCAGCCGACCTGGGAGGTCACCTTCAGCTCCCTGAGGTGGGATCAAGGCACAGACTGGCACACTAGCCAGAAACGGAAGAAGAAGAAGCAGTTCTCCATTTCAATAGTTTCTGAATCACCGGTTTGTTCCTATGGTTAGCGTACTATGTGGGGCCTTGAAAATGTGTTCCTCATGTTCTCTGCTGGAGAGGCGCTTGAAAAATCTCTGGTTTATAGGTAAAACCATCCAGAATTGACCTTGGTTGGCACAACCATCATGCTGGGAAAAGTATATAGAGTTTTGCCCAAATACTAAAAATAGAACTCCTGTATGATCCCACTACTGGGTAGACATTTGCGGGAAATGAAGTCAGTTTCTCAAAGGAAGATCCCAACACTCTCACCCAATGTCCTGGGGGAGGGGCGGGCACCCTTAGCAACAGGGCACCCGTGTGGGAAGTCGTAGGCAACCCTCCCCCGGAGGCAGGTGCCTCCCTGGACAAAGGGCTGCCCCAGGGCTGGGCCGTCTCCACAGCAGCGCACCCAATGTCCTGGATACTAGGAGGAGATGGAGTACAGCACCAGGCCAGTGAGCGTCAGGACACACTGCCCAAATATGGCACTGTGGCAAATTAAATACAGAAACTGAGAGAACTGTGCATAGAGCAGAAGCAGGAAGGCCCCTCTGAAGCTCAGCAGTCAGCCCTCCTTCCCTGAAGCAGGTCAGATGGAATACTACTCCCCTGGGGAATTTCTCTCCCCAGACTGCAGGGAGGACATGCTGATCACCTAAGTCAAGGAATTTAGGGCCACAAAGGCTGTAGGAACAAACCTGGTTAAACTAATCTTTATCTTCCTAGTTACTTTTTTACCATTTACCAGCCCTAGCTCAAACTCCTGTGTCTCAATTCTTCATGCATTGATTTGTTTCTTTGCCTAAAACATAGAACTGTCTGCTCCAATCGCCTCTGCTGGTATCCATGTTCCTGGGAGGCTCCCACCAGAAAAGTTAATACACTCTGCCAGCTTTTCTCCTGTTCATCTGTCTTTGTCAGTTTCCAGACCCAGCAGAGACCTTAAGAGGAGTCAAAGAAAACTTTCCTCTCTTGTAGCCCTGGGCCAGGGGTGGTGGTAGGGGGAGTCAGAAAAACCCATCCCGTCTTCCTGACCTTGGTCAAAGCCACCCCCTGCTGGGAAACAGCACAGGGCTGCGGGTGGCTGGGGGAGCCCTGGAGAGTCAGGTGGAACATGTAGGAAGCTCCCTGACCCCCAGCCAGGGGACATGGCCCCACTGACAAGTCCAGGGTGTGATGATGAATATTATAATGGAAGCTTCCCGAATATCAGAACTTCCCCATCCCAGGCTTCATTATTGATGCTCATTGTGGTTGCTGCTGTTGGCTTAGTGGCTTTTCTGAGCTAACTTTGTCTAGTCTGTGTTCTGTGCTGTGTGTGGCCACTGAACCCCCTGTTAACTTCTGGTCAGCTGCTAACTTCGTGGTCAGCCAGGGGCTGGGCAGAGGGGTCACCCGTGTTTCCGAGTTATGTTTACAGACTGGAGGGCCCCACAGCCTCCTCCTCAGGCTCAAATAGTCTGCTTGAGCGGCTCACGGAACTCAGGGAAATACATTACTTACTAGACGATCTGTTCATTCAGAGGACGCAACTCAGGACCAGGCAGCTGGAAGCGATGAGCAGGGCAAGGTGTGTAGCAGAGGCTCAGAGCTCCCCTACTCTCGGAGGGAAAAAGGCCTTTACCCACCTGCACTCTGACCTTCATCTGTACTTCCAAACTGATGACGTCCCTCCTTCCAGCTCATCTGTTAACTCAAGTCAAAAACCTGGCAGGCACCAGAACGACCCCTCAAATAATAGCCACTGCCTAACACCAGCAAGACACCAGCAAGATCCGAAGACAATGATTGACTGCAACATTACTGACCTCCTACACCTGCCCACCGACCTTTGTCCTAGATTTTCGTCTTATAAAAGCCCAGGAGTGTTTTCAGCACCTTGAGACCATGCCAGTCCTCTACCTTCTGGTGTCCACTGCACTAAAATACATTCCTTTCTCGTGTCACCACCACTCGTCTCTCTGCCTTTGGATCTGGGACACTGTGGACAGTGCAATGTAGCAAATCAAATCCCAGTCCTGCCCCTCCCCAGGGTTCACCACCCCTGCTGCTCTCGCTGCAGTTCTGCTGTGGCTTAGTGACAGTTCTCAACTGATTTTGTCGAATCTGTATCCCTCGTCATGTGTGGCCACGGAAGTGTCTGGTCTGTGAATGTAGTGGTCAGCTGTTGACTGGGTGAGATTTCCTTAAACATCTGGAAACTTCCCTCCTTCTGGGAGAGAAAAAAAAAACCTTCTGGTCCTTGCAGATGGGGAGGAGGGCTCTGGGTGCGTGGGTGTTGGGATGCACCTTCAGCACCAGCCAGGCCTCCTAGCACCCTGCCTTGGCCTTCGCTTTCTACTTGCCAAGTCTGACAATCGCCAGAGGGCAGAGCCTAGGGCCTTCTCAGGTCGGTCCTGAGCAGACACCCAGCCCACGCATGCAGTGTCCCAGGGCTCGGGAATAAGTCAGAGCTTCCAGGCCCTTCCTCCCTAAAGCTCCTCATCACTCAGCCTTTCTTCCAGTGATTCTGCTTGGTTTCTCTTTGCCCCAACTCTTATCCATAGCCTTAGGCAGCAGAGACTCTCATACGCCTTTAAATGGTTTGGACCCCGAATGTCCTCCAGTAGCCACCTCACTACTGGGAGAGTTGGTGGAAAGCAACAAGTCACAGAGGAATCCAAGGGTCTGGACTAGGTGTGTCCCTCTCCTGAGGTGGGGACATCTGTGAGAAGAGCAGGTGGCCAGCTGGTGGGGGAGGGGTGCAGGCACCTGATGTGGACAGGACAGATGGGGTAGGTAAGGCCGAGCCCCCCAGGGTATGTTCCTGCATCTGGGCTGAACTAGTCTTCTAAGCTGCAGATTGGTTGGGATCATCTTCAGGCTGAGGAGGAAAATGAGGGGAGCAGAGAGGACTGAGGAGGCTCGGCTTAGACAGGAAAGAGCTGAGCCAATTCTTTGGGGGAAAAGTGTGTCAGTTCCAGGCTCATGTGGACAGAACTTGGGCCTACTGTGCTCTGTGAAATAAGCTAGTCCCTAAACGACTGATACTGGAGGAGGCCACTAGTGAGGGACAGAGAGCGCTCCAGCTCATAGAGGTCGAAGGAGCTGCTGGGGGCCGGGGCTGGGGAGGGGAATGGCGATTCGGGTCTCCTGGGCAGAGGTTCAGCTTGGGATGATGAAGAAGTGGTGGTGATGGACGGAGGTGGCAGGTGCAGAACAGTGAGTGTATTTATCGCCACTGAATTGGACCCTGAAATGTGCTTAACGATATCAGTTGTACATCAGTCACAGCACAATAGGAAAGAAGTGAGGCAGGAGGACGGATGGCGTGAGTCAGGAGGACAGGGCCATCGCAAGTCCCAGGAGGGCAGGGATCCTGTTTCTTAGTTCTCACTCATACTCTGTGCCTTGTTGGAGCTCACAGCTGGCATTCAGTGAATGCTCGGTAAGACTCCATGCAGGCAGATTGAGGGCACAAGTGCAGACCCACCGGTGGGCGCTGAGGAATCTCAATGGGACATGCATCCAGACTGAGTGAGTGTCCACATTTCACAAGCACCAGCACAGAAATAGCCATTTAAAACCAAGGCAGGTGACCATAAGCTGTATTACAAAGCTGTGATCATCAAGACAGTATGGTATCAGCACAAAAACAGATGCATAGATCAATGGAACAGAATAGAGAACCCAGAAATGGACCCTCAACTTTATGGTCAACTAATCTTCAACAAAGCAGGAAAGAATGTCCAATGGAAAAAAGACTGTCTCCTCAGTAAATGGTGCTGGGAACACAGGACAGGCACATGCAGAAGAATGAAACTGGACCATTTCCTTACCCTGTATACAAAAATAGAATCCAAATGGATGAAAGACCTCAAGGTGAGACAGGAATCCATCCAAATCCTTGAGAAGAACTCAGGCAGGAACCTCTTTGACCTCAGCCACAGCAATTTCTTGCTAGACATGTCTCCAAGGCAAGGGAAACAAAAGCAAAAATGAACTATTGGGATTTCATCAAGATAGCAAGCTTTAAACACAGCAAATGAAACAGTCAACAAAACCAAAAGACAACAAAAAGGAGAGAAGATATTTTCAAATGACATATCAGATAAAGGGCTCATATCCAAAATCTAGAGAGAACTTACCAAACTCAACACCCACAGAACAAATAATTCAATCAAGAGATAGGGCGAAGACATGAACAGACATTTCTCCAAAGAAGACATCCAAATGGCCAACAGACATATAAAAACGTGCTCAGCAGCCCTCAACATGAGGAAATACAAGTTGAAACTATGAGGTACCACCTCACACCAGTTAGAATTGATGAGGGAGCAGGAGGCTGGCTGAGGACAAAGCAAAAGCTCCATCAGCTCCCCTCGGTAATATGCATCACATTCCTCAGGCACCCCTGATTGCCCTAAAAGAAAAACAAATAGTTAACTTGTAGAGATCACAATCTTGCAAGGCAGGAGTCTCCCTTGGTTTACAAATGTCCTTGAGATTTACAACAAAGAAGTTACCTTATCAATAGCCCAATTTCCAGAGGCACATAACTCAGTTCCTCAAGCCCTAATGTCACCCTCCCCTCCATAAACAGGGGTAGAAGGAAAAGTAAATCAAGTTAAATTTCTTCTAAACCTAAATCTCACTAACAAGGATGCTTGATAGCAAGAATGTGACATTCCAGCAGGAGACTCCCAATTGTCTTTATGTTAGTGTCTCATTAGAGGGAAAGCGGCCTTGGCTTGATAGTAACCAGGCCTTCAATATCCTGACAGTCTTCTTTACCCCAATAGCCCTTCTGAATACCCCTTTGTCCTCACCTACCCAACTCCTGTGTATATAACCAGCCACTCATCACATCCCCGGAGCAGCAGCTCTTTCTGCCCATGTGTCCTGTCCCCGTGCTTTAATAAACCACCATTTTGCACCAAAGATGTCTCAAGAATTCTTTCTTGGTCATCGGCTCTGGACCTCACCCCACCGAACCTCTCCTAGATTCTAGAACTTTATCAGAATGGCTAAAATTAACAAGACAGGAAACAACAAGTGTTGGCAAGGTTGTGGAGAAAAGAGAACTTTCCTACGCTGTTGGCAGGAATGCAAGCTGGAGCAGCCACTCTGGAAAACAGTGTGGATCTTCCTCAATGAATTGAAAATAGAGCTACCCTATGGCCCAGCAATTGCACGCCTGGATAATTACCCAGTGATACAGATGTAGTGAAAAGAAGGGCCACCTGCACCCCAATATTCATAGCAGCAATGTCCACAACAGCCACACTGTGGAAAGAGCTTAGATGTCCTTCAACAAACGAATGGATAAAGAAGATACGGTCCATATATACAGTGGAACATTCCTCAGCCATCAGAAGGGATGAATCCCCACCATTTGCATCGACACGGATGGAACTAGAGGAGATTAGGCTGAATGAAGTAAGTCAAGCGGAGAAAGACAATTATCATATGGTTTCACTCATACATGGAACATAAAGAATAGTGTGGAGGACCATAGGGAAAGGGAGGGAAAACTGAATGAGAAGAAATCAGAGAGGGAGACATACCATGAGAGACTCTGGACTCTGGGAACCAAACTGAGGGTCACAGAAGGGAGGGGGTTGGGGGATGGGGTGGCTGGCTGGCAGGTATTAGGGAGGGCACGTGCTGTGATGAGCGCTGGGTGTTACAGGCAACTAATGAATCACTGAACACATTAAAATCTACTGATGTACTACATATTGGCAAAGAATTTAAACTTTAAAAATTAAATTAAATTAAAAAATAAAACCAAGGCAGAAACCATACATAACCCAGAGGGCTCCGTGCTCCTGGAGGCTGAGCTACTGGCCACGGTGGTCAAGGGACTGGGGATCTGACAGGTAGCTCTGCACAGCCCTCACCCCCAAGCCCCATGGCCATGGCAAGGTGCAGGGACTGGGAGGGAAGACCCGGCCAGAGGCCATCCTGGCTCAGGGCTGCTGCAAGACCACTCCCAACCACCAGGCAGTGTCTGTCTAGAACCAGGGAGGAAACCTTTTCCTCGATTGTTCTTTTTAAAGATGGTTGCTCAGTCTTGACACAGAAAAACATCTGCCATAAACTTGAGCCGTTCACAGCTGCAAATGACCCAGAAGTTATCAGATCATAGTGGCCACAAAGAGAAGACCTTGTGTCCCCAGGTGGGCCTCCTGTGTGCGGGTGCAGCTGGTGCCCTGGACATGTCCGTGTGCGCAGGGCTGGGCTCCACAGTCTCGCTCAAGGGGACAGGAGTAGGAACCTGCTCTGACAGCTCTGCTCAAGACAGCACCCTACGAAGGAGACAGGACAGCCCCTCATGAGTCCCGGATGTCCAGCTAATTCTTGGGCATGGCCTGAATCGCAGCTTCTTCATGGCGGGGTGGGGTGCGTGGAGGGCAGCCTGGCTGCTGTGGGTCCCACAGGTCCTCCGGGGATAGCTGGGCTTATGGCCCAGCAGGTACCTGTTCAATGGCTCTCGTCACACCACACAACCTCAATCCCCTCGGCCAGGTCGACCCCCATCGCCTGGTGACAGGCCAAGGTCAGTTGGTAAACCTCCACCACCAACCCCCCCCCAAAAGGGCCCCATGTAGTAAATGTTGTCCTGGTCTCTGGGGGTATGGGCCTGGGACAGTGGCCAACACTGGTAGCTGAAGTCTTCACGGGACACCCGATGGAAACTGGGGTGCAGGGTGCCAAAGAGGGGGGACAGGATCTCCACACCCACACAGTCCCAGAACTTCATGTTCACATCCGCACACACCAGGTCGTCCACCTCACTGAGGAAGCGCTGCTTACAGAGGCAGCTGACCATCACCATGCACTGCACGGACATCCTGTAGTGCGGCACACCGGGGACCTCGAGGACCACCACCCTCCAGCCCTCCCAGGGGGTGAGGGCACATGGGCCTGGCAGCCCACTGGTTCGTGAAGACCTAGCAGGTGACCCTGTGTCCCACCATGATGGGCTTCTGTGCCTTCTGCAGGAACAGGTCCAAGAAGACCACCTACCCTCAGGGACAAGGGACAAGGCTAGAGGTCACTGTCAGAGGCTGGCGGCAGGACCCCAGAGCTGGGGCCCATGGACGTGTGCACCTTCTTCACAGGGGCAGGTCCTGTGCTGCTTTAAGCAAAAGCCACTCTCCCAGCCTGTCCCAAGCAAGTCTACTCATGGGGCCTCCCTACCTTCTGCTCCCAGAGATGGGGGCCATCGGCACCCCATCATACAAAGGGTAGCCTGAGGCTTCAGAGTCAGGAAACCAACCCCATAGTCAGCATGCTGGAGCCAGGAACACTCTCCCTATGCCAAGTTCCCAGGCAAACCCTGCAGGTGCCCTCCCCTGGCCAAGCCCCTGCCAGGAGAGGAGCACCTTTGGGCACAGCCCTCCTTTCTGTGGCCTACAAACTGGCTAGCATCAGCACGGCTGGCCTCCTGCCCCACTTGGCTTGGAGTGGGCTGTCGCAGAGCTGTCTCCACCCCCATAGGGCCCTCCCATGAAGGCTACAGGGCCTCTTGCTGACAAGGTCCATCAGTCAACCACTGCTATTCCTAGGGCCACCCTCAAACTCCCCCAGATCAGAAACCAGGTCCAGCACATGGGCAGGGAAGGGGAAGGAGGACCGCTGGAAGAAGAGGGGGCTTGCTTTGGCCGCAGCCATGAATCCGAGGGTGGAAGCTTCCAGGTCCAGGTGTACATCTCCCCAGCCCCAAGAAGTTGGAAGTCTTGTCTCTCTGAGGGGACTGCCTGTGGGGACAGCAGGTCCCCCATTTTCAGCAAGGTGTGAGCCCCTCTGAGACTGATTTTTTAAAGGTTTTATTTATTTATTTGATGGAGAGAGAGAGAGAGAGAGCTAGAGAGGGAACACAAGCTGGGGGAGTGGGAGAGGAAGAAGCATGCTCCCCACTGAGCAGGGAGCCTGACATGGTGGGGTTCAATACCAGAACAGGAGGATCATGGCCTGAGCCGATGGCAGATGCTCAATGACTGAGCCACCCAGGCACCCTGAGACTGATTTTTTCACATATGCATTAAGGCTACTTCCCTGTGCCTACCCCATACCTGGCATCTTAGTAAATCACTCCCACAGGGAAAGTGGGGCACTACATTTAAATAAGGGACAAGGCCACACACACCCAGCAGAGACAAGTTAGGTGACCGGGGGGCAAATCCAGGTCCAGCCAATGGGGGAACAAGCCAGACATGAAGCAGGGGAAGAGGAGAGTGCTCCTGGCAGAGGGCAGAGAGAAGGTCAAGGCTCAGAGTCAGGCCGAAGGCACATGTGGGATCACACACACCTGGGAGGTCCATGGGGGAGGGGTGAATACGGTGGGAGAGGTGAGGCTGGAGAGGACAGGCAGCTGGGGAGCAGATCACAGAGAGGCTCAAAGGTTATGTTCTGAAAAGATCATTCTGGTTACGGGAGAAGAAGCGGAGGACAGGGAGACTCTAACCCTAAGCATTAACCCTAAACCTAACCCTAACCCTAATCAAACATCACGCTCAGTTTTTTGAGGACTGACATTTCTGAAATCACTAACGAGTTCATCATGCTTGCTTCCTCTCCTTGCTCAGTATTGTACTGAAAGCTCTGCCCAGAACAGTAAAGCAGGAAATAGGGAATCCACATGTGAAAGGAAATAGTAGAACTAGGTCTATTCAGAGACCAGAGACAGCAGCATCTTATACACAGAGCTTCCTTAAGAATCAACAAAAAACGATCACAGCCAGTTCCCTAATTCTGCAGTTAAAGGACTAAATATCAATACACAGAAATCTCTCTTGTTTGTATACACTAGCAGTGAACTGTCCAAAATGAACTAAACAATTTTGTTTTAGGGATCAACACTGACCAAAACTTAAGAACAGATGTCATCAAGGTGTACATCTTGTACACCAAAAGTTACAAAACATTGCTGAAAGCAAGCAAGGGAAACCTAAATCAATCTGAGGACACCCCCAGTGATGAAAAGATGTGCTATTGATAAGACGGCAACAGTACACAATGCAATGTGGATACTGAATGCACTCCTAAGAAATTTCACTTTTGGGAAGAAATGCACAAGCTAATTGTAATAGTTAAATGGAATTTTAAGGGTCCACAAGATAACCAAAACCATTCTAAAAAAGAAAATCAAAGGGGAAAGGTCATACTTCCAAAATTCAATCTTAATACAAAGCAACAGTAAATAAAACATTATGATATAGTTGTAAAGGTATGTATACACCCTGAAACTAAATTTACAAAAATTTTTAAATAAATAAAATAATTTTTTTTCAAGTATGCATACAGTTCAGTGGGATTTAACTGCAAGCCCAGAAATACAGCCCTTCATTTATGGTCCTCTGAATTTTGACAAGGAGGGACAACATTACACTGGGGAGACAGAATGGTCTTTTCAACGAAGGGTGCTAGAAAATTGGCTATCCATGTATGGAGGAATGGAACTGGACCCTTACCTCACACCACATATACACATTAACTCAAGGGGCTCCTGGGTGGCTCAGTGGGTTAAGCCTCTGCCTTTGGCTTGGGTCATGATCCTGGGGTCCTGGGATGGAGCCTTGTGTCGGGCTCTCTGCTCAGTGGGGAGCCTGCTTCTCTCTCTCTCTCTCTCTCTCTCTGCCTACTTGTGATCTCTGTCAAATAAATAAAATCTTTTAAAAAATAAAAATAAAATGGATGAAGGACTTGGGTAGACCCTTTTCCAGAGAAATCATAGAAATGGTGAAAAGCACATGAATAGATGTTAAACATCATTAGTCTTCACGGAAATGAGGATTCAAACCAGTCAGATGTCCTTTTACACAGAATCACTATGATCAAGAAAACTAAAAATAATAAAAGGATGTTGAGAAACTGAAACCCTTATACCTCGCTTGTGAAAAATGGTGCAGTCCGGGTATAAAACAGTTTGTCATTTACTCAAAGAGATCAAAGCAGAACTACCATATGGTTCAACAACTGCACTCCTAGATGTATCCCCCCCCCCCAATACGAAAACACGGGTTCAAACAAACAAAAATGTGCAGGAATTCAAGCAGCTGTGTTCACAAGCGGTAAAACCCAGAAATGATGCAAATGTCCATCCATGGGGAAAAGGACAAACAGAAGGAGGTAGATCCATAAACGGCCATCTTGTTCTGCACTATGAAGGGATGAAGTAAAATGCCTCATTTGTGGGAAAAACTATGGTGGTTCCTTAAAATATTAAACACAGACTTCCACTGCAGCCTATATGCCCCCAAACAGAAAGTAGAACTGCCTCGTTCAGAGCAGCATTTCCCACAGCAGCCGAAGGGGGGAAGCCACCCCAGTGACCACGGACAGACGGCGGACAAACGAACTGCAGCGCCTGCACCGCGGAACCCGATTCAGCCCTAAGAGCAAAGCCGGTTCTGACACGGGCCACAGCGCGGCAGAACCGGAAGTCTTTGGGCTGAGTGAAATTAGCCCGTCGCGGAGGACAGATGCTGGATGATCCCACTCGGAGGGCGCGTCCAGGACACAAAGCTGGACCGGGCTGCGGCTGAGGGGGCAGGACAGCGGGGAGCGGGTGTTTCGTGCGCGCGGACGCCCTCGCGGGACCGGGCACGTTCTGGAGAACCAGGTGCAACCTGGGCACTCAGCAAAGGCCGAGAACTGCGCACCTGAAGGGTCTTAAGGGGCCGATGTTCTTCTGTTTGTCACCGTGGAAAGCGAGTGAGGGACGGACGCGTGTCACAGCGCGGACGGACACTGAAGACAGCCTGGGGACTGAGCCATATGGAAACCACGCTCGGACAGCGTCCTCCGCGCCCCGCAAGTCCGTCAGGTTCCCAAGTACAGAACATGCTGGACGTAGCTCCAGAAGGAGAAACCGGCCGAGAGCAGGAATACGTAGCGGACGGGGCGGCAGGCGGTGGCCGCTGACGTGGGCCTGCGGTCTGGGGGCCACTGCGGGCGCTGTCAGCCATTCCTCACCTGGGGTTCCGTGGGGGTTCCGCGGGACGGTGTCCCTGTGTGGGGTCAGACGCCCCGAAGCAGCCCCTGCGACGCGCAGACGTGGTTCGGAAGTGACCCGTGTGGGGATGACGCGGTCTGTGCGGCGGCGACCCGGTTCCGCAGATCCGAGGTCACCGCAGAGGACGCGGCGCTTCCCGGCACCCCCGCGGCACCACGTCGCAGGAGCAGAAACGAGTCGGACTCCCGGGAGGGAGGCCGAGCCCGCCGGGTCAAGGTCCCCCGCGTGGACTGGCCACTCGCCCTTGCAGGAGGCCGCGGCCGGGCCGAGACTCGCGGGAGGACTGAGTCGGGGCCCGAGTCAGACGCGGCGGGACTCGGGGTCCCACGTCACCGCGGCGCCCCAATAGCCCGGTCAGATCCGTGAGGAAGCTGGTCGGGCCTCGGGACGGCGGCCGGGGGAGCCGGAGCGGCGGCGGGAAGGGGGCGGCTGGCGCTCGGCGTCCGTCCCGGGAGCGACCGTCCGCCCCGGACCCGCGTCAGGAGCCGCCGCGAGAGAGACGCCCCCGTCCCGGTCCGCCGGGAAGCGGCGGTTCACGTCCCGCAGCTAGTCGCCGTCCCGCTGCCGGTGAGCCTCCCCGACTCTCGAGCCCGGCCTGTCGTCCTCCCGGGACCGGCCTTCCCGGCCGCCGTCTCCTCCGTGAGGTCGCGGTCGGTCCGCGCTCCCAGCGCCGCCCGCCGCCCCCAGACGCGCCCGCGGAGCCGCCCGGAGCCGGGGCCGCAGCGCGAGGCGACGAGCGGACATACTCACGCCTCAGCGTCCGCGACCCGCGGCGTGTCCGCGGCCCGGAGCGACCGGCGGGGAGAACCTCGGGGCAGCCTCGTCCGCCACCGCGTCCGCAAGATCGAGACACTGGGAGCCCCGACCCGGGGGGGGCAGGCTGGTCCTCTCACAGCCGCTGCCGCTGACCACGGACACGGCGGGGACGCGCGGAGACGGAGAAGCTCCGGGCTCAGGAAACACCCACGGTACCCGCCGCCGTCTACACAGTCCGCCCTCGCTCCCGGACGCCCGAACTCCGGCCGGCCCCGCGGCAGGTGCGGACGCAGGAAGGACGCGCCGGGCCAAGGCGGGCGGGGCAGGGGGAGCGCGAGCCCCGAGGGGGCGGCCGAGCCCGGACCGCGGACCGTCTGAGGAGCCGCAGGAGCCGCGTCCGCGGCGCACGGACACAGCCTCGACCCGGGACACATCCGAGCCCGGACAGGGGGACCCCACAGCCCCGCGGGAGGCCCCGCGGGAGGCCGCCAGCGCCGCACACAAAACCGCGGAAGCCCACGGTCTACACCGCGCGCCCTTCCCCCGGGGGTCCTGAGACCACTCGCCCCCTCGGCAGTGCCCGCTCCGGCGGCTTCTGCTCACCTCCCGCTCCAGAGGCCGGTCCTGAGGGGGCTGGACGGCTGTCGGCGTGGACGCGGACCCACGTCCCCCACAGCTGGTCCTGTCAGCGTGGGAGCAGCCGCATGTGCTCCAGGAGCCTCCACAGCTGGTCCCGAGGAGGCGGGCACCCGTCCCAGCTGCTGCTGCGCGGGCCAGGCTCGCGGCGGAGCTGCGGTCTGGCGCCCTCTGCAGGCGGTGTAGGGCAGTGCAGGACTGGGGGGCTCACCCTTCCGTGGAAGCACCTGCTCCCACCTGGGTCCCCCTGAAGCCATTTCATTCTGGAAACTGCAGCTGCATGGAGCCCAGTATGCCCCGACTTCTCCAAAAATACCTAAGGAGCAATGAATTGGAAACAGTGTGGAATGACAACAGTCCCTGACCCAAACGGTGGCACCAATCATGACCCTGGCCCTGACCAGACCCACATTCTGACCTCAATTTGCTCTCAAGCCTGGGCCTGACCCAATCCAAGAGCTTAATCCCAGACCCCAACCCAAACAGTGTTCACAAGAACCGAAGGTAGAAACAAATACCCATCCGTGGTGCGTGCATAAATGAACTCTGGTGAAGGGTTTGGGTCTGGGTTCATGGTCAGGTTTCAGCCAGAGTTCTAGATCAGGGTTTGGGTTTAGGGTCAGGGTGAGGATTCAGAGTGAGGGGCGAGGGAACAGTTAGAGTTTAGGGCTTTAGGTTTATGATTTAGAGTTTAAGACTCAGGGCTTCTGGGATAAAGTCTAAGGTCAAATTTGGGGTTTGGATTCATGCTGGGATTTGGGTTCAGGTTCATGCATCAGCGTTCTGGTTTAGGGTATGGGTTCATGATTCAGGGCTTGGATCCAGGGCTCAGGTTCAGAGTCAAAGCTTTGGGTTCAATTTTTGGTTTGGGTTTGAGAGCTCCAGACTGGGCTTTAAGGTCAGGTTAGGTTTCAGCATTAAAGTTAGGGGTTAAGGTTAAGTTTAGGGATGAAACATTTTCTTCAGTTGTCATCATGGACCCAAAATTTCTATCTGAAGTTTCTAAATCTGAAATGCACTTCATCTGGGTGTCAGGAGCTCGTTTAGAATTTAAGATCTCAGTAACTCCGTACCGACAGCAAACATACCAGGGTCTCCCAGTCACCCAGAAATTGCTTTTGTCTTGGTTCAAACAAATCCTTGACAGAGAAGGGTGAGCGGCTCCCAAAGTTGGGATAATTTCACTATGGTAGCGGTGCGAATCCAAATATTGTGGACCTGTTCGTAGAAAATGAAACAGGAGACGAATAATTGGTCGACTCCTGATTCTTCCACAATAGCAAAGACCAAGTTTCCCATAGAATCTGATAATGTCCCCTAGGAAGTACTATGGTCCTCATTACCTGTACTGAAAGAGGGCCCCCTTCCCTGCTTTAAACTAGGAATCACAGCAGGATATTTCCTACTTTGTGTCAAAAATAAAATTTTATTATTTGGCTGTTCCACTGTACAATTTGTAGAAGCACTGACAACATTTTCCTCTCTCAAATCCTCATCAACACATGGGTAAAATGCAGGCAACATTGTAATGCACTGCTCATTGGAATACCGAGTGCAAGAAGGGCTATTAGGAGTAATAAAAAGATATTGAATATGAACCTCAGAACAAGCACCCTTGATGGGTACTTAATGAGGATCCCTAACCATGAGATCTAACATCTCATCCTGTGGAATTCACCCATAAAAATCATCAATAACAATAGCCTGCTGACCGCTGTAACCACCTCACCATTGACCTCTAGGCTTGTAATACACACTCCACGCTGGAGACTCACTTCTCCGCAGCAGAAGGGGACTTGCCCTCTCCTTCTGGACCAACTCTTACAGTGAAACCAAAAAATCCCTCCCCTTGGAATCCCAGCAATTAGGATAAAGTCATAAAAACCACACCCAGAACTCAATAAAGGACAGACCTCATGAAGTGGAGGCTGCAGATTACCCACATCCCACAAAGTAGCTCTACAGTGGATTCTAGGTCTGTCCCCTGCCTGGGATCACACGGGGCACCACATTCTTCCAAGACGCCATCCTCAGAGCAAAACTGCGAACTGTCCTTGTCAGTCCTGTGTGCAGGCTCACAGTGAGCCCTGCAAAAGCCAGACACCTTCTTGAGAGCACTCGGCCCCTCACAATGATCCTAGCAGATGGAGGGCGCTGCTCTCTCCGACTTCTGCACCAGCTAGAGAAGACTTGGAAAGAGTCTTGCCAAACTCCATGCACAGGAATGTTCTTCATCTGCAAAATGATGGACAGTGAAACACCATGGATTCCCCGCACCTTCTTGAACCTAGGTGAATCAGAGATACAGCTTGGCCAGAGCTATTATCCCCAACACTCTACACACACACACATCCTCCCTTTGTGCACTCCAAATGAGTTTTCATTCACCTTGTTCATTTCCAGCCATTGTCTCAGCAGAGAAGTACAGTAGCACTGAAGTTCTGGGACTGAAGTTCTGGGTGCTAAACCAGAACCTTGGACGAATTTACTATCAGAAATTAAGATTTGTTTTATTAACAGATGAGCTCCAGAAGATCTGGCCGCCACGGCCATTAGAAAAGTCATTACAACAGAGGTCCCACAACCTCTGCCAATCTCTGCCAATCTCCATGGCTCCACTCCCTGGCTCCAGGGATTGGCTCATTCATGGGCATGTGACCTGGTCCCAGCCAATGAGGTGGGAGGAACCTTAGGTCTCAGCCTGCAGAACTGAGGGATGGGGTGGGCCACCCAGGCCAGGGGCTTTTCCATCAGGACTGCAGAAGCAGCAGGCGAGGCCCATGCCAGTGTCACAGAGGGCCCAGGAAGCCAGGTGCTCCGTAATATTGCTGATGACTGGATTAGACTCATCCTGAAGCCCACACAGGATTGATTCTCTGCTACCTCAGGAGAAACCCCAATGTGCTCATGGTCTTGGCCTGAACAAGATGACTGCCTGTGTGGTATATAAGCCGCAAGATATACCCGCCTGATAATGGGGCCTTACACTGCCAAATAGTACCTACATGGAATTCAACCTCAGACAAACATGTTGGGGGAAGCTCGAGGTCTACAAAGAAAGGTAGGAGATCCTGAGGACTTAATTTTCGGTCAATCACACTATCATTTTTTTTAATTTCAAGAGGAGGAGCCATGGTCAGGCAGGATAGATCCCAGTGTCTTCCCACTCTGCCACTGGAAAAGAAGAGCCCTCTCCCCCATCATCCATCATGTTGCAGACCCAGGGTATGGGAAACTACCACCCATGGGCCAAATGGAACTCCCCTCATATTCTCTAAATCAAGTGTGGCAGGAATGTGAATTATGGATGGTCTTTGGCTGCCATCAAGCCACAATGCAAGAAAGGAGTCATTGTCAGAGACACCACATGGACTACAAGACCTAACAGAAAATCTTCACAAACGCTTTACAGAAAAGTCTGTGCTGATCCCTGGTCTCAAAGATCCCAGGATCATGCCCCTTCTTTGAGTAGAACGTAGTGCTTTCTGGTAAAATCTAATTGCTTCACCCCCAGAGGCAAGGACTTCCATCCTTTTAGCCAGAAGTCCATCTCCATCCTCCTCTACTGACAGCTGGAATGGCACATCTACAGATCCGCAGCCCAACGGGACTTCACTGTCGATTTCATGGTAGTGATGCTCAGAAACGGAAGTGTAAGTGTGAACGTGTGAGGGTGAGCGTGTGTTTTCTCTTTGTTAGTCACAGTGTGCACAGAGAATACAATATAGTAACATGCTTTCTGTCCCACGGAATGGCTGGCCAGGCCTGTGGTTGTACAGTGATCTCGGAAGGAAGCCACCTTCATAGAACATACTTCATCTGGGAGGACTCCCAAGTCCTTTGCCCTGGACACTAGGTTCCACTGAGACTGGGGGCACTCAGAGGGACAGAGAATTCCACTGTCCAGGGTTTTTTGAAGGACGCCTGCTGTTCTGGGACAGAAGATCCCAAAACTATTCATGGGTCCATCATCCAGCCCAGCAATCTAGGAGAGAGACCTACTCCAAGCAGGAAGGACAGACCGAGACACAACTGACAGCCTTGTGTGACATGTGCCATGACAGGGGACACTGAGGAGGACTGGGGGTGTGTCGGGTTGGCCAGACTGGGGTGGCAGGGGGACCAGGAGTGCTCCTGGAAGGTGTGGCAGCTGTGCCCTTGTGTGGCTACACATGTCAGTGTGACTGGGCATTGGCCAGACGGAAATGACATCGGGGGCGAGGTGCGGTGTCCCTAAACTGTCTTCTGCAAGGCAAAAGTTCGGTAACGAGAGTCATTTCAGTACGATTTCCCATCACATGCATCTGTGAGTCCCTAAAGCTGACTGTGTGGAACATCAAGTATATAGCTGGCCATTGCTTTCAAGCCTGAGGTGCTAGGGACAGAGCACACTGGATATTTCATACCCTGCTTTCAGAGTATGATGACTTCCTGCCTTCATCTCCAACCGAAGCACAGGGTACAAAGGCAACACAGATCTACACTTCAAATGTCAACAGAAATCTGCAAACCCAAGTTCTCACAGGAGCTAAAGGTTCAGGACCAGGATGATGGAGAGGGGAGGCCGAGAGCACGGAACCAAAAGAACACAGCATGTGCATGTTAGCTGGCCCACTTCTCTACCTGTTGGAAGCGAGCCATGCCTGACAGGAGGGAGCCCCTCCTGCACCGGGTCTGTCTGTTTGCTGCCCTGGAGCAGAGTAGAGGATGGGCTGAGCTGGGTGTGGGTGTTGGGGGAAGATGGCCAACTGGCTACAGATGCTACCTGCTGAGGACCTGTAGGACCAGCTCCCGGTCCTCAGCTAAGATGAAACCATCATTATGTGTGATGACTTATTTCTGGGGACAGGGCATGTGCTCAGTGCTTTCGTGACTATATCCTCTCCCATTGTATTTTTTAAAAACGCCTTAGGCATTAACACTGACATACACAAAGTCATCCCTAGTTAATGCATGTAACTCATCCCAGACCCTAATATCTAGTGAAGAGACACTCGATTTAGAAAACTGCTCACCAATTAGAGGATGGTTCTTAGGAGCTAAGGAATTCAGGGACCAACCCTCTTCTGTCTTCCCCCTAGAAGCTGGTAAATGGGAACACTTTTGGCCACCTGCTCTCTGGAGAGTGGCCACACGGGGGCAACAGGGAGTCAACAGTGCCCCAAACCCCACTGCAAAACCAGTTCTCCCTTCATCCTGTCAAATTTTGTTCATTCAATGTTTACAGATCATGGTAGAGATTATGAAAGGTCTGACCTTGCTGAATTTTTTAAAACCAAACAAATTCTTTCAACCTGTTCAGAAGAGAAGATGTTTTCTAAATTCTCAGAGTTGGCTAGCAGAGGAAGGCCCAGGGACCTGGGAAAAGTCTATTACTGTTGAATCTTCAGGTCTACCTAGGACACAAGGACGACTTCTACTCCACTTCTTTGCAGGAAGAGTCTGTGTCCGTTCACAGCACTGAATCCACACAAAATAGTGCAGCTCAGAAGAAAACAAAGGAGAATCCTCAGGATCCAGAAGCAGAGAAAGAGCCACACCCAGGAACCAAGAAGACAGACCAGGAAGGCTCTGTGCAGGCCAGTTTGCATTTCTGGAGAGCCTCTGGAGCTAGACTGCCCCCAGTCTAGCCCGGGGTCGTGGGTCAGGCCCAGCGCACACCCTGATGCTGCACTGTTGGAACCCGTGACTAGTCTCCTGGTCCCTTCCTCCCCGAGACACCTCTACCCTCTGACGACTCCAGCCTGCTTCTTGGAACTCCCATTCCCCTTTCTGACCCCATCCTTCACTTTTCCCGTCATGGCCATAATACAGAGTACATTGAACTACTTTCTATTCTGTCATTTAAATCTTTTTTTGTCATGGTTGTTCTAAAACTAACCCTTGCATTATCTACCCTGATGTAGAATCCCTTGTTGCATTGCCTGACTCCACTGTGGACCCCGAATGCCCTCACAGTGTCACGGGGCTAGTGTCCAGGGTGAGGTCCTCACTAAGCCGACCCAGCAGTTGCAGTGAAGGCCTGACCCAGGCACTGCTGCTTTCGTGCAAAACGAAAGCACAGCCAAAACCTGGGTTTGGGATCAGAATGGCTCATGGCCCCTCAGACACATTGGATGGCATGGGGGCACGCCCTGAAGACACATGCTAGTCCAGTGTCATCCTGGGGAATTTCCATGCAATAGCCATTGTGTCCAGTGGGGGAATTCGGTAGGAGCGGGGACGATGGGAGTCGGAACTCCTGAGATGGAATCCACCTTAGAGACTGCCCGGAACTTCCTGGGAGTTCATTCCATCGTCTCGCATGAATCAATGCCTCTAAAACCATGTCCTCACTTTAGAAAGCATGGGCCTCAGGCTCCAATGACATGACTCTCCTGGGTTGTACTGGACATCAGCAGAAGAGCCTGACTGAGCCTGGAGACGGCCTCCAGTGGGATACCCCAGAGCAGCTTCAGCTAGAGCCGCAATCACACACTTATCTTCCCTGCACTCCCCAACTCACGTGGGACTCTTCATGGGGCCTATTCTGGGAACAAGGGTCACGCCAGGGCCACAGAAACCTCTGACACTGGTTGTAACAAGAATCTGGGATGTCAGTGGAGTCCCAAGCCATGGGCCATCTCAGAGTTCATCTGCAAAGATACAGTTGGTGGGAAAACCCACAGGCTGACAGAGGATAGAAGATGGAAAAGCTAGGAAACCTCGAGGGGGTGCTCACATCCTATCTGGCCCCAGATGTCATAGCGGTGTCCAGCAGGACAAGCCCCCCAAATGCTCCCCAGCGCCTTCACAGAGCTCACCCTAAGGTATGAAGTTGAGCTCATACACGGGTCATGAGCATCCCAGCCAGCTCAGGGCAGCAGGACACAGGACACAGTGAAGCCACAGCCTTGACAGATATATAGTCATGGAGCAACAGCTTTCTCCAAATATATCCTGAAATGTTAAAAAAAAAAAAAATCACTAATAAAACATTAACAGTTTTAATTAAAAAGAAAGCCATACATGTCATAGAGTAAACTGGTTCAATTAATAAATATTTATTGAGGATCTCCTTAGTGCAAATGTATAGCTCTAGTCCCTCCTGGGAGCTTACAAGCAGAGGATACAATCCACGGATCAACAGTAGGAAGGAGTGCTGGCCAGGAGAACAGTGAAGACTAAGGGGGCCTTCTCATTCAGAGGCCCTCCAGGAACCCCCTCTGCAAAGGTGGCATTCAAGCCAAGACCATAATGAAAGAGGGAGCGAATCCATCTGTGCAGAGGGCAACAGAGCAAGGACATTTCTTACTAACTTTAAAGATAAAAGAGAAATGCTGAGATGTTTTCATTTAGGTGTTGCTTTGGGAGCACTGGTTCTTCTAACTTTTAGGGATACACACTTACCTTTCCTCACTATAAAATGGTATAAGAAAAATGTCTTATTTAAGCATTGACATCTTTAATTAAGAGGCAAATAAATTAACCCAAGCTAACCCTTAACCCTAACCTAGAGACTGAGTACTGTATAGGTTTTTTACTGGAGCTTGAACAAATTTCTACAAACTTCATGGCCTAAACAACAGAAACTTACTATCTCAGAGCTGTGCAGCTCGGGGGTCTAGTGCGGGGGACAGGGATGTAGCCCTTCTGCAGGCTCCAGGGGAGAATCCCTTCTCAGGCCTTTTCCACCTCGTGGAGGACGACTCCTACATTCCTACATTCCACGGCTCACAATCCCTTCCTGCATCTCCAAAGCTTCTAGAAAGGCTTGTGGCTCTGCTGAAACCTTGCTTTTAACTCAGCAAGACCCAGTTTTGTCTTAAAGCCTACGAAACTATGATGAATACACCTGAATTACTTTAAGCCACTACACTGATCCACACAGGAATGAAGATGAGGGTCAAATGCAGGAATGAATTCAGCATGGAGGTGAGGGCTATTAGGGTCAGAATCCTGTTGAGGTTAGGTGCAGGGTCAGGGTTGGGATGAGGATCAAGGTCACCCGAAGGTCAAGGTTAGTGTGAAAGTAAGCATCAGGGTGAGCAGGATCTGGGTCATAATCAGTGCCTCAGGGTTAATGTTAAGGTCAGTTTTAGGTGAATGGTCAGAATGGGTGTCAAGTTATGACTCAGTGTGAACAGCAGCATCAGATTACTGGGAGAGTTGGGTCCAATTCAGGTTCCGGGTGAGAGCAGGTTTCAGGTCAAAGTCAACATCAGAGTCAGAGTGAAGGTAAGGGTCAGTTCTGGGTCAGCACCACGGTGAATGCCAGTTTCAGAATCAGGTTAACAGTACACTGCAAGGTCAGAGTCAGGTCATTTCCAAGGTGAGGGTCATGTTCAGGACCAACAATAAGGTGAATGTAGGGTCAGGATCAGGGTCAAGTGTGACATCAGCATGGTGGCTGCAAGAGTCTTCCCTTTCTTCCTCTCCCCTTTTATTTATAACTACTTAGACATTCATAATCAAACAAAAGTGCCTCTGATCATCACACCAGGGCACCCAGATTTCTACACACCTGTGCATCAGAAAGGAGGCGGACAGGGCCGTGAAGGGGGCTGCAGATCCCAGGAAGAGGATGAGCCTGCCACAGCCTGTCTTGCCGGGACTGGGGGAAGCACAACTGGGCGACACTCACTGAAGACAGAGAGTTTGCAGAAGCCCAGCCAGCAGAGGAAACCAGGCCCACCACCGAAGCAGGGTAGAGATGGGCTTGGAGTCAGAGGAGAAGGAAGAATTTGAGTTGGTCCCTCCCCAGGGCACCCCTGATGATAGCCTGCCCTTCAAGGCAGATGGAAAGCCAAAGTGGCGAGTGAGTGAGGGCGTGACGGGAGCTGGAGGAAAGGGAAAGAGGCAGACGAGAACAACCAAGGAACATGTTGTTGCTGTCCGCTTCAAGACTTCTGCAAGAGATGAGCCTGTGGGAGTCCGGGAGTCCCCTCATTGCAGGACATGCCTCCCGGGTGTGGGCACCCCCAAAGCAGAAAGACATTCTTCAAGGAAGGTCATTCATCATATTTGACATTGTGATGACACTGACTACAATCTATCATAGAAAAGGCCACCAGGGAACAAAGGAGGGTCAGCTACAATGCAGCCCCTGTTTGGCTATCAGCAGATCTCTCAGAAGGAACGCCACAGGCCAAGAGAGAGTGGAAGGACCTACTCAGAGTTAAATGACAGAAAGTGCCAGCCCAGAGTACTCCCTGAAATGAAGCTCCCCTTCGGATACAGAGGCACAACAGAGCCTTTGCCAGACACGCCAAAACCAAGGGAGCTCATTGCCCCTTGACTAGCCTTGAAGGAAATGCTCAAAGTTTCTTCATCTGAAATGAAAAGGCACTATTAGTGACATAAATGCAGATGAAAGTACATAAAACACTAGCAAAGGCAAAAGATGAACACAATTACAACGGGAAACTCTATATTAGAAGGGTGTGTTAAGAGGTGCCTGGGTGAGTCAGTTGTTAAGCGTCTGCCTTCAGCTGGGTTCATGATCCCAGGGTCCTGGATTGAGCCCCACATCGGGCTCCCTGCTCAGCAGGCAGTCTGCTTCTACCCCTCCCACTCCTCCTGCTTGTGCTCTTTCTCTCTCTCTCTGTCAAATAAATAAAGTCTTTAAAAGAAGAAGGAGGAGGAGGAGGAAGTTGTGTTAACACTTAATTACAGTTCGGAGACTAAAGGAAAAGGGCATGAAAAATAACCGAAGTCACTCCCACTTCTCAGTGAATTTGCAGCATAAAAAGAGGTACATTTTAACATCGAAACTAAAGGGGAAGAGTAAAAGCTCAGAAACTTTACAGGGAATGAAAATAAGGTGCTAACAGCATCAAAAGGACTATTCTACCTAACAGATGTTGTTTGTAATCCACATGGTAACAGCAAAGCAAAACCCTAGAGTCACAAAACAAGGAAAGGGCGAGACCAGATGCACTGTAGAAAACCAGAACTTCACAAAGGTAGACAGAAACTGGGGATATAACAAAGGAGCTACAAAACAATCAGAAGCAAGATGTAAGGTGGCAGCATTTAGTTGGTACATATCAATAATCACTCCAGGGCACCTGGGTGGCTCAGGGGGTTGAGGCTCTGCCTTCGGCTCAGGTCATGGTCCCAGGGTCCTGGAATGGAGCCCCCGCATTGGGGTCTCTGCTCAGCAGGAAGACTGCTTCCCCCTTTCCAGCTCCCCCTGCTTGTGCTCCCTCCCTCACTGTGTCTCTCTCTGTCAAATAAATAAATACAATCTTTATTTGTATTTATTAAATACAAATTTTCTTTAAAAAGAAAAATGAAAATGGGGAGACCTCATGTAAGCAACCTATCTTTACACCTCAAGGAACTAGAAAACAACAACAACAACAAATTAAGCCCAAAGTTAGCAGAACAAAGTAAAAAACAAAGGTAGGAGCAGACAGAAATTAAATAGGAACAATAAAAACCACAGAAAGGACTGACGAAACTGAGAACTGGTTCTATGAAAAAGATAAAGTCAACAAACCTTTAGCTGGACTAAGAAAAAACATGAAAAGACTCAAATAAAATTAAGAGTGATAAAGGAGACATTAAGTGCGACTGCGGGCTCAGTCGGTAAAGCGTCTGCCTTCGGCTCAGGTCCGGATCTCGGGGCCCTGGGATCGAGCCCCGCATGGAGCTCTTGCTCAGTGTGGAGTCTGCTTGTCTCTCTCCCTCTCCTTCTGTTCCTCCCCTGTTTGTGCTCTCTCTGCCTCTCAAATAAATAAATAAGATCTTTAGAAAAGGAAAAGATAAAGGAGATGTTACAACTGAGACTGCAGAGAAACAGACTGTGACACTGAAAAATTACAAGCCAAAAACTCAGATAACTTAGAAGAAACAGACTGATTCCTAGAAACAAGCAACCTACCAGACTGAATGAGGAAGAAACAGAAAATCTGAACAGATCAGAGACTAAAGAGATTGAATCACGACTCAAAAACCTCCCAACACAGAACCTCCTCCAGGGCCATACAGCTTCACTGGAGATTCTACTAGACAGTCAAAGAATTAACACCAATTCTTCTCAAACTCTTCCAAAAAATGGGGGAGGAGGAACTATTTCTAAACATCATCTTGTGGGGCTGCCATTGCCCGGATATGAAAGCCAGAGGACACCAGAAGAAAAGAAACCTACAGACCAGTATCTCTGATGAATCCAAATGCAGACGCTCTCAACAACATATTAGCAAACTGAGCTCAAGAACAAGTAAAAAGGCACATTGTGAGCAAGTGGGCTTTATCCCTGGAAGCAAGGATCATTAGACACACATAAATCAATACATGTGATCCATTACATTAATAAAATGAAAGGGAAAAAATCACATGATCATCCTGACAGATGCAGAAAAAGCATCTAACAAAATACATCACTTCATAAAAACCCTCAGCAGATCGGGTATAGAAGGAACGTATCTCAATATATTAGAGGCCTACATTAGGAGCCCACAGCACAGTATATGCACTGTGGCAACACTGAAAGCTTTTCCTCAAGGAGCAGGAATAAGACACGGGTGGCCACACACAGCACTCTTCCTCAGTCTGGTATTAGAAGTCCCATCATTATTTGTATGTAACAGGATGTGGTATAGAGCAAATCTGAAAGGCTGTTAGATTTCAGTCAAGTTGCAGAATACAGAATCCACTCAGAAATCACTTAGGTTCCTATACACTAAGAATGAAACATCGGGAAAAAAAAATATAGAAAACTATCCCATTCACAATAGCATCAAAAACAACAAAATGCTAGAAATAAATGTAACCAAGGATGTAAAAGTCCTGTACAATGAACTACAAGACTTCGTTGAAAGAGATCAAAGAAATGGAAAGATAAACAAATGGAAAGATATCTTGTGTTCATGGGTCAGAAGAATTAATATTGTTAAAATGTCCTTCTTGAGGAAAAAAAAGAACAAAGCCAGAGAAATCACACTTCCTGACTTCAAAATGTACTACAAAGCCTTAGTAATAAAAACAGTATGTTACTGCACAGACAGACAAAAACAGACACACAGACCAATGGAACAAGACAGAAGGCAGAGCAGTGAGAACGCCTGCTTATACAGTCAAGAAAATATTCAACAAGGAAGCCAAACACACAACGGGGAAAGGACAGACTTGCCAACCAGTGAGCGGGGAAAACTGGATGAGCACATGCAATGAAATTAGACCCTGTCTTACACCAGTCACAAAAATTCACTCAAACAGATTAAAGACTGAGACAGAAGGACCTGGAACAACAAAACTCCTAGAAATAAATGTCAGGATGAAGCTCCTTAACCTTGAATATGACAATATGACACCAGCAGCACCAAAGACCAACATGAAAATGAACACATAGGGCTCCACGAAACTTAGCACCTTCTGCACAGTAAAGGGAAACGTTAACAGACTGAAAAAGCTCTGCAGAATGGAAGAAAATTTTTGTAAGCCATAACTGGGTAAGGAGTTAATATTGAAAACATATAAAGAAGTCATACAACTCAAAATCAAAAACAAACAATACAACTGAAAAATGGGTAGAACTAGACCTTTCTCCAAAGAACACATTGCAACAGCCAGGAGACACGTGAAAAGATGCTCCACATCACTGACCGTCAAAGAAATGCGAATCAAAACCACAATGAGATATGACATCACACCTTTCAGAAGGCCGATTACCAAGAAGACAAGAGACAGGAAAACTGGAGGGTGAGGGGGTTCTTGTTAGGTCAGGTTCGGTAGGGATGCTCTCTCTTCTGTATTTATAACTTGTGCATTTTTTAAAATTGACCTCAAAGCACTCGTAGTCATGCAAACAAATGCTTAAGCACAAAAGAAGTTATATTAAGCGGAACACACACCGTGGGGCAAACGTATGCACTCAAAAAACAAAACAAACCAAAAAAACCCTCAGAGTTGTATTAGCTTATGAAAAAAACCCTCAGAGTTGTATTAGCTTATGAAAAAGAACAGAGGACAATCTGGGTAACATAACTGGGAGCTTTGCTGTGAGATAGGTATCTTTCATGTGCATCTTTTAAATCAATGCTTAGGAGAAAAACAGAAAAAAAATTGCTGGCAAGGGTGTGGAGAAAAGGAACCCTCCCACATGCGTGCACACTGACTCAACTGCAGTGGGAAACAACATGAAGGCTTCTCACAAAATTAAACATAGACCCACCAAGGATCCCGTGTGATTCCACTTCTGGATTCGTACACAAAGGAAATAAAAACAGGACTTTGAAGAGAGATGTGCACTCCGGCATTTACTGCAACGTCATTCTCAACAGCCAGTCCGTGCCCGTCAACAGATGAAAGGATAGAGATGTGGTATATAAATACAACGGAATATGATACAGCCAAGAGAAAAGAGGACTCCTACCGTTTCCAACATGATGGACCTTGTGGAAGTTATGCTCAGTGAAGTAAGTCAGACAGAGAAAGACAAATACTGTATGAAATCACTTACATGTGTAATCTATAAAGGCAAAACTCCCCCAAACAGACTAAAATGGTGGTTACCAGGTATCAGGGAGTAGAAGGGACAGGGCAGCTGTTGCCTGAGGTTATAAATTTATAATGAATAGGGAGCACAGACAACAATATTGTGTTATTATCAACAAACTTGCTAGGAACCTAGAACTTAATTATTCTAATGACTAAAAAGACAGAATTATGTAATTATGATAAAGGCGCTAATTGTCCAAGCACATTATGATATGTAACACAGTAAGATACATAAATGCATCAACATGTATACCTGAAACTTACACAATGTTGTATGTCAAATATATTTAAAAATGGGTCAAGGTCACGATCCGGTGAGACTATGGGGTGACTATCAAGGCAAGGCTGTGCACGAGGGTCACAGTCTGGGACAGGAGAAGCACCTCTGTCAGTTAAGGATTCAAGTAAGGTTCAGGGTTAAGGTCGGGGTTAGGTGAAGTTTCATGATCAGTAACTGGAGCAGGGTCATGAGGGTCAGGAACAGGATCAAGTCAGCTGAGGTTCGGTCAGATCACTGCAGGTGGAAGGGTCAAGGTCAGTGTTAAGGTGAGAATCAAGAAGAGGGTAAGAGTCAAATTCACGTAAGTCCAGGGTCGGGGTCACTGCCAGAGTGGTCAGAAGGGTCAGGGTCAGGTTGAGTGTTGTCAGCGAAGTGTGTGGTTGTCTCAAGGCCTGAATGACAATCAGTCCAAACAACCCAGGGTTGCCGAGTGTTGGAATCAGAGATAAGAGGAGGCTCAGATCTGGGGTGCCTGGGTGACTTGGTTAAGTGTCTGACTCAGGGTGGGTGCCTGGGTGGTTCAGTTGTTAAATGTCTGCCTTCGGCTCAGGTCATGGTCCCAGCGTCCTGGGATTGAGCCATGCCTTGGGCTCCCTGCGTAAGCGGGAAGCCTGCTTCTCCCTCTGCTGCCACTGCCCCGCTTGTGTTCCCTTTCACTGCGACTGTCAAATAAACAAATGAAATCTTAGAGTAGGCTCAGATCTGTGTGGGAGACAGAGTCTGGGTGACAGTTGGGTTTAAGGGTCAAGGTCAGAGTCTGGTTTATCAGTAAGAGAAGATCAGGGCTAGGGTCAAATTTAAAGGACTGTCAGTTTTATGGACAAAGTCATGATAAGACTTTGGCAGAGGATCATGGTCAATGTTAGAATTAGGTTGTCACCATCGTGATACGGGTCAGACAGCATGAGGGTATTTCCAGAGTAAAGTTCTAAGTGAAAGTCAGGGTTACATGAGGAATGTAGTCAGTCAGACATGATCCAGGGAGGGTCCAGGGGAGACTGTCAGGTAAGGGTGAGGACAAGGGAAGATCAAGCTGTGGGCAGAAATCGGGACAGCATGTCTGTTAGAGTGAGGGTAAAGCTTAGGGTAGAATCAGGGTAGTAAGTCAAGGTCAGGGCTGGAATTAGAGTGTGTGAGGTTGAGGTTCAGGGTTAAGTCTAACAGAGTCACGGTCAGTGTCACAGTGAAGTTGGCCACCAATCCCTGCCCCACTGCCCACACCACATGCAGCTTTTACAAACACCACCTCCTGAAACGCTCTCCCACCAAGCTGTGGGTCTACCTCCCTCACCTGCCTGGAATCCTCAGCCCTGCCTGACCCTCCCTGTCCACCTCCATGGGGACTTAAGTGTCATGAAGGCAGGGGTCTCGGAACAGTGTTTCGTACATGGACGGACTCCAAGCCCTCAGAACGTGGGGCACAGGGCAGGTGCTTCACTGAAGCTTGTTTAATAAGCGATGAGTGTCCATAAAGGTATTTTATTTCTGGAGGGAAAAGTGCATCTGGCTATAAACTGTCCACAGTAGTTCTCTCTGTGGAAGAATTACAAAAAACATCATGGTTCATTTGACGCATGTCCATGCTGTTTAAAATTTCTTAAAATTAATGTTGATTATTTTATAATCACTAAAAATGGATTTTTCTACTTTGAGAGAAAAAGAGCTCCAGGTAAAGTTCTTGGTAAAGTGACAAGACACTCACTGCACCATAGCTATTACCCAAGCCTCAAACAACTGGCAGCCTTTGGGAAGCCCTGGAGCACCCTCAAAGGAACCCTGCCCTAGCGCTCTTCTCTAAGGAGGGAAGATAAACAAAGAGGCAAGACAACACGGAAGGTCCATTTATTCAATAGCAGCTTCGGAAAGGAATCCTACAGACAGTGAGGGGATGTACTTCCCCGTCTTTGCTTCACTCCTCTCCCACACGCCTCTGTCCTTCACAGGCTGGAGCCTGATGCAGACAAGGTGACTGTCTTAGATGTACTTATACACCACCTTGGAGGGCACAGTCTGGAGGTGCAGACGGACGGGACATTTGTAAAAGTGGGACAGCAGAGTCTCACTGTAGCCGACCAGGAAGTAGAACTTGTGTGCAGGCAGCTGCCTCAGGACCAGGGCACAGATCTCCAGCTGGTTAGCCCGGCGCTTCAGGACCAGCTGGTCGGCCAGGCACCCTGGGAAGGTGCCCAGCATGAACTTCCGGAGGAAAACGTCCTCCACCGTTCGCTCTGCAGTGTGGTCCTCCCCATCCAGGTTACCTGAAAGGAGAAGGGACGTCGAAGACTCAGCAGAAACTCCAGGAGCCTGTTACTCAATTCCACCCCAACCCTGGCTTCTCTCTTCTTCTACAAGTGGAATAAAAGGAATACACTGTAAAGTTCAAAATACACAGCACTTGAGTGGCTCAGTTGGTTGAGTGACTTCCTTTGGCTCAGGTCGTGATCCCGGGGTCCTGGGAACGAGTCCCGCATCGGGCTCTGCTCAGCAGGAGCCTGCTTCTCCCTCTCTCTCTACTGTTCCTCCCCCTGCTTGTGCTCTCCCTCTCGCTGTCAAATAAAAAAAATCTTTAAATAAATAAATAAAGTTCAAATACATTATTTCACTGCATTCACAAATCCTGTAAAGTCGGTATTATCATAGTTACCCTGATTTTAGGGAAGGGAAGACTGAGGCCTTAGCAGGGCATAAAATTCGTATGACCCTTTCCTGTCTAGCCCCTTCCCACTCTTTCTGGGCCATTTATAGAAGCACTGACCACCCCTTGGCCCAGAGAGATGAGGCCACCAGCTACTTCTGAGACTGGGGACATGAGCTCTGTCACCAGCCAGGGCCATGGCCTCAGCCAGCGGATTCTCAGTGCAGACCCTGAAACCCCCCTCCACCTGCTGCAGTATGCCTCTGGAGTCTCCACACCCAGCCCCGGACCCTAGAACCAGAACCTGGAAAGGATGGGGGACAGGAATCCATTATTTTGAGTTCTCTAGACAGACAGATCTCAAAACGCCCAAGCTGAGAAGCCTCATACTGGACGAAAGACAGCCAATTCCCATTAGTTCCCGGTAGTTCTGTTCTATGAAGTCAGCACGAGCAAAGAGTTAGGAACACTGAACCCTCGCTCCTAGGGGACTCAAGGGGTTAGGTTTCTGCTCGCCCTGGACTAAGACAGTTTGGTCAACACATCAGTATATAACCTTGTTTCCTGCGTGTTTCTGCGTAAAGACCCCTGTTTAATACACATCAGGGCTTAACCATGAACTCTCGGCCCACGGCATTAGACCCCCCGGGGAAGGAAGCTTATTAACATGTGTATCTTCTCCCCAACGGAGGTCACACCTTTCCTGTGCGTCCCACGTCAGCAGCAGGCTCCATTAAGGCAGAGAAGTCATGACAAGAGCACAAACTGCAGACGAGCGGCACTAATGCGCCTCGGAGAGACACCTACTCACAGCCCGGACAGAAACGAGAAGCAGTGCCCTAGGGGGGAGGCACGTGTGGGCGGCGGCTCCGCCCTGGTCGCGTGCTGATGCGGGAATATGAAATCTGAGAATGAAAACCTCTAAATGAGCAAGAGTTGAACCGGGCCTCTCGCCCGTGTTTGCCGGATGTCTCTGCGACGCCACGACCCAGAACTTCATCCGCGGGGCTCCCAGCACCGCGACCCCTCACCTGTGTGCAGCGACAGCCAGCCCTTGCGGTGGGCTATGTAGTGCGGCGCGTGCGCCTCCTCGTAGGTCACCGGCTTGTCCCCCTTGCCCACTCTGACTCGGGCCGCCCGGTTCTAGGAGGACAGAGGGGCCGTGATCCTACGCGCCCACCGACCCAAGCTGCGGTGCGCCCTCCGACCTCTGCGCCCCCGGCCCTCGGTTTCCCGCCCTCAGGCCCCTCCGCTGCCGGGCCCTCGGGTCCCGCGCCCCTCCGTCCCTGGGTTCCCCCACCCCCGGCCCCCCAACCCCAGGGCCCCGGCCGCCCGACCCAGGACCTCCGGACCCTCCGCCCCCAGACCCCCGGCCGCCCGACCCCAGGCCCCCCGCCCCCGGGTCCCGTCGCGCTTACCTTGGCGCAAACAGCAGACGTGTGCAGGGCGCGCGAGGAGCACGGCAGCTCTCGGCTCCAGGACAGCACCTGCGGGAGGAGGGGACGTGAGAAGGGCACTGAGGCCCCCACCGCAGACCGCAGGCCCCCGGCAGCGTCGCCCGCTCACTCACCCGGGGCCCGAGGACCCGGCAGGACACGGCCGCCGCCATCTTGGGCCCGGCGCCGTGCGCCGGAAGTAAGTACCGCGGCGCCGCGAGGGGAAACGAGGCGGGGCGGCCTCGGGGCAAAGGTCAACCCCCAGGATACCCCGGCGGCCGATTAGACGAAATCAGAACCGGCGCAGGTGCGCTGGGCGCTTACGGGGGTGGGGCCGAGGAGGGGTGGGGCCTCCAGTCCCGGGCAGAGCCTCTGTCGGGAGGAGGCCTCTCAACCGGGCGAGGCATCTGCGGGCGGGTCCGCAGTGGGCGGGAGTCTCGAGTGGGTGGGCGGGGTCTCCGGTGGGTGGGCGGGGCTTGCCTGCTGGGGCGGGTCCGTGGGCTCAGTGGGTAGAGGTAGTGCAGTGCACGTCCAGGCGGTGCAGGCAGCGGGTCCTTCCCGTCCCCCCGCAGCGCAGCGGGGCCCCCAGCTGTGCACGTCTCCACCTGCCATGGTTGGGGTGTGTGGTGGTTCACGTCCCGGATGCAGGTGGTGCAGAGATGAGGTCTCGCTGTCTGGGAGCTCGCAGCGACGGAGACAGGGGATCAGCGTGGGTTCCGTGCGCCTGCTGAGCTCCACCCCGGACCTGGACCCTCGGTGCTCAGCTGCGAGCGGACCGCGTTCCCACCTTCTAGAAAGCGGGCTGCTGAGTTCTGCCTCAAAATAAGTCTTTAAGAAGGAAAGAAAACAAACGAACCCGGTTTTTTTTTTTTAATTTTATTTGTTTATTTGACAGAGATCACAAGTAGGCAGAGAAGCAGGCAGAGAGAGACGCGGGGGAGGGCGGGGGGCGGGGAAGCAGGCTCCCTGCTGAGCAGAGAAGCCGATGCGGGGCTTGATCCCAGGACCCTGAGATCATGATCTGAGCCAAGGCAGAGGCTTAACCCACTGAAACCCCCAGGCGCCCCAGAACCTGGCTTTTATCCACAAAGAAGAAATTCGTTTGGTTAAAATTTCATCCAGTTCTTTGAGGATGCCTTAGGCAGAGAAATAGTTCATTTCCCATGGGACCATACCCTAGTGTCTGGTCATTAGGGAAGGAAATTTTTAAGTAAGAGAAAGGGCTGGATGATAGGGAAATTCATACTCAAACCAAGCTTGTCGTGGTCATCGGTATCCAGTAATTATTGTCGGAGGGAAAAGTACCAGCCCTGGGTATCTTACTTCACAGCTCATCACAGAAACAGAAAAAGCATGGACTCTGGAGTCGGCCCCAGGTGTCACAGTGTTTGGACAACTGAGCCTCAGCTCCATAATCGATAAGATGCTAGCTCTAGGGCTGTTCAGATAAATAGCTCTCATCGCTGTGTTCAGCTGAATGATACGGAATTGCCAAGGCTGGGCTGGTTTTGACCTACATCATCTACCCTAACACTGCTTGCAAAGTCTGTGCTGCCGGTGGTAGGGAGGACTGGATTGTCATCTATGTGGAGGGGAAGTGGGGGGGGGGGTGCTGGTGAGTTGCCCAAGGTCCCAGGGAGCAGGAGGCGGGTGCAGAGAGGGACCAAGACACGGATCCTGACTGCAGGCCACTGTATTTTCCATGGTCAAGATTCCTCTGACCACTGAAAGCTAGGTCCTCAGAAAATCCTTAATAAAGGGACAGCATCCTTCATGCCGTAAGACATATTCCTAATACTAAGAATGTTTTACTTCCAAATGTTTACGGTCTCCAACTGTTCTGCATATCAGATAAGGGGGCAGAAGGAGTGTGAGATCACAATAGTTTCCAAATGTAAGAACTCTCAACTTTTCCCAAAGGACCCTTTAAAACTGATAGTATTTTCTCTTTTTAAAGGTTCCCTAAAGTTTGATAATTTCATAATTTGATAAGTTTTCTAAGATAAGTGGTGAGGAATATGGGAGCTGGTATATGAATTACAGCTTCCAGCCAAGTGACTGGACCTTCCCAGGCTTGTTTTTCTAATCTGTAAAATGGGAACAATGACAGTTGTTGTGAAAATTACATTGTAAAATGCAGAACAGAGTGAGCAGCTAATAAATGTGTCTTTAAAAAGAATAAAGCCAGGAGCGCCCGGCTGCCCAGTCAGACTCTTGATCTCAGGATGGTGAGCTTGAGTCCCAAGTTGGGTTTAGAGTTTAAAAAAACAAAACATGCCTGACATGCACCTCCTCTTGGAGAGATATAAGAACTCACAGGACCCCTCAAGAGAGGAAGGAAGAACCTCTCATTCCAGCAAAGGTGACTCAACTTCTGTTGGAGCCCCAGGAGGCGTGGCCTCGCGAGCAGATCTACCCTCAACGTGTTGGTAAATGCCACCAGCAGATTTGGGTTTGTCTTCATTCCTGTCTCTCTCCCTTAGGTCTGAGGTGTCTCCAGGGAAATCCAGACAGCCCTAGGTCTTTCGAGTGGCTAACAGCCTGCTAACCTAACTCTCTTTCTGCCCTGCCTTGTTGCAAAAGGGGTTCCAGCTGGTGCCTTTGTGGTGAGGGGTGGGGGGGCGGAGGTTGCATGTAAGTGTGTTTGCAGTGATTAAAATAAAGGAAAAATCGTTTCTTAAACATTAGTATGGATTGTTAGGTTGTTTTAAACCACAGTGGAAACAGTTTAATGGGATGTTTCATTTTTCTGTCATTTCCATTTGTTCATGGTTTTATTTGCTTGGCCAGAGAGGGAGACAGAGAAAGCAAGAACGGGGGAGCAGCAGAGGCAGAGGGAGAAGCAGGCTCCCTGCTGAGCAAGGAACCAGGATGCAGGGCTCCATCCCAGGATCCTGAGATCAGGACCTGAGCCCAGGGCAGACGCTTCACCGACTGAGCCCCCAGGTAGCCCTGTTAGTGTATGATGCGCTTTGCTTCTCCCCTCAACTCTGTAAAGGAGGCAGTTTTGCAGAACAAAAAATGGAGGCTCTGCAAGTCACCTGGAGTCACAGAACTAGCCAGTGGTAGCAAGCCTCCTTGTTCCAAAGCATGTTCCTTGTCCGGGGAACCCCTGTGTCTCAGGGTGAGCATTTAGAACCTTGTGGGACGGGGGAATAGCCTGGGTTTCTGGAGGTGGATGCAAAAAGCTCAGGACTGGCTCTGGGGGACTTCCTGGAAACAGAGCGACCACAGGTTGGAACAAGAGACCCACATGAAGGGCCCGCGGGGTTCCCACGCCAGAACGGTGGGAAGATGAGGACGCACACCTGTTTCTTTACTGACATGAGCCTCTTTGCCCTCCATGATAACCAGGAAGAGCTGGAGTTGCCTTCATGCTTGCACGATGCTGGCTTCTGCTCATTTAGAGTCAGAGGGCCCCCACCACAAGGACAGGACTGATGGGTTTACGTGGGCAATCCCAGAACCTGACTTGTAGCGATCCTTCTTGGGGAGAGGGCTGTTGGCTGCTCCTCACGCCTCTTTTCTACCACTGGTCCTATAAGACTGCGGCAGCTCCACCTCCAAGAGGCCTGGCTTTAGTCCATTACTGCTGCTCTTGGGCCACAAGGCAGAGGAGGGGCCTGCGGGCACGTATGGGCTCCTCTGGACTTCTCGGAGACAGTCCAGTAGGTTCCAGCGCGGCTCCAGGGCGCACCGGTCTCAGATGAAGGAGTGCTGGCCAGGCTGCGGGTGCGACCCTGCGTGAGACGGACACTGTGGGCCCAGCCGAATTTGCGGAAAGCAGTCCAGCCTGGACTGTGCTGTATTTCCTTGGAACTCACCAGAATCTAGCCTCAGGGAGGGATCCCTTAGCCAGAGAGGGCTGCCTTCCTGTTGGAGGCAGGATTAGCCAAGACAACCTTATTCTCCTAACTCAGAACTGCTGACGTTTTGCATTTCGTGAACCTCTGCTAAATCTGATGCTTCGTACTCCTGGTGATTCATTCTCTCCTGATGACCACAGCCATTCACCAAAATATCCCAGAGGCTCTCAGCTCTATTCAGGGAACTAAGCCAAACCACCAAGAAGTCCAGTTAGAACTGAGTCTTGAATTATCCCTCATTTTTGCACAGGCAGCCAGAGGGATGCCATTCCTGCATTCCCCCGCCCCTGCTCTCCTTCTGCTGAGGCACAGCAAGAAGGGGGAGTTTCAGCAGGTCCAAGGCCGGGTCAGCTCCACTATCGGTGGCCTGGGCCTCTTCCCTCAGTGCCCCCAGAAGCATCATCAACCCCTGAGGTCTTCAGGTCCAAGGCAGGGCCCTCAGGCCATAGGGAGGGGACTGGGCAGGGCAAACTCATGCCTAGCGTTTGGAACCTCAGGGTCTGCCCCAGGCAAGACCTGGGTTTCTGGAAATTGGAATCACAGAGCAACGCTGACTTCAGGGTCTGAAGGAGCCCTCCTGGGACTGACCATCGCCTAAAACAGGGTGAGGGGAACTCCGCGAGGGACGCTCTCCAAGGCACCAGGGCAGCCTCTCCGGTCCCTGCTCACAGAGCAATGCTGACTTCAGGGTCTGAAGGAGCCCTCCTGGGACTGACCATCGCCTATAACAGGGTGAGGGGAACTCTGCGAGGGACGCTCTCCAAGGCACCAGGGCAGCCTCTCCGGTCCCTGCACCCAAGCGGCGGTGGTCTGCTCCCACTCAGTCAGACGGCAAGCCCCCCACTGCCACTGGGGTCCTGCCAGAGCACCCTTGTGGTCAGATTCTGTTACACCCAGTCTTTAGATGGGTTTTTTCCAAAAGTTTAAACACTTTCGGCAAATGCTGGATGCAACTTCGCATACAGTGATTTTCCTGATGGTGAGGCAGTTAGTCCCATCCGGGTCCTGCATCCTTTTGAAAGCGTCAGACTTTTTCCACAGAGGGAGGGAAGAGGCCACACATAATTCTCTGGAGTTCGGTGATTGACCCTCGTCTCCAGGTGATGGACAGAGCCACTAGGGATGACTTGCCTGGTTCAGGTTCAAGAAGAGCTTGCATCAGTTTATAAGCGAATTGACATTCAACAAGCGTAAGGGAGCTTTCCCCAAACCTTGGGCCCGTGAGAGTCCCAGGCGATGCTCCCACGGTGCTGGAGAAGCAACTGGGTAGCCCCGGCTCTGTGGGAAGGGGGGAAGGCAGGAGAGGCTTTGGTATTTCCAGGTGAACCAACATCTTAAAATCTGTGTGATTTAATGATCCCAAAGAGAGGAGTTTCTGGTGCCCAAGGGTTAGAGATTCTTTCTGTGTCTCAGAAGGAAGGTTTTCCCAGCTTCATCAGTGGGAGGTCAGGTTTTCTGAGCCCCGTACTGCATTCAGCATGCATCTTGTCCGTCCTGAGCCAGGCTCCCAGGACTCAGGAACAACACTCTGAACATCAGGGAAGCAGCAGCTGTGGCGACCCAGGGCTCCAGGAAAGCAGCCCAGGGGCTCACGGCTCAAGAAAGGGCTCCCATCCAGAGGGCTGCCTCACCGAGTCTGGCAAAGAGGGGACAGGACTATGGAGAGGGTCCTGATCACCACGGAGGGCCGGTTTCCCCAAAGCCACAACATACAGATGGAAGGAGCCCCAGGTTTCCAGACCTCGCAGAGTTGGGGTTGGGCTCCAGGGACCGCAGGGTGCCCCCCAGGCTGAGGCCAGCACCGGCCAGAATTCAGTCACAGCATCCAGGGAGGAGCTCGTATGTGGCCAGAGGCCATGGACGCCATCAGGAAGATAGCCTGGCCCTGAAGGGCACGCCATGGGCCAGCTGGGTTTGGCCCAGCAGTTGTAGGGGTCTGGGGATGAGCCATGGGCCAGACAAAGGCAAGGCTGATGGCCACAGCCTGCCCATCAGCCCCCCAGCCCCCAGAGGCATATGGGTGGGGGCTTCACTGCTCTAGGCCTCCCTTCTTGTCTGCACGGTGGGATGGCCAAGGCCATGCCCGGTATTACTGTGAAGATGCGGAGTCCTGCTCCCGGGAACACCTGCAGGGCCGTGCTCTGCTTGAAGTGGGGTGGGGGTGGGGCATTTGTGAGACCTTAGCCTCAGGTGTCTGCCATTCCCAACCTTCCGTCCTGCACCCCTCCTTGGACACTGTGATCCTCTTGGAGGAAACAGGAAAATCAACAGAGAGAGGAACCTGCCCGTCACCATCATTTACACATTCATTCATTCCATTCTTTTAACAAACATTTATTAAGTGCCTACAGTGTGCCAGGCCCCTTGCCAGGCCCCAGGGGACAGAGTGGAGTCACACACAGCCCTCCCCTCAAGGAGCTCACAGCCTGGGGGGTGCAGACTCAGGAGCTGGGCAGGAGGGAGCGCTGGGCTGAGTGTGGTGGAGGTGTAAACAGATGGCTGCAGGGGAACGGTGTAAACAGACGGCCGTGGGGGACAGGGCAGTCGAACTGGCAAAGGCCTGCCCCCGCTTCCTCGGGACAGCGTCTAGGCTGCGCTCCAGGGGCACAGAGAGGGAGCCTGGACACAGAGCACTGCTGCGTCATCCCCCCCCGCCAAGGGCCACTCTGCTCCTGAGAGCACCTCCGACCCGGGCTGTGAGGTCACCTCTTTCCTCAACACTGTGTAGGAAACTCCAGGCCCCCAGCTTCTGCTTCTCTCCCTTCTCGCACAGGTGGGCCGCCAGCCCCGCTCAGGCTCCGGGCACAGCCCCATGAGGACCCCGGCCCTGGAACAGGCCTCCCCCCGGACACTCAGAGCCGCCTGACAAGCTCAATGAGCTGCTGGATGTTTTTGTTGGGGTTGGACAGGCCGTTCCGGATGTTCTCCAGAAGGCATCGCTTTAACTCAAAAATGGCCTCACTGTATGCCAGGCTTACTGCGGCCATAGGAGGCACCCCGTGCCACAGGCCTGGGATGTGCCAAATATGCTGCTTTCCGGGGTCACAGAAGGCCAGGCCCGCCAGAGTCCGCATGCTGCCACCCGGTCTCTCCGTGTGCACCGAGGCCCTGCCCGCCTCACCGGGCGGATCCAGGAGCGGCCTCCTCTCTCGCGGCCTGGGCCCAGGGGCACACGCATCATGAAGGTTCTGGCACACGAACTGACAGTTGGGCACGCGCCCCGTCTTCTCCAACCTCAGAAATGCATGCACAATGGCTGGCGGTATGTCCCTAGTCTCGGCTAAGCTGACCACGGTGACATTGCTCAGCCCCAGGAGCTGCGTGGCCAGGGAGGCCTCCTGCTCGAACCGCTCCCCAGCCGAGGCCAGGGCCCCGCCAATCAGGCCCCCGGAGTCTATCACCAGGATGTGGTCGCAGCCCAGGTCCTGGCTGAAGCTCTCGGCCACGGAGACGAGCTGCATGAAGGCCCCTCGAGGCCCCCGGCCCCGCCCCGTGGCAAAGCGCAGCCCGAACATGGTGTTGAGCAGTGTGGACTTGCCCGTGCCCGGCAGGCCCAGCGCCGACAGGACCACCAGCCGCGGCCTCCGCTCCAGGCGCGCGTGCAGCTCCCGGAGGAGCCCAGAGACCCAGCGCAGCGGGGTGCTCCGCGCGCTCCCATCGATCAGCTCCACCGGCAGCCCCTTCAGCAGCAGCTCCGAGGCCAAGCCCGGGAAGTGGGCGAAGCGCCTCTGCGCGGCCAGCAGCTTCCCCGCCTCCACCAGGCAGCTCTCCGCCTCGTAAAACTGCCCCATCTCCCGCAGGAAGTGCTCCACGCCCAGGGGCTCGCTGGACTCCGTAGCCCCACAGTGCTTCGGTCTCAGCGCAAGGATGGTCTCCGGTGGCTGCCGCGGCCTTGGCGGGGCCACCCGGGCCAGCCCCCACTCCATCCACCTCAGGAAGTACAGCTTCTCGCCTGGGGCTGGGCCGCTGATGCCCGAGATGAACTCCTGCAGGCCCCCGGCGGGCTCGTGCCCGAGCTGCTGCGCCCGCAGCTCCAGCAGCCGCTGCCTCAGCTCCTTGTCCGGGGGGTCCCCGGCCCACTGGGCCCGGCACAGCTCCTTCTCCACCTGGGCCGCTTTCCTCCAGGCGTCGCCCTGCAGCCGCAGCTCATCCCTGCGGTAGGCGTCCGCGTCCTTGACCCTCCGGGTGATGCGTTCCGCCCGGCCGCGCGCCCGCTGGCACTCCTCGCAGTCCTCATCCACGCGCAAGCCAAGCTTGCGCGCCGCGTGCGCCATCTCCTCCACGGACAGCCTCCGGCAGGGGGCCCGCGCCACATGAGCCACGATGGCGCGCACCCTGCGCACGAAGCCAGCGCCATCGGTGCTGCTGACCTTCACCAGCACGTGTGAGTGGTCCATCCTGAGCACCGGGATGAGCCTGTTGAGGAACCGCAGGTTGGCGTTGCGCTTCCCGCGGTACGGGCTCAGGATGAAGTAGTACTTCGTGGCCGACCCCTTCATGGAGTACAGCAGCTTGTACTCCTTCTTGCTGATGTTGTCCGTCAAGATGAACACAGCGGAGGACACTTCGGTCAACAGCTTGAACTGCAGCCAGTGAGACCCGATGTCGCCCCGCAGGTTCAGGAAGGCCACGGGCTCCGGGAAAACGTCCAGGTCCTCCCGGCCGCTGGGAAGAAACCAGGAGACCTCCACCAGCCCATCTGCGATCTCCCGAGGGTTGGTGCCCACGTTCAGATCACGGTGCCAGAAGCAGTCCCGTGGCCTGTGGCCTGGGCCCAGCACAGCGTTGAGGAGCTGGGACTTGGAGTTGCTGCTGACCTCCATGCGCACGAAGGCGACAGCAGGCGCCCGCGACAGGACCGCGTTGTCTTCGCGAAGGCTGCCCACCCCCCGTGGGGGCTGCGCCCACCATGTCCGCACGACACCCCTCAGGGCCCACAGCAGAAACGTGTGGTAGTGGTTCTCCGAGTCAGGCAGGACAAGGGGGAGGGCAAACTGACAGAGGGACATCTTGTGCACGATTTCTTGTTGCAGGAAACTGTCTGAGGACAGCAGAAGGGCACAGAGAAGGTCCAAGGGGTTCACAGGCGTGTCGGGCGTTGGCAGCTCAGAGAAGGAGTAGATGTCGGCAGCGAGGTCGTCGGCCGCATCCCAGTAGATGATCTCCTCCTCCATCTGGCTCTCCTTCTCTGCGGGCCTGGCATCCGGGGGTGCATCCAGCACCATGGTGGTGCTCCGGGCTTCGGAGCTGAGAGCCTGCAGCTTCCTGAGGAAATTCCAGGGCAAGTCCCTGGGGGCCTGAGGGGCCCGGTTCTTCATGCTGTCGCTGCTGATCTGCAAGAAGTCCTGGAGGCTGAGCTTGTGGGCCTGGTAGGTGTCCAGGCCCAGAAGCGACAGCATCTCCCGCAGCCTGCTCCTCTCCACTGTGGGAAGAACAGAAGACGTCAGCGCTCACCCTGTGCGTCGCGCCCCGGCTGGAGGTGGGGAAGGAGACAGCATCCTTCAGAAAGCAGGGTGTGGGTGCCCCGGGCCTGCCTGAGGCCAACAGAGGCAAAAGCAGCCAGACCCAGGAGACGTTAGAAAAGAGAGAGCAGAGGACACCTAGGGGCTGTGTTTAAGGATTGGGAGATGCTGTGAAAAGGTCTACATGCCTGGGTTCTCTTGGAGCCTGTGAGACCAGCTCCACCAGGCTCATTGTAACCGTATGCAGTGTGCAACTGTTCACCCTCATGTGGGATGCCCGCCCCTCCCGTGACCCCGTGGCCTGTCCCTACATCCTAGGCCCGGCAGCGGGTTTCCCCACGCTGTCACCAGGAATGTCCCACAGGGGACACGGTCCCTGAGTCACTTGGATTTTCTAGATAATCCTCTCTTCTTTTTTACAAATAAGTTGGGAGGATTTTTAAAGGGAACTGTAAGTTATTATTAAATCCAGTCAGAGAAATCATAGCTACACAATCCTTTAACAAATCGGAAGCCCATCATGTGGTTTTCAGTGTTGCTGTGGCAACGGTTGTGGCAGCTGTGATCGGAGGCCTTCCAGCATCGTCCACACAGTACGAGTTCCTACGGGCACTAGGTTTTGCCCAGGATCCCCGTTCTGGCCATGGTCACACTGCACAGTTAGTACACTCTCCCTGTCGCCTACGCGAGTGGTTTAAAATTCAAATCCCATGGAGGTTCAGGATCGTCTCCATTATGAAGCTGCGTGCACACTCCCATAAACCAGAGAGGAGTCGTGGGACGCCCTCCCCCCCACAGCAGGACCCGGCCCTGGGGCACAGGTGCATGAGCAGTGGGGCACAGCCCCCGAGCAGGAGCCAGTGCTGGGCACAGGAGTCTCCTCCCCAAGGGCCCTGCGGGCAGCGCGTGCCACCCGGCGCAGGGCTGTGGAACCTGCTGCAGAGATGGGAGCGGCGCGGGGACACGGGGGGGGGGGGGGGGGGCGGGCCAGAAGGAAACCCTTCCCGCCACTGCTCCAGTTCCGGGTGTGGCCAGGATGACGGGCTTGGCCTGAATGATGGGTTTCTCCACCTACACAGGGACAGCTGGTTTCGTCCTTTCAGCAGCGGCAATGACACACGAGGGGAAGAGCCAGACCAAGGAACCTGTCGTGTGCTCCCACCCGGCGAGTGACCCGCGGGGAACAGGCCAGGGCTGCCGAAACCCGCCCGCTCTGGGAATGCGTCAAAAATCAGGGTCCTGCATGTGCCCCTGCAAAGACGATAGTCTCCATCTCCTCCCTGAGGGGTCGGGGTGGTGCATGGGGCCAGGGACGAGAGGGGATCTCACAGGGCTGGTCCTCCTGTGACAGGACAGGGAGCAGGAGCGGAGAACATGCATACCTGCTGGGAAGTCACTGTCCTGAGCCTCATTTGCACCATCTGAAAAAGCAAAGGAATATGACGAGTCAACCAAGTCAGCGCCCGAGGTCAACACAATGAAGGCTAAACTCGCAGCTCCTTCTTCTAAGGCAGGAACTTCTCCCAACGGCTCACAATATGCACCCCCCAGTCACGCCCCCCTTCCTGCCCCAGACCCAGCTGGTCCCCGCCCTGCTGCCTCCACAGGACTCACAGTCATCTGCGTCCATGTCTCTCCATTCCAAATCTGCAAGAAAGCACACACACATTGATTTTGTCAACACGCTAAGACCTCTCTTCCTAAAGTCTCAAGTTTACTTTTAGTGTGGGGACTGGCTTCAGTTCTTCCTACAAAAATTTCTGTTTTCCAAACCCAAACACAACACAGAGTAGCGACAGCTACATGCAGGACAGCAATTTTCTCCAGAACATACTCCTGTAAGAATTTACTGAAGTTTCTGAAAATAAGATATAAATAAGTTCATGACACTTACTTTGATTAATCTTCAATTTTTAGAAACTATTTAAAACATAAGTCAATGTAAATTCCTTGGTTCAGTTTCAAAATTAAAACATAATTTTTACTTTTTTTAAAAATTACTTATTTATTTATTTGAGGGCAGAGAGCTAGCGAGCACAGGGAGGCACAGAGGGAGGGGGACAAGCAAGACTCTGTGCTGAGCGTGGGGCCCAACATGGGTTTCGATTACAGGACCCTGAGATCATGACCTGAGCCGACACAAAGAGTTGGATGCTCGGCTGACCAAGCCACCCAGCTGCCCCATTGTGCACTTTTATATTGTTCTGACTTCTGATCCAAGTAAAACTATCATCTAATCCAAAATGAAAATTACATTTTTAAAGCTTATGAATCGAGAAAAGATTCTGATATTTTCAGATTAATTCCTCTCATGATTTCCATATAGTCAGGCAGATAAACAGATGTTTCAAACAGTCTCCTTTGACGGAGTCTCTGGAGACCAACAGGAGGAACAAGGGAGAGAAACAGGAAATCACAAGAGATGATTCACACACATCAAACTGCAACATCGAGCAATAAAAGATTATTTTATCTAAAGTGGAGAAAAGACATCAGAAGAATTTTTTCAAGGAATTCAAAATGCCCTCCAAGAAAATACAGCAGTTAAAGGAGGGGACAAGACAGGGAGAAAAGCCCAAAACGGGCTGCAGGGAACCCTGAGAGCAGCTGTGAGCAGGGGTCAGGGAGTAAACCTCAGACCCACGGAGGTCGAGGCCTGGCCTCGTTAGGGATGGGACACAGCCCTGATGGGACCAGACAGATTACAGATAATGGCAAGGAGGCCCGTGGCCAGAGGTTCCGCCTCTTGAACTGCAGGAATCACCTAGGGGCAGGAGAGCATCGTGGTCCATGGGCAGAGACGGCTGGGAGCCTGGGTTGGCACCGGTGGGCAGCAGAGGACACAGCAGGATTTCAGGTGGGGACAGAGTAGAAGCGTCCTCAACCAGTACATGCTCTTGGTCTCGCTCCACGTGACAGTGGCCATGCAGCGGGGTGAGTGGTGGGGGGACCGTGGGGGGACTGTGGCTTGCAGGTGCCCACTGCCCATGCAAACACCACCTCCAGAGAAATGTTCATTCAGGTACTTTGCCCATTTGTAAATCACATCGGTTTCGTGGCGGGCTTTCAGGAGCTCTCCGGATACTCTGGATATTAATCCCTCGTCAGACACATGGTTGGCAAACACTGTGTCCCATTCTGCAGGTGCCCTTTCTGTGCCATGGAGAGTGCCCTCTGTGGCCAAAATGTTTACCTTTCCACATGGTCCCATTTGTCCCATTCTGTTCTTGTGGACTTCTCTGAGGCATCACCTCCCGGAAGTCGCCACGTGTCCAAATGCGTGAAGCTTCTGTCCAGTGTGTTCTTCCAAGTGTTTTGTTGTTTTAGGGCTTATATTTACAATGACTCTGATCCATTTTTGCCTTAACTCTTGTCCATAGTGTTGGGTAAGGGTTTGACTTCAATATTTCACATGTGAACATCCAGCTTTCCCAACACCATGTGCTGAAAAAACCGTCCTGTACCTGGTGAGTGTTCTTGGCGCTCTGGTCCAAAATCACTTGACCACACACCTGAGGGTCAGTTTCTGGACTATTTCACAGGTCTGGATGCATGTCTGGATGCCAGCACCACACTGTTTTGACCACTGTCGCTCTGCAGTAGGCTTTGATGGCAGAAGCGGTAAGTCCTCTGGTTCAGTACATGCTGCCGAAGCAAGCATGAGTTCCGGTTCGTTTCTCCTTCCTCAAGACTGTCTTGGCTCTTCGCCAGCCCTTAAGATTCCATGTGAAGGATGGGCTTTTCCTTTTCTGCAAAATGTCACTGGCTTGTTTACAGGCACTGCAATCAGTCTGCACATCACGTTGGGTGTCACTGACATGGGACAGTTGGGTGTCCCATCCATGAACATGGGATGTGTTTCCATTTGCTTTTGTTTATTTTAATTTCTGGCAGCAACCTTCTGTACTTTCATTGTATGAGTCTTTCTGCTCCTTGATTAATTCCTAAGTGTTTTATTCTTTTTGATGCTACTGGAAGTGGGACATTTTTTGTGATTTCCTCTTCAGTGTCTATAGAAATGTAACTGATTTTTGTGTGTTGGCTTTGTATCCTCCCTTGGCTGAATTTAATTATTAGCTTTAACAGATTTTTGTGAAATCTTTGGGACTTTCTACACAAGATGACATCACCTGCCAACAGAGATCATTTCAATTCTTCCTTTCTAGTTCAGATGACTTTTATTGATTCTTCTTCCCCAGCTGCTCTGCCTGGGGCTTCCTGTACGAGGCTGGATGGGAGCAGTGATGGCGGCCTCCCTCTCTCATTCCTGATCTTAGAGGAAAAGCTCAGTCTCACACTGCTGGGGGTTGTCCATGTGTGGTTTTATCATGTGGAGGTGGTTTCCATCTACTCCTAGTTGGTACCTACTTGGTAGAGCATTTTTTTTTTTTAATCAAAATAAGGGGGTAGGGAATTTGATCAAATGCTTTTTCTGTGTCAACTGAGATCATCATTTATCTTCCCCTTCATCTCGTTGACACCACTGAGGAGTTTTGCATCAATGGTCCTAAAGGATGTTGGTCTATAGTTTCCTTTCCTTCATCCGACTTTGGTTATCGGGGTTGTACTAGCGTCAAGAGTGAGTTAGGAAGTTTTCCCTCCCTTCAGTTGTTGAAGAAGTGTGAGAAGCAGAAACATTTGTCACCAGTGAAGTCGTCAGGACCAGGGTTCCTCCTTGTCAGGAAATGCTTTATCACAGATTCAGTCTCCTTACTAGTTACGGATTTACTCAGACTGCTCATTTCTATGTGATTGAGTCTTAGTAGGTTTTATGTTCCTGGGGATTTGTCCTTTCCATCCGGCTAAGCAATATTTTGGCATACAATTACTCACAGTACTTTATTATGATCCCTCTTCTGTAGAATTGGTAGTAATGTTCCATGTCCACGTCTAATTTTAGTGATTTGAGTACTCTCTCCTTTTTTGTCAACATAGCTAAAAGTGTGTCAGTGTTGTTGATCTTGTCCAATAACCCACTTCTGGTTTTGTTGATGTTCTGTACTGCTTTTCTACTCTGTCTCATTGATCTCTGCTCTAAACTTTATTATTTCCTCTGTTTGCCAGCTGTGGGTTTCATTTGTTCTTCTTCTAGTTCCTTAAGTTGTAAAATTGTGTTGTTGTTCTCATTTGTCTCTAATTATTTTCTAACTCTCTTGAGATTTCCTCTTTGATATACTAGTTAGAAATCTGTGTTTAGTGTCCACAATTTAAAAACATTTTTCGTTTTATGCTATTGATTTCTAATTACTTCCCACTGTGCTCACTTTGTCTGACATCTGTCTCCTGACATCTATGCAGACTTCATCTACGGACCTGGTGGATCCACGCTGGAAAGTGTCCTGTGTACACTTGAGAAGAACGCGCATGCCAGGGTGAAGCGCTGTGTCTGTTCAATGAGGGTGGGTTACTGTGTTGTTTCAATCCTCTGTTCTTTCTCGTCTTCCAAATGGTTGTTCTGCCATTATTGTGAGTAGGTATTAAGGTTCCCAACTAAAGCTGTAGAGCTATTACTCCCTTCAATTCTATCACTTTTTGCTTCAAATATTGTGATGGTCTGTCACTGGATGTGCAAATGTTTAATTATATCTTCATGCTGTACTGAGACCTCTATTAATACACAAAATCCTTGGCTGTCTTGAAAACGTCTTTATGTGCACTCTGTTCTGTCTGGTATTAGTACAGCCGCTCTCTACTACCCAAGGGTTACTATCTGCATGGAGGGACCTTTCTCCATCCTCCCACTCTTAACCCGTTTGTATCTTCAGCTCTTGAGTGAGTCTCCATAGACAGCACATAGTGAGATCCGTTCTGCCCATCTCTGTCTTTGCCCTGGAGACAGCAATCCCTTTCCATTTGAAGTAATCGCTGATAAGGAGGCATTACTCTGTCATTGAGCTATTGGTTTTCCTATGCCCTGTTTACATGCAAAACTCTGTCCCCTGACATTCTGTCGCCACCTCTTTGGGTGCTGACATCACAAATCACAGCTTCATACACTGACTGCCTAGAACATAAGCTAACAATTCTGTCAAAGGCATTAGTCTCAGAAGTTAGAGAAAACAAGATCTAGAGTTACAAACCAAAGTTGCAGTGATACTAGATCTACATTTTTAAATTTTTCTTTAAATGAATTCGTCTTTTCAATCATTAAGAAATCAGGAAGCACAGTTATGAGCCATCATTAAAATTGTTAAATTAACTATTAAAACTGCCAAGAATTTCCCCTTACTGAGATCTTTGCTTCTTGAAACGGCTTCAAGTCCTTCTCTAGGACCCTTTCCTTCTGCCCTCAGGTCTCACTGGAGCACCTCCTGCAGGTGCACGGGTCTCCCTCAGGTCTTGCTGGAGCGGGTACATGGGTCTCCCTCAGCTTTTGTTCCCCTGGGAATGTTTGTTTCTCCCTCATTCTGGAAGGACATATTTGCTGGATATAGGATTCTTAACTCACAATTTCTTCTTTGGTTTAGTACTTTAAATATATCTGGCTGTCTGCGACCTCCGAAGTTTCTGACTGAGAAATCGAGAGATGATCTCAGAGGACCGTGGGTGTGGATGACCTGCTGCTCCGCTGCTTTCTAGACTCATGCTTTGTCCTCTGAAGATGAGCTTCGACGCGTCTCCGTGCAGGTCTCTTCAAATTCATCCTACTTGGGGTCTGCTGAGCTTCCTGCACTTTGTACTCATCTCTGTGTAAGTTCTCAGCCGGGAGGCGAGGCGCCCAGATGGTTCAGTGTTAAGCATCTGTCTTCGGTTCAGGTCATGGTCCCAGGGTCCTGGGATCCAGCCCCGCATCGGGCTCCCTGCTTCACCCTCTGCCACGCCCCCTGCTTGTGCTCCCTCTCTATGTCTGTCAGATAAATAAAATCTTTTTTAAAAAAAAGTTGTTGTTCTCAGACAATATTTCTTCAATTTTCTCTTGCCCCTTCCTGTCTCTCTCTTCTCCCTCTGGGACGCCCACAACAAGCACCTACTGATGGCATCCAACAGGCTCGAGGCTCTGTTTGCTTTTCTTCAATCTTTCCTCTCTCTGGTCCTCAGCCTCCAGACGCCCCATTTTCCTGTCTTTAAGGTCACTGATTCCTTCCCCCACCGCCTCTTTCTGCCTCCGAACCCCACGACTGAGGTTTTCATTCTGGCTACTGTACCTTTCCTTCGGTCTCTTGGGCTTTCCAGCTCTTTACCGATGCTACGGTTTTGTTCACACGTTGCGTTCTTACCTTCCTGCACACCTTCCTCTAGATGCGCCACATCTTCAGGACTGTTGTAAAGTCTTCGTCTGATACGTCTGCCGCTGCATCTCTTCAGAGACAGCCATGGATCAGTTACGCTCCCTCCCTGAGCGGGCCGGACTTCCCTATCCCGTGCTTCTCCTGGGATTCTGCTGCTGCACACTGGACATCTGAATCTAATAGTGTGGTAACTCTGGAAACCAGGTTCCTCCCACCTCTCCCAGGGCTTACTGCTTTTTGTTATTGTCTTTGTCTGCGGGATCATCGGAGGCTATCTCTGTGCCCGGGATCAAACGGAGGTGTACAAGTTAGGTCCTCTGAGGTCTTTTCTGAGACTTTCTTTGGGAACACACAGTCACAGAGCAAAAAGTTCATGGAAGGCAGGATGCTGGCCTGGAAATACCCTGGAAGTCACTTCAGCTGGAGAGGGAGGGGCTGGCAACCATGAGGCCCTCTGCGTCTGCACCTCCGTGACCAGAAGCGGCACAGCAGAGCTCCTGGTACCTGGACAGGGTTCTCTCTGCCCACTCTGGCTCATTCCCACCCGCCGTGTGTGCAAGGCTGCCTGCTGCTCATCCAGGAATGGGAGACCGGGCGCTGATACCATGCTGAAAGATAAAGTCGACTGAATTAGCTGGAAACTTATTCTCCACGGTTTCCCCTGCAAGCTGCAGAGCTCCAACTGATTCCAAAGGCACAGCACAGTTCATGGAACCTTCCGGCCGGGGCAACTCTCTAGCTTGGGAGCCAGGGTCCTGGTGCTTCCCATTCTGTCATCTCTCCAGAATCCTCATCGTAGCTTTCTAAAACCTCCTTTCAAGAATGAGCTATGGGATGCCTGGGTGACTCAGTGGGTTAAGCTTCTGCCTTCAGCTCGGGTTATGATCTCAGGATCTTGGGATCGAGCCTCACTTCAGGCTCTCTGCTCAGCAGGGACCCTGCTTCCCCCCATCTCTGTCTCTGCCTGTCTCTCTGCCTATTTGGGATCTCTGTCTGTCAAATAAATGAATAGGATATTTAAAAAAAGAAAGAAAAGAAAGAAAGAAAGAAAGAAAGAAAGAAAGAAAGAAAGAAAGAAAGAGCGAGCGAGCTATGAGGTAACTGGCATTCTCAGACTTGAGAGAAGGTAATATACTCCGTAGGACGACTATACACAGCACCACTCATCTATGCTTTCCGGAAACGCGAGCTTCTCCTCGGCAGAGGCAGGTGAAGAGAGGCCGCCTGGGGGATGACATGCTCGGCTTCCTTGTCCAGGTGCTCTCCAAACAGGTCCATTCCTGCTTGTGAAATGCATCAAGCTACACGCTGGTAAGATGGGCACTTTTCCGCTTGCATATCAAGCGTCAGTATAACTTTTCTTTTTGAAAGGTTTGCTTTCAGTCTTACTAACAAAACACGCCGCAGAGGAAGTCACCTACCTCAAGAAGAAAATTTTTTAAAAATAATTATGGGTGGGCGCCTGGGTGGCTCAATGGGTTAAGCATCTGCCTTTGGCTCAGGTCATGATCCCAGGGTCCTGGGATCAAGCCCACGTCGGGCTCTCTGCTCAGCGGGGAGCGTGCTTCCCCCTCTCTCTCTGCCTGCCTCTCTGCCTACTTGTGATCTCTCTCTATGTGTCTAATAAATAAATAAACTCTTAAAAAAATAATAACAATTATGGGAGGCTTCTTCACTGGAGACATAATGAAGATGAACCTGGGGAAGCACCAGAGTGTGTCTGAGCCTCAGTTTCCCCAAGTAGAATGAAGGACCCCAATAACTAACCCCACAGCAGCATCCAGGGAGGCAACCGTGTCCCCTAAGGCCACACGAGCTGTCCCCCCCAGTCTCCCTAGAGCAACACTCTCACTCCCACAGAACTGCCTGTAAGAAAGGACACATTCTCTGATGCGCTGGCCAATGAGCACAGTGTGCCTTGTTCCCCAGCAGCGGAAATACTGCGATTGTGGCTCGGCAGTTAGCACTGCTCAAATTTGCACTGTATGCCCAGTGGCTACTATACTACACATCCTGAGACACTGCAGGGCTTTAGCCAATTACTGCCATTGGACCCCAATTTTGCTGTGAGGCTTGCCCTAGCCATTAATCCCCCCAGCGCCCACATTCTAGAATGTTAAGTTCCAGGAAGATGAGGCATCGGGGCCACTTTGCTCACCATTGTTTACTATACTCATAGCACCTACTACAACGCCTGCTCATTAACTGTTCAGTAAATATTTGTTTAAGTGAATAAAATAAAACAAAATTTGGTTAATCCAAACACCTTTGCCTATTTTTGTAGACTGTGTTTTGCAAGACACTATTAAATCCAATAGGACTTACTTATTTTCCAAAGTGCCGAATTAATGATAAATCCAAAACGAGTTTCTAAGAGGAAAGATGTGTGAAGTGTGGCCAGAACACGTTAAAGCTGAAGTCATGAGGAGCAGCCACAGACCCGGCCCCCAGGTGCACGGACACTGAGCCCCCACGAACCACAGGCAGGAAGAGCACATGCCCCAGCCTGCCCGGGACAGGCCTAGTTCACACCTTTGTCCCAAGCCAACACTCAGGAGTGCCCAGGTCAGAAACTAGACTGTCACCCTAAGCCAGACCAGAGGTGGCAGTTGTGCCGTGCTCGGATTGGGACGATATGTCTCTAATAAACTGTGGGATAATCACCGGTGTGAAATGAATCCTCTTAGGAAAAACCACAGCCTTCAGTCCTGTATGTCTGTGGCGTGTGCTCCCCTACCCCGGGCGTTCCGGAACCCAGAACCCGCCCTAGAGCCGCAGGATGGGTGGCAGCCCCACGCTACCTGCGATGGCCACTGCTGTTCGTCTCTCAGATGCTTTTATTTCTGGGGCCACTTCTCCCAAATCTGCACGTCTGAAACAATTGCAAAAGAAAGTTGTAATTAAAATAATGAAGTAATGCTACAAGTTGAATCTACCTATTAAGTTAGCTGCATATCAGAATCTCTTGGAGAGCTTTAAAAACTACAAATCCTGGCTACACCCCAGACCACCGAAACCACACCGGGGGCGGGGGGCAGGCCTGGGCATAAAAAACGGCTCCGAGGAGCACCCCGAGCATTCCCATGTGCAGCCGCCACTGAGAAGCGCCAATCTGGACAGACTGGCACCCGCCGCCCCTGCAGGCCTGGGCACAACTCGCCATTCAAAGAGATATAAAAATATACATACCCTTTGACCAGTAATTCCACTTCTACCCTAAGGAAATAATTAAGATTTAGTTACAAAGGTGTTGATGTCAGCTTTACACATAATAGCGAAAAACTGGGTGCCTTTTAAAATCAAAGCCCAATTACGGAGAAGTACGGCAGAGTCTCGGCCTGCAGCCGTTAGAAAATAGCGTATCAATTCATTTTGTGGACAGAAAGATGCTGGATGACGTTATGGAATGCTGTTAATGGCATGTATATGAGTGGGAAGAAGTACATGAGTATTTACAGTGAGAAAATGTACAGTATGATGACGTTTTAATGAAATTGCGTGTATTTATGTATTCATCTATAGGTTTTTAAGGAGATCTAGAAGGACGGCTCATCAAAAGTTAATAGTGTGGGCAGGGAGGGGCGATCCTGAATTCTTTTAAGAAGATTTGGTAAATGTAGTCCATTTAAGAATAAACTATTTTAGGTTTATTATAGGAATGAGTAAACGTGTTGATTTTATCAGGAGCCACACATCACTGTTGAAGAAAGACCTACGAATGTGGGAGAAGGTGGGGCACCCAGGGGCTCACGCGGTGAAGCATCGGACTTTAGCTCAAGTCACGATCCCAGGGTCCTGGGAGAGAGTCCTGCAGCATAGGGCTCCCTGCTGAACGGGAAGCCTGCTTCTCCCTCTCCCTCTCCCCTCCACTGCTTGTGCTCTTTCTGTCTCTCTGTCAAATAAATAAATAAAATCTTTTAAAATCTTTAAAAACAGCAAAACAAATATGGAAAGAAGTAAGAGGGGACTCCCAGAGCCAAGCTGAGGAGGTGCAGCGTGAACACACGACTTCCACACACGTGCTAGTGTACAAGCCCATGCGTGTGCACACTGGCGTCTACACGCATGCCTTCCAGCTCCGCCCACTGAATGGCCCAAAAACCAAAGACACTACAGAGGAGCGATGAGCACACCAAGCGCCCTTTAACCCCTTGCACACTAAGAGACACCAGGTCTCCTTGGAGAAATGGCAGGTGCCAGACCTGGGGCAGGGAGAGAGTAAGAGGGGTCTGAGCATCTGATTTTAGAACAGAAGGAAGTGCTCGGGGTGCCTGGGGGCTCAGCAAGTAAAGCCTCTGCCTTTGGCTCAGGTCATGATCTCAGGGTCCTGGGATCAAGCCCGGCATTGGGCTCTCTGCTCAGCGGGGAGCCTGCTTCTCCCTCTCCCTCTGCCTCTCTGCCTACTTGTGATCTTTCCTTCTCTGTCAAATAAATAAATAAAATCTTTAAAGAAAAATAAAGAAAAAAAGGAAGTGCTCCAAAAAAAAAGCTAGGGCATGCCTAGGAACACAGGAGCTGGCAAGTCCAGAGCCATCGGGCTCAGACACAATAAATACAGGAGTTAGTGAGAACCCGCCGAGAGACAGGAACAAGGGAGTCCACACGGGTGATAAATAGGCAAGCTGGGGGCGGGGGCAGGGGGTTTATGACCATGTGACGTGTGGCAGCGCCGCCGTAGGACCACGTCATTCTGCAACCCTTCCAACCTCAGTGGAGGTCGGCTCAAGCCAGAAACGCCAACAAACGCCAACTCTGAGAAGACCGTGTGGACCAGAAGCAAGGTGCTGCCCGGTTCCAACACGGCCCCTCGTGGAAGCTCCTCCAGTGCTGGGAGAAGAGCCCTAGCAATGGTAATGCAGGCCCTTGGGGAGCCGGATCAGGGACGGGTGACACAGACGGCCACTGTATGACCCAGCTGCCCCGCCTGGAGAGCGGACACAGCGTCCCCCGGCCCTGCTCTGACCACGGCGGCAAATCCAACATGGAAAGTTACACATGATCCCCAAGGACAAATGTCACCAAGGAGCAGCCAAGGATGGGGGAGATGCTCCTGACTCCGCGTCTGAGGGTGCCGCCGTCCCCAAGCCCACACTGGGTCCCCCAACGCAAGGGGGGGTCCGGGGATAGAACTGAGGCACAGGTGCTATGGGCGCCGCCGTCGGGGCAGGAGGACACGGATGGGTGTGGGCCACTCACGCGCACACATACCCTCTACTGGTTTAGAGAATCGTGACGCACGAGCGTGCACCACAGAAACACAAACACTGCGAGGTGGGGGACGGGAAGTGAGACTGTAAGTGACAGCACCAGCAAGATGCACTCTGCATAGGAAGCCTGTTGTTTTTATAATTTAGCTCTAGGTGCCAATTATTTTCATAAAAATTGTAGAAGTGTAACAGTGGGCGGCAGGCACATGTGCTTATTCTATCCTATTTGCGTTTCTTCATGCAGAAGGAAGCGTTGACTGATTAAGACCCAAAGAGCAACAAGAAGGATGCAGGGAGCAGGGTCTGGGTCAGAGAGAAACATGCAGGTGCCCCGAGAACACCAGGTTCTCCACGGCCTCTTGCACCGCGCAGACTCTGAACCTCATGCAAGGACCCGCATGGACACAGCGACCCATTCTGCAGCAAAACATAAGAAATCCACCCTCCCGGGGGGAAACCCCAGAACCCCCGCTGGCTCTTCCAGCATGTTCTCTGGGTGCCTCGTCCTCCGCCCGCCGCGGTCCCTGTGCTCGGGCTTTCAGCCCCTGTCCAGTGCACAGCACTAAGCAGCACTCAGACCCTGACGCTGATTAAAAAATGAGAAATACTCATCGCTTTTGTAGTAAGAAAAAAACCCTTAAAAAGAGACAACAGGACAAAAGGTTAAAACTAGCCCCAGAGCAGAAGCTGCCCGGCCTGGCAGCCGCACACACATCACTAGCCACCCACACCCCAGCACATGGGCTCCCTGGACGGGAGCTGAAACCCAACCCACTGTTTCCCACGCAGGAGAGCACGCAGGTGACAGTGTCACAGGGACGGGCTGAACTTGCGCGAGCTCATCGACATGCACACAGAATTCCGCCCGGCAGCAGCAAAGGCCAGGCATAATCGCGTCCCTGAGCTGTGAGCCCCGGGCAGGGCCCAGCCTGGCAGTGGACAGCAGAGGCCCAGCTTTGTCCTGTGCTGTCTGCTTGATGATGACTCCACCTGTTACGCTCGCACGGCTGGAACTGTGCCCAGACCCCAGTGTGGAAACCCTGACCCCCGATATCTCGGATCTGGAGAGGGGGCCTGTGACATCGGGCCCTCATCCCCCTTTCTGGCACACAGCTCTTAAACGTGAGTTGTGCAAGTACCGAAGGACGGGGCACACTGCCCGGGGAGCCAACTGTGCGCTTGGCATTTTCAGTCCCACCTCCCCCCCATGTCCGGGCATCAATCACCAGTCACTGGTGGCCAATGAGTCAAGAAAGCATGCCCGTGTCACGAAGCCCCCATCAGATCCCAGGGGGACAGGCCTCTGAAGCTTCCGGTCGGAGCACGCGAGAGCCAGTGAGTAGCGGGCTCTGAGAGGGCTCGGAGGCCCCCTGCCCCTTCTGACAGACTGGCCCCATGCACAGCTCCCCTTGGGCCATTCCCAAGCCACATCCTGTTAGAAGGCTCATCTGGTAACAAAAATATTTCCCTGAGTTCTGTGGGTCACGCCAGCAAATTCATGGAACCCAAGGAGGGGTCACGGGAACCTGTGATTTACAGCTGGTTGGCCCCACAGGCAGGTGGTGACCCAGACTCTTGCCACTGGAATGCTAGGCTGGAGCTGCTCACGGGACCCCCACCCCCGTCTGTCGCCGGCAGCCACAGCACGGCAGCATGTATAGTGGGGGTGGGAGCCAGTGGGAGGGGGTCCTACAGGACTGACAGAAGCCTCAGGAGAACCCAAAGCTGCCCACACAGCCATGGAGGTATCCAGGCTCCAGAAGAGTGGGAAACCACCTCCTGTCACTGAAGTGACAACTGGCCGGCGGGCCTGTTGATGGCGCCCTGAGCAGATGAAGGTGAAACCCAAACAGTCCTTGTCCGACACCGCCCCACCAGACCCACACGTGAGTCTCCTGGTTCCCTCCAGGCCCGTTACTTCTAAGACTCGGAGAGATTTTAGGGGACTTGCACTTGTAGCCAGTAATCACAGAACTCCTGACAATCAGACTGTCCACCAGCTCCCAGCCCAGCTTCCCAGCCTGCAGCCAAGCCTGGGGGGGCCAAGTGCGATCGCCGGAGCCCCGGACGCAGCCCCGGGGACTTTCCGCAAAGCAGGCCTGCAGAACCACTACTATCATTAGTATCTTTTCTGATCCCCAAATAAGACAAATACAAAATACAGAAAAGTAGCAAGAAAATGCCTTTGCCATTTTGAAAATGACTCACAATGTTAACCAGTCCTCTCCCCATCTCGTCCAGTCACGTTGCTGTCACTCCTTCTGGCCACTGACTCTAGCCTCCAGCTTCCCTAAGGCCCTCCATCCCCTAGGCTGAAGGGAGCCCTGCGGAGGGGTCAGTCTTCTCGTGCGATGCGAGCACGGTGCGGAGCCAGACATGGAGCCCAGCTCAGTCCTGCCAGACTCTGGGGGCACAGAGACCCACCATGATGCTGACCAGACCTGGGGGTCTCCGCGCACTGACAAGGGGTGACCTGCCCACAGCCCCGAGTGCCCCGAGCGTCTAACGGCTCTTCCTCACTAAGTCAGTGAGCGCACGTTCCGGCCTGCGCCCTTCGAAGGCTCCCTTCGGGCCTGCAGGGGCGAGGGGGGCCCGGGCAACTTGGCGGCCTCACTGGCCATGTCTCCCGGGGGGCGCGGCCGGGCATCCTGTCCTCATCCGTTCGCCCAGCAGGTTGGCCTGCGGGACTTTTCCACCTACACCTGGGGATTCCGATTCCAGGGACCTCAATGTTCTGGGCTCGGACCACAGAGACACCGGCCCCCGCAGAGCTCAGGGCCGCCGGACCAGAACAAACCATCCGACCCTCGTGAGCGGGGCTGATGCCCGGCGACAGACCTAGCTCCTTCAGCAGCTGGTGCTGAGGACACAGAGAAAACCACCCCAGACAGGAGGATGCGGGACAAACAGGGCACTGGCCCTGACCGTCATGCAGCCGGGGACAGACGAGGAATTGCTCTGGGTAATAAAAGGTCTGACGGGATGTTTGCTGTTTGATGCCGACAGCTTCAAAGACCCACCACTTACCCTCCTGCCCCGTGCCTATGCCAGCCGACGAGAGAGCCTGGGGACCCCTCCTTCAGCACTGGCGGGACCCCCGTCCCATTACCACCCCGAAACAAAACAAGGCCTGCAGCCAAGTGCTCTGCCCAGAAAGCCTACCAGACGGTACTGACCTTTTTAAACCAGCCTGGTGTGTGCTGCGGGTTGAAACGTGACCCCTGAAAAGATATGTCCAAGTCCTAACCCCAGTACAGCGAACACAGTCTCGTTTGGAAATAGGGTCTTTGTAGATGTGATTAGTTAAATTAAGATCAGATGATGGTGGGCAGGCTGGGCCCCTGATCCAACCACTGGTATCACGGGCAGAGGCAAGTGTGGGCAGATGTGCAGGGAGAAAAACACAGGACAGCAGAGTCACGGCCTCTCCAGTCCCGGGATCGCCCAGGATCTCCGGCAGCCACCAGAAGCCAGCAGAGAGGCAGGAGCACACTGGCTCTCAGAGGCTCCGGGAGGCACCACCGGCCCACATCTCCAACTCCCAGTACCCGGAACTGAGGGGGTCCTCACGCCGTCCAGCCGCATCTCCAGCCACGGACACGGCGCGTGGGCTCCGGGCAGGGGGATTCGCCCCTGCCTCTGTCTACGTCTCTTCTCTGCTTCTGGTATGGACACCGGGCACTGGGGAAGGGGAGGGCCCACCCAACCCAGTTTGGCCTCATTTTACCTCATCACATCTGCAAAGGGCCTACTTCCAGAAATGGTCACATTCACAGGTACTGGGGTTAGGACTTCAACATTCGTTTGGGAGGGGACAGGAGTCAACCGGGAACAACAGCCAAGCCCCAACTAGAGGCTGTCCCACAGCGGCGGCAGGGTGACTTCACAGTGGCAGGCCTGGCTGAGAAAACATGTCGGCGACAAGGCTGCCCCACAAGGCACCGGGGCAGCGGTGGCGGACACAAGAGAAGATCAGATGATACAGCACAGGTAGGACACAAGGACCCTGCAGCCTGGCAGTGTCGCCCCCACACACGTGCTGGAGCATGCAGGGAGATCGCTGGCCAGAGCGCCTCCTGCTGCCCTCCTGCTTTTCTGCAGTGGAACCCCACCGCAGCACAGGGGAGCCTGTACCCTGAGAAAGACACACATCCCCCAGGACAGCCCCTGGCATCAGACACTGCTGTCTCCGCCGTGGGCCCGGGGCAACCTCAGCCCAGCATGGCAAGCTGAGCGTCTTCCCAGGACAGGAATGGCATGTGCCCACGAGGCTTTGTCCTGGGCTCCCACTGTGTGGGCCACTGAGCAAGGGGAGGCGGCCTAAAACTCTGCCTGAACTCCGGGAGCCTCCACTAGAGCTGGTCACACCCGTGGAGCACACCCAGACGATCTCTGGGCCAAGGCTGGCTGTCCCCATCCCCCACCCTCCCCACCCCACCCCGCACACCTCCTTGGGTCACCGTAAGCGTCTGGAATGATGAGCAGGGGAAGCGGGTTCATACAAGGCAGCCAGTGTTCGCAGTTTTACGTGCACGTTACTCCCTGCTAGGAAACTCCCTAAGAGTCCAGGAGAGCTCCGAGAAGCACACCACCACCCAAGTTTTAACCAGAGCCTGGGCCGGGGCGCAGGGGAACGGACTGCTGCGGGTATGAGGCGGGGGGCTCCCGGAGCAGGGGACACCACTGGAGAGCGCGGGCACAGCTGGGGGCCAAGGGTCCACACCGGTGGGAGGCAGGACCCAGGCAGCAGACAGGACGGGTAAGATGGAGCCTTCCCGGCCTCAGGCAAGACTCACTTCCGCTCTGAGGGTGAGCTGAGTGCAGATGACAGGCTTGTCTGGCACTGGGACAGCAAAGGTGGCAGGGTCAGCCCCAGGGGATGGCAGCCTGGGGGGCCGGGGTGAAGGGTGGAAGCCCTGAGGCGCCCACACAGCATGGTGTGGAAGCCGCGGGCAGGTGAGAGAAAGCGAGAGGTAGGAAGGCTGCAGGCGGGCGACCCCGCGGCTGGCGCGGCTGGGCTGGGAGCCGTCGTAAAGGGACTACTTGTGTGTCCCCGGCTCCCCAAATTCTCCTCATTATGGCAGGTGGTTTTCCAGGTCTATTTGCAAATAAAACTATCAAAACCCTGCTGCCACCCCGTAGACTAGCAGAAGGTTAGAGAGGCCGGGGAAGGCTCTTACAGATGCATCCACGCTGAAAAACAGGTAAGATGACTCTGGAGAAATATGTGTATAACAACAATCAGGAAAATACTGAAACAGAACAGAAAGAGGACAAAGCCTGTGGAGAAGAGAACACAGGACGGGTGGCCAGAAATCAAGGCTGTGCACCTGGCTCACGAGATGAAGCTCTGTCACAGACAGACATGCTCCCCTGTCAGCCAGGAACCTCGTCTCCGGCCCAGGGGCTCAGTGTCTAGGGTCATTCAGGCATAAGAACCTGGGAAAACGGGGTCGTCTGGGGGCCTCCGTCAGTGAAGCGTCTGCCTTCGGCTCAGGTCATGGTCTCAGTCTCCTCAGATGGAGTCCACATCGGGCTCCCTGCTCAGAGGGGAGCCTGCTTCTCCCTCTCCCTCTGCCTGCCACCCACCCCCCGCACTTGTACACTCTCTATCTCAAATAAATAAATAAAATCCTTAAAAAAAAAAAAAAAAAAAGAACCTGGAAAATAAAGGCAGATCCTGGCCACTCACTTCTCCAAAATGAGTACCGACTGGGCTTATGGTGCAGACTGGAAAAGGAAACACGCCCTGAAAGGAGCTGTCAAAGCCTAAAACTCAGAGTCAGGAAGGCTTCAGAATCACAAGGCAAGCGCAAGGCTGAGGAAAAGTATTCATAACACAAATGACAAGGGCTCATTTCCTCCACATACAAGGAACTACAAATCCATGAGAAAACGCCAAGAAAAGGCCTCTCCAAAACACTTTCTGGGCTTAAAACAAACGAGGAGACACAGCGCCCTGCCGTGCCCAGACTGTGACCGGCCCGCATCTCCACTTAAGTCCCTTTTCTGCCTTTTGAAATCTGTACCATGTGCATATAACTCGTTTTTAAAAATAGGCAACTGGGGACACCTAGGTGGCTCAGTAGGTTAAGCCTCTGCCTTCAGCTCAGGTCACAGGATCTCAGGGTCCTGGGATCAAGCCCTGCACCGGCCTCTCCGCTCCAAGGCGAGCCTGCTTCTCCCTCTCTCTCTCTGCCTGCTCGTGCTCTCTCTCTCTCTCACTCACTCTATGTCTCAAATAAATAAATACAACCTTTTAAGAAATAAAAATAAATACGGCAACTAACAATTTCACAAAACGTCACAACGCGGAGATCCTGACAGAACGAGCCCAGTGAACCAGGCAAGCAGGTCTGGGAACCCCAGGTGGGAGCCCCGCGATGCTCCATCTCCAGGCGTCCCTGTGAAACACTAATCGGAGCCTCAGACACCCTGAGAATCCAGCTTCCTCCTCCAGCAAACCGTGTGAGCTCGTCCTGATGTGGGCTCCACTCGGAGCGCGCCCCAGACACATGACAGCACACACAGAGAACCAAGATTTCTGTCTCGGTAACCATTTAACACAACCGCAGTCATGGCTGATGGGGTGGTTCCCTGGTCTGAGAACCCCAGCGTCTCCACCCCAGCCATCCCCTCCCGTCCTCTGGGCCTCCAGCCAGTGTGAGGAGCCCACTCGGACCAGGCCAGGCTCTGGCAGGAGAGCCTATCCCTTCCCAGGAGGCAAAGGCCAGGATCCCTTCCTTCGCCACCAAATGACAGGGTCAGGAGAGCGTCCTCATGGGCAGGAAGGTCAAACACAGTTAAGACGGTCCTCAGGGGTCGCCTGGGTGGCTCAGTGGGTTAAAGCCTCTGCCTTCGGCTCAGGTCATGATCTCAAGGTCCTGGGATCAAGCCCCGCATCAGGCTCTCTGCTCAGCAGGAAGCCTGCTTCCCTTCCTCTCTCTCTCCTGTCCCTCTGCCTGCTTGTGATCTCTCTCTCTGTCAAATAAATAAACAAAATCTTAAAAAAAAAAAAAAGACGGTCCTCAGTACTCATAAATGTCTGGTGCATGGCGGGGGCAGCCCCGGCTTGTTGGAGGGCAGGCCTCACTGGGTTCCTTCCAGAAACAAAAACCTGAGGGGATGGCAATGGTGAGGCCCTGACGGCAACCACGGGATCCTTAAAGACCCTGGGACAGACTTGGCTGAGGGAACACAAGAGGTCAGGCAGGAAGTGCCCATCTTTAAAGATGAGGGGAGTGAGGATTCCTAGTTCTTACCTCAATAATTCCATCAGACGGGCGAGTCTTTTCAAGTCTAACGTCGGGTGTTGGGATAACGTCGGGTGTTGGGAGGCACGGAGACCCCTTCAAGTCTGGTGGGGGGGAGGCAGTGCGACACCCCCCTAACCCCCCGTGAGGACACTTCAGTAGGATCAACTAAAAGAGACAGGCCCCCAGCCCCAACATCCAATTCTTGCGCACGTCCAGAGGGAGAGCGCAACGTGCAGCATTATCTCACAGAGAAAACTAGAAACGCTGTGGCTACGTAATGGGGCCGTGCTACACAATAGTCCATAAATGTCAAAAGTCAGGGAGAGCTGGTCCTCGTTCTGCCACGGGGAGAACGGAAACCGCCCCACCGCATGAAGCAAGCAAGCTGAGGAGCTGCATGACAGCATTTCAGTAAAACCCGAACAACGTTGTGCGGATGGCAAACCTCACGATGTCTATCTGACCAGAACAAAGAAAAAAACTGGGGTGCGGGACAGAATAAAGAACAAACAGAACCTGTAAATGCAAAGGAAAATGTCAGACTGCTTGCCTGGCTGAGACGGGCGGTGGGGGGGGACACCCCAGCTGTGTCTGGAAGGCTCCCTCTGTCAGAGTACAGCCCAACTAGAAATATACCACGACTGTAGAAGTGGGATCTGTGGGAAATCAGATTACATTTGGTTTTTATTTTGTTTTACGGTTTTTTGTTTTTTAAATTACCTACCATTAACAATCTGAAAAATGGGGGCACCTGGGTGGCTCAGCTGGTCAGTCAGGTGTCCGCCTTCGGCTCAGGTCAGGATCCCAGTGTCCGGGGTCGAGTCCTCGTTCAGGTTCCCTGCTGGGCGGGGGGCCTGCTCCTCCCTCTCCCTCTGCTGCCCCCGCCCAGTTCATGGGCACACACGTGCGCGCACGCGCGGGCACACTCTCCCTCTCTCTCTCTCTCTCTCAAATAAATAAATAAATAAATCTTAAAAAACGATCTGAAAAATGTACTTATTGAGCCCAGGTACTCCAGGCTTGCAACCCATACTCCAGGAGGGTGTGGATGGAGGTGGTGAGGACGCTGAGGTTGAGCCCCTCCAGATGGGCTGCGGATCCGATCCCAGCAACACACACTCCAACCCCCTATACCGTGCACCGTTTCAGGGGACATAGGAACCCCAGAAGCCCACCAGTGAGCCATGGCCCTCAGGGTTAAGAACCTCTGACTCAAACAACATTTCAAGCCATGGAAAAGCCATGGGGCAGGGAACAGGGGCTGGGATGAGCACACACGTGCCACAGAAGCCGCGCAGCCCTAACATGGAGGCACAGAGCACAGGAGACAAGCCTGGAGACTCACAAGACGTGGCTGACAAAAGCAGGTCCCCCAGCTCTGTCTCTCCTGCCCCTCCAGGCTGCTCTCATAGGGACTACCCCTCCAGGAGTGGTGGGCAGGGAGCCCACACAGCGGGCCAGGTCCACAGTCTGGCCCAGCAGCCTTGTCTCTATATAGCCCCAAACTCCACTGGACTGTGGGTCACCTGCACCGTATCTTTCCCTTTGAAGCCTTGCTCCTTACCAGATCCGTGTGCCTAATGGCCAGCATAATCAGTCAGGGCCTCCCCTGTCCCAGCTCCCCCACAGTGATTCACAGGGGAAAGAAAATCAGAGTTAGAGGCTCCTCCATGCTCCTCCGGCCCCGCAGAAATCACAGAACCCACCCGATCCCCGCCCCGAAGCTCAGCCTTGCTCCCGCAGTGCAAGTCCGGGAGGCCAAGCATCTGCGGGTCATCGGAGACAGGCCAGAAAGTCGCAGGAAGTTGGGTCTTCCTGGCTGGACTCTGCCCTACCGGTGAAACCTGCAGTGTAGACAGGTCAGGGTTACACGTGGACCTATGGACTGTCCCCAAATGCATACGTGCCTTGGTCATATGCCACAGTGCACAGTTCTCTCTGTAAAACAGAGCAGAGGACACTGAAAGTTCTGTGACCTCAGCTTTCCTGTGAGCACGCATCACAGCGTCACAGCTGACCACCACCTGCAGACACATGGGGTCACTCACAACAGAACGATACCAAATTGCCACGGATGCCACCTACTACGGGGACGCGGCGTAGGCCTGCGGGCTCATAGCAGCCCACCATAAGGCCACCTCTGAGCCAGGTCTACTAAGTCGTGTGTCTGGACAAAAGGCACCATCGCATCGGACAGGCCTCAGGGCAGCCCCACACGGGCTCAGACATCTGGCGGCTGCAGGGCCACCCCCCTCCTCCTTTCCTGACAAGAGGAGCAGGGACAGGGTGGGACCTTGAACTCCTGTTCAGTCAGTCTGGCCTTCTGAGGGATGGGCCAGGTGTTTATTCTATTTATGAGCTCAAAGTACTGGGTACTTAGTGACCAGAGCTCCCCAGACTGGAAAGCCTGCAGGCAGGTGGGAATGCCCATGACTTGGCCGGGGTCATGAAGGCCGTAGGCAGCGCCGGCTGGGGGTGGGGGGGTACAGCCGAGTCTCCCCAGCCAGAGGCCTGGCTGCGGCCCTCTCCACCCCAGAGGGCCTGCTCCCACAGCCACCACCTGCGAGACCCTCCGGACAGGCCGTGGTGCCACAAGAATCTCACCGGCTGAAGCAATGACCTTGAGACGCATTTCCCTCCTCTGTGTTTCCAGCTCGCATGACTAGTTAGATTATGGAAGCAAAAACTAATTATAATTAATGGCTGAGGTTTTATTTTGCAAGAAAGGATTTTTTCAAAAGTGACAAGCTCGGCGCGTGTCAGCATGTTTTCCTGAAGAAAGCACATTTTAGCGCCCAGGCCGAGGCTGTGGAAGACGGTGATGTCAGACCGGGGCTGCCCCCCTAGCCGCCCGCGGCCGGGCCGGCGGCCCGTGTCCCGACCCGCAGCCCCGGCCTGGTGGGCGCGCGGCCTCCCCATGCCCTCGCGCGAGACCTTCGGGGACCCTCGGGCTGTGCCCCCGGGGGGGAGAGCCCAGAGTCCGCTCCCCTGCGAGCAAGTGGAAAACAGCTGCGCAGTGCAGGGCGGGGGCGCCGGCCGGGCACCGGGCGCTCGCGGCCCAGCGGCTCCCAGGCCGCCGGGTCGCGCCCGCGCTCCCCGCCTCCGCCCCCGGCCCCGGCCCCGCCGCCTCGGCCCGCGCCCCCCGCGCCCCCCGCCCGGCCGCGCCCGCCCAAGGTCGGCTGGAGGGCCGCGGGGCCCGGCGGGCGGGGGTCCGGACGGGGGCCTGCGGCGGGGGTCGGGGGACGGCGGCCGCACCTGCACCCGAAGGCCCCCGCCGCGCGGCCCGCAGCCCCCTCTCCGGCGCGGCCCGAGAGCCGCACTCACCCGGGCGACGCCATCAGCGCGGCGAGGTCTCGGCGCTACCGCCGCCTCCGCTTCCTCCGCGCCGAGCGCCTCCGCCGGGGAGGGGCCTCGCGCCGGCCACGGCCACCCGCCCGGGCCGCTACGGGCGGCGGGGGCGCGGGGCGGGGGCCTTGCTCGGGGAGGGGCCCGGGCCGGCGGGGCGGGGACGCGGTCTTGGGGGCGCCCGGGGAGGGGCCCGGGGCGGCTGGGGCGCGGAGAAGCACCGGCGTTGCCCGGAGCGGCCGAAGTGAGGGGAGGCGGGGCGCAGGCCGGGCAGCGTTGGCCCTGGGAGCGGGGGCGGCCGCGGCGGGCTGCGGCCCCGACCCGCCCGCCGGCCCACCTGCCCAGGTGCCCGCAGGCCAGGACTCCGGGAGAGGAGCCACGGGGCCAAACCGGCCGAAAACCTGCCCCGGGGCCACGGATCCGCGGCGGGACCGGGTGAAGTCGACACTCCCTACCGGAGGAGTTTGATTTCCCTGAGAAAAGCCTTTCCTTTAGCCCAGGAGAGCGAGGCGTGGTCACTGCTCCGCAGCCGGCGGTAACCGTGCTATTGCTGTGCTGTCTTGCACCAGTCGCTGGCCTCTCTGAGCCAGTCACCCTCTTGTAAAATGTGGATAAAATTAATACTGTTCAGCCCCAAGCACTGTGTGGCACTTGGATCCCCCTTACGTTGTGTTATTCAGCAGTAGTCAGGAGTCCGGGCTCCTAGGGGGTTTCACTTACTTGTGGAGCATAAGGAATAACACGGAGGACATGGGGAGATGGAGAGGATAAGTGAGTTGGGGAAAATCAGAGGGAGATGAAGCATGAGAAGACTGTGGACTCTGAGAAACAAACGGAGGGTTTCCGAGGGGAGGGAGGTGGGGGGATGGGTGAGCCTGGTGGTGGGTGTTAAGGAGGACAGGGATTGCATGGAGCACTGGGTGTGGTGCATAAACAATGAACCTTGGAACACTGAAAAAAAAAATAATAAATATAAATAAAAATAATAAATGCTTGAGAAAAAAAAAAAGAAATTGCTGCATTAAGCTCAGCAGGTAATTAATGCTCTGTAAAGTCTGCTAAGTAAAGACACAGGGCTCTGAGACCCAAATTGGGAATAAATCCAAGAGACCAGGGTTAGGTAAAATTTGGGGAAGGGAAACTGCTAAATGGCCTGCTTCAAGGCAGTAATGATTGCTACTGGAGTGATAATTTTTTTTTTTAATCAACTTAATTGATTTTAAAATATATTTCTAAAAAATAACGAAATGTAAGTTCACTGAAATACTCTTCCTCAACATGAATTTTAGTGCGTATATGCCATTCTGTGCCCGGTGGATGATCATGTTTTAGCCAGCCCCAACTGTTGGACACAAATATTGCTGCCAGTAGCCATAATTATACGAAATGCGGACAGCAAATACCCCCATCCATGATGATGTCATCCAGTATTCATCTATGATTATTTCCCTAGGCCGTTTGTAGGAGTTGAATTTCTAGGTCAGATGACATCAGCATTTTAAGTCTTTTCAGATAGTATATAATACACACATACACACACACACACACACTTGCAAATGCTACATACACGTATCGGCACATTCATACACACACAGATTACTCTCCCAGCACACTCTCCAACACTGATAGTACCAGTTTCCCAAAACTTGTTCTATAAATTTAACAGTTTCTTTTGTTGCCAATTTGATAGGTTAAAAAACAGTATTTTGGCAAAATGGCAAACTAGGAAGTTCCAAGCTCTCATTTCCCCACAGAAAAGTGAAGAAAACAGCCTGAACCTGCCTGAACTAATTCTGTAGCTGCTCTGAACACCAAAAACGCTCCAGCAGGAAACAGACGTATCCAAGATTGCAGGAAAGTTTCTGGCGTTTTTATGTGCATTGCCCTTCCCCTTCCCCAGGACAGCGGTGGTCTTGGCCTTCAGCAGATAGGACCCTGTTTCCCAGGCCACACAGACTTATTGCCTTGGACAGGCTGTATAAGGGAGTCCATCAGATTGAAACAACGTAATTCTAGACCATAACTCACAGCAGGATGGCGGTGTAAAGATCCATCATAAATATAAAGATATGGGTGAATACAAAAACCAAAATTTTAATTTTAGTAGTAACTCCACTTTTTATTTTTAATGGGGCTTAAAAGACAAATGCATACAAATAATTATGTTATAAATATATATTAATGGGGGGCACCTGTATGGCTTAGTCAGTGAATCGTCTGCCTTTGGCTCAGGTTATGATCCCAGGGTCCTGGGATCAAGTTCCACATTGGGCTCATTGCTCCTTAGGGAGCCTGCTTCTCTCTCTACCTCTGCCTGCCACTCTGCCTGATTGTGTGTGCTCTCTCTCTCTCTCTGAAAAATAAATAAAATATTTTTTTTTAAAGTACATTATTGGGCCAAGGTATAAAAATGTAATTTGTGATATTAATAACTTGAAGGAGAAATGACTGTAGAGTTTTGGTATGTAGTTGAGGTGTTCAAATCATTAAAATTGGACTGTCGTAGGGTGGCTCAGTTGCTTAAGCCACTGCCTTTGGCTCAGGCCATGATCCCAGGGTTCTGGGACTGAGTCCCACATCCGGCTCGTTGCTCCTCAGGGAGCCTGCTGCTCTCTACGCCTCTGCCTGCCACTCTGCCTGCTTGTGCGTGCTCTCTCTCTCGCTGACAAATAAATAAATAAATAAAAGCTTTTTAAAATATTATAAAATTGGACTGTTGTAACTTTAGGGTGTTATCTGTAATCCCCCTGGTATCCACAAAGAAAATCTCTATACAATATATAGAAGAGTCTATATTTGAAGGGAATCAAAACATGCCATTACAAAAAGTCAGCTAACCATAAATAAGGCAGTAAGAGAAGAGAGACAATGCTTTAAGAAAAAGAAATAATTATTTTTAAAAGGCAAAATGGCAGTAGTAAATTCCTCCTTATCAGTAACTATTTTAAATGTGAATGGATTAAGTTGTCCAATTAAAAGGCAGAGATTGGCAGAACAGGTTTTTTAAAATAACCCAAATACACACTGTTTATAAGAGACTCACCTTGAGTCTACCGACAGAAAAGGACTGGCAGTGGAAGGATGGTAAAAGGTGTTCCGTGTACACAGTAACCAAGAAAGCTGGGCAAGCTACCAAGACAAAACAGACTTTGTTAAACTGTTACAAGAGATGAAGACGTGATATTTTTTAAAATAGTCAATTCACCAAGACAGCAATTATAAACATACATGCACCAAATAAAGAGCCCCAAAATATAGGAAGCAGATATTCACAGAACTGAGGGGAAAACTAGTTCTGTAATAATACTCGGACACTTCACTAGTCACCTCCTGCAGGAGACAGGACAGCCGGCAAAAGATCAGGAAGCAAACAGAGAACCTGAGCCATCCCGCAGACCGGATGCCCGCAGACGCACAGAACACCGCGCTCCGCAGCGGCAGGACACACATCCTTCTCAAGTGCGCACGGAACATCCTCCCCGAGAGATCACGTGTCAGGCCACAAAACAAGTCTTAAATAATTTAAACAATGCTAGATTAATTATTCAAAATATCTTTTCTTATCACAACAGAATGAAACTGACGTCAAAAATATAAAACAGGAAAATTCACAAGTATGTGGAAATTAAGCAACACACCATAAACAACTGACAAATTAAAGAATAAATCAAGGGAAACTAGGAAATACCTCAACAAAAATAGGAAGAGTAAAACATGTGATACAATGAAAACAGAGCTAAGAGGGAATTGTATACGTGTAAATCTCTGTCATAAAAGAAGAAAAATCTCAAATCAATAACGTAACAGTATGCGCCAAGGGGGTAGAAAATGCAGAGAACACCATCCGAAAGCTAGCAACAGCAAGGAAATAATAAAGACTAGAAAAGAGAAAAATAAAATGAAGAAGAGCAAAATAGAAAAAAAAAACAATGAAATAAAAAGCTGCTTCTTTGAAAAGATCAAAATTAACAAACTTTCAGCTAAACTCACAGAAAAGAACAGAAGACCTAAATCACTAAAACAGAAATGAAATTAGGGACATTACTACTGATTTTACCGAAATAAAAATAACTATAAGAGAATACTACAGATGATTGTACACCAACAAACTGCATCACCTAAGTGAAAAAACTGATTTCCTGGAAACACAGTCAACTACAGAATGAAGAAATAGCAAAATCTGAAGAGGTTGATAACTAGACATTGACATAGTAAACAAAAAACCTTCCAGCAAGGAAAAGCATGGACCAGACGGCCTCAGTGGTGAATTCTACAAAACATTTAAATAATAACATTAATTCTCTAACTCTTCGAAAACATTAAAGAGCATGAGATCAACATCACTCCTGATACTAAAGCCAAAGACCCTACGAGAAGGCGACAGACCAGTCTCCCTTAGTTACCCCCAATACGAAATTCCTCAACAAAATACTAGCAAAAGGAATCCAGAAAAAGGACTATATACAATGACCGAGTGGGATTTATTCCTGGGATGCAAGGATGATGCCACACATGCGATGTGATCAGTGTAATATATTACATTAACACAATGAAGGGTTTAGAAAAAGTACATGATTATCTCATCGTATGTAGAAAAGGCATTTGACAAAATTCAACAACCTTCATGACAAAAACACTCAAACCAGGAGCAGTTGGAAAACTCTTCAACACAATAAAGACCACATTTAACACCCCAGAGTTAACACCATACTCGATGGTGAAAGCCTGTAAGTTGTTTCCAAAAATTAGAAACAAGAAAAGGCTCACTTTTGCCACTTCTGTTCAACACAGTACCGGAAGTCCTAGTCAGATCAATTAGGCTAGGAAAAGAAATAAAGGGCTCCCAAACGAAAAGAAAAAGTAAAATTATCTCTGTAGGTAACATGATCATATATGTACAAAGTCCCCAAAATTCCACACCCAAAAAAAAGAGCACCAACAATAAAAACCCTATAATACCTGATAGGCAAATTCAGAAAAGTTGCATGTGAAAAATCACCATGCAAAACCCATTGGGACAGCGACAGCAGGCCATGCTCCTGCAGATGCCTGCAGCTGGCATGTCCGAAGACCTGAGCAGTAGGTCGGTCCAGAGACCCATCGGCCAGCACACTCCGAATCTCCAGCCACACTCTCGGACAGGTGTTCCCTCCTCGAGGCAGCCAATAAGAACAGGAAGGGGTAAAGGCTTCAAATGTGCAGACACCAACACTAAGCTAGAAAGATCATGAATAATGACACCACAGAGAAGCCTAATAAAGCTGAGGAAGCAGAAACCCATGAACTACTTGATGAAGAACTCAAAATAATTTTCTTAAAGAAGCTAAGTGAGAGAACAAAAATAATTATCCCTGATGAACTTGAATGATAAATCCTCAACAAAACTCCAGCGAGCTGGTTTAAACAGCACATTAAAAGTACACCATGACTAGGGAAGACTCATCCCTGGGTGCAAGGATGGTTCAAATTGTGCAAATCAATCCATGTGATTCACCCTATTAGCAGACAGGAGGATAAAAATCACACGATCATTGAAATAGCTTCTGAAAAGCAGTTTACAAAACTCAACACCCTTTCAGGGTAAAAACTCTCAACAAAATAAGTACAGAAGGAAGTCACCTCAACACTAGAGAGGCTGTCGACAAGAAGCCCACAGTAACACTGTGCTCAGTGATGAAAAAGCTTGGCCTCTAGCGTGTGAAACAAGGCAAGAAGGCCCACTCTTGCTTCTCCTATTCAACATAGTACTGTAAGTCCAAGACAGGATAATTAAGTAAGAAAAAATAAATAAATAAAAGATATCCAAATCAGAAAGAAGTAAAATTATCTCTGTTTACAGAAGACACGATCTTCTACGTAGAAAGACTAAAGACCACACACACACACACACACCCCTATTAAAATAAATGGATGCAGTAAAAATCCACATACAAAAATCAGTTGCATTTCTATACACAAACAATATTTCCAAACAGGAATTTAAGAAAATAGTCTCATTTACAATAGCGTCAAAAACAATAAAACACTTAGGAATAAACTAAAGTGTTAAGAGACTTGTACATAGAAATGTATAAAATAGTGATGACAGAAATTAGACACGAATAAGTGGAACGACATTTCATGTTCATTGAACAAAAGAATTAATATTGTTAAAGTTAATTACTCAAAGTGATCTACAATTTCAATTCAACCCCCAAAAAATACAAATGGCATTCTTTATTGAAGTAGAAAAACCAATCCTAGAATTCATTTGGAACCACAAAAGACCTTGAGTGGCCAAAGCAAATTTTGAGCAAGAAAAAAGCTGGAGGCATCACACTTCCTGATTTAAAAATATATTATAGAGCTACAATAATCAAAACAGCAAGATACTGGCATGAAAACAAATATACAGGGCACCTGGGTGACTCAGATTAAGCGTCTGCCTTCCGCTCAGGACAATGATCCCGCGGTCCTGGGATTGAGCCCTGCGTTGGGCTCCCTGCTCATTGGAGAGCCTGCTTCTCCCTCTACCTCTGCCTGCTGCTCTGCCTACTTGTGCTCTTTCTCTATCTCTCTGTCAAATAAGCAAATAAAATCTTTTCAAAAAATTAAACCTTATCACAGGTATGCACATACAGGAAACAAGAGTGTATATAGAGTTCTGTATTATTCCCGTTTCAGGTATCCACTAGGGGGACACATCCCCCACTGATAAGGGGGGACCAGCAGTGGAACAGACTGGAGAGACCAGAAGTCAGTCCATGCATCTGCAGTCACCTGATCTCAGAGAAGGGTGCCAAGAACACTACATGAGGAAAGGATGGTCTCTTCAACAAATGGTTATGGGAAACTGGACATCCACGTACAAAAGGATGACACTGGACACTTTCCTCACATCATCTACACACATCGACTCAAAATGGATAGAAGACATAATCTTATAACCTGAAACTATAAAACTCTTAGGAGAAAACATAGGGGAAAGCTAAATATTACACTTGGCAATGAATTCTTGGGTAAGACATCAAAAGCACAGGCAACAAAAACAAAAAACAAACGAGTGGGACTATCCCCAGCAAAGGAACAATCAACTGAATGAAAAGACAAACTACAGAATGGGAGACGTTATTTGCAAACCACAAATCTGATAAGAGGTGAATATTCGAAATACAGAGGAACTCCTTCAACTCAACAGTAATTTATTTTAGAAAAACTGATTGTAAAATGGGCAAAAGAGGGCGCCTGGGTGGCTCAGTGGGTTAAAGCCTCTGCCTTCAGCTCAGGTCATGGTCCCAGGGTCCTGGAATCGAGCCCCGCATCGGGCTCTCTGCTTGGCAGGGAGCCTGCTTCCCACCCCCACTCCGTCTGCCTCTCTGCCTACTTGTGATCTCTGTCTGTCAAATAAATAAATAAATAAATCTTTAAAAATATATATATAATTAAAAATAAATAAATAAAAAACAAATAAATAAAAATGGGCAAAAGACCTCAAGAGACATTTCTCAAAAGAAGACATAAATTGGCCAACAGGTATATGGAATGGTGCTCAGCATAACTAATCATCCGGGAAATGTGAATGAAACCACAATAAGATACCTGCTCACAGCAGTTAGTACGGCCATTATCAAGTTGGTGAGAAGGCTGAGAAACAGAAAGCCTTGTACCCTGATGCTGGGAATGCAAACTGGGGCAGCTCCTGTGGAAAACAACATGGAGGTTCCTCAAAAAGCTAAACATAGAAATACCATATGATCCAAAGTCACACATCTGAGGATATACCCCAAAGTACTGAAGCCGGTATCTCAAAGAGATACCTGTACTCTGATGTTCCTTGCAGCATTATTCACAATAATCAAGATATGGAAACAAACTAATTGTCCATCAAGGCATGAATGGATAGAGAAAAACGTGGTGTATAAATACAGTAGAATATTGGTCAGCCTTTCAAAAGCAGAAAATCCTGACGTTTGCAACAACATGAATGTACTCATGCTAAGTGAAATAAACCAGACAAAGGACAAATTCTGCGTGACCCCATTTTTAAGAGGAATCTAAAATAGGAAAATTGAGAACCACAGCATGGGCTGTGGAGGCTGGGAGGAGGGAAGAATAAAGGTATTGGCTAGTCAAAGGGTACGAAGTTCCAGTTATGCAAAATGAGTAAGTTCCAGAGATCTAATGGACAGCATAGGGCCCACAGTTAACAACATTGTACAGCACACTTAAAAATATGCCAAGAAGGGGGGTGCCTGGGCGCTCAGTGGGTTAAGCCTCTGCGTTCGGCTCAGGTCAAGATCCTGGGGTCCTGGAATGGAGCCCCGCATCGGGCTCTCTGCTCAGCAGGGAGCCTGCTTCCCTTCCTTTCTCTCTGTGCCTACCTGTGATTGCTGTGTCAAATAAATAAATAAAATCTTTTAAAAATATGCCAAGAAGGTAGATCTTATGTTAAGTGCTCTTAAACACAAAAGAAAAATTACCTATAATAACTAAACAAACAAAAATAATAAAATACATAAAGAGAGTGAGAAGAAACTTTTCAGGTGATAGAGGGTTTATGACCTTCATTGTAGTAATGTCTGCACAGGGATATTCTGATCTTCAAGCTCATCAAATTGTCTACATTAGATATGTAGAGCTTTTTGAATATCAGTCATACTTAATTAAGAGAGTAAGAGAATAAGAAAGTAAGAAAAGTCAGTTGCATTTCCATTCACTAACAATAAGAAATATTAAAAAAAAGAAATTGAGGAACCAGTTCTATTGACATTAGCACCAGAAAGAAAAAAATATGTAGAAATAATGGCCTCCTGGGTAGCTCAGTCACTGAAGCAGCCCACTCTTTTTTTTTTTTTTTTAAGATTTTATTTATTTATTTGTCAGAGAGAGAGGGAGAGAGAGCGAGCATAAGCAGACAGAATGAAAGGCAGAGGCAGAGGGAGAAGCAGGCTCCCTGCCGAGGGATGTGGGACTCGATCCCAGGATGCTGGGATCATGACCTGAGCCAAAGGCAGCCGCTTAATCAACTGAGCCACCCAGGCATCCTGTGAAGCAGCCCACTCTTGATCTTGGCTTAGGTCATGATCTCAGGGTGGTGAGACTGAGCCTCACATCAGGCCCCACACTCAGTGAGGAGTCTGCTTGACATCCTCTCTCCCTCTCTTCCTGCCCCTCCCCTGTTTGTGTGCTCTCTAAAATGAATAAATAAATCCTTTAAAAGAATTTATACAAATGGACAGAAGATGTAATGGAAAACTACAAAACAATGTTGAAAAAATTAATGAAGATAGAAATAAGTGAAAAGATATTCCATATTCACAGATTCAAAATCTTAATATTGTTAGGATGTCAATGCAACCCAAAGCGATTTACAAATTCAATGGAATCATGATCAAAATCTCAAGACATTTTTTTTAAGGATAGAAGAATTCATCCTAAAATTCATATGGAATCTCAAGAACACTGAATAACCAGAATACTCCTAAAAATAAAGAATAGGGGCACCTGGCTGGCTCATTTGTTAAGCATCTGCCTTCAGTTCAGATCATGATCCTGGGGTCCTGGGATTGAGCCCCATGTCAGGCTCCCTGCTCAATAGGAAGCCTTCTTCTCCCTCTCCCACGCCCCCTGCTTGTGTTCCCTCTCTCACTGTGTCTCTCTGTCAAATAAATAATAAAGTCTTTAAAAAAAAAAAAAAGAACAGAGTTGGAGTACTCCTACATCTCAATTTCAAAACTAACTATAAAACTATAGTAATCAAAATAGTGTAGTACATAAAGACAGACATATAGACCAATGGAATAGAATATTGGTCCCAGAAATAAATTCTCACATATGTGGTCCAATATATTTTTTACTTAATTGCTAAGACCAGTTAATGTGAAAAGGATAGTCTTTTCAACAAACGATGCTGAGAAAACTGGATAGAAGAGTGAGGTTGGACTCATACCTTGTATCACAGGCAAAAATTACTTGGGGGGCACATTGGTGGCTCAGTCGGTGAAGCGTCTGCCTTCGGCTCAGGTCATGATCCCAGGGTCCTGGAATCGAGTCCAACATGAGATTCTCTGCTCGGCAGGGAGCCTGCTTCTCCTTCTCCCTCTGCCTGCCACTCTGCCTACTTGTGCTCTCCCTCTCTCTGTGTCAAATAAATAAAATCTTAAAAAAAAATTACTTGGGGTGCCTGGGTGGCACAGTCAGTTGTGTCCAACTCTTGGTTTCAGCTCATGTCATGATCTCAGGGTTGTAGGATCGAGCCCTTCCTCAGGCTTTGTGCTCAGCATGGAATCTGTTTGAGACACTCTCCCTGCTCCATCTGCCCCTCTTCCCTTCATGTGCATTCTCTCTCTCTCTCTAAAATAAATACATAAATCTTTTTAAAAAAATTACTTAAAATTATCAAAGACCTAAACATTAAAACAATAAAACTCTTGTGAAACAAACAAACAAACAAACAGGGGAAAAGCTTCATGACATTGTATTTGGCCATGATTCTTTTGGATATGATACCAAAAGCTCTGGCAACAAAAGAAAAAACTTGATCAATCGGACTTCATCAAAAAAAATTTTTTTAATTGTATCAAAGGCCATTATCAGAAGAGTGAAAAGACAACCCACAGAATGGAAGAAGATATTTTCAAATCATATACCTGATAAGAAGATTAAAATAAGGAACCCATACAACTCAGCCACACACAAAAAACCCCCCAAACAACACAATTTAAAAATGGGCAAAGGGCTTGAACAGACATTTCTCCAAGGAAGATATACTTGTAGTAAATGAAAATATGCTCAACATCCTTAGTCATTAAAGAGATGCAAACAAAAAGCACAGTGAGATACCTCTTCCCACATACTGAAGTGGCAATCACCAAACAAAAGAAAATATCAAGTATTGATGATGATGACGTGGAGAAACTGGGACCCTTGTATATCATTAGTGGAATGTAGGATGGTTCAACCACTGTGGAAAACAGTTCCACAGTTGCTAGAAATGCTAAACATTAGAAATACCATATGAGCCAGCTGTTCTGCTTCTGGGTATACAGATCCCAAAGAAATGAAGGTGGGAACTCATACAGATACTTGTGCACCAAGGCTCACAGTAGTAGGTATTCATAACGGTGAACAGGCAGAAAAAACCCAAATTACCATCAACAACTGAACAGATAAATGAAATATGCATAAACATAAGATGGAACATTATTTGTTCATAAGAAGTGGAGCTCTGACGCACACCACAACACAGATAAGCCTAGAAAACACACTACGTGAAATCACCCAGATACAAAGGGATATTCTGGGACTCAACTTAAATGAGGAAAATAAAATTCCAAATAATAATTCCAAATAAATTTTGAAAGTCAAAAATAACGCAAACAGAAACAAGGCACCATGGAGAAGGCAAACCAACAGATACAGAAAGAGAATTAGGGGTTACCAGGGGCCAGAGATGGGGAAATGGGGAGTTACTGCCTAGTAGTTATAGTCTCTGGAATGATAAAGTTTTAGATATAGTGACGTCATGGTTGGACAACATGGGAATGTAATGAATGCCACAGAATTGTACACTTAAAATGATTACAATGGTTAGTTTTATTCTGAATAATTTGCCAAGACAAAAAAAATTTGAAAAGAAACTATTTAGAAATCTCAGAAATTTTAAAAATATATTGTCAAGATAAAAGGTCTGAAAGAGTGGACTTTTTTTAATTTTTTATTTATTTTCAGCGTAACAATTCATTGTTTATGCACCACACCCAGTGCTCCATGCAATACGTGCCCTCCATAATACCCACCACAAGGATCCTCCAACCTTCCAGCCCCCGCCCCTTCAAAACCTTAGATTGTTTTTCAGAGTCCATAGTCTCTCATGGTTCACCTCCTCTTCCAATTTCCCTCAACTCCCTTCCTCTCTCCATCTCCTTATGTCCTCCATGTTATTTGTTATGCTCCACAAATAAGTAAACCATATGATAATTGACTCTCTCTGCTTGACTTATTTCACTCAGCATAATCTCTTCCAGTCCCGTCTTATGTTGCTACAAAAGTTGGGTATTCTTCCTTTCTGATGGAGGCATAATACTCCATAGTGTATATGGACCACATCTTCCTTATCCATTCATCCGTTGAAGAGCATCTTGGTTCTTTCCACACTTTAGTGACTTTGGCCATTGCTGCTATAAACATTGGGGTACAGATGGCCCTTCTTTTCACTACATTTTAATTATCAGAAAATGCAGGCTATATACCTAATGGACCCTAATCCTAAAAACAATTTAAAACTCTGGATAATTACTTTAAAATTAAATTGTCTAATCAGTAGGTAAGAAAGCTGGGAATCTTCGTCAGGTGACAGGAGCAAAGAGGTGAACTTAGAGACAACAGTCGTTTCTTTCTCTTGGGGGGCCTTCACCAGACCAGAGAACCTGCATTTGGGATTTCACAGCCACAGGTGTTTAAGAAACAGAAAATAACCTTTAGGACTCAAACAAGGCAGGTTCTATAAAAGAGCAGCCTCCCTCCTTTGGGCTGGGATTCCAGAGGGTCATACCCATGGTTTTGACAGTGAAATAGAAATTACTGGCCTCCACCCCAGAGAAGAGTTGAGTGTCTCCAGTTCGGCTTAGGAGATTATTACCTCCGAGAATATGGGAACCACTAGTGGCCCTTTCATGGCTGGGCAGCATGAATTCACACCACCTGGGTGATCTGAAAATTGAGAAGCAGCTTTAGAGTGATCCTGGGTTGGGAGTCCTTCTAAAGTCTGGCAGACACAAACACAAATTTCCTCAAATCGTGGAAGGATCCACAATTATCCTGGGCATCAGAGAATTTATGAAATAAAATTCCAAGGAAAATAAAATTCCAAATAATAATTCCAAATAAATTTTGAAAGTCAAAAATAACGCAAACAGAAACAAGGCACCATGGATGAGAAAAAAAAGAAATCGGAACAGACCTTTAAGAATTTCAGATAAATGGAATTATTAGACACAGGTTTTAGAGTAACTATGTTTAATACTTTAAAACAGATAAAGATAACCTTGAAATACATACAAAAAAGGATGAGATTTTAAAAACAATCAAAATTTAAATAAAATATAATTGAAATTACAAGTGTAATGGATGGGTCTCATAGCAAATTAGACACCCTGAAACTAGTGAAATGGAAAATAGAACTGAAAAGATTATCAGTAATGGAGCAAAAATTCAAAGAGAAGGAAAATATGAAGGGTTAAGAAAATCAGCAGATAAAGTCAGAAGGTCTAATATATATGTAATTATGGACCCAGATGGGAAAATGGAGAAGCAACAAATTAGCCCTAAATAAATTAGTTATGTAACTCCTGGTTACATAAGAGAGAAATGCATAAAACTAAGAGAGTGTACTCTAGACAAGAGGAAATTGGCAGATGGAAGATCTGGGCTGCATGAAGAAATAAAGACTTAGAAAATAGAAATCTATTTATTTGTTTGTTTATTTTTTATTTAACAGACACAGATCACAAGCAGCAGAGAGGCAGGCAGAGAGAGAGGTAAAGCAGGTTCCCTGCTAAGCAGAGAGCCCGACACGGGGCTCGATCTCAGGACCCTAAGATCATGACCCGAGCAGAAGGCAGAGGCTCAACCCACTGAGCCACGCAGGCACCCTAGAAAATAGAAATCTAAACAAACACTGGCTTTAGAAACAATAATAGTGTATTGTGGGTTAAATTTTTAAAAATTTTAAAGCAAGAATTATAGGGAAAGTAATGGTCTCCCAAAGATGCCCACATCCTCATTCCTGTCACCTATGAATACATCATGTAACATGGCAAAAGAGCAAAAATCATCATCTTCCAGTTCTGTAGGTTAGAAGGTGTTGGAAAGGCTGTGTTTCTTGCCAAAGACCCCTGGGGAAAATTCTATTCCCTGACCTTTCCCAGTTTCTAGAGGTGGCCTGTTGATCTCATTTCATAACCCGCTCCTCATTCTTCAAACTCAGCAACCTTGCATCTCCTCCTATTTTCTTCTGCCTCCTGTCTACCTTCATGAACTCTGGCAATGACAATGCCCCTTCCCCTAATGCAGATTATTGTTTCATATTAAAGTCAGCCAGTTGGGGTGCCTGGGTGGCTCAGTGGGTTAAGCCTCTGTCTTCTGTTCGGGTCATGGTTCCAGGGTCCTGGGATCGAGCCCCACATTGGGCTCTCTGCTCAGCGGGGAGCCTGCGTCCCCCCTCTCTCTCTGCCTGCCTCTCTGCCAACTTGTGATCTCTCTGTCAAATAAATAAATAAATCTTTAAAATCACAACCATTATTAAAAAAATAATAAAGTCAGCCAATTACCAACCTTAATTCCATCTTCAACCTTAATTTTTCTTTGCCATCATCCAGTACTTGAGAAACAAACACCAAAAGAAAAAAACAAAACTCGTAAGCATAAATACATGAAAAAAAAAAGAACTTGACCTAACATACATATACAGAATATTACACTCCATATCTATAGAATACGCATTCTTTCAAGTGCTCATGTAACACCCATCCCCTAATCCCCTTCCCCTCTGGTAACCATCAGGTTGTTCTCTATATAAAAACCTGTTTCTTGGTTTTTCTCTTTCTTATTTTCCCCTTGTTTATTTCTTAAATTCAACATATGAGTGAAATCATTTGGTATTTGTCTTTAACTCACTGACTTATTTCAATAAAGGGTTAGTATCCAAAACATATAAAGAAATTACACAGCTCAACACCCAAAAAACAAATAATCCAATTTTTCAAAATGAGCAAAAGACACAAACAGACATTTCTTCAAAGAACATAGACAGATGGCCAACAGACACATGAAATGATGCTCATCATCACTTATCAACAAAGATGTACAGGTTTATTTCTGAGCTATTCTATTCCATTGGTCTATATGTCTATCATATACCAACACCACACCATTTTGACTACTGTAGCTTTGTAGTAAGTTTTGAAATCAGACACTGAGTCCTCCAGATTTGTTATTTTTCAAGATTGTCTCGGCTATTCACTGTCCCTTGAGATTCCACATAAATTTTAGAATGGACTGGAAAAAAAAAGTCACTGGGATTTTGTTAGGGATTACACTGAATACATAGATCACTGTAAGTAATACATCTCAACGATATCATCTTCCAGTCCACAAACAGGGGATAGGTTTCCATTTATTTATGTCTTATTTCTTTCAGCAACATTCTGAAATTCTCATGGTGTAAGTCTTCCATCTCCTTGGTTAAGTTAGTTCTTAAGTATTTCATTCTTTTTTATGCTATTATAAATAGAATTGCTTTTATTTTGGTATGATTTATTTATTTATTTATAGAGAGTGTGGGAGTATTGGGGAGGGACAGAGGGAGAGAAAGAATCCCAAGCAGGATCCAAGCCCAGCACAAAGTCCAACATGGGGTTCCATCTCATGACCCCTGAGATCATGACCTGAACCCAAATCAAGAGTTGGATGCTTAACTGACTGAGCCATTCAGGCACCTCAATAATTGCTCTCATAATTTCCTTTTCAGTTTGCTCATTGTTAGTGTAAGGAATTGCAGCTGGTTTCTGTATTAACTTTTTATCCTGCTGCTTTGCTGAATTCACTTAAGTAGTTTTGCAGCCTCTTTAGGATCTTCATATAAGATCATATCATCTGCAAACAGAGATTTTACTTTTTCCTTTCCATTTTGGATGCCTTTTGTCTTGCCTAACAGCTCTAGTTAGAACTTCTATTACTATGTTGTATAGAAGGAGTGAAAGTGGGCATCCTTGTCTTATTCCTGATCTTAGAGAAGTTTTCAGTCTTTCACCATTGAATGTTAAGTTTGTTGTGTTTTTCATGTATGGCTTTTATTACATGGCATTTTTTAGATTTTTGCATAGTTTTCTACTCTTCTTGTCGTATCATAAAATGATGTTGAATTTGACAAATGTTTTCTCTGTATCAAATGAGATGATCATGTGTGTTTTGCCTTCATTTTATTTATGTGTTGCATCACACTGATTGATTTGCATAATTTGAACCATCTGTGCGTACCAGGGATAAATCCCACTTGGTTGTGATTACAAAATCCTCTTAAAATGCTGCTAAATTGTTTACTAGCATTTTGTCGAGGATTTCTACATCAATGTTCATAAGGAACACTGGTCTGTAGTTTTCTGTTCTTATAGTTTTTGTCTAGCTTTGTCTGGCCAACAGAGTAAGTCAGCCTCATAGAATGATTTACAAAGTATACACTTCAATTTTTCAGACATGTTTGAAAAGGTATTCTTCTTTAAATGTCTGGTAGAATTCACCAGTGAAACCATCAGGACCAGCACCTTTCTTCGTTGGGAGATTTTTTTAATTACTTACTCAATCTCCTTACTAATAAGAGGTCTAATCAGATTGCCTATTTCTTCACGATTTAGTCTTGGTAGATTTTGTGCATCTAGAAATTTGTCGATTTGGGGCGCCTGGATGGCTCAGTGGGTTAAAGCCTCTGCCTTCAGCTCGGGTCATGTTCCCAGGGTCCTGGGATCGAGCCCCACATCAGGCTCTCTTCTCAGCAGGGAGCCGCTTCCCCCTTTCTCTCTTTGCCTGCCTCTCTGCCTACTTGTGATCTCTACCTATCAAATAAATAAAAATAAATAAATCTTATAAATTTGTCCGTTTCAACTATATTATTCACTTTTCAGCATACAATTGTTCATGTACTCTCTTACAATCTTTTTAAATTTCTGTACAATCAATAGTAATGTCCCCACTTTTATTTGTGATTTTAGTAATTTGAGACTTCCTTTTCTCTTACTTCATCTAGCTAAAGGTTTTAAAAAAAACCAACTTTTGGTTTCGTTGACTTTCTCTACTATTTTTCTACACTATTTCATTGATCTCTGCTCTAATCTTTATTGTTTCTTTCCTTTTGCTAGCTGTGGCTTTAGTATATTCTTCTTTTTCTAGTTCCTCAAGTTGTTGTTTTGAGATCTTTCTTGTTTCTAATGTAGACATTTATAGCTATAAAATTTCCCTCTTAGCACTACTTTCAATGCATCTCATGAGTTTTACATATTGTTTTTGTTTTCATTTGTCTAAGTATTTTCAAAGTTCCCTTGTGATTTCTTCTTCAATCTGTTGGTTGTTTATAAGTGTGGGGTTCTTTTTGTTTGTTTTTAAGATTTTGTTTATGTATTTGAGAGAAAGTAAGTACAAACAGGGCGAGTGGCAAGGAGAGGGAGAAGCAGGCTCGCCACTGAGGCTTCTCCACTGAAGGAACCTTATGCACGACTTAATCCCTTTGGCTCATCACCTGAGCCAAAGGCAGGTGCTCAATGGACTGATTCACCCATGCATCCCTAAAAGTGTGTTTTATAGGGTGCCTGGGTGGCTCAGTTGGTTGGGCAACTGCCTTCGGCTCAGGTCATGATCCTAGAGTACCAGGATCGAGTCCTGCATAGGGCTCCCAGCTCCATGGGGAGTCTGCTTCTCCACTCTCATGGCTCCCTTTCACTGTCTCTCTCTCAAATAAATAAAACTTTTTTTTTAAGTGGGTTTTATAGTGCCCAAAATTTTGTGCATTTTAGTTCGTTATTGGCTTCTAACTTTATCCATTGTGGTTAGAGAATACGCCTTGGAATACAACTAACTCTTAAAATCTATTGAGTTAATTTGTGGCCCTCCACATGGTCAATCTTGGAAAATCTCCCACATACACTTGAGAAGAATGTGTATGATGTGTGGTTAGGTGGAGTGCTCTGTGTCTGTTAGAACTACCTGGTTTGTTGTATTGCTTAAGTCCATATTTCTTTATCTTCTGTCTTGTTCTATTACTTTGAGTGGGTTTCTTAAGTTTCCAAATGTTGTTGTAAAACTGTTTCTCCCTTCAATTCTGTCACTTTTTGTTTTACATATTTTGATTGTCTGTGATTAGGTGTGTAAATATTTATAATTACCTTCCTGCTGTTAAAGTGTTTATTAACACGTAATGTCTTTTTTTTTTTTTTCCTCTTGTAAGCTTTTTTCTATTTTAAGTCTATTTTTTTCTGAAGTTAGTATAGTCCTTTGTGCTCTCTTTTGGTTACTTATTTGCGTGGAATATCTTTCTCTCTTTTCACTTTCAAGTGGTCTGTATCTTGAAATCTCCAGTGAATCTCTTGTACACAGAGTTTGATCTGCCAATCTCTGTTTTTTAGCTGGAGAGTTTAATCCATTTACATTTAAAGTAATTATTGACATGAAGGGACATATTACTGTCATTGTGCTGTTTATTTTCTATATGCCCTATTGCTTTTCTCTCCCTTTTCCTGCATCCCTGTCTTTTTTTGTATTTGATTTTTTTGTAGCAAAATGTTTAAGTTCCTTCTTACTTTCCTTTTGTGTATATTCTACAGTCATTTTTTCTTTTTTTTTTTTTTAAGATTTTATTTATTTATTTATTTTACAGAGAGAGAGATCACAAGTAGACAGAGAGGCAGGCAGAGAGAGGGAAGCAGGCTCCCTGCTGAGCAGAGAGCCCGATGTGGGACTCAATCCCAGGACCCTGAGATCATGACCTGAGCCGAAGGCAGTGGCTTAACCCACTGAGCCACCCAGGCACCCTCTACAGTCATTTTCTTGTGGCTGCCATGGTGATCGACACTTAATATCCTAAAGTGGTAACATTCTTTTTTTTTTTTTAAGATTTTATTTATTTATTTGACAGAGAGAGAAATCATAAGTAGGCAGAGCAGCAAGCAGAGGGGGGAAGCAGGTGCCCCGCCAAGCAGAGCGGGGCTCGATCCCAGGACCCTGAGATCATGACCTGAGCAGAAGGCAGAGGCTTAACCCACTGAGCCACTCAGGCACCCCATTTATTCTAAGTTGAATTTATAGCAGCTTAACTTCAGTAATTTAAACTGTCTCAAACCCTTTTAGTTGGTGTCACCAAATCACATCTTTATACACTGTATGCTCCAAAATATAAATTACTGCTTTAAATGCATTAGTCTCTTAAATCATGTAGAAAATACAATCCGGAGTTGTAAGTCAAAATTACAGTAATAATTATACTAGTAACTAGGTTTTTTTTCCATTTAAATGCATTAGTACCATAAATCCCCTAGAAAAAGAGAACGTACAACTATAAGCTATTACAATAGTCCTACATTTATAATTTTCCATGTATTTATTTTTACTGAAATCTTATTTCTCCTCATGGCTTCAGGTTAATATCCAGTGTCTTTCATTTTCCAGGACTCCCTTAAACATTTCTTGCAGGGCACATCTAGTGGTACAAACCCCCTCAATTTTTGTTTGATTTCTCCCTCACTTCTGAAAGATGTGTTTTACAGTGCCCAAATATAGTGCTGTATATAGGATTCTTGTTTGAGAGTTCTTTTTTTCCTTTGAGCACTTAGAATGGATATCCATTGTCTTCTAGCTTCCAACATTCTGATTTTTAAAAATGTGCAGATGATCCCTGATGATCACTTGTTTTTTACAATTGTCTTCTTTCTTGCTGCTTTCAAGGTTTGCCCTTTTTATTTAGCTTTTGAAAGTCTTATTATAATGTGTCTTGGAGTGGGTCTTTTGGAGTTCATCTTGGTTGGAGATGGTTGAGCTTCTTGGATGTTCATATTCATGTCTTTCTTCAAGTCTGGGAAGCTTTCAGCAATCATTTCATTAAATATTCCCTCTGCCTCTTTCTTCTTCTTCTTTGAGACTCCCATAATGCATATGTTGGTGCTTTGGGTGATTTCCCATAAACATCCAGGTTGTGTTTGCTATTTTTCAACTTTATCTATTCCTGAACCTCAATAATTTCCATTGTCTTTTCTTAAAGTACTGACTTATGTTCTGCCAGCTCAAATTCTGCCTTTGACTCCTTGCGATTTTTTAAAAAATTTCAGTTACTGTAACTTTAAGCTCCAGAATTTCATTTTGGTTTCATTTTAGATTTTCCATTTCTTAATTGATATTGCATTTTTTTCTCACATCGTTTTCTTGACTTTCTCTACATCTCCCTTTAGTTCTTTTTTAAAAGTATTTTTTAAATTTTTTGAAAGATTTTTACTTATTTATTTGACAGAGATCACAAGTAGGCAGAGAGGCAGGCAGAGAGAGAGGAGGAAGCAGGCTCCCCGCTGAGCAGAGATCCTGATGCAGGGCTCAATCCCAGGACCCTGAGATCATCACCTGAGCCGAAAGCAGAGACTTTAACCCACTGAGCCACACAGGTGCCCCTTCCTTTAATTCTTTTAGCATCCTTAAGAACATTATTTTAAGGTCTTCGCCTAATATATCTTCCAACAAGTCTTTTTCAGGAACAGATTCTGTTTTATTTTTTTTTTCCTTTGAATTAGTCTTTCCTGTCTTTTTGCCTTGTGATATTTCGTTGAACACTGGACATTTGTTTCTAATAATGTGATAACTCTGAAAATCAGATTCTCCCCCCCCCCATGGTTGGATGCTTTTTGTTATTTTTATTTTTTATTATACTCATTCTGTGCTCAGGATCAGCCCAAGGTGTAGATACAACATTTTCTTTTTTTCCTTATGCATACACAATCACTTTCTAATTTTCCCTGTGTATGCAGGTGTTTTTGAATATGTTCATTTTTTTTTTTAAGATTTTATTTATTTACTTGACAGGCAGAGATCACAAGTAGGGAGAGAGGCAGGCAGGGAGAGAGGGGGAAGCAGGCTCATTGGAGAGCAGAGAGCCCGATGTGGGGCTCTATCCCAGGACGCTGGGATCATGACCTGAGCCAAAAGCAGAGGCTTAACCCACTGAACCACCCAGGTGCCCCTGAATATGTTAGTTTTTAATGCCTAGTTCCCCACCACACACACACATACACACACACACACAACAACACAGCAAAAAATGAAGGGATGAATGATGGGAGGAGGGGCTACATTTGCCCTTTAAATATCCTGTAAGACGCTTGAGCCAGATGGGGAAGGTGCAATGATAATGGCTCCCTGCCTTTTTGCATCTCTATGTTTAGAAGCAGCAATCAGTGATCAGATGAAAGATCCCTGATATTTGGAGGGCAGAATCTTCTTGCTTGCTTGGCTCCCACAAGCAGTGTGCAAGTTGGTCCAGGAACATGGCTGCCTGCCAAGTGGCTAGGGGTTGGCATGTGTAGCTATTACCATCCTAGAACTGAAATCAAGTGAAATTTCCTATCCAAACCTTCCCCTGAAAGTTGCAAGCCTTCAACAGTTTCCAGAGTTCCAAAGTAGTTACATCAGATGATTTTGCCAGTACAATTGTTGTCCAGGCAGAGAAACAAATTCCTGGTGCTTTTGATTCCACCATATTCCTAGAATCCTCATTAGTCTTTTGTTGTTAGTGGTGGTGGTCTTTTCAAGAAATGATTTCAAGGGGCGCCTGGGTGGCTCAGTGGGTTAAGTCGCTGCCTTCGGCTCAGGTCGTGATCTCAGAGTCCTGGGATCGAGTCCAGCATCGGGCTCTCTGCTCAGCAGGGAGCCTGCTTCCCTCTCTTTCTCTCTGCCTGCCTCTCCATCTACTTGTGATTTCTCTCTGTCAAATAAATAAATAAAATATTAAAAAAAAATAAGAAATTATTTCAAAACCTTGCTTTTCTATTCTATATTTTGTTCATCTCTCATCTTTACTATTTCTTTCCCTCTGCTGGCTTTAGTTTAATTTCTCCACTTCTGAAGGACAGTTTTGGTGGATACAGGATTCTTGGCTGACAGGTTTTTGGGGGGGGGGGGTTGTTTTTGTTTTTTTTCCTTTCGCTACTTTGAATATGCTAGCCCACTCACTTCTGGCCTCCAGTTTCATCTGAGGAATCTGGTGGGAGTCTTGCTGAACATCCTTTTTATGTAATAAGTCACTTCTGTCTTGCTGCTTCCAAGATTCTGTTTTTGTTTTCAACAATTTATATGACTCCATGTGGGTCTCCTTGAATTCATCTTATTTTGAGTTTAAGGTTGTTGGATGCTTATATTCAAGTCTTTCATCAAATTTGGGAAGTCTTCAGGCACTATTTCTTCAAACAATTTCTCTCTCTCGCTCACTCTTCTTCTGGGACTTCCACAATGCACAATCATCTTCTAGAAGGTGTCCTACAGTTTCCTTTGGCTTTGTTCATTATTCTTCAATCTTCATTCTTTCCTTTTTTCAGACTCGATCATTTCAATTATCTTTTCCAGTTCACTGATTCTTTCTTCTGCATACTCCAATCTGCCTTTGAATCTCTCTAGTGAGTTTCTCACTTAAGTTCTTTTATTTGTCAGCTCCAGAATTTCTTTGTGATATGTTGATTTTCCACTTTGCTCATACATCATTTTCTTGACTTTCTATGTGTCCTTTAGTTTTTCGAGCATCTTTAACACAGTTTTTTCAAAGTCATTCTCTAGTAGCCTTGCCATCTGGCCTTTGTCACTGGACATTTTATGTTGTCTTTTTCTTTTGTGTCATACTTTCCTGTTTCCTTAAGTGTCTTGTGATTTTTTTTTCTTGGAAACTTGGATGTTTGAATCTAATAATACAGTAAGCCTGGAGATCAGATTCTCCTCTTTCCCTAGGATTTTCTTTTGGGTTTTGTTTTTGTTTGTGCCTTTGCTTTATTGTTGTAGAGTGTCTCTGTGCCAGAAATCACCTGAGGTGTAAATGTAATGTCTTCCAGAGACTTTCTGTAGGCATGCACAATGACTCTGTTGTTTATAATACAGTTGTCCTAAAGATTCCTCCTGCATGCTTTGAGATCCGTATCAGACAATGTTACAATTTTTGTCTCAATCACCAAATTTAATTTAGAAAACTCAACAAGAGAAAAAAAAAACCCCATCGTGTTAACTTACATATTTACTCTTTCTACTGTTTTATATCCCTTCCTGATGTTTCAAGATTCCTTCTTTTATCATTTCCTTTGAAAATTAAGAAACTCCTTTAGCCTTTTTTTTTTTTTTTTGAATGGACAGATCTTCTGCTGACAAATCTTCTTAGTTTTCCTTCATCAGACAATGTCTTGATTCTCACTTTATTCCAAAAAAATATTTTCACTGGATAGAGAACTCTGAGTTACAGTTCTTTGTCTTCACACTTGAAAATGCCATGCCACTTTCTTCTGTGCTTCTTGGTTTCTAGTAAAAATTCTGCTATAATTTGGGTTGTTTTCCACGTATTGTTTCTTTTTTCAAGGTATCTTGTCTTTGGTTTTCAGAATTTTGATTATGAAGCATCTTGGCATGGTCTTTTTTGAAGTATATCCTATTTGGTTACCAAAGACTGGATAACTTATAAACAACAGAGATTTATTTCTCACAGTTCCAGGTTGTTGGCCTCCTCTGACATCACACAAGCACAAAAAGGAAGACCCCACCTTTTACTGCCAAGTGAAGATGAGAGTTCACCAACCAGGCTACAAGAATGTGATGGTCAACTTTTACATCAACTTGACTGGGCCACAAAATGCCCAGGTAGCTGGTTAAAGATTATTTCTGAATGCATCTCTTAACGGTGTTTTCAGAAATTACTCTTTGAATTGATAGACTGAATAAAACAGAGATCCTCCCCAATGTGGATGGTAATACCCAACCTGTTGAGGGCCTGAACAGAACAAAAAAGTGGAGGAAAGTTAAACTGGCTCTCTGCCTCAATGCTTGAACTAAGACATCAATCTTCTGTACTCAAGGCTCCTGGTTCTCAGGCTTTCAGATACAGACTGGCAGATACACCATCAGTTCCCCAGCGCTCAGGCTTCAAACCACACCACGAGCTCTCCTGGGTCTCGTTTGTACAGAGCCAGTTATGGGATTCCCATAACCCAGTATCTTTTTTTTTTTTTTTAAAGATTTTATTTATTTATTTGTCAGAGAGAGAGCGAGCGAGAGCGAGCACAGGCAGACAGAGTGGAAGGCAGAGTCAGAGGGAGAAGCAGGCTCCCTGAGGAGCAAGGAGCCTGATGTGGGACTCGATCCCAGGACGCTGGGATCATGACCTGAGCCGAAGGCAGCCGCTTAACCAACTGAGCCACCCAGGCGTCCCAACCCAGTATCTTATAATAAACATATCTCCCTTTCCCCACTCCCACCTCTAGTTTCTCTAGAGAACACCAATACAGAGGGTAAAGAACACCTTGTAACTGCTCCCCATGTGGCCTTCCCTGTGAGAGAGAAAAAGTACCATCACTGTGGGGGGGGCATGACAATCCCATCTCCTCTGGGCCTTCTCTGACAGCAGCCCAGCAAGGAAGGAGGATGACCTCTTTACAACACAGCTATCATCAAAGTCTAGACTCCTCACTGAACCTTCAATAATGCAGATGGGGCCTTATTCTGTTCCATGGTGTTTGGCTATAGTAAAGCAGTTATTTCCTGTAAGTTCTCTGTCTTACTGAACTGCCCCTTTCCTGGTCCCTGGGTGAAAAAGAACAGGCTTCTGTTGGGGCTCCTCCCCACCCCACAACTCCCCTTGATATTTCCAGGTTATTGGCTTCTCCAGCACAAACCCAGGATATATTGAGCAAAAAGAGAACTCACTGTCATGTCATTTTCAGATCCCATGATCCCTTCCCATGTCTGCCATCTTCTCTTCATACTTGAGTTTCCTCATGGTTTGATAAAGCCCAATTTATTTTATTTTATTTTTGTATGGCGCATGCCAAAGTTATAGTTAGAGTATCTTTGTTCAACCCAAGGTCACAAAGATTTGGGGTTTTTTTTCTAGAAGTTTTATAGTTCTAAACTAATTTAACAGTTAAGTCTATGATCGGTTATTATGTGTGTAAAGCTTTTATTTTTTATACATCTGATTGTTCCAGAGCTGTTCTCCATTGAATGACTCTGACGTCCATTGTAGTCCATCTGGGTTGCTATAACAGAAAACCATAGACTGGGGACCTTATAAACAACAGAGATTTTATTTCTCACAATTCCAGAGGCTGGGAAGTCCCAAATCAAGGCACAAGCAGATTTGGTATCTGGTAGGGTCCTCTTCCTAATTTATAGATGACTGTTTTTTGCTATGTACTGACATGATAGGAGGGACAAAGGAACTCCCTAGGGTTTCTTTTTTATAAGGACACTAATCCCATTCATGAGGGCTCTGCTCTCATGACCTAATTAATTGAAAAGTGCCCTACCTCCTAATGCCTTAGAGATTAGGATTTAACATAAGACATTTAGGTGGACACATTCAGTCTATGGCAGCACCTTTTTTAAAATCAACATGTGGGTTTATTTATGTATTCTCTCTTCTTTTTTCATTTTCACATTTCATTTTCTATTCTTTCATTTTTTCAAGATAACTTGGCTATCTTTATGCCAACACATCTTCTTCATTGCATAGCTTTATATTTTGTAATCATATGGCTTGAGTCCTCCCACTTTGTTTCTCTTCAAAGTTAGTCTGTCCATTCTGAGTCCTCACCATATCCATATAAAGGCTAGAATCAATTTGCAAATTTCTACCAAAAAAACTTGCTGGGATTTTTTTTTCTTAAATATTTTATTTATTTATTTGAGAGAGCATAAGCAAGGGGAGGGGGAGTTGAGGAGGCAGACTCACCACTGAGCAGGGAGTGTGATGTGTGGCTGGATCCCAGGATCCTGAGATCATGATCTGAGCTGAAGTCAGATGTTTCACTGACTGAGCCACCCAGGTGCCCCAGCTTGGATTTTTATTTTGATTACATTGAATATACTGACTAATTCAGGAAGAACTGAGATCTTAACAACACTGAGTCTTCCAACCCATGAACACAGGCTATCTTGCAATTACTTTGATCTTCAATTTCTCTGAGCAATGTTTGGTAGTTTTCAGTGTGAAGGTCTTCCATATCTTAAGTTTATTCAGAAGCATTTAATATTTTCATTGTACCATATATGGCACTTTTTTTCAATTTCTGATTGTTGCTAGCACACAGAAATAAAATTAATGTCTGTAGATGATCTTGCACCTGTTAACAGTTAAAGCATTAATAGTTCCAGAAGCTTTCTGTAATCTCCAACTTTCTGGACAGACAAGCATGCTGTCTGCGAGTAAAAACGTTTTTATTTCTTTCCACTGCCTGGATTTTACTTCTTTTCCTTTCTTTATAGAAATGGCTAGAACATCCAGGACAACACTGGATAGTGGCGAGGTTTTAGGGTGATCTTCAGGGGTACTAGACTGAGCTTTTCACTAGCTGTTGGCAAAAGGCCTCTCTCAGTTCCTTGGCACAGGGGCCTGTCCATAGCACAGCTCACAGTATGCTAGCTGGCTTCCATCAGAACAAGGGAGTGAGGGAGTAAGGAAGCAAGAGAAGGAGACAGCAAAAGAAGTTGCCCAAGACGGAAGCCAATCTTTTTCTTACCCTAATCTCGGAAATGACTTCCCATCACCTTTTCTATTCATCAGAAATATCGCTTAATCTAGCCCACACTCAAGGAGAGGAGATTACACAAGGGCCTGAATACTAGGAGGTAGGAATTGTTGGGCGCCGTCTTAGAGGCTCCCTACAATAAGCTCTCAATGGCCAAATCAGGGACAATTTGAGCAACATAATAAATAATGACACTAATGGACTAAAATCAACAGAATAAAAATCCATGAGTCCATACTGATATAAACAAAAGAATTGAAAAAATGAATTTAAAAACTGGAGAAAAAAAAGAGGGTGCCCGTCTGGCTCAGTCAGTGGAGCATATGACCCCCGGGATCATGAGTTTGAGGCCCAAGCTGGGTGCAGAGATTACTTTAAAAAATAAAACATAAAAAATAATAAATAAATACATAAACAAATAATAAAAGCGGGGGAGAAAAGACAGCTCTTCCTTACTGCATAATTCCATTTAACAAATGTTGAAAGAGGGGTGCCTCAAGGGTGGCTCAGTCGGGCATCTGCCTTCGGCTCAGGTCATGATCCTGGAGTCCTGGGATGGAGTCCTGCATCAGGCTCCCTGCTCAAAGGGGAGTCTGCTTCTCCTTCTGACCTGCACCCCACTTGTGCTCTCTCACACATGCTCTCTAATAAATAAATAAAATCTTAAAAAAATACATAAATGAAAATAAAAATAAGCATAGAGAACTAGAAATAAAAGCATAGGGAAACACCACAGGAATAAGTGCCGTAGGCAAGACTGCAACCTATAATTCGGGAATGAAAGTGTGGTGAATATGCATGTGCATGGTCTCAGCAGTCCCCCTCAGAAGCTATTTGTTACTTTAAAAAGAAAAAAGTTAACTTTACAATTAAAAAATCAACCTAACTGATCAGATTTAATTAGTAATAAAACTTACTAATGTCATGTACCCTCCAATATGACGCACTGGGGACACAGCAGCACTTCCGTTAACTGTCTTGCCAAAAATGCATAACCTGAGTCTCATGAATCAGAAAATCTAAACTGAAGGACATTCTACAAAATGACTTTCCCATACTTGCCCAACAATGACAAGGTCATCAGAGATGAAAAAAAGACTAGAATTTCTGCAGAAGGCTAAGAGATAGGACAAGCATCAGACAATAATTGGACAATTGACAAAATCTGACTGAAGTCTGTATGTATGTCAATCAGCTAACAGTTCTGTGCAGATGTTACTTTTCTGGGTTAGCTCATTGTATCACTTCTGTGACCTGCAAACATTAGGGCAGGCTGGATGAGTAAACAAGTACAAACTGTTGTTGTTACTCTATTTTAAATAGCTTATCAACCTTACACTTAAAATTCACATGCATTTTAGCAGTCACTCTCTGTTCCGCCCTCCCTCAGCCCTAGGCCACCACTGATCGACGCTCTGTCTCTACGGAGCTGCCCATTCTGGACAACTGGTAAGTGGCATCGTACGATATGCAGCCTCTTGTAAATGGTCTCTCATTTACCATGTTTCCAAGCCTCACCCATTGTTATGTCTTGAACTGTGTCCCTCCAAAAGATGGAAGTCCTAATCCCCAGTGCCTGTGAATGTGACTTCTCTGAAAACTGGGTGTCTGCAATGTCAAGGTATGATGAGGTCATTGGGGAGGGCCCCAAACTCGGGGACTCCTTATAAAAAGGAGCAATTTAGACACACAGACACATGGAGAGGTTAAAGCAAAATCAAGACACAGGAAAACACCATCTGCACGCTAAGAGTGCCCGGGGCTATCAGAAGCTGGATGAGAGGCACAACCCTCACAGCCCTGACAAGGAAACAACCCTGCCAATACCTTGATTTTAGACTTCTAGGCTCCAAAACTGTGAGCCAATATACTCTACCCAGCCGCCCAGTTTGTGGTCCTTTGTCACGGCAACCTCAGCATCTCATCTACCCATGTGGCACCATTCATCAGTGCTTCGTCCTTGTTACTGCCAGAAGTATCCCTCGGAGTGGATGTGTCACACTGCCTTTATCCCTTCAACATGTGGGCTGTTTGACCTTTTGGCTAGTACAAATAATGCTACTATAACCATCTGTGTACAAGTTTCTGCATGGGCATTCATTCTATTTCTTTTCATTCCTCCTGAGTACACACATAAGAATGGAATGCTAGGTCATACAGTTCCGTGTTCAACTTCTTAAGAAACTGCCAAACTGTTTTCCAAAGCAGTTACATTCCCGCCAGGATTGTATGAGGCTTCCAACTTCTCCACGTCCTCTCTGATATTTGTCGCCATTTGTCCTTTTGACTGGAGCCATCCAGAGGGTGTGAAGGGCCATAGCACTGTGTCTGCAACTCTGCATTTCTCTCATGACTCAGGACACTGAGCCTTTGTGCTCTGTGTGCTTATTGGCCATATCTTCTCTCCTTTGAGGAAACGTGTATTCAAGGCTTTTGCTCAGTTTTTCATTAGTCTTTTTTACTGGGTTGTAAGAGTTCTTATATATTCTGAACACCAGACCCTTATCAAATATACGATTTGCAAATATTTTCTCTCATTCTGTCGGTTGTCTTTTTGCTTCCTGATGGTGCTATTTGCAACCCCAAAGTTTTAAATTTTTCTGCAGTCCAATTTATCAATTTTTAAATCTTTTACTATGTTTGCAACACTTCTGTACATCGAAAATTATACGGAAGACTGGGTACAAAACAAACAACGATTAAGATAAAAAGATGTACAAAATACGGGGCGCCTGGGTGGCTCAGGGGGTTAAAGCCTCTGCCTTCAGCTCAGGTTATGATCCCAGAGTCCTGGGATCTAGCCCCGCATCGGGCTCCCTGCTCAGCGGGGAGTCTGCTTCCCCACCCCCTGCCTATCTGCCTACTTGTGATCTCTGTCTGTCAAGTAAATAAATAAAATCTTTAAATAAAATTAAAAAATAAAAAATAAGAAATGCACAAAATAGTAATCAAAATAGGCTGTACAAAAGTTTATGTAGTGCTGCTATGCAACACTATAGTTTTTTCCCAATTATACAATTGATACAAATCCTCTAAGGAAATTTCGTAATTGAGATCATTAGTGAAATCACCATTCAGATAGTCACTGTTGTCATGGCTATACGAAACGATTTACGGAACACTTAGGATCATCTGTTTTATAGGAGGAGAGCCACGTAACAACTTACGGACTACGAAGTCTTTACGTAGAGACAGCAAGGACAGGGGCTCAAGCAGGGCTGCTCAGGCGGTGAAGCCTGAGCGGGCTTTGGAAGGTCAGCGATGGCTCTGCTCAGGGGAGGCAGCGAGCTCTCTGAGCAGAAAGTGGCCGGGAGCAGGAAAGGTCATGGGAATAATAATAGGGGCAGCCGGGAGTAGGGAAGGGCACGGGGCCGGTGACGGAAACTGGCGACTGTGAGCCAAGAGGGACCATGGCGGATTTTGGAGAACCTGAGAGGCCAGTGGGCGTGCGCCTCGCGGGGTCCCCGCAGCGGGCCGAGCAAGGCACGCCTTGGAGAGACGGGCGCGGTACCGGAGAGCGCCTTCAGGAACGGAAGCCACAGCTGGGGGGCCGTCGAGGTTCTGACGCCCCACACCAGCAGGGTACGCCCGTCCCGGGGTGAGCGCTCCGCACGTCCTAAACCCGAAACTCGGTTTAGGGCGCGGGCGGGCGCCGTGGTCGAGCACGCAACTCCGGAGGCCGGGCGCAGGTCCGAGCGCGCCGCGGGTGTGGACAGGACTGAACCCCAGCGGCCCCCGCGAAGCGCCCAGTGCCGAGGGGAGCCGGACTCCGCGCGGCTCCGCCCTCCACGCGTCCGTCCTGCCACCGCGCGTTCCCTCGGTCCTCGCCGTGGGCTGCAGCCCTAGCGCCGCGCCGCCGCCCCCGCCGCGCCCGAGCTCGGGCAGGAGGCAGGACCGAGGCTGGGCCCGCGGGGTCCAGAGAGCGGCTCCGAGGCCCACGGCCGCCGGCGCGCGCGCCTCCGCCCACACAGAACACGCGCGGGCGGCGGTACTTACAGAACCACGGCCCTCGGGACTGCCCCGCGGCCTGGGAGCGAGCCCAGCGGACGGGCACCGACCATGGCCTGGGAGCGAGCCCGGCGGACGGGCACACACCGGGGCGCAGGGCCGGGACGGGCCGGACGCGCTGGACGGGCGACCGCTCCGCCTCACAGGGAGCGCGCGGCCGGTGGGCGCCGGCCCCACAGTGCCCCGCGGCGCGCACGCGCAGACGGCCGCTCCGCGAGGCGCCGAACCCGGAGACTGACCGCCGCGAGAAACCCAGGCGGGACAGCCGCCGCGTGGCTTTAAAAGGGCAGGGCCACGTCCCGGAGTCACGTGGTGCTTGCGTAGCACGGGGCGGGGCCTGAGGGCGGGGTCCGATGAGCGGGGGGCGGGACCATATGGGGCGGGGGCGGGGTCCAATGGGCAGTGCTCTGAAGGGTGGAGGGCCTGAGGGAGAGGACCGACGGGGCGGGGCGGGGCCTGATGGACAGCTTTACTGCGCTCCTGGTGGGCGGGGTCAGATGTGCCGTGGGGCGGAGCCTGGGGCGGGGTCCATGAGAATAGTCATCGTATAAATACTTACATATATACTGAGTAAGTAATAAATTCCCATGGGTTCAAAATTCAGAAGGTACAAAGGGGTCTCCGGGGAGAGTCTGGCATCCACGCCTGTCCCCCAGTTGCCCTTGAGGGTGACCCGCGCTCGGGGCTCCCTCCTCCAGGCCACACTCCCCAGCCCGCCCTTCGCAGCACTGATGCCAGCATCCTTGGCTCCGTGCTGGACACACCTGTGTACGTCACCCACGCCCCAGAATGTGCCGCCACATGACGGTGCTGGCCAGGCGGCAGGCAAGTGTCCTCCTCACGACGCACCAGATAATTATGTGAAGGCCCAGAGAGGTCCGGGCGATGTTTCTGGTCGTAGAGCTGGGGCTCAGACCTGGGTCTTCCAACCGCCTTCGATCAATCGGCACAGAAACGCGATATATGAGCGGATTCGTTTCTGGCAAATCACTCTGTGCTCCCTTGAAACGCCAGTCAACCTTCGAAACTCCTTGGTGTTTGTTGGAGTGTCCCGGCAGAGACCACTTCTGGCCTCTCAGGCAACGTCCCTTCTTAGTGTCTATTCACCACCTCCCCGCCCTGAAGAGAGACACGCGTCCTCAGGGCAGGAAACCACCGGAGCTGGGGAGAAGCCCGGTGGGCCGCGGGCATCAAGAAACCCGCAGAACGGGGCACCTGGGTGGCTCAGTGGGTTAAGCCTCTGCCTTCCAGTCAGGCCATGATCTCAGGGTTCTGGGATCGAGTCCCACATCAGGCTCTCTGCTCGGCAGGGAACCTGCTTCCTCCTCTTTCTCTCTCTGCCTGCCTCTCTGCCTACTTGTGATCTCTCTCTGTCAAATAAATAAAATCTCTAAAAAAAAAAAAAAAAAAAAAAAAAAAAAAAAAAACCCACCATAAAAGATAAATATTTAACAAAGTCATATTTAAAAAAAAAAAAAAAAAAAAAAAAAAAAAGAAACCCGCAGAACGGCCAGCTTCTCCTTCCCCCATGGTTCCCACTGCCTCTCCAGGACTTGCCCCAACGGACCTTGCAACAAGGAACTCACTCATTCATGCAGCATTGCAGAGGACGCAAGTCCGACCCTGGGAGCCCGAGTGAGCAGGAAAGAAATTGCTTTGCGGTAGTGTCTGGAACCTCACTGCATGTGTCCCCAGTACCCTCACATGACCTTAGTTCCCCAAATTCACCGCTGCCACGACCACTGCTCTGCTTCCTGAGTGCTGACCACGTGTGATCCATGTAGACACAGGCGATACTGAGAACCAATGGTGGTGTCGCGATGGGTGTCTGAAAACCAGCCTCGGGAGTGAGATGCAGCCCTGACTTTCATGCTTGCTAGTTTCTGTGGTGCAAATACTCACCGTAACCAACTATATTTGCAGGGAGGCGTGGGAAAAGCACAGGACAGCCGGAGAGGTGGGGGTAACTTACATGGTCAGCACACCCAGAGACATTAGGTGGGATCAGGAGGGTATTTGAGACCCAGGAAGCTGGTGACCTTCCCGAGTCCAGGGAGAATTTCCCCAAGCCTGTGCTCTGTGCTGGAGAGATGGAGCAGAGAGAGTGAACCCAGCCCTTAGAGTCTACACTGTGCGTTATCACTCACCCTGTGCAAGCCTGAGTTCCACTCTGTACCTGCCACACCCCTCGGACAGGTCCCGGCGGTGCTGCTCCACAGGCCTGTCTCTACACATCCCCCGGACTCTCTCCCTCAGGGAACTCACATGCCTTTCAGGGTGCAGGTCAGCCCCCAAAACAGGCTTCTTAGGTCAGAACCTTCTTTCAAGATGCACCGGGGTGCCAGCCACTCCTGTATCACTTATGTTCAGATGTCGTGTTCCAAGGCAAGTCCCAGGTCAGCAAGTGGAGAGCAGATCCAAAAACCCAACTGCAGGGGTGATGTGTTACTCTTCTCTGTGGACTGGAGAGCTTGGGAAGATGCGTGACCTTAAGCAACTGACCCACCATGGACATATGACTATTAACTCTGACCGGAAGTGTCTGGGTTTGCTGGATGGTGTTGAGATCTTGGTCCTTTGTCAGGTTCCAGGAAGACCCAGGAGTTCCAGGAATATGGCACAGGGTCAAAATCTCCTGACAAGGGATTAAAATGCTGGGATGCAGACATCCAGCAGACCTAGCAGCTCACTACTGCGTGTTATGTCCCTGCCGTGGGATTCCACATACCGCCCTGCAAATGCTCAAGGACAGGCAGGTTTCTGTCTCGGCAATCCAGGAGCAAGCCTCTTTAAGGACCACAGTGGTGCTTGGGGGACTCCTCTGCAGATCTCTGGGCCTGAGGTCTGTCCCTGGTGCTGAGAGAGGGCCTCTAGGTCAGTATGGGCCCTCACCCCCACCCCTTCCTGTGCTGCTGCTCCACCGCTGGCCCTTCTCACTGTGACACACTCTTCCACCCCAGCAGCACTGGGTGAGGGCTGGTCCTCTGAACCGTGGAGGCTGTGGCTGCTGTTCCCACAAAGGTGGCCCAGTACCGTGTGGTGCTGTCTGCTGCGGAGGGGAGGAAGTAGCTAGCGCTCTCCCTGGCTGTTCTGCCAGCCTCATCATGCCCATGACAGCAGCTTCTCCCTGCTGGCGGAGTTGATGAGTAACAAAAATCAAATGGCTATAGAAAATCTGTAAAAACCCTATCAGACCAGAGAACAACTTCTTGAGTTCCCTGAAAAATGTCTCCTTCCTTCTCCGCCCTCCCCACTTCTCCCAGACCCTCACTTGATGCCTTTCAGAGAGGCCCACAGGCTATCTATCCACTACCCAGCTGCTTTCAGACATGGGGGCTGGACCAGGTTCTGCTTCAGGAGGGGAATGATAGGGCTGTCCCCCTCAGCCAGCCTCTCACCCCTGCACCCTCCAGGTCTATCTGTGTGCTTGCAAATGGCAGGACTTCCTTCCTTTGCACAACTGAGCAGTCATGGCATTTTTCTCAATGCTGTTAGTTCTTCCTGCATGGCCACGCCAGAGGGAGTCAGCTGGCAAGCTCCTCCCCCCACACTTGGGCTTGGGGGCCTTTAGCACAGGGTTAGCTGCCCGCAGGGGGTGGAGGACATTGGCTCTGGCTCTGGTTTTGTGCCCTAGATCTGTAATCTGAACCCACCAGGAGAAAAGCAGCTCTGTGCTTACCCTCCTGCAAGAAGGCCACAGAAGTCAATCAGTTAAGAAGACAGCGGAGTCCTAGCATCACCTCTGGGGACATCTCAGGCTTTAATTAATTTATTTATTTTCAAAGATTGTATTTATTTATTTGACAGAGAGAGATCACAAGTAGGCAGAGAGGCAGGCAGAGAGAGAGGAGGAAGCAGGCGCCCTGCCGAGCAGAGAGCCCGATGTGGGGCTTGATCCAGGACCCTGAGATCATGACCTAAGCAAAAGGCAGCAGCTTAACCCACTGAGCCAGCCAGGCGCCCCTCCTTATTTATTTATTTTAGGGTTGTTGTTTTTTGTTTGTTTGTTTGTTTTTTACATCTCATGCTTTTAAAAGATTTTTATTTATTTGTTAGACAAAGATCACAAGGAGGCAGAGAGGCAGGCAGAGGGGGCAGAAGCAGGCTCCCTGCTGAGCAGAGAGTCTAATGTGGGGCTTGATCCCAGAACCCTGAAATCATGACCTGAGCCAAAGGCAGAGGCTTTAACCCACTGAGCCACCCAGGTGCCCCACATCTCATGCTTTTAAGCGGAGGAGCAGCTGACCAAAAAGGGTGATGGCTTTGAGGAAACAGGAAAGCAGACAAGCGGTGGCTGGAGGAACAGGCATGGAGGCGTCTGGAGAGCAACCAGCGGGACCATTTGAAAACATCAGCAGATCACACTGCTCTGGTTAAAGCCCCTCGGGGATTTGGCTACACCTAGAACAAAGTGTGAAGTCCTTCCCTGACCTACAGGGTCCTCCAGAATCCAGCTCCCCTCCCTCCCCTTCTCCCTGTGCTCAATCGTCAGTCTGTCACTAGACTGCCTCCCCCACTTCAGAACCCCAACACGTCTTGTTCCCTCCGCCAAGAGCACGTCTGCCCAGACCTTCCACAGCTGTGCTCCCCACCCCACATCCAGTCTCTGCTCCAGTGTTACCTCTGCGGAGACGCCTTTCCCAGCCTGTCAAGTGGAAACAGACTCCCACACCCTAGAGCAGAAAGCAGAATCCTGCTCCCCACCTTCCCACACCAGGGACCCCCACTTAAGAGCCTTCTCTCGATGGAGCCCAGATCTCCCTGCTTTCCCTCATCCGTGTGATGCACCTGTCTACCACGCAGAGTTGATCTTTTTCCAGAACAGAGAAAGCAGCATAGCCCAATTCAGGTAAGGTGGTTTCTCCCCAAGTTGACTGAAATGTGGAAAAGTGCTCCCAGACCTCCTCGGGGTCCAGGGACCAGAAGCTGGCGCGTGGCAGCCAGGTCAAGGAAGAAACTGGGGACCAGGAGGTGTTCAAAGAGAGGGCATTACCAGAGAAAGAGAAAAAACAAAGATGCACTGTGGCCAAAAAGAAGGCTGAAGAACAGTAAGAGGGCAGGCTGAATCTCCCCGACTCTGGAGAGGAAAGTCTGAGGGCGTCTGAGGGAAAACAAGGACAGAGGAGAAGTCACTGAAGAAAAAAAGAGGGCATGGTGAGTGTTAAGAAGGGTGCCTTATGTGGGCCCTTGTTGTGTGCCGAGTGATGGATCGTTGAGTGCTGCATCCGAAACTGATGATGTACTACTGTATGTTGGCTAAGCGAATTTAAATTAGAAAATAAAAGATAAGAGATTGGGAGAGCCCTGAGGAGGCCTGCAGTTGCTGGAGCTCACTTTTCTGATGCAAACACAGCAGCGACATCAGAGCGGAGAACATACCTGCACCTTGCACAGAGGCCCGGGAAGGACTGGGGAAGGGACGGGCCGCAGGTGGAAGCTGCTGAAGGGAAGGAGTGTTTGTTCAGGCCCTAGACTTCCCGGGTTCGGGGGAGGTGGCTGCTCTGGCCAGAGGATGTCGGGGCTTCTGCCGGAGACCTACAGCAATGACACACAGAAGTGCACGTGCACATAACCTGTAAGCCACGTCTGTGCCCAGACGGAGCCGCCAAGCCTGTATCTGCACAATCAGACCCAACATTCTCATCTGGAGGGAAGCCCTGACCACCTGCCCCGAGGCCCTGTGGTCTTTCCATAGCCTTCCCTGGTGATTTCTCACTGACGTCGCTGCAGAAATGTGGGCGCACCGGACTGCGGCATGGGCCCCTGCGGGACGGGGCCCTGCGGGATGGGGCCTTGCGGGACGGCCCCTGCGGGATGGGCTCCTGAGGGATGGGGCCCTGAGGGAGGGCTCCCGGAGAGCACAGGGTCAGCACGGGGCCGCCTCTCTGACATCCCAGGGACTCATGCACCTGTGCTGGGACGTGCGTGCAGGGCAAGGAGCGGGGCTCCCCGCGCCACCCGGTCCTCCACGAACAGAGCCGGGAACGCAGGTGCGGGCGAGAAGGCTCGGTAGCACCTTGGCCCGGGCGGGCGCGGCCCGCACGCAGCGCAGTGTTCGCCAGTGCAGGCTCCGGTCGCCGCTCAGGCGCGTGTGGAAGGTTCGCGCAGAGGCTGTCACGAGCCCCAGACGCTCGAACCAGTGCGCTGACTGCGGCGACAGAAAAGAGAAACGCGCGCTCCTCCGTGAGCGCAGCTCCCGGCGCCCGGCTCCGGCTTCGTCCGCCACTCCACGCCCCGGTGCGGCCAGCCGCGACGGCCCCGCCCACTCTCCGCCAGCCGCACCCTCTCCCCGCGGTCCTGCCGGCCGCGCTTCCGCTTCCGGCTGAAGGGGCAGGGCTTCCGGTCGCAGGGTGGGCGGGGCCCGGAAGCGGCGGCGGCGGCGGTGGCGGAGCGGGGACTGCGGGGTCGGTCATGGCTGCGAACCTGAGCCGGAATGGGCCGGCGCTGCAGGAGGCCTACGTGCGAGTGGTCACCGAGAAGTCCCCGACTGACTGGTGGGCGCCGGGCCGGCCGGGCCGGGTGGGATGGGGGGCGGGCCAGGGCGGGAGGGGGTCCCGGGGGCTCCCCGCTCCCCCCACAGCGGCGCCCCGCGAGCTGCTGGCCCCACCACCGTCCCCCGCCGCTGCTCCGCCCCTCGGCCGGTCTCCATGTCGGATTGTGCGGCGGGGGTCGCTCGGTGGCTCCGCCAGCTTCTCCTTCCCAGCCCCGGGACTTCCCCACACACCGGGGCTCCCCGTGGCCCTCCCCGACGGAGCGCGAACCGGGCCCGGGTCTTCCGAGCGCCGCGTTCAGGGAGAGGCCTTTGAGCGGGCGCCCCGGACCTCGCCCGGCAACGGGCGCCCTGCCCCACGGCCAGGAGGTCTGGGTTTGGGTCTCTGGTTTTCTGGGAATGTGGATTCTCTCCAAGGATTCCCTTTCCTGTGCGAGCCGCGCGGACACCATTGACACAGCGGTGCTGGCTGTGTGGAGGAAGCCCCCACCATCCCTGCACCTGCCCGGGACACCCTCCACTCTGCCGTCGGGCCCCGGATGCGGCTTTCTAAGTCTGGAAGCCGGTCCGAAGTCTCTGGGATGGCCCTGGGCAGCCCCGGCGCAGGGTCAGCGGCTGGTCACTCTCCCGCTCGCTTCAGTTGTTTGCACTGACCAGTTCTGAGCACTTGCAGCCCCAAGAAATACTTTGGGTTTGGTGAACTAAGGTGACCCGCTGTGAGGAGCCTCTTCCCGGGGCAGGGGCAGGGCCCTCTCGGGGTGACTGCATGCTGTGCGGGGCTGATCACCACGCCCTGGTGGTCCTGGCTTGTGGCTTTCCCTGCCGCCTTCATACCCTGTGCTGTCGTGCACTGGGCCTGTTGGGGAAGAGCTTCAGAGCACCTGCTGCTGGGGTGTGCAGACGCCTCTCCTGCCTGGGACACCGCTGACCCTGATGGGACTTGGGTGCTGCGTTGCTGGGGAGCCAGGTGGTTCCTCTGTCCGGAACACATGCATGTAGTTAGGGAGTGCGTTTGGGAGCAGTGGGATTTCTCTGCCTTCTCCATCTCAATGCTTTAGGAGGGTCTCCCACACTTTAGGCACTTACTTTACCAGGAGTTTCTAAATGTCCACCCCCGTCCCTACCTGTCTCCTGCTCTCTGAGGGCCGTCATACCTCTGCTGTTACTCCAAACCCTGCTGACCGGCTCACACGGGGCGCGTGCCGTTTCACATCCACCTGCGGCCTTGTGCCTTTGGGCCCGCAGCATGTCGGCCCCCTCCGGTCCTGCTTGGCTGGGGTGTTGCTGTTTTATGTGCTCCTGAGTAGCTGGCCTGGCCCTTCCTGACGTACCTGCGAGACTCCTGGGCCCCCTGCTGCCTTCCTTCCGATCTCTTCATTCTCAGGGACCACCACTGCTCTGGGGATGATGTCCCACAGTTCTGCTGGCAGCTCAGGCCTCGCATGTTTCTGGCTCTTTCTTGGCTTCTCGGAGTTGTCTGCTACCACCTTGGTCTGAAACTCACCCACCCAGCTTCTCTCTGTCCCCCCCCCCCTCCAAGGGTGCTGAGCCTCTGCCCCCCACCCCCGCCCGAGCCGACCCGTCTGGCAGCACTCCAGGTCTACACCCAGTGGTGCGAGCCCCCGGCTTTTGATCTCCCTGTCACGGCCATTAAGCACCTCAGCAGATAATGTGTGGCGGGCCCCCACTCATGAGCTGAGCAGGTATCTAGATCGTGCTACTTCGGTGCTTAAACTCGGCAGCTTCCTCTTTCACAGTAAGTAGAGCCCAGTCATCTCACCTCAGCTGTGAGGCCCTGTGGGGCCAGCTCCTGACCCCCTCCTTCTACTCCTCCCACTTACCACACTGGGGCCACACCTCTTTGTCACCACGGTGGCCTTCTTTCTCTTCCTCAGATGTGCAAGCTGCTTCCTCCTCAGAGCCCTTGCTCTGGCTGCTTCCCCATTCTAGAGCACCTTCCCCATGGTCCCAGGGCTCCCCAGACGTCTCAGTGCTGACACCGCTTTCTTGGGAGAGGCCTTGCTCAACTGCTGGCTCCTTGTGTGACTTTGCCCAAACACGCACCAGACACCTTCAGTGGGCCCTGTCTCTGTCCCCGGTGCGGTCAGTGCCTGCATGCACAGCGACCTGAGAAGGAGACAGAAGATGTGGCAGAGGATACCAGTGGGAGGAAGTGGTCTCCAGTTTGGTGGGTCATGAAAGGTTTCCCAGGCAGAGTGGGCAGCTTCCGGCTGGGTCCTGAAGCCAGGTGGGCCGGAGAGCAGGCCCATCAGCTCTCCATCACCGGCCTCGGTCCTGGTTCCCCTGATTGTTCTAGATTGAGGCATGTTTGTTTCCCTCCTGCTCCCTCTTTACTACCTGACAGGACATTAGTGTTGGTGTGTTTCTTTTTGGTCTCCCGTTAGAAAGGAAGCTCCGTGGTCAGGTCCATGGTCAGGGCCTCTGGGGATTTACTGGACGCTTCATGACGGGAGCAGGAAGGAGCAGGTCCTCAGTATGTGTGTTTGGAAGGGATGCTTGAGTTCCCAGGCGCTCCGTGCGCCACACTCTTGTGTGCTGTGCCAGGCCAGCACGCGCCTCTTCCATGGTGATTTGAAAGAGGGATGGGAGTCCGTTGAATGTGGGATTGAGTCTCTGAGCTGCAAACATTCAAGAAGGTGGCTTGGGCCAGAGCCCGGGGTGGAGGGGAGGGCAGGCGCCAGGCATGGACCTTGGCTCCTACGAGCTGCTGGGTCCCTTCTTGGAAGCAGTCTGTGCTGCCTGCTGCCTGTCTGTTGTCCCCATCTTCTGCACTCAGAGCTTGGTGGCTTTGAGATGTATGGGCTTCTTTCCTCCAGGCGGACGTCTGGACGTCCACGAACTCCCACATCTTTTCGCTGTTTGTCTGCGTGTTCCTTTTGGTATCTCTCCTCGGAGGTGCGTCCCCTGTGCCAGCTAGACCCTCAGGGCCTGGGTCTCCTTTCTTCCGACTTCTCAGTCTAGGCAGCTCTGCCTGGTGGCCATACCAAGGCCCTGGGGAAGCTGAATGAAGGCTGTTTTGGTTCCTGTCAGATTCTTTTTTTTCTCCCCCCCCAGATTTTATTTTTAAGTGAGCTCTACACCCATTGTAGGGCTCAAACCCTAACCCCGAGATCAAGAGTCACACACCAACTGAGCCATCAGGGCATCCCGGTTCCTGTCACACTGTCACCCCACAGCCCCTATCTGGCCCTCTTCGGCAAGCCTGTCTGGGCACAGAGCGTGGGGATGGCCTGCTGGTCCAGGTTCTGCCTTTGACTTGTCTGCTGGGTCAGCACCGGTACCCCATGGTCTGCCCCTCTGCCTGGAGCTGAATGGCAGCAGAGCTGGTATTGATGTTTGGGCTCCATGTGGGCTGTGGATAAGCCAGCTCTTCCAGAATGTTCTCCATGGGTAACCTCTGCTCTGGTCAAGGGGCTTTCCATGCCCCAGATGTAAAAAAATTTGCCATATTTCCTTAACTTCTCTGGGGGTCACATTCATAAGCATCTTTCCCAGAGTTCTTAGGAACAGTTAGTCTCACAGGAAAAGGCAGGGGCAGCCTAGGGTCACCTGTGGAAAGTTAAGGCTCCTCCAGAAAGAGGATTTTGCCCAGCCAAGGAGTCTGTCCTGTAAGGAGCCTGACTTCATGCTGAGTCATGGCCCATGTGGCTTCTGGGTTTTCTAGAAGAGTCCCAAGCCCAGAGCGACCTGTTCTGCCAAATCTTCAGGTTTCAGAAGACAGAGCAGACCTGCACAAGGGCATGGGGCACCTTCCCAGTGCCTGATGCGCCCACCCGGCTCTCACTTCTCCCTGGGTGCCTCGGGTTGAGGAAGGTGTGGAAGGTTGCCTCAATACAGCTCACCAGCCCTGGGTGCCGGGCCAGTCAGTCAGTCGAGCTTGCGGCTCTTGATCTTGGGGAGGCGAGTTCCAGCCCCACGTTGGACATGGAGCGTCTTTCAGATCAAACAACCTTCACAGCTCGGTGTTTCTCATGGCAGACAGGGGCTCCCTGCGTAAGTTTGTCCCTCAGGAGAAGCTGCCGCGCCAAGGCCTGAGAGGCCCCAGCTCTGGGAGGCCTTTCGAGCTCCTGCCTTGTGGGCCAGTGGGGCCGGTAGCCACCGTGCTCCGCTCGTGGTGGGTGCTGCGGGAACACCGGTCACAGAGCTTGTTTGTGTTGTGTTTCAGGGCTCTCTTCACCTACGAGGGTAACAGCAATGACATCCGTGTGGCCGGCACTGGGGGTGAGTATGGCCCAGTGAGGATGCCAGTGGGCTGACGGGGGCTGGATGCCCCAGGAGGCAGGTGTGGGGGAAGGGAGAGAGTCGCAGCCAGCAGTGTCCCCAGCGGCTGGCATTTCAGCCCTCACTGTGCGTGGAGGGAGCCGCAGGCACGCAGGTGTCCCCTACAAGTAGCAAGCCTGCCATGACCGTCCCCACAGTAGCCTCAGTGCTGGGGAGCCACTCACCGCTCTCTTTATGGGGAGGGTCTAAGAGCTGAGCCCGAGCGTTACTATGGGACATTCCCATCTGCTCAGGGCCCTTCGTGGGGCCCCAAACAGCGGGCAGGCTGTTGCAGGGACTGTCCCTTTGAAAGCCTGGTGCCTAGGGGCGCCTGGGTGGCTCAGTGGGTTAAAACCTCTGCCTTCAGCTCAGGTCATGATCCCAGAGTCCTGGGATCCAGCCCCATATCCTGTTCTCTGCTCCACAGGGAGCCTGCTTCCTCCTCTCTCTCTCTCTGCCTCTCTGCCTACTTGTAATCTTTGTCAAATAAATAAATAAAATCCTTTAAAAAATTTTTTTGAAAAAAGAAAGCCTGGTACCTAATTTGTAGCAGAAATGACATCCCTTTTTTCTCGGAACTCCCTGTGGGTTTTATAGGAATGGGTATTTTTTTCTTTCTTTCTTTCTTTTTTTTTTTTAAGATTTTATTTATTTATTTGAAAGAGAAAGAGAGATCACAAGTAGGCAGAGAGGCAGGCAGAGAGAGGGGGGGAAGGAGGCTCCCCGCTGAGCAGAGAGCCCGATGAGGGACTCGATCCCAGGACTGTGAGATCATGACCTGAGCTGAAGGCAGAGGCTTAACCCACTGAGCCACCCAGGTGCCCCTAGGAATCGTTTTAAAACTGGGGGGTGTACAGCATTGCCTGAGGTCCTTGTCACAGATGCAGATCCCACACCCCGCCAGCTCCTGTAAGTCCGTGTAGTGGGGAAGGACCAGGAGTCTGATTCTGATGCAGGCGGCCCTGAGAACCCTGGCTCGGGGGCAGGTTGGGTTTCCCTTCCCAGTGGGCGTTGTGCAGGGCCAGCCACGGGCACAGGGCTCGTTGACGCCCCCTATGCCTGCTGCAGAGGGGGGCCTGGAGGAGATGGTGGAGGAGCTCAACAGCGGGAAGGTGATGTACGGCTTCTGCAGGGTGAAGGACCCCAACTCCGGTCTGCCCAAGTTTGTCCTCATCAACTGGGTATGTGGAACTGGGGGACCCCAAGTTCTCATCTGGGTGTGACCCGGGAAAACTTTGCCTTCTTTCCTCCTCTTCTTTCTGTGATGGGAGCAGAGGAGGATTTGCCTTCAGGGCAGCTCACAGGCAGTGAACGAACGGGAGTGGCTGGAGTGTGTGTGGCCTGAAGGACTGCGAGGGTGTTACCAGCGCAGAATCCCCTGCTCTGCCCCCAAGCCCAGAATCATTCCCACAGAACAGAGCACACAGTGCAGTCGCATGACACCCTTGCCTTTGTCCCAATCAGAGGAGTCGTCCTGAGGGAGCAGGGGGCCTGGGCCTGGAGAAGGCTCAGAGAGAACGGGACCCCTGGATAGGACTAGGAAGCTCGGAGCCGCCCGTGCCCAGCGGAAGCAGGCAGTCATCCTGCCTCAAGAACCTCCTTGACCTGGAGCTGTGGGGTTCACCTTATCCTCTGCTGCACCCCAGGGAGGGTGGTGGCTCTGAGGGAGCTGGCAAGTCACACCAGGTGTGTTGTGTTGCAGACGGGTGAGGGTGTGAACGACGTGCGGAAGGGAGCGTGCGCCAACCACGTCAGCACCATGGCCAGCTTCCTGAAGGTGAGGATGCCCCCCCCCCCCACACCGGGGCCTCCCACGGCGCCTGGGCGGGTGTGAGCGCTGTTGCAGCCAGAGCTGGAAGCGGGTCCACACCTGATGCTTCCTCCAGACTCAGGTGCTACCAGAGGCTGCTGCACTCATGCTTGGCGAGTGCCCAGGAGGCTGCGCTGCGGCTGGAGCCCCCAGTGAGCTGAGCTTCCTCCACCGGGGAGGAAGGATGGATGACTATGTCCTTCTTGAGCACAGAGAGCATCGTGTGCGGCTAGTCCTGGGGCGCGAGGCCTTGGCTTCCGCTGGTTTTGTGAGGGTTTGTTCAGCCGTGTTGTCAGGAGCTGGAGGAGACGGGAAGTTGCCCTGGCCTGGCCCTGCTGCGTTCCTTTCCAGCTCACCTCATTCAGTTCCAAAACCGCTTGTCGTTTGCTTGGCAGGTTACCTCGCGTGTCTGTGGCTCCTGTCTGAGAGGCTCAGGACTTTGATTTCTAGCCTGCCAACTCTTCTTCAGATAGGCTTCAGTTTATCCATCTAGGAGCCAGGAGAGGATCCCAGGCTTGCTGGGTGTTTACTAACAGCAAGTGACGCCATGGATCTGACTTGTCAAAAAGAAATTGGTGGCGGGGCCCCCTGGCTGGCTCAGTGAGGGGAGCACGTGACACGCAGTCTCGGGGCTGAGAGTTCAAGCCTCCAGTTGGGTGTAGAGATACTTGAATAAATAAAACCTAAAGAACTTCAGAAAAGAAAGAAATGGGTAGAAAGAAGAAGAAATTGCGTTTTGTGGAAAATGAGTTTCCAGATTCTTTTTGAAGTTCGCTTTTGTGAATTAGAAGGGATCTCTCTCGTGCCTGGGCCTGCAGCAGGGGTGCCCGGCACCTGGGAACAAGCTGCAGCAGGGCCACGGAGGGCAGAGACTGCGTGCCTGTGCTGGGACAAGTGCAGTGTGTTTGTCTCAGGAGCTTTGTCGGCCCTGAGGTCCTCAGCCCAGAGCCCGGGACGACAGTTGTCCTCGCTGTGCTCCCTGAGCTGTGCGTCTTGTCCTCTCCTGGACTTGCAACGCCTGCGTGCTGTCCTGCCACAGGGGGCCCACGTGACCATCAACGCGAGGGCCGAGGAGGATGTGGAGCCCGAGTGTATCATGCAGAAGGTGGCCAGAGCCTCGGGTGCCAACTATGCCTTCCACAAGGAGAGCGGCCGTTTCCAGGATATGGGCCCTCAGGCCCCGGTGGTGAGTGCTCCCTGGGCCCAAGTGTGGCAGGCAGGAGCCAGCAGATGGGCTGGTTTCTCCCTCATGGGTCTGGGCTCCTGCCTGCCTGGCTTTTGGTCCCTGGGCCCCATTCCGGTGCCGACGGTGACCCCGTGCCAGCCGGAAGCTGGAGCTGCCCCTGGTGGGCCAGGCGCTAGTGGGCATGAGGAGCAGCCCTCTGTGCTGCCTGCTGGTTCCACTGGCTGGTCTGGAGCCTCTCATACCCCAGGGACAGTCCAGTCACGAGGCCACAGCACCAACATGTCCTGCACAGTCCTGGGTGGTGGGCTCCGTGGAGGGATGTGAGGTAGGCAGGCAGGCCCCTCCCCATCGGGGGCAGACGCCAGGTACCGTGGCTGTGGGGAGCCCAGTTCCTGGGGCACAGCTGGGGTCTGTGGAGATTCCCTGGCCACTGCCACGGTGGTTGGCTATCTGAGGGAACAAGATATCTGTGGCTTCCATCCACAGGGGCCTGGTGCAGCCAGAGACCCCCGTCGACGTTGTCTGGTGGCTCTCAGGGCCCTCAGGCCATCTTGTGTTGGCTGGTCTCTGGAGGGGGCACCAGGCCCGGTGCAGTCCCCATGGCTGTTGCTTGAGCCCTGGGCTCCTGAGGGCAGCCCCACAGAGGACCCTCTGTCGTGTGCAGGGCTCTGTGTACCAGAAGACCAACGCCATATCTGAGATCAAAAGAGTTGGCAAAGACAGCTTCTGGGCCAAAGCAGAGGTGAGTGCCGTGGGGCGCATGGAGCACAGCTGCCCCTCAGAGATGGTGCTGCAGCGCCATCCTCACTGTTCCTCAGGTTCTCTCACAATAAGCTCGCGGGACACACGCCCTTGGTTGTGCCTGTGGCCAGGCGAAGGCCAAGCGGGCTCTGGTTGCTGGGCCGGTGGGCGGCCCTTCTAGGCGGCGCCGCACGGATGCCCGGGTAGCCCAGGAATGGGAGGGTGCAGGTGCCGAGTGGGGCAGGTCGGCCGCTGTCCCTGCAGAAGGAGGAGGAGAACCGCAGGCTGGAGGAGAAGCGGCGGGCGGAAGAGGAGCGGCAGCGGCTGGAGCAGGAGCGTCGGGAGCGGGAGCTGCGCGAGGCCGCCCTCCGGGAGCAGCGCTATCGGGAGGAGCAGGGCAGCGAGGCCGGGCCCCAGAGGTGAGGCCCCAGAGTTAAGAGGGAGGGAGGGTCCCGAGTGGGCTATGGCTGGGCTGCAGCTCCTGCCTCCGCCCCTCCCAGCAGGAAGAGTGAGCAGCAGGAAGTGGTTTCAAGGAGCCGAGAGGAGCAGGTGAGACTTGCGTGCCCCCCACCCCCCGAGGGTCTGTGGCAGTAATGCCGGGGCTGTTCCTGATGTGCCAGGGGGTATGGTCCTGCGGCCAGCTGGGGCACAGTGGAACCTGGGACACGTGGGTGCACCGGAGGTGGCGGTGGAGAGGGCAGTAAAGGGCAAGATGTGGGCAGCATGGCCCTCCACCTGGTCCTGGACGAGGCCCTCGAGCCCCTCTTCACTGCTGGGCCCATGTGCCCCCCTGCAGGAGCCAGTCAGCCAGCCAGCACACCCACGTGAGATTTTCAGGCAGAAGGAGAGGGCCATGTCTACCACATCCATCACAAGCCCCCAGCCAGGTGAGTCTTTCCTCTGGGTCTAGGCACAAGGCAGGAGCAGGCAGAGGCTGGGGTCCCAGTGCATGGTCCCCAGAAGTAGCAACAGAGGCAAGGAAGCAAGGAGAGCCTGGACTTCTCTAAGGGTAGCTTCTGGGAGGGGAGGCTGGGCCTTAGGTGTTCCTTTCCTGCCCATGGCCTTGTCCTGCAGCCACCTGGAAAGGAAGGGCCATGTATGGCTTCAGAGGGAGACTTTCCAGCCAGCCCCACTCCACTAACTCTTGGTATAGCTTGCACATGGTGGCCGGGCCCCAGAGCCTCTGTCACTCCCCTCTTTGCCCCCAAGGACACGGGATGGGCACTGCCATCAGCTCTCCCACACTGGGGGGCTGCTTGAAGCATACTGTGTGTGTGATGTGTTTCTGCAGCGGCTGTGTGTGCCCCTACCCTCTCTCCCCTCCCTGTGACAGCTATGTCCCGGGACAGGTCCCTACTCCAGGCAGCACAGGGGACAGAAGCAGTATACCCAGCTCATCTCTCCCGCGTCCAGCACTTGCATGTTTACCTTTGTTTGCAGGCAAGCTCAGGAGCCCTTTCCTGCAGAAACAGTTCACCCAGCCAGAGACCCTCCGCAGCCCGGAGCCCACTCAGGCCTCCTCGAGGCCCAGGGCAGGCAAGGCGCTTGGCTGCCCCATGGGGGCCTGGGGGTAGGAGTGTGGGAGGGAGGAGGGCGTCTGCACCCCTCCCCGGGCTCAGCGTGGGCCGCACCCTCCCATGCAGATGTCCCTGAGGACCTGGCGCCTAGCCCTCCGCAGTGTGCAGTGCAGGCAGAAGAGGAGGCTGTGTACGAGGAGCCTCCAGAGCAAGAGACCGTCTATGAGGAGCCCCCGATGGTGGGTTCCCTGCAGCGGGGCACAGCTGTGAAGGGGCCACCTGCCCAGAAACACTCTCTTCACCCATGCCAGGCACGGGGTGCCTGACTTTCCGGCGGCCGCTGCATGGGGATTCTCTTGTTCAAGGAGTGGCCCCAGGGAGTACATGGTCTAGCACTCATCTGCTGGCCAGGAAGGTCCTGGGGCAGGGGGACATCTTGGGGGCAGTAGGATGGCAGCAATCCTGTGCCCTTCCCCCAGGCCCGGTGTAGGCCTGTAACGTGGGGCCCAGATTTCTCTTCTTTCCGTGCAGGAACAGGTGCCACAGCAAGATGCCGGCTCTGAGCACGTGGACCACTACCCGGGGCTGAGCGGCAAAGGGCTCTGTGCGCGAGCCCTGTACGACTACCAGGCAGGTAATGTGCAGTGGCCCAGCCACTCATCCTGCAGGGCCCCGCATCAGGAGGCAGGCTTCTGACGCTCCCTTGGGACTCAAGGAAGGTGGGGGAAGGATGGGGTGGATGCCCTGCACGGCCTGGGCCTTCCCATTATGCTGGGCAGCTGCCCGTGAATATCAGTTGCCGGCGTTGTGCTAGAGCCCGGGGGTGTGAACAGAGGGTGGGTGGACCCTGCGCACCGGAACCCGGGGACCTGCCTGGAGGCTCAGGAAGCAGGCTGCTGTGCGGAGGCAGGGGGCCTGGAGTCAGGTCCTGCTAGAAGGTGTGTTGGGGGAAAGTGGCCATCAGGAAGGGCCCCCAGCCTCCAGTGCAGCCTCCAACTCCCCATCCCGCAGCTGATGACACGGAGATCTCCTTCGACCCCGAAAATCTCATCACGGGCATCGAGGTGATCGACGAGGGCTGGTGGCGTGGCTATGGTCCGGACGGCCACTTTGGCATGTTTCCTGCCAACTACGTGGAGCTCATCGAGTGAGGGTCCTCTGCTGCTGGCCGCGCCGAGGTCATCCTACCTTTCCCCCCCACGCGTGCTTCTCTTACTGCCGGGGATGTGACGTGCGTGCTGCGAGAGCCACACGGCACTCCTCTGGGCATGGGACCCCCCTGCAAAGAAGACAAGCCCTTGGGATCTCTCAGACTAGGGTGCTCAGCCTATCACTCTAGATGCAGCAATACCCTGTGATCCCCAAACGTGCTCTGGCTGCTGTGGGCCCTCCCAGACAGCCTGGCCTTTGACCCCCACGGAGGACAGGAAGCCGTGGTGTGGCCTCACCGGGCGGTCTGAGCAGGGGCCTTTGCCTTGTGGTTCCTCTCCTCCTGGCCCTAAGGGATGGTGGCTTTGGCTGGTAGCAATCTTCGGGAACAGTGACCTTAGCATTTAGGACCAAAGTCTGGGGGGGTCATGACGGTTTGGGCAGCAGGTCATCTTTCTCGGTCCTGCCCTATGTCCCCGTTCCCTGTTCCTCCACCCGGGGCTGCAGACTGTGCGAAGTGGCGCAGGGATGACCGAACCCCCATCTGAGTGTGTGATCAGCAAACCCACGTCCTTCCCCGGTGTGTGCTGTCACTGGATTCTGGTTCCGGGGGAGTGACCAGAGGGCTGATGCCTGCTGTCACACACTATCCATCCCAGGCCACCTGTGTCTGCTTCCAGAGTGAGCACTGCCCTACTGTGGCCTGAATGCCGTCGTGTGAAAATCGACCCCTTCCGGGGTGCGTGGGGGTGTGTGCGGGTGTGTGTGCCGACTGTGGCCACTAGGAGAGGCATAAATGTCAAGATGTGACTCACGTCAGCCTGTTGCATTTCCATGTTCTGGGAGGGGCTGGCGGCCGCCCTCCCTGCCCGTACGGAGTGCGTGCACAAGTGTCGAGTGAGGTGTCTGGAGCTGCCGTTTCCCTTGTGCTCTGGCGGCTGCCAGGGAGGAGCAGCCGGGGTGATGGCTGCACTGGGACCCATGGCCCCGGGTGCTGGCAGATGGCCCCCTTGTCCCCTAGGCTGCAAAGGCAGGCCTCACCAGCCCTGATTCTCCGCCCCCAGCTCCGGAGGCACCAGGAGTCCCGTGTTGTCAGCTCAGAGGCCAGTGGTGGGCATGTCCCCAGCTATGGGGACACCCAGGGGGTGGGACTCAGTACCACCTCACCCTGCCCAGCCTGGGGCTACAGGGACGGCAGGGACAGCCCACCCGAGGGAAGCTAGCCATGAGGTGGTGTCCTCACTGCAGTACTCACTCACTGGGGACAGCTGGGTTACCCCAGGCACCCCGATGCTTGGGCAAGGTTACCAGGTGGCCATCACCATACAGGGCTTGCTATAAGGTACTTGATAGCCTGGCTCAGGGATGAGACTCCTGCCCTTGGTTTCTGGGCCCCTCCCACCTAATCGGGTGGGCAGCAGGGCCTGAGGGCACTGGGGCAGGGATTGTGGAGCCCTTTGCTCAGGGCCTTGGAGCTAGGCATGCCGGGGCTACACCAGACTCAAGGTGGTTGGAGCAAGTGCCTTTATTCCCAGAAACCCACCCTTCATTTGGCCTTGCCCTGGGCGGCCACAGCCTCCATGGCCTTCCGCACGGTTTCCTCGTCCCCCAGGAACCGCATGGGCTTGGTGGGCTTCAGCGTCTGGTCCAGCTCGTACACGATGGGGATCCCCGTCGGCAGGTTCAGCTCCATGATGGCCTGGTCCGACATCCCTGAACCAGGGGAACAGGTCCTTAATCCTCTTGGCCAGTCAGCCAGGCAGCAGCCCTCCCATCCCCCGCAGCAAGGCCCCACACAGATGCCCCTGGAGATGGCGAGACTGAGTGGCCTGCAGAAATAGCATGGTAAACCAGGACCTTGTTCCCCGAACCAGAAGCCACTGAGACCTGGGGCTGTGCTGTTGGTCTCTTCTGTTTGGTTTCTAGAACATTCTAAATTCCAGCCATCAGGAGCAGGGGTGCTCCTGACAACCAGGGGTGGAGGGACAGCGAGCAGGGCTGCCTGTGACCAGGGCGGAGGGGAGGCTGTGGGTGGAAAGGGCGAGGTTTTCCAGGGAAACCTGACCCTGCCGGCCTCTGCAGCCCCTGGCCTGGAATAGCAGCTTGACCTTTGCGGCTCTGGCACCCCAGCTCCCACTTCCCCGTTCTCCAGGCAGTAGGAGACTGCAGTGAGGCTGGCCTCCGTACTCCTCTCCCAGACCCAGTCCCTGGAGAGCAGGGACACGAGGTGGTCTTGAGGGTGGACTGGGGCTGGCCAGGCCTCAGAGGCCTGCCTGTCTGTGCTCTGGCCAGCTCCCTGTTGACCTCCAGAGCAGGGGGCTTGGGGCTCCCCACCCTACTGGCCTTCTTCCCTTTCCACACTTAAGCCTAAAGGCCAAAGATCTGTGAGTGTCCGAGAGAGCCCAGTGGAGGAGCGCACCGGGCTCCCTGCTGCGAACCCAGCTACAGGCTGGGCTCGAGGACAGCTGCACCCCTGCACCTTCTTGACTGGTCTTACCTTTTCCCTGTGTGGGTGTGAGCTGAGGGTCTGGGTTCCCCTGCCCTAGGCCTAATGAGCTCCCCCCCAACCCCAGAGAAGGTGGTGGAGATCCAGCAAGTGAAGTGACTTGCCCAGGGCCACACAGCAGTAGAGCTGGGGCCAGACAGCCCTGCTTTGGCCATAGGGCCTGGGCGTCCTTGGGCATGGCCTTACCATCTTTCCCAGGCACATGTCCAGGAAGCCCAGCCAGCCCCAGGCCTCTGGGCCCGGGTTGGAGCAGCAGACGTTTCCACCCTCAATCTCCAGAAGGAAAGTCATTGTATATAGTGTCCCAGTACACAAATGAGTAAAACAAACATTTTGCTAAGTAGTCTTTTTAAGTGGTTTTTTAGTCCTCCTAGTTCACAGTTTGATTCCTGACCCTGAGTGCTCGTGTGCAGAGCTGTCTGGCAGGGGGCACGTAGCTGAGATGAGAACTTGAGAGCCAAGTGATTCAAGGGCATGTGCCCCGTCGGCCCCCCCAACCTGCCTCTGCCCACACCCCCTGCAAGGATGGGCCTCACCTTCCAGGTGCTTGACGATGCCCCGAAGGCTGTTCCCGTGGGCCGCGATGAGCACTCTCTTGCCAGCCTTGATCTGGGGGGCGATCTCCTCGTTCCAGAAGGGTAGGGCCCGGGCAATGGTGTCCTTGAGGCTCTCGCAAGTGGGCAGCTCCCCGGGCTTTAGGCCTGCATACCGCCGCTCCTGGGGTCATCCACACCGCTGTTCTCTCCTCAGAAGGCCAGCACCCCATCCCCACCCGAGCCATCCCTGAGGCCCTGCCCACCCTAGACCCTTCCCTGGTGTCCCAGGCAGCGCACCTTGCTGATGGAGTTGTAGTAGGGGTGCTTCTCATCCATGGGGGGCGGCGGGATGTCGAAGGAGCGTCTCCAGATCTTCACCTGCTCCTCCCCGTGCTTGGCGGCCGTCTCAGCCTTGTTGAGCCCCGTGAGGCCCCCGTAGTGTCTCTCGTTGAGGCGCCAGGTGCGCACCACGGGCAGCCACATCTGGTCTGTGCCGTCCAGGATGGTCCAGAGGGTGCGGATGGCCCGCTTCAGCACTGACGTGTAGCAGACATCAAACTCCATCTTGGCGTCCTTGATGGCCTGGGCACCCCTCTTGGCCTCCTGGGCCCCCTTCTCGCTCAGCTCCGCATCGAACCAGCCACAGAAGCGGTTCTCCTGGTTCCAGGTGCTCTCGCCGTGCCGGACCATCACAAGGCGGTGGGTGGACATGGTGGCGCCAGAGCCGCAGGCAGGGACGGCGGCCTCCCCGGTGCACCCGGTTTTATAACAGTCTGTCCGCAGCCCCCCCGCCCCCACACCAACTGCCAGTCAGCATTCCAGGCTGGACGGGCGGCAGCAGGTGGCCAGTAGCAAAGCCTAGGGGGAGGGCAGGCTGAGAGCCAGCCTTAAAATAGCCCCAGCAGCCACCCACGCAGCCACCCGCACCGGGGCTGGGTGGGGCTGCGCGCAGGATAGGGCATGAGGGGCAGAGTCCCCCACACGCCCGGAAGGTGCTGCTGGCGGGAACCCAGCTGGTTTCTGAGCACTCGCTCCTCCCTGCAGGCAGGAGGGGGCCACAAGCCCAGTGGCTGGTCCTCATCACCATAACTGGGAACAAGCGAGCCTGCATTCCGCCAAGGCAGCTGGCTTGTGTAAAGAGGAGTCTGTGTCTGCCCATGTACACGTCTGTGCACACGTGCGTGGGCACAAGTGTGCCTGGGTGTGATATGTACACATGTGTGTCCATGTCACTTGTTGCATTTGTGTGCACGTGCAAGCCTGTGAGTGGCCAGGAGCTTCCCCCGGTGGCTCTGCTCTGCTCAGCTGGGCATGGGGTCTGCTTTCCCCAGGAGTTCTGGCCCCCCTCCCCAGCTCCCTCTGCCCTGCCCGCAGGATGAGTACCGAGGGGGCCTGTGGCCGATGGCCAGGCCGAGGGGTGGGCCTGGTGACCTCACCTCCACTAGTCCCCTCGAGGAACAGAAGGGAGTGAAAGGTCAGGTCCCTGTGGGCAGAGCCAGGGGAGTGGGTGGGGGCCAGCAGTTGGGCCCTGCAGGAGGGGCACGAGGCCATAGTGCGGGCAGGGGGCTGAGCTGAGCCGGCCAGCACTGTTCCCAGGACAGCCAGGGGAGCTGGAGGGGTTGGGCCAGAGGGGAGCTAAGGATGCTGCTGCCACACTCTCCCACCCGACCTGCCGTCACCCAGGCTCAGGCTTGCCCCTCCCCACCGAAACCACCTTTCAAAGAAAGAAATCTGAGAGGCATGCCCCACAGAGCCACGGGCTGTCGGGTTCATGTCCAACAGGAGCATGGGCCGAGGGTGGGTGTTGGGGACCGGACCTCTACATTCAGATTTGGGAGGGTGGAGGCCACCCTCCTCCTTGCAGCGCCACATGTAGGCAGGCCTTGCGGCTCTACCCTTGTTAGAGCCACACCGCTATGTGGTCTGCTTTTTGTCCCTTCTACTGCAAGTCATGCCCTGGGGGCCCAGCAGAGAGCCAGGCAGGAAGCTCCTGTTCAGTGGGGGATGAGGAAGATCCAAGCTACTCAACAAGTTTCTTCCTGCGTCCCGGGAGGGCAGTGGGAGGGGGTAGAGATGGCACCTTGGAGGACGAGCTCTGGGGGACAGCACTACAGGCAGAGGGGCAGCAAAGAACCAGTCCCCACAGGAGAGTGTGGCAGAGGGACACAAGCAGGTGGGCCCTGCGTCCTGACTCGGATTTCTGGAGAAGCTTGATGCATGGCTTCAAGAACTTTATCCTTTTTTTTTTTTTTTTTTTTAACAGATCACAAGTAGAGAAAGAGGCAGAGGGAGAGAGGAAAGCAGGTTCCCTGCCGAACCCGTCACAGGGCTCCATCCCAGGACCCTGAGATCATGACCTGAGCAAAAGGCAGAGGCTCAACTCACTGAGCCATCCAGTCGCCCCTATCTTTTTTTTTTTTTTAAGGTTTCATTTATTTCTTTGACAGAGAGAGTGAGAGAGCATGAGTGGGTCAGAGGAAGAGGGAGGATAAGGCTCCCGTCTAAGCAGAGAGCCTGATGCGGGTCTCCATCCCAGGACCCTGAGATCATGGCCTGAGCCAAAGGCAGAAGCTTTAACCCACTGAGCCACCCAGGCGCCCCTCAGGCGCCCCTTTTCAATATTTCTTATAAGGCTGGTCTGGTGATGATGAACTCCATCAACTTCTGCTTTTCTGGAAAATTCTTTCTCCCTCCTTCAGTCCTGAAGGACAGCTTTGCCAGGTGGAGTGTTCTTGGCTGGCAGTTTTTTGTTTTTGTTTTTTCCTTCAGCACTTTGAAAGTATTATGACACTCCCATGTAAAAAGTTGTTTTTCTCTCACTGCTTTTAATAGTAAGATACTCTAAGACACTTCAAGCTACTCCTTATTTTTAACTCTTGACAACTTAATTAAAATGGGTCTCAGTGGAGGCGCCTGGGTGGCTCAGTGGGTTAAGCCGCTGCCTTCGGCTCAGGTCATGATCTCAGGGTCCTGGGATCGAGTCCCACATCGGGCTCTCTGCTCAGCAGGGAGCCTGCTTCCCTTCCTCTCTCTCTGCCTGCCTCTCTGCCTACTTGTGATCTCTCTCTGTCAAATAAATAAATAAAATCTTTAAAAAAAAAATGGGTCTCAGTGTGGGTTTTTGAACTCATCTTATTTGGACTCTGTGGGCTTCCTGGATTGGACACGCAGTTCTTGTCCCAGAGTAGTGGGGTTTTCAGCCACTATCTCTTCGAAGAAGCTTCACTCTCTTTCCTCTTTCTGGGACTCTGTAATGCCCATTCTGGTTCTTTGGAGTGCCCCACAAACCCCTTAAGCTATTCTTTTTCAATTTTTCTTTCTCCTCCTCTGAGCAGATGAGCTCCATTGTACTGTCAAGTCTGCTCTGTGTCGTCTGTTGCTGAACCCTCCGTTGAATACGTTTCCATTTCTGTAGCCTTCATCTCTGTGGTTTATGTGTGGTACTTCCTTAAGAGTTTCCATGTCTTTGATGAAATTCTCATTTGTTCATGCCTAATACTCCTGAGCTCAGTGGGCATCTTTATGACACTAGTTTGAACTTTTTATCAGGCTAAGTCACTAATCTCCATTTCATGAAGGTCTGTTTCTGGAGTTTTGTTCTTTTGTTTGGAACCTATTCTTCTGTCCATTTTCCTGGACTCTCTGTGTTGGCTTCTGTGTTGGCTTCTGTGTCTTTGATACAACAACTGTCTCTCTGAACCCTGACAGAGGGCTCTCATGAGGGGGTGAAGCTTGTCATAGTCAACCCAGCCCAAACTCCAAACTTGTGGTTCTCTCAAACCTTCGCAATGGCCCAAGCCACCTTCTTTCTTCTCAGTGGCTCCCAGTGGTTGAAAGTGTGCCAGCTCCTGCCAGTGTCCCAAAGGGGAGGCTCAGCCTTGGATGTGTGCTAAATTAGAAGGCTGAGCCTCAGACAGTAGCTTTTAAAGTAAGCAAAGTCCTCTTTCATGGAAAACCTGGGAGATAGGATTTCAGTCTGCATACTCTGTGCTGAGCCCTGGGCAGAGAGCTCTTTAAGAACAGTGTCTTCTTTGAATGGTCCTGTGGGACCTGTGCATGCGAGCCTCATGGGGCCACCAGAAATGGGTGATCAAGGGACGTGGCCTCTGGAAGGCAGCTGTCAGAGCCAGGGTGGCAACACGCACACAAGCTCCTTCCAGGCAGACACTGGTGACACAGATTGCTGTGTGTACTTTCACATGTGCCCAATTCGTAGCAATTGTTCAACTGGTTTCTGGATTTCTTTTTAGAGGGCACTGCTTCTCTGTGCCTGTGGATTTAGTGTATCTAGAGAAGGAAGTGAGTTCGGGAGCCTCCTAGATCATGATTTTAGACCTGAACGTGGGCCTGGGAAATGCCAAGGGCATCACAGAAGGGCCTAGAAGTTGCAAAGTCATGCAGCCACATGTACATGGAAGCCAAGGCCCCATCCTGACCCCAAGGAAGCAAGTCCTGGCAGGTGCTGAAGAGACTCTCCTCGCAAATGCGAATCAAGACCATAATGGAGATCCCCTTGTACCTGTTCAAATGGCCATCACCGAGAAGACAAAAGATGACAAGTGTTGCTGAAATCATCCACACCCCCGTGCACCGTGCTGGGAATGCTAGCAGGTACAGCCACTCTGGAAGACAGTACAGAGTTTCCTCGAAACATGAAAAATACCCATGATCTGGAAATCTCACTTCGGAGTATGTAGCTGAAGAAAATGAGAACAGAATTGCAAAGAGACATCGGCAGTCCATGTTCACTGTGGCATTTGTGACAGCCAAGAGGGAGAGACGGAAATTGAGTGTCCATCAATGGAGGAGTGGATAAAGGTGTGATGCACACTTATCATCGTACATATACACACGTATCGTATGTGTGATACACAATGAAATACTATTCAGTCAGGAGAAGGGAAATCCTGCCGTCTGCCTCAACACGGATGGACTTGGAGTGTGTTATCTCATGGACATTAGCCAGATGAAGGTAAATACTGTGTGGTACGACTTACACGGGGAACTTTAAAAAAAGAAGAAGGTCCGATCCAGAAGGCAACGGAGCACAAAAGTGATTTTCAGGGACTGGGGGTGGGGGAAATAGGGAGAGTCTGGAAAATAAAGAAAGTCTAGACCCAGTGCAAAGCATGGTGATTGTGGCTGATAATACTGTGTTGTAGAACTGAAACTCATGCGGATGCATCACCATGAGATGTATGAAGGCTAAAGACCAGGAAAAAATTCCAAAATCAGCCAGAGGAAAATGATTCACTTCATGTCGGGAGCCATTCTTTGCCAGACCAAAAACCATGCACGCATAGAAGGAAGCAGAACAATATTTTTAAACTGTCAAAACGCAAAAATTGTAGCCTGAGAATTCTATACCCAACAGAAATGCCCCGGAGCACGAAGGTGGGACAAAGACATCCCCAGATGAAGAAAAAGTAAGAGAATTCACACCTAGAGCAGCTGCTCTAGAAGAAAATAGTAACAAAGTTCTCCAGACAGAATAGAAACGGGGTTGTAGGGAAACTGAGAACATCAAGAATACAGAAGGAGCAACATAAATTGTTAAGATACACATACGGGGGCGCCTGGGAGGCGCCCACTCTTGGTTTCAGCTCAGGTCGTGATCTCAGCGTCATGAGAGCGAGCCCCGAATCGGGCTTGGGATTCTCTCTCCTTCTCCCTCTGCCCCTTCTGCTTGTATTCTCTCTCAAATAAATCTTTTTAAAAATGGGGAGAAACCACATATATAGTGAAAATCAGTACCGGGAAACCCCCCAGAGATGGGGAGCTCCAGCAGAGGGCGCTCACAGCCTTCCCCTGGGCCCACCGCTGACCTGACAGGAAGAGCCGCAGGGCCCTCACCTGGACTGGACCATGCCCAAGGCTGCGACACCGGCAGGAGGGAGAGAGACATCCCTCGTCCCAGGGCCACAACTTACTTCCTACTCCCAGCTTCCTCCATCGCAAGCACTTTGGGCTCATAACAGCCCCTCCAGAGTCACCCCGTTTCTCCTCGTTCCCAGACTTGCTTAGGGTTTTGCCCAGCGTATTTGTCTGGGATTGAAATTCTCTTACTCCTGAATAAGCCCATCTGTTCCTGGTGAAATAACTGGCAGTTTTCATTGTGAAGTTTAGCTATATATGTATGTACACATAGCTACACTTGTTTATTTTTTTTTAAAGATTTTTATTTATTTATTTGACAGAGAGAGACACAGTGAGAGAGAGAGAGCACAAGCAGAGGGAGAGGGAGAGGGAGAAACAGGCTTCCTGCTGAGCAGGGAGCCCGATACGGGGCTCGATCCCAGGACCCTGGGATCACGACCTGAGCTGAAGGCAGATGCTTAACGACTGAGCCACCCAGGCATCCCCTACACTTGAGTTTTATGTATAATATAAACTTAATTTATAACTGCATATATATATAAATTATAAATTTAGAATTTGTCATTTTAACACCGCTGGAGGTTCCAATGTATGTAGAGGGACTCGAACTACAACAGGAAGGGAGAGGAGACCTGCACGGCGCTGCGGGCACTCCATCCCACATGAAGTGGTGAGATGTCAATCTTAAGCAGGCTACGAAAAGTGTGTCTATAATTCCTACAGCCACTAAATACTTTCCTTTGAAGATTTTATTTATTTGAGAGAATGAATGAGCAGGCAAGAGCGCACAAGAATGAGGGAGGGGTAGAGGGAGAAGCAGGCTCCCCACTGAGTAAGGAGTCTGATGCAGGACTCGATCTTGGGACCCCGGGATCAAGACCTGAGCCGAAGGCCGACATTTCACTGACAGCCATGTGGGCAGCCCCATAAAAATGGTATCTACAAAGAAATGCAGTCAGGGAGAGAGCAGCAGGGCAGGAAAGAAGAAACAGAGAACAACTGCTCGCCTAACCCCAAACCATGCAATAGTTTCATTAAATGGGAAGGGTCTGGCCTTAGACACGGGCACTGTCCGCACAGCAGCTAACGGAAACGAGGCTGTTTCTACTCTCGGACTCTACCCCTCACACCGCTGACTGCCCACACCGTACCAGGCAGCTCTCCACCGAGGAGAACTGGGGGTCCCACCATCTCTCGTGGCTCTAACACCATGTCCCTGGTGACTGCTTCAACCCCACAGGGAAGGGCTCAGTCCCCCAAAACTCCCTCTGCTTCAGATGCCAACGGCAAGCCCCAGCTGCTCTCCCATACCTCTGCCAGGTCAGCCACCGATCGGGCTTCCCACAAGCCCCTCTCTGGGTTGATACTTTGCTCAGCAACTCCCAGAACTCAGGACAACTCTTTCATTTACCAGTTTATTATACAATAAAGAACATGGTAACAGGCCTGTTCAAAAAGATGACGGTGTGCGTAGGGTGAGGTGTTGAAGGGTCCCGACTGCATCAGCACCTGCTCCTCAACCTTGAGGAACTGGGGTGCTCCAGCCTCTGGCACAGGACGTGTCCCCACTCAAGCAGCTCTCCGGACCCGCACTTCAGGGACTTCCGTGGCGTGGCTGATTATGGCCATCTCCAGCACCTCTCCCCTCCCTTGAGCTTGGGGCTGGGCTTCTAATCTTGGCCATATCCTGAGCGCCTCACTGGAAAAAAGACACTATTTTCACCTGAGACATTGCATGGGATTCAGGACTCTGGCCAGGAGGTGGATGGGAAGACCAAGTATATTTTATAAATATTTTTTATTCTATTTAAATATTTTTCTATAAATATTACATGCAGATATAAATATATAAATATAAATATTATAAATATATTTTTTTAAAGATTTTTATTTGTTTGAGAGAGAAAGAGAGAGAGCAGGAGTGGGGAGAAGGAGAAGCAGGCTTCACACTGAGCAGGTAGGTACCCGACACAGGGCCGGTTTGTTGGACCCTGAGATCAGGACCTGAACTGAAATCAAGAGTCGGACGCCCAACCAACTGAGCCAGCCAGGTGCCCTGTGCATCACAATATCACAGGCAAACACGGTGAATTAAAGACACGTTATACTCTGGACTTTTAAAAATCACCCAATCCCTTCCTGGCTTCAAGGAACTCACCGTAAATATAAGGCATGTTGGTCAAAGTGAACAGTATCAAAGACCCTGATACCATCACTCATCAAAGACATCAGAGACAGCTGCAGACAAGATCTGTTGTGTACAAACTTCAGCACAGACTCCAGTAGCAAATAAAATGGACTTTGTACACCACGACATTTATGCTGGGAGGTTAACTCTGAAATCCGGTTAATATACCGTATCAGGAGAACGTTACGTTTTTTGATAGAAATGACTCACGATCATCTCATTGAATGGAAAAAAAAAGTGTTTGACAAAATCCAACACCCCTTCCTGACAAAAACACTCAGAAAACTAGGAATAAAGCTGAACTTCCTCCACTAGACAAAGGGCACCTACAGAGGCCAGACCCCTAACGTCATCTTAGTGGGGAAACGCCGAGCCCACAACTGGGTGCTGGACAAAGGGGCCCACACCCGCCTGCGGTGTCCGGGAGGCTCTGGCCAGGCCAGCAAGGCCACACAAGCAAGTAGCAGGGGACCTGAAATCGCTCCCAGTCACACACGGCAGGCCTGTTGGCGTGGACAGACGGAATGGCCAGAAATCTACACTAAAGGTGATTCTGTCTGGTATCAGGGCCAACAGCGACGCACCAGGGTCGGCGGGTTTGCAAGTGCTCGCAGTGACCAACTGGAAACCGAGAGCATCTGCCACAGCAGCAAGCAGGGGGGTGTCAGGCGCAAACCCAACAGAGTGCGCCAGGGTCTCTGTTGGAAACTGTACAACCCGGACGGAAGGGTCGCAGTCAAGCAGACAGGAGCAGAGACAGCCTGTGTTCGCGAGTCCTGAAGTAGTGTTTCGTAGACAGACAAGCGGACTCTAAAATCGCTGCGGAGTCAGGAGAGGAGGAAGCCGAACAATGTGGGGAGAACAGAGTCAGGGGACTCTCGCCAGCTCCCCAGTTCCGGGCGGTCGAGTCGGGATGGTACTTTCGAGGCGACAGGCACAGCGAGGGAGTAACAGAAGAGAACCCAGCAATGGCCCCGCACAAAAACAGCCAACGGACGTCTCAGGAAGGGCTCGAAGGCAATCTGGGAGGGAAAAGATAGTCTTGTCGCCAGATGGTGCCAGAGCCCTGGACATCCACGTGCAGATACCAGATGCCCAACCTCAGCCTCAGACTTACAACAAAAGTAACTCAAAATGAGTCCTACACCTAGGTGTAAAATGCATGTTCTACAAGAAAACAGAAAAACATTTGTTTGTAACCTTGGGTCGGAGACGTGACCCAAAATCATGAGGACAGACACTAGCAGCCTGACACAGGGGTAAGGCAGCCCTCGTAAAAGGTAAACCGTGGGCTTGGGAAGTGCCGGACTGAGGAGTGAACACTCGCCCGCCCACAGAACGGCCACACGCCCCCGGGACACCGCGAGTGTAGCCAAGGACCCGGTGCCGGGCTCCGGGGCCACCACGCCGGTGCGGGTGCTATGCGGGCGCCCTGCAGGACAAGTTGGCGCAGTCTTGGAAAGTGGCACACCCTCACCGCATGAGCCCAGGAAACCCCGCGTCTCACCGTGTACCTGAGACAAAGGAAAACCTGCACGTCCAAGTCTGTGCTGCTTCTCGGTGTCTTGTCACTGGAACCTGGACACGAGGTTCTCGCCAGGCATACGGCCCAATTCTGGGGGCTCTGTGGGTGGAAGGGGGAACAGCGGGTGCCCAGACGACTCTCAGAGGCACCGTTGGAGGGGTTGGTCTTAGAAGTGCACAGGGAGTCTACCTGCACTCACAGGACATTCTGTAGAAGGACACCCGCAGGGACAGGAAAGCACCGTGAGAGCATGTGACGGCGAAGGGACAGCACGGGGCATCCTGATGCTGAGCACGCTGAGGGAAAGCCACCTCTCTTAGAGGAGTCTGGAAGCTGCACCAGCTCGGGAGGGAGCCTGCCCTGCCCCCAGGCTTCACCAGAGCCCCTGACTTCCTCCATCGGACTCGCACAGAGCAGCCCCTCCCAACCTCCTCCTCCTGGTCCTGTTCTGACCACGGCTCCTCTGCCATTCCCAAGAAACCCATTTTGCTGGTACAACCACTGGCTGTTTTATTTCAAGGCTGGCCTGGTGGAGGTGGACGCGTCTACACGTTACAAGTCGTCAAACCGTACACCAAAAAGGAGTCAAGGTTACTGCAAGTTACTTTAAAAAATATTTTTTATTCCAGAGAGTGGTCCGGGGAGCCCTAACCTGACAAAGACCTGTGCGTCAGGACAGTATTCCAAGCGGACAGTCCAGCAGCAAGGGCACTGGAGCGGGAGCAGGCCCGAGGGCCAAGCAGGGGACTCCGCACACTCAGTGCCCCTCCATGATGGTCCCACAGGCGTGTGCGGCTCCGTCAGAGCGGGGGGGGGGGGGATGTGCAGAGGAGGGGAGCTACAGAATGTGAGGAACGAGGGGGGACGCTGATCGACCTGCTGTTAAAGGCCCAAGGACAGAGCTTGGAAGAGCAAAGGCAGAGCTGGGACGCCTGCTTGGGAGGTGGGGGTCAGCACCCGAAAGTCTCTGCCCCACCCCCCCCAGCTCCAGCTCTGCATCCTGTCCCTCTCCAGATGTTGGCAGACTCTTGGGGCAGGGGGTGCTCCAGGCCCTCATCCCCCGGCTCGGAGCCCTGGGAGACCGCCATCCACCACCTCAGGCTCCTCAACCGCCCCACCAGGGAGACAGCGCCAGTCATGTTCTCACTGGCCCAGTGGCACCCTGCCATGGTGGCCCCTGTCCCCAACCCTCAACCATTACCCCATAGCTGATGGGGGCCAGGTGCCCCGCGCTCCCCCGTCATAGCAGCACGCTCAGAACACAGAGCTTGGTTTGGACAATGTGCTCATTTCATTAGATGCTGGACTGGAAGTTGGGGAGGGGGCGAGAAGCGCCCTGCACGGTGGGGCTCCGGTCAGGGGTCGGCAGGGGCGAGGGCCTGGGGCAGCAGCGCAGCTTCTCCCGGAGCCCACGGGGCCTGGCTTGCCAGCGCTGAGTGGGCCGGGCAGGCAGGTTCAGGCGTTTCTCTGCTCTGGAGGAAGGTACTCGAGGCCCAGGTGCCTGAATATGTCTTCCTCGGAGGCGACATGGAGCAGCATCTTCTACAGCAAGAGTGTGGGCGTCATGGCCTGGGAGCGCCCCCACACCCCCCACGGCCTCCGCGGGGCTTCCTCAGGAAGGGTGTGGGGAGGGCTTGTGGAAGGGCAGCCCAAGGCCAGCAGGTTCCTCCCCCAGGCGTCCCCCCAGCAACACACCTGCTCAGGGTCAAAGAGCCCATGGCTGTTCAGACACAGCCCTCTCTCCTTCCGGCTGAAGCGGCGCAGCTCCCGCTCGAAATGCTGGGGAGAGCAAGGTTGTGGCAGAGCCGTGACCCCCTGAAGCCCCCGGCCCAGCCCCCACGGCACACGCTTACCTTAGAGCCCGTCCAACCAAGCAGGGCGAAGGGGAGCTGGCTGACAGGGACCGCCACCAGGTCCACGCGCACGGCCCGCCTGTGGGCGCCCCCTGCTGCGGCCCCTGGGGAATGTGGAAGGCAGAAAATGCAGAAACTCCTCTCAAAGGCGTCCATGGTGTGGCTGTGCCGGGTCCGGTGCGCAGCGTCTTCGGGGTGGCCGCGGTGGTGCTGGTGGTACAGGACAAGGCCCTGCGGGCCGAGCAGGTGTGACCGCGCCGCGGGGCAGAGCCAGGGCAGAAACCCGGGTCCCACAGTCCTCCCAGCCCAGGCAGCCCCAGCCCCTCACCTGCCTCTCCAGGCGGTGCATCACGTGGGGCAGGAGCCCTGCCACCAGGCCCTCCTGGGGATGGCTGAGCAGTAAGTCCACATCGTGGCCGTGCAACTTACCCCTGCGGGGGCACCATCAACCCGTCTGACTCGGGCCACGCAGGGCTGTGGCAGCCATGCACTCCCTGGTCCCAGGAGCAAGGCCTGCTCCATGCCTTCCCCGAGGGCCTTCAGACCCCCTCACCTCCGGAAGCCGCCCACCAGTGTCACAGTGGCCCCAGGCAGGATGTCCACCGCGGCAGCCTCCACCTCCTGCTGCAGGGCCTCGGCTTCTGGCCGCTGCACTGGGACGCTCAGCTCACGGTAGTGCTGGAGTCCTGCAGAAGCACGGGCCCCTGACCGTCCCCGCCCTACCGGTCACACTCTCCACCGGACCCTCCTCACTTTGAGGTAGAGGAAACGGTAGATCCGTGGGCAGATGCACGAAAGGGCAGAAGCCCCCACGTACCCCACCCACTCCCCATCATGGCAATGACTGTCTGTCCCATCAGGGTGCTGGTGTGGATGCCCTCATGATGCAGACCCTACCCCTTGAGGCCTCAGTTTTCTCTCCATAAAATGGGCCAGAGGTGATAAGGACGTGAAAGAGACAGAACCCCTTCATTGGAGTCCTGGCCCATCTCGGCACCAACGGGGACACCGCTACCTCCTGCACAGTCAGGAGAGGTTTCAGGGGGCAGCAACAGCTGGGGCACACACTCTCAGTAGGTGGTTCCTGAAAACATCATGGGGGCCGAGCGGCCGAGTGGCACCAGCAGTGACAGCTCCTCTGTCACAGACATGTGATTCCCTGGGTCTCATGGCATGGGGTCCCCTATACAGCACCCCCCCAGCCCAGGGGAAATATTCCAAGATGTGGTGGGTGCCAGGCTGCTGAACGACCTCGGCCAGGGCCCGCAACCCCAGCCACGCGGGGAGGACAGAGCGTCTAAGCCCTGCAACCCACTGGCCTCACACAGAGCTGCTCACGGAACCACGCGCTTCATAGACAACGTAATGGAGGCTCAGAGAAGTCAAGTCCCAGGGCCATGGTCACCAGCTAAGGGCCAAGGCAGGATCCAGCCCAGGCCTGACCCACTCTCAAGCTCACACTCATTCCACGGCATGGGGCCCCCTACCATCACAGGCCCTGACCTGAGCCACTCCTGCTACATAGGTCCCCATGCCATCTGCCAGCGTGCCAGGACACCAGCCCCGTGCCGGCAAGCTGCGCATAGGGCACTGGCCACTGAGACCCAGCCTTCCCTTCCTGGTCCAGCCAGGAGGCGCGACATCATAGCAGTCACTGTCACCATCGCAGTTTGCTGTGGATGTGCTGCAACGGATCCAGACTCCACCCCGCCAGAGAGGCCTGCCTGCCCCAGGATCTCCATGCACTGACCCCATACCCTACTGTCCAGGAAGCCCCCCGGCATGCACCGTGGGCCGGTGCTGAGGGCTCCAGGTGCGGGCAGCCCAGGGTTCTGCCCTTCTCAGAGGCTCACCTGCTCTCTGCTGCTGGGTCAGCCTTTGGAGCTGTTCATGGAGGCTGTCCAGGGTCCGCAGCCCGTCTCGGTACCAGCGGTCAGCAGTCTTTACCCCAACCCCAAAGATCCCGGTGAAAAGCTGTTTGGGAGACGAGCACAGTGTGGTCAGGAGCAAAGCCCTGACAGTAAACACAGATGGCCATGACTGTTGGCAAGGGCAGCACTGCCCTGGGCTGCCCCATAGCCACTCCTGGCTGTCTGGTTCCAGCAGCCTGCCCGAGGCCACACGGTGCACACACAGGCAGGATTCAAACCCCTAGGCTGGCCTGCACAGGGAACAGCCAAGACAGACCCCACTGCACCTCCCTCCAAGGGTCCCTGCTCTGGCAACCTCTTTCCCCAGGGCCCATGCAGGTCCAGCATCACACACCAGTCATGGCCACAGCCTCCTGCCCACTGGGAACCACACCAAGCAGGAGTCACTACCTGGCCACAAGGAAATACAGCATGGGGGTCAACCTCTCGTTGGGGGCAGCTGACACCACATGAGCTTTTCCACATGGGTGGGGGGCCTGGACCCCAGCCCTAGCAAGTCACTCTTTCCTTCCTGACCACAGCTCACTGGTCGGAGATAGGCACCTGCTCTAGCCAATCCCCTCTCTGGCAATTTTTGGAAATAAAACAGAAGGTCAGGCCTGTGCCATGGCAGCGGCTGTAACCCATGGAACAGGAATTTCCGTGACCGCGTCTCAGCTGGCAAGTGGGCCAGTGCGCGGAAAGGAGGATGACTCTGGTGGCCTTGGGTCCCCGAGCCCTGCTTCCTCTGGCTACATACCCCTCTCGGGCTATGCTGGTGGTCCTTCCTTCCCTTGACTCCCTGAACCAAGAGTCCGAGTGCCAACAGAAAAAATGCTCAGAACCACCCAACCATGTTGCTTAAACAATGAACTTCTGGTTGTTGACCCACCTCTCTGCTGGGCGCTCACCTGGGACCCTCCATCCTTCACACATGGCTTCTCTCCCTCTCTGAAGCCCCCCATCGGCCCCTAGCACATTCGGGGCCACGCCCAGAGCACCAACGGCACACCCTGCCAGGGAAGCCCCCTGCCCCAGCTGGTCGCTGATTGGACAGGTGTCAGAGCAGCGAGATGGAGGCGGCCACAAGAGCTTGGGCACATCCTGTCGGAGGTGGGAGGAACAGGGGTAGATGTGCTATGGACACAGGCAGGGCGACAGGCGAGATCATAAAGAGGGAAACCATGCGAGGAGGGGAAGCCCATAGAGTTGGCTCCAGGAGGAAGTTAGTTTCGTCCAGCACGCTCCATTCAAGATGCCGGTGGACACGGCACACTGGGCACTGTCCCACTGATGGTCCGATGAGAACAGGCACTGCCGAGTGATGAATGCACTGCCCCGCGCTCAGCACGAGCTTGCCCTCGCCCCGCTCAACCTGGCTGCCTCATGCACATGGGGTGTCAGCCAGCTGCCGCCGCCTCCATGACACCTCCTCCGAGGTGGGCCCTCTGCTCGCTTCCCGTCCACGGATGGAGCCGTGCTGTGCTCCCCGGGAGGGCTCCAAGCCCCTGCTGGGGTCCACCCTGCACGTACCTTCATGGTCTGGTACCGCTCTGACCGCCGCACCCTCTCCACCTCCTCACACACCCCATGTTCCAGCAGCTCCTGGGGGACCAAGCAAAAGGCTCAGCCCAACTGGAGACAAGGGTGGGGCACAAGGGCCAGGCGGAACCCCAACACTCAGCAAGGCAGCTTCATCCGATCAGGACCCACTTGGAAATACAGACCACGCCTGGGGAGGCATCAGTGCTCCTGGCTTCATGGCTCTCGGCCCAGGGAACACGGGCCATTCATATCCTATTGAATATGTCCCCCGTGTTTGGAAAAGCCGTGGCAGGTCCCAAGATACATAAACCACGGCTTTTCCAAACACGGGGGACATATTCAATAGGACTTTGTGTAAAAGCTTAACTGAGTTCAAAAGTACGTCTGGTCCCCACATGTTCTCCCAGGGGCAAGTGTACCCCTTAGATGGCATACTTCACAGGACACGCGAAGGACCTAACATTTTGGGTTCTTACATACTCTGTATGTTAAAAGGAGGTGCTCCAAGTCAAGGGCTCCCGTCCACCATCCCAGACAGCAGGCCACCGCTGGCGATGCCAGCTACCAGTCCTGCCCGGCCCCTCCCAGCCCCACAGTGTGGCCCCATTTACAGACGAGGAATGTGAGTAGAGAGCGGCTTGCCCGGGACCAGAAGCTGGCCTGCACCGCTTCCCTTAGCCCCCGACCCCCGCGCTCACAGTCTCTGGGCCACCTCACCCACCTGCCAATCCCTGCGCTCACAGTCTCCAGGCCACCTCACCCACCTGCCCGCACGCCCGACTCCACCAGGCTGAGTGTGTGGAACACCCACCTGGACAACCCTGCAGGAGTGTTCTCCAAAGTTGGGCAGCCCCTGCAGCTGGCTCAGGGCCGTGACCTGGCTCGGAAGGGCCTTGAGCACCGCGGCGGCTCTGCGGAAGGAGAGGAAGCGGCCCTCACTGCCCTCAAAGCCTGCGGCCTCTGCAAGCACCTCCAGAGCCTCCTGCCGGGAAAGGCCCTTGGTGAGGGGGGAGGGGTCCCGGCTCCCCATCCTCCAGCTCCCACCCACCTGTCCCCAAGCTGGGATAGGGCACAGTAGCAGGGCTCCCGGGAGCAGGTCTGGCCCCACCCTGGGGAGGCTGGGAACCCAGGGCTCACCGAGAAGCTGGTGTTGGGGTGTGTGAGTGGCGTGGGGCGCTGGCAGGCGTAGGGTGGCACCCTCACGGGGCCGGGCGGCCCTTTCCCGGGCACAGCTGCCTGGGGATGGGTGATACAGAGGCCATGCGGAGGCTGAGGGCTCCCGGGGCAAGGCAGCCCCTGGAGCCCCATCCCAACAAGGACAGGAGGGGCAGAGCAGGCCGAGGAGGGGGTCCTCACCCACCGCAGTGGCAGGCACGGCCCCTGTGGGCTCTCAGGGGCTACGCTTCCTGTCACTGCACCTGGTGAGTGCTCCACCTCCTGAAGCCCTCTCGGTCAAGTGGGCTAGCAGTGCTCATCGTCCCCCTCACAGACAGGGATGGCAGCTCATGGCCCACAGGCAGAGCCCAGGTCTGAACTTGGGACGCCCGACTCTGAGCCCACACACACCTGCATCCCCCTGGAAACACTGCACAGGGCAGCAGCCACGGACCCACCCAGGAGTCCTCGGGTCATCTGACTGGGACTGACCATCTCAATACTTGAACAAGAAAGGCCTGAAGATGCTCGAAATGACTAGACCCCAAGAGCTCATAGCAATGGTGAGAGCAAGAGCTGGGAAGGCCTGGCCTCCCAGGGCCCCTGGTGGTCTGCACTGAGCCCCACTGTCCCCCTCATCTGTCGGCCCGGCGGTGCCGCTGACAGGTCACCTGTCCCCTCCGAGCCACAGCCTGCACCAGCATTCCTCGCCGGCCCCAGGCCAGGCCACCCAGCTCACCTCCAGACGGTGCCGAGGCTCCACGGGCACAGGCCGGCCAGCCGCCATGCTTTCTGTGAACCAGCTGATGTCCAGCAGCGCCGGGCGGGTGCCCTCTGGAGGAGAGGCTGCCGCCCTACGCTCCTGCCAGCACCTGGCCTCCTCTGCCGAGGTCTGTTCCATTACCACATGCGTCACCTCGGAGCTGGGCAGAGAGAGGGGACAAAGCTGACGCCCAGAGGTCCTTCCTGCCCTGCTCTGCCTTGGCTCACAGTACCCTCCGTCTGGCAAGCACCTGTTCCTGCTTCCAACAACCTCCTCAGAAAGCCCCTCCTAGCCGATGAACGCATCTGCGACCCCACCACCCACAGAGCTGCAGCCCAGCCCAAGTTTCTGTCCACTCATCCATCCTTTCCCTCAGCCCCTGAGAATGGAGGCCAGGCCCTGAGCCTCTCCCTCTGCTGAACCCAAGCTGCTTGGGTCTGAACCCCAGCTCGGCCACACACGCTGCATCTCACTTCTCTGTGCCCTGATTTCCTCCTCTTTAAAGCCGTTAACAACGTGACTACCACGGAGGGTTGTTGCAAAGATTAAACAAACTCATAAACCAAAGGGCTTAGAGGCTTAGCCCCCCCCCCCCCACCACCACTAAACTCCTCTGAGCGGGTCTAACCACTGGGAAAGGTTACATCACTTTAAAACAAACCAGAACTAAAGCTGCTGGGGGACTGTCCCCTGGTTTGCTTGCTCTGTCAACTTCAAACCTACCGGAACCCATTTCCTTAATCGCAGCAGTGTCTCCGCACCTAGCCCAGGATTTTTGCTAATCTCGGAGCCTCGCGTCCCTGTCTCTGCCTGAGGGGCGAGGTCGGCCTGGCTAACAGGGCAAGACGCACTCACCCAGGGCAGAAGGCGGTGAGCCGGTGATACCCTCAACCACCCCAAACGGCCCTCTGGCTCCTTCCAGAGCCCCGGGCACACGCCCTCTGCTGGTACCACAGAGCACTCCTGGCCCTAACCGCAAGCTCCCGCTGCGGAGAGGATATTCGGGGAAAGCCAGGAAAGGACCAAGAGCCGTGGTCAACTGGAATCCGAAACCGCGGGCCCCTTCACTGCCAGGTGAGTCGGTTTAGACCTTAACGTCCTCCGCTGAAAAGAAACGCGGCTCGCGAAAGTGGTTGGTCCGCGGCGAAGTCTGAGCGCCGACATGAGGGCTCCCACCACGCAGCAGCGTCCTCGGGCCGTGCTGGCCGGGCCATACGCGCACAGCCGTCCCTCGGTGCCCTGAGGGCGCAGCACCCGCCCCGCGCCCCAGGTGCAGGCGCCCTCCAACCACGAAGGCGCCGCGGGCAGGCGCCCCAGGGCGGCCCCGGGCCGCAGGTTTCTCCGCGACCGCGCACCTGTAAGCGTCCAGGACCCGGAAGCCCTTAGAGAGCGCCAGGCGCGTGAGGAAGGCGCGGCGGCTGCGGCCCATGCGCGGCTCGGCCAGGTGGATGGCGACCCCGGGGAAGCGCGGCGGGCAGGGGCAGGCGGGGCCGGGGAGGGCCGGGCCGCCGGGGGAGCCGGTCCGCGCTCGCCGCCGCCGCGGTAGCATCCTGGCTCCGCGCGGGCCGCCGCCGGGAAGAGGTGCGCGGAAGCCGGAAGAAAGGTGCCCGAGGCGGGCTGGCGGGGGACGTGACACCCGGCGGAGCGAGCGAGCGGGCCGCGCCCCGCACACCCCGGGCGGCTCGGGGCGCCTCGGGCCCCACCGCCAAGCGTTTGCACCCGCGGCCGGGTCTCCATGCAAATAGCACCAGAGGCCACGCCTTTTATGTAAAAAACCGCCGAGCGACCAGGAGAGCGCGGGTGCGGGGGGCGGGCCCGGGAAGAGCGGGGCGGGGCGGGGCGGGGCGGGGCGGGGAGGGGGTGGGGCCAGCGAGCCCCTGGGCTAGCGCGAAGGTGGAGCCGCGGAGAGCGGAGCCGGGGGCGGGGCTGCGGAGCGCTGGGGTGGATTGGAGTAATGGGGGCAGAGGAGCGCTGGGGAGGGGCGGGGCGAGGGGACGCGCTGTAGGTAGGGGCCCGGCGGGAGAGGCCGGCGGGGAGCGGCGGGGGCGGGATGCGCGGCGGGGGCCGGTAGGGTTAGGGTTAGGGCTCTGGGAGCGCGGGAGTGTGGGGGCGGGGAGAGCAGGGCGTGAGGGTGGGGCGTACGGGGGTGGGATGGAGAGCGCGGCGGGGGCTGGACGCGCGGGGCGGGGCGCTACGGGGCGCGAGGTCAGAACGTGCGGTAGAGGGGTTTCGGACCCAGTAAGGTGTTTCCGCCCCTCGGCCTTGGTACCCTTGGCCGGCCATTTGGAAAAATAGAAGTTGGCTTCCTCCGTCACTCCTTAACACCAAAATGAAATCCAGATGCATAAAACGTCCAAATCTAAAAAGCAAACAAAAAAGGTCCTGGAAAGTCGACTAATGTCTATCACAATAAACCTAGGGAAGGGGGAGAAAAGAATAGTAAACTTGACCATACTGAAATTGAGAATGCCATAAGAATTAATTAAAAGGCCAGCAGGGGGGGAAGTGAGTGTTGTGTATTTGGGAATTGTCTAATTCCTGTAATTGTGAAACTGTCCACAGATAAATAAGAAAAAGACGATGATTTAATGGAAAAATTGGCAAGAGCACGGTAGGAATTTCGCAGAAGACCCCTACTCGAAACTCGAACCAGATTGACCGGTGCACCTGTCGGCGTGCGGGAGCTGGCAGTTTGTAGGAAGGACTTCTGGAAGCTGACTTGATAACCATATCCAACACAATGAAAACAAAAATCACACCAGCCAAACCTTTTCCAGCACCGGGACTGTTTTGATTGTGTAGATCAGTTTGGGAAAGCAGACATCCCGACAGTATGGAGTGTCTCTCTCATCTCCAGGCACTACATGTTGGATTCCTTCTGCTGCAGCTGGTTTGGCCCATGCTCAGATGAACAGGAGCAACAGGCCACGTGCAACCCTGTTCCCACCCCTGTCCTTCCTCTTCTCTCCCTGGAGGCCTCCTGTCCCAGATGGTGGGCACAGGGCTGGGGGAGGAAGGTGCCTCAGGCAGGTCTCTTCCCTCTCCAACAGCAGCCTGCCCTCCTGGCACATAAGGTGGCCTGGCCGTCAGCTCCTTTCTCCTTTTTCTTTTCCTGTGCCCGTTTTTCTGGCCAGTGGGGAAGGAGGTGCTGCCAGGGGCTATAGAAGGGATCAGAGCCTTGTTCCCCACCTGTGGGTTCCTGCCTCTCCTCAGGGGGCAGCCATTTCTCTCCTGAAACCATTTTCTTCCCTCTTAATATCCTCTGTCTCTGGTCAGGGCACCTGGGTCCCTTCCTGGGGGCAGAGGCAAATTCTAACGACCCATCACATTTACACATTTATATTTACAAACGCTTGGCAGCTTGCAAAACTGAGGAGCATGAGGCTTTCTGCAGGCCCAGGGAGGTTCTGTGAGGGGGAAGGAGCCCGTGCCACTGAGTGGAGGCCTGGGCCCCATGAGCAAAGCCACAGCACTGCTGGGCGGGGTGCTGTCTCTGCCCACCACTCCCTGGACCGTTAGGTTGCCATCTGGCCCACTGAGAAGTAGAAACCTGAGCCCTCTACTCCCACTAAGCCTGCCGTGGGGTTCCCAGATGCCTAAGTCCCCAGCCTCAGGGCGTCTCCCCATGCTGAGACCACCCCTCAAAGAGAGAGGCTACACCAATGGCCCTTGCCTGGGCCCTCACGGCCGCCCTAAGGGCTGCAGTCCCCCCGCCTATGGTATGGATTAGTTTTGCCCAGATATGTGAGTTTGCATTTTTCCAAGATGAATCCTGTTTCCTGTTTCCATTTCCAGCTCAGAGAGGTCCCTGCGGGTGACCTTCACAAAACCTCCCTGTGGGCCAGCTTCTCAAAAATTCACTTTGGTGCACTTTGCACCTGCCCTTGGCCGGTGGGGCCAGGCCTCTGCCCTGCCTGCTCTGGGGCCCACCCCGGCTTTGGGTTCCCGTCTTTCCAGGCTGCTTGCCGGCAGCATTCTGGAGGGCACGTGGTCAGACTGCTGATGCTGCTGGCCCTGCGCCTTCCTGAGCTTCCCTCCACACCCCGTGGGTCTGGGGTACCTGCTGCCTCAGTCAGCTCAGGCCATCACAAAACACCGCAGTGAAAGCTTGAATGACAGACGTTTCTCACGGCCTGGAGGCCAGGAGGCTGGGAGGCCAGCATCAAGGTGCAGGCAGGGAGACTTCGTTCCTAGGCTTCCTTTCCGGGCTCACAGGGCCTGATGGTGATCTGTAGAGAGCTCGAGGAGATCTCTGCCTTGCCACCTGCTGCTAATCCCATTGAATCGAGACCCTACCCTTATGACCCCATTTAACCATATAATTTCCCAAAAGCCCTGTCTCCAAATACAGTCCCACTGGGGGTTAGGGCTGCAGTGTAGGAATTTGAGGGGTGTGGGGGAGACAGTTTACCCGTAGCACCTGGCATTTTCAGTTCTCAACAAATCGAGTCGCTTCACATGACAGGAATTTATTCTCTCCCAATTCTGGAGGCCAGAGTTCTAAGATCTAGGGGTGAGCAGGGCCAGGCTTCCTCTGGAGGCTCCAGGGAGGACCCTTCCTGCCTCTTCCAGCTTCCAGGGGCTCCTGGTGGGCCTAGGCTGGTGGCTGCCTCACCCCCTCCCTTCCTTTTTTCTTATGAAGGTCCCAGTCATTGGGTTTAAGGATCACCCTAACCCAGGATGACTTCATCTTGAAATTTCTTATCTTTCTTTTATTTTTTATTTTTTAAGATTTTTCTTACTTGAGAGAGAGAAGGAGAAAAGGAATGAGAGAGCACAAGCAGGGAAGCAGCAGGGGCAGAGGGAGAAGCAGACTCCCCACTAATCAGGGAGCTGGAGGCAGGGCTGGAACCCAGGACCCTGAGATCAGGACTTGAGCCAAAGGCAGACGCTTCACCGACTGAGCCACCCAGGCGCTTCTTGAAATTTCCTATCTTAATGACATCTGCAAAGACCCTTATTCCAAATAAGGTTCCAGGTGGACATGAATGGGAGGGGGACACCATTCACCCTTCCCCCCTGAGGGTGCTCTGACCTAGGGTCAGCTCTGGACTCCGCTGGTGGGCCCCACGGCCAACCGTCCCTGATCTGCAAAGAGGTATCAGGGCCCCAGGATTTCATTTCTGACAGGAATGGATGTGCTAGTCTTAGGCGCTACGGCTCGCCAAGGGCGTGGAGGTTGTATAATACAGACACGCTTTACTGCCTTTGGAGGAGAAGGTTGGCTGCTGATTGGATGGTGTCTTGGCCCATTTGGGTGGCTATAATGAACACCGGTACTGGTGGCTTCTAAACCACAGAGATTTACTTCTTACCGTTCAGAAGGCCGGGATTGTAGGTTCCGTGCTGGGGAGAGCTGCACACGTCCTGCTGTGTCCCCAACAGGGTAGAAGGGGTGAGAAACGGCACCTCTTTCACGAGGGCCCTGATCCCCTCTGGGAGGCCTCCACTCTCGTCACCTTACTGGGTCTCAAGGCCCACTTCCTAAACCCAGCGCCCTGGGTGTTCATACAAACACATACAAATCTGGATCAGCAAGAGGCTGGGGATCAGGATCCAGGGGGGTGAGTCAGGGCCAGAGGGTGGAGGAGAGCCCCCGACTCCCCGCGCCATGGGAATCTGGCCTGAGAACAATGGAGTAGAGGCATGTCATTCACCGGAATTCTCTGGGTTCATTTGGCCAACCAGCCTGACTCTGTGGTTGCCCGTAGTGGGGAGCCAAGGGGTCCCAGGGCCTCTGAGAAGAGAGACGTTTGTGACTTGAACTCCATCCCAACTTGACAAAGTTGTCTACTCTTCCCACCACAGTTTATTCTGCTTGTAGCACAGCAGCCTATAACCTCATCACGTTCTGGAATGAACGTGACTGCAGGTCTGTACGGGGTAAACCCCCCCAGAGATGGAGGGGGGAGCTGCGGCAGGGGGTTCACGGGCTTCCCCTGGGTCCATCGCTGACCCGACAGGAAGAGCCCGCAGGGCCCTCACCTGGACTGGACCATGCCCAAGGCTGCGACACCTGCAGGAGTGAGAGACACATCCCTCATCCCAGGGCCACAACTTACTTCCCACTCCCAGCTTCCTTCGTCGCAAGCACTTTGGGCTCATAACAGCCCCTCCCGAGTCACCCCATTTCTCCTCGTTCCCAGACTTGCTTAGGGTTTTGCCCAGTGTGTTTGTACTGGGGTTGAAATTCTCTTACTCCTGAATAAGCCCATCTGTTCCTGGTGAAATAACTGGCAGTTTTCATTGTGAAGGTTAACAAAACCAATGTACTTTATTTAGGTATTTTCCCACTTACTACTGTTACCATTGAAATAAAACATAGCTACGATGATGGGGAGTCCCAGTGTAGTGGCTTCAGGGACAGCCCTGTGCTGGCAAGTCCGGTTGCACTGGATGGCAGCCCAGAGGGTGGAGGGTCTTGAGAAGTCAGACAGGGAGGCAGCATGTTGCCCTAAGTCGTGGGGCAGGTCAAGGTCAGAGACCGTCCTTCCCCAGAGGAAGACAGGTGGTCGGGCTGCTGCTCCGGGGGGCGTCCAGGTCAGGACCCTGTGCGGTTGGAAGGCGATGGAGTCTGGGTGACGAGGCGGGCCCGGGGTCCTCATCAGTGCACTGCTGACATTTACAGGAAGCTGGCTGGAGGCCAAGTGCTCTGCTACTTATGTGTTATGTTGTATTTCTGTTCTCAGTCCGGTGGAATTGGTCTTAACGTCATGTTCCCATCTTACAGTTGGAGAAACTGATGTTTGGGGCTGAAAGGCTGTTTCCAAGGTCCCAGAGCACTGGCCTTTGACCTCTGAGACATCACCTCAGCAAAATCCTGCTTTTCCCCACTCACTGGTCTGAGCACGCTGGGCGCGGTGTACTAGACACGCAGGAATCTCTGCCTCCATTGCATTTTAATGGAAGCAAGGGGACAACGATTAAGTGAAGGCATGTACTAAGCCAGATGCCAGAGGGTGCAGTGGGTTTTGGCAGCGTGGGTGCACAGAGCCCTCGGCAGGAGGCAGGGTCTCGTCCCCTCTGATCCTGCGCCGGCCCTGGGACTTGCTCTGTCTGACCAACAGAATGCAGCAGGGGCGATGCTCTGGGACCTCCTCTGTGTTTCATCTGAAGACGGCTTGTAGCTTCCATGTCTTCTGTTCAGAAGACAGCTGCCATGGAGAGAAACTTGGACTGGCTCCGGGGCAACGAGAGGCCAGGGGAGCAGAGGACGGGGTGTGCCTCCTGCTCACGGCTGACTAGCATTGCACTCGGGACTCTAACTGACTCCACATGGAGTCGTCGGCGCTGCTAGAAGCCTCTCAGCTCCAGGGCCGCTCACTACACGGCACTGGGGAGCTGGAACTACGGTGAGGAGCACCGGGTGCTGCAGGCAGAACTCGGTCCAGGGGACGGGAGGAGGCAGGGGGAGGCTGCAGGGGTGGCTGGGGTTGGGGGAGGGAGCTGCGGTCCTCGGGGAGGAGGGCCCAGGATGGCTCACTGAGCAGAGAATATCTGAACAGTGACCTCGCAGAGGTCCAGGTGAGGGGTCTCGTGGGGGGAGGCACCTGCCAGGAAGAGGGAGGACCTGTGGGGTCAGCGCAGAATAAGCAGCGAGGGGCTAAAAAGTGAGGTCCTCGGGCTGCAGGCTGCTTTCCCCCAGAGTCAGAGGAGAGACTTTGAGCAGGGGCAGGACGTGACCCCACTCAGCTTCCACAAGCCCCCACTGCTGTCCAGAGAGCAGCTCGGGGTAAGGGGGTAAGCCAGGAGACCCCTCTGAGAGGCCAGCTAGGAGGTGCCCGCTGGGACGAGGCGTGTGAGTGGAGCTGACGAAACCCGTCGTGGGGGCTGAATCTGGCTGCCCTAGTGGAGAAGGGAGGACATGCTCCCGCCAAGTCCTAAGGAGCTCAGGAGTGGGACTCCAAACGGGACCTCGCGGAAACCAAAGGAGCTACAGTGAGGGAATGAGGAGGCCCCCCCGGGAGGGAGGGCAGGGTTCCCCGTAATGGAAGAGGGAGACTGTCCCCAGGGCCTGGAGAGAACCGGCAAGCTGGTGCCCTAGAAACCAACAGGTGTGAGCAGTTGTGTCAGACTCCTTACAGCTCACCTGAGATGAGAATGGAGGGTGAGCGGGTGGCTGGATAACAGACCCCACAGCCCCTCTGGTGGGGAGTGGGGTGGGGGCTGCCCTCCCCTCCTGCAGACACCCTTCCTCCCCCACCCTCTCCAGAGTGCGTAACTGCCCCGTGTCCTGATCATAACAGGGAGTGGTCAGGCGTCCTCCTGCATCAGAGCCACAGACACATACAGGGAACAGCGGGGGCCTCCTTTGGGTCCCAGTTCAAGCAACCCAGCTGCAGAACGGAGAATGCGTGGGGCAGCTGGGTACATGTGCACACTGAGTAACAGCAGCTCTGAATGCTCCGGGAATTGTGGTCAAGACCGATTGGAGGCTATGTTGCGGAGAGAGAGGCAGAGGCGGTCCTTTCTTTTAGAAATGCGCAACAAACTGTTTCCTGGTGAAGTCATATGATGTCTGGGCCTTGCTTCCAGTGATCCTGCCTAGAGGAAATGGTGGGACACAGATGAAACAAGACGGGCCGTGAACCGATAACTTAGATGGGCAGAAAGTGCAGTATATCATTTCTCCACGGGTGCATATGTTTGAGATTTTAATAATATGTTTTTTAAGCATGTGCGCACACACATAGTTAGATCAACGCCCTCTGCCGGTCGTTGTCCTAAGCTCGATCACGTGTCAACTCCTCAATGGCCAAGATGTTCCTGGGTGAGCTCCATGCCCACCCTGTTGCCAGGGAGGGGACAGAGGCACAGAGGGTTAAGGAACTTGCCTGCCATTGCACAGATGGTTAACTGCAGCGTTGGGATCTTGTCCTGGAAAAACACTCCTGTGTCTCCTTGACTCTCACACGCCTTCTGACTCCCGCCCTGGACAATTCTCCAGCACCGGCTGGCTGTCCTACAGGTCAGGGACTCAGCCACCACCCGACTCCAGATGTCCACCTTAGGCCCAGGTGCTTCTGTGCGCCTGACTGCCTGACTGTACATCGGGGTTCACGGAGACAGCCTCCATCATCAAGCAAGTCTCCAGCCCCTCTCCCTTCCCAGGGGTGTGGGGGTGAGGCAGAACGCTCCAGGCTCCTCACCGTGGCTTGATCCTTCTGGTGACCACCACCCTTCCTGAAACCATCCCTGGAGCCCACCCAGAGGGGCTCGTTAGAATGAAAGACATTCCCTTCAGCCAGGAAATTCCAATAGATTTAGGATCTCTATTCTGGAAACAGGATCAAGGCTGAATGTTAGAGCAAGAGAAGCTCCCAGGGCTCTTGTGGCTTGGGTAATTCCAAGGGTTTCAGGAGCTCCATGTCAGGGATGGGGACAGAGACTGAGGTATTATTTCTGTTATTTCTGTTATTTCAAGAATGGGACCCAGAGAGGCTGACTGCCTCACAAACCTCCCAGCCTATGTGCTTCCTATGTTATGAAACTGTTACTTGCAGGGGGGATACATTTGATACAACTTAACCATAATCACTTGGTTTTTTGCCTGTTTTCTGATTTTTCTACAATGAGCTTGTACAGTAAGCAGTGTTCAAGAGACCTGCTGCCAGCAGCCCTGAGTGGTTGGGCAGCTGGGGGTCCTGAGCCCGCTGGAGTGCAGGGGCAGGGCGGGAGTCAGGCAGGCAGGGGTGCCATCCCTGTTTCTGACGACCCCCACTGGTAGGATTCCAGACCCAGCACATAGCTGGCGGGACCACCCGACGCTCAACCTAGCTTAGGCCCTGAGGACCCTGCCAGCCCCACAAGCTCTCAAGGGGGCATAGGGCCAAGTGGCCACCTCTGCCTCGCATCTGATCCTTACATCACACCTAGGTCGGGTAGGATCACTGCTCCCCACACCCTCCCTGGGGGCGTCTAACCTTCCCATCAGTCACCCCCAAATCCACACTGTCCAGTTCCTGCCCCTCAGTTCAGGAATGTCTGACCAGCTATCTGCAGGGATTACCCTCCCCTGGAAATGCTCTTCCCGTGGGTCCCCCTCAGACCCCACCCACCCGTTACAACCAGTGGCCTCACTGGCCCCTCCCTCCCCATCTGTGGAGCCCAGGTTTTGAGAATGCTGCCCCAGTATCGTCTCCAGCCTTGCCTCCTTGCACCCTGCGGTCCTTCCAATCTCCGTGACTCCCCTCAGCTGCAGGGAGCCCCTCTGCCCATGGGATAGAGCCCCAGTGTGAGTCAGCTTCCTGAAGACCCACCCAGGCCTCCCACTGCCCTAACCCCCGTCCACACTGACCCCGTCCTCCCGTGATCCTTGCGGCTCCCTTCCGGCAGGGTCTTCTGGACCTTGCCCTGCCCCTCTCCAGGACGCGATCCCTTCCCTACAGGGACTTGCCTGGCCCAGCCCACTAGCTCCTGCCTTTGTAATGAAACCCTGGCAGGCCTTCCTCTGCTGGAGAGAAGGCTCCTGGGGTGGGGGTCCTTCCTGCATGGGCTCAGGGTGCCAGTGCCTGCTCACGGACTCAGTCGATAATGCTTTTTGACTGAGCAAGTCATCCTGGCCCAAAACGCATATGACCTGACCTTTGCTGCCCTTGGCAAGCACTACCTACCAGGAGAGGGCCTGTGCCCAAGGCAAGCCTGTGCGGTCGGGGGCTGGCCAGGCTGGGCTTACACAGCCCCACAGGAGTCCCTGAGGGCTGGCCTTGGATATACATGGGCTGAGGGTCCCCCCAGACTTCCATGTCTTTGGGGTTCTAGACACCGAGTCTGCCTCCCCTTCTTTGGGGACCATGCTAGTACACAGGACAGGATTTGAGAGGGGGAGAGTCCTAACCTACAGCAGGTGAAGGGCATCTATATGGTGTGGACTGCGTGGGGCCATGTGCAGAGGACCCGCTCCAGAAGCAGGGGAGGAGGCAGGGAGCTAGCCTAGAGATCTGGGTGACCCCAATCCTGTCCAAGAGAAGGAGGTTCTGAGAGGAGCCATGGTGGCCCTGGGTGGTCGAGGGGCTGGTTAGAATGCCAGACGCGGGTGCAGCTGCCTGACACTGAGGAAGCAGAGAGAGGAGCGTGGGGCACATCTTCGAGAAGATTGGCTGTCAGGAAGAGGGGACAGAGAGAGAGCCGCTGCAGGTTCTAGCCCTGACACGACTCTCCCACCACCCTGGGGTACTCCAGAACCCCCTCTGGGGCCAGGAGCTCTGGAGTCGGGGTACACGCCTGCCCCTTGCCCACTGGAGTTGGTTCCCGCTTCTCACTACAGTTGGCTGGGCTGCGGGCTCAGGTCTGCTGGCGAGCATGCAGGAATGTGAGTACTTTTGACACCGCCCTCCACAACACACTGGGTATTTTTCCGTACCTTCCTATGAGTTTAGGAATCTCTCCGGACTCGGGAGAAAACATCATCTGTCGTAGACTGATTATTCTTCAGCACCTATTATGGACTCCTTGTTCATATGAACAACCTGAGACTTGGTTGGCATGAGGCCATTGGAAAAAAAGCTGTACTGCTCAGCTTCCTGTGGAACTGGGGATGAGCCGTGACTGCACTCTGGGCAAGGCCACTGGATTCAACTTGGACCTTTTGTGTAAACTTCTAGAAAGTGTTCTTAAAGGGAGAAATTTTGTTCTGCTATTCCTTTCCTCCTTTCAGCTGGCTGGGATGATGGAATGATGACTGGATCTCAAGCAGCTATTTTGCACCAGGAGACGGAAGCCACAAGTTGAGGATGCTGGAGTAACAAGATGAGAGGAGCTGGAACCTCCGGTGGTGGTTAGGCTGCCATGCCAGCTCTGGATGGATTGCCTCTGAGTTTTATTTATATGAAAGAGCAAGTTTCTACCTTATGTAAACCACTGTTACATTGGGCTTTCCATCATTCACAGCCGACCCTGTCTTAACTGAGAAGCCATTTTCAGCAATCAGAAGTTGCAGGTTACAAGTCGTCGTTCGACTATCCCTGTGTCAATCAGCTGAGACACAGGACCCTCAGTGCTATCCGAAACTATTCAAACCTGGGTATTAGACTGATTTTTTTTTTCATTAAAGTTTCATTTGCTACATAATGGAGCTCTTAACTGGTATCTTTCAGGCAGGTTTTACATTTTGGAGACTTGGTGTCTTTCGCAGAGATAATGTAGTCTTTAAATCTCACAGGGACAGCAGTGCCTGGCACACTGTCCTCTCAATGATACGGGTCTACGCCAGCAGCATTCTCCTGGGGGTGTTACCTATTGCTGTTCTGTTAGGCTTCATCAGGGTTTGTTATAATGCAAAGGTATTACCTTCCAGAAGAGGACGGGGACTCTCAGCTAATCTTTGAAGCTCACAGATGACCTGTGTCAGTGATCTAGAGCCTTGGGCGCTTGTGGTCTGCCATGCTCTTTGCGAACTCTAGCGCTGGCCACACTCCTGTCCTCACACGGTTCCCGCCGACGCTGCTCTCCAGCTCGCGGGATCCCCCGAAGATATCTGGCCCATATCCAGACACTTTAATAGACGTTTACTCAGGCCCGTGTGGGCTGGGCCGTCCTCTAAACAGGGACGGGGCAGCTGTAGATGTCACGATGGCAGCAGAAAGGTAATAAACACCGAGGTGTCAGTTCTTGCCGAGTGACTAGCCACTTAGCTCAGCAGATGGAAACCGCACCGTCTACCTGCTCGCATGCCGGCCAGCTCTCCAGGCTGCTCTCCGCATGAGCCCAGCTTGGCCAGCCTCCCCGGTCACCCTCATGGTCCTCCTGGCAGGGTGCTGGCCCCCCAGGGCCTCAGCCTGCCCCTATGGTCCGTTCTCCAGAAGGCCGGCCCAAGTCTGCCCGCACAGTTCTGGAAAGTTGGGGGGGCTGGGAGGGAGGGACTCTGCAAGCGCTTCTTCAAGCCTCCTTTTGAGACACATATGTTCCTGTCCCACTGGCCAGAGTAGCCCATGACCAAGCCTGTAGTCAGGGGAAAGGGACCTCCAAGTCACAGGGTGCAGGGCACAGGGCATCAGCACAGGCAGGCCGCTTCCATGGAGCATTAATGCCATCGGGGTAGCCCCATGGGTCAATATGTCAGCTACCAAGTGGGGGTGTGGGGTGGGCTGTTCCAGGGAACACAGGGGAGGGCTGAAGGCCTCTGCAGGGCAGTACAGAGATCCTCAATGAGAGGGGGTCTTTGGGTAAAGGACCGAAAGTAGTGATGTCTGAGAAAAGGGTCTGCCAGCAGAAGGAACAGCAAACATGTCCCCAAGATAGGACACGCCCACCACGTTGGTGGCATTTCTTCCCAGTGAAATCAGGAATGTGTCACATTAGTCTGGGTGGACCCGGGGAGGATTTCTCAGGGACTAACGCAATACCTTGCTCCCCAGAGTTCCTGTGGACGGGTTGTGCGACCAGGCTTGTCATCCCCAGGGCCATAGGGCACCTCCGTGTGGCCACAGCCCGCCTCAGGGTGGGGGTGCTGGGGCATGCGGTCTTCACAAGGCTGCATCCGATTTCCCAAGAAGAAGAGCTGCGGCCTGCTGAGCCATCCGGTCCTCTCGTGGCCCCCAGGAAGGTGGCCCGGGGCAGCCCCGTGGGGTATGCATGTGGCCCGCCCTCTGGCTGAGGCCGAGGGGAGCGAGGGGGAGGCTGGAGTCCAGTCACCTGGTCCCAGCCTTTCCTGGGACACGTGGTAAGCTGGAGTTCGGGATATGGAAGGGCTGGGGGAAGGGTGGGCAGGGAAGGCTGGGCAGCAGCGGACAGCAGGGGCCCCATCCCACCAGGTGTCCATGGGATAGTCGGTCCACTCGGCTGCTGTGGGGGAGGTTCCAGCCCGGGCTCTCCAGAGAGACGGAGCCCTCAGGGGATATGTGTATCACTATAAACACACATGTGTGTACATCATGTATGTGAAGACATACAGATGTAGAGAGTGGGGGAGGGCAGGGAGAGGGGTTGACCTCGCTCTCCTGCAGGTCTGGCTCCCTGGGGAGGATTGTGGGCTCCTCCCAGTGCACAGGGCAGCTCAGCAAACTGGTCTGGAGACATGGCACAGATACACCCTGAGGTCACATCTCTGGCTCCGGGCATCCCCAGCCCAGTAGGACACACTCGTAGAGCAAGCTCAGCCTGATCCTGTCCTTTGCAGCCAAATGACCCCAAGAGGCGTGCTCGGGGTCTCCCCAGCACCGCTTCCACCAGGAGATGTTCTGTCCCGGAGCCTCTCACGCAGGAAAAGTAGCACCGAGCACAGATTTTAATTTGCATTTTAGTGATTTTTAATGAGGTCAACAGTTTGCAAGTATTTCCTGGAAACTTATGTTTGTACTTTGGGGCACTGCTGGATTCTGTGTTGTCTCTCACTTTTAAAAAAAGGAAACAAGGTCAGATTGGTTTAAAAATGTAAAGAATTTTATTGGACAGCTTCCTTTTATCAAAGGCACTGTTTTTCGGGCCCAGCTTTCTAGGTTTGTTGGAGGGAGTCCTCATGGCCCTTGTGACCCCTTGTCAGAGGGGAGAGGCGGAAGCTCGGAGGCCACTCTGGAGTCTTGCCGAGCCCCTGAAATGCTCTCTCCATCCAGGGAGTTCCACCCCCAGCATTCTGTTTGCCCTTTTAGGTGATCTTCAGTACGTTTTGAATAGAAAACTAAAACTTTAATCCAGACAAAGTTCTTGATTCTTTTTATGCAGTTTCTGCCCAGAAACTTCTCCCGAGAGGAGTCCAAACTCAGAACCCTGTTTTCCTTGAAGGCCAGACAGCTTCTCCTCTAACATCTATAACTTCAGCCCATCGGGAGTTCATCTGGGTGAGGACAGCCACCAGGATCCACAGTCCATTTCCCAGCAGACGCCGTCTGGAGCCGTCCCCCTGGAACGCGTCCCTGGCAGGCTGTCCGGCTGCCTCTGCCGCGCACCGTGGTCCCATCCACATACACAGATGCTCTCACGGCACTGGACGCCTGCCCCCTGCCAGCCTGCAGGGCCCCGGTGGCTGTGGTGACCCCCATCTCCCCGGGAGCTGGGTCCTGCGGTGATGGAAGGAATCCGGGAGAACTCTGCTCACTCAGCAGAGCAGGCCTGGTGAGCTGGGCGGGGACACTGGACTGTGGAAAATCACATGTCAGAAACCAAGGAAATTGTTCTGCCAGTTGTGTGGCCGACTAGACACTGTCTGGGAGACCCCAGGTCCCATGCTGCCCCCCCAGCGGCCTGACCTCCTGCACGCAAGGGGGCATTTCTAGGGGCCACTCCCCAGAGGGAGGAGCTGAAGAGTGGGCCCGGCCCAGGGCCTTCTCCCTTGATCCTGAGAGACAGAACCAGGACTCTAAGAGGCAGAGAGGAGCTGGAATGTGATCCCTGGGCCTGGTCCAGAGCCTGGGCTTGCCAGGCCTTCCACTGAGAGGACCCCCAACACATGGGCCGGCTGGCCAGGTATGGAGGAAGGCTCCGCTTGGCCAGCTCAGTACTGAGGCTCTGCTTCCCCCACGGCCCAATGTTGGTGCCCAAGCTGCTTTTTCCCGAGGCCCCAGGAGCCAAGGAGGGTCTCTTCGTGGCCTCCCCGGCTCTGCCACTCATGCCTGTCCCAGTTCCTGTGCCCTGTGGCTGCCCCAGCCGGACCCCAGGCATGTGGTATTGTTGGTGGGTGAATGCCCAGGTGACACTCGGGCCTCTGCAGACTGGGCTAGCGCCACTGCGGCCCCCTGGACTGGGCCCAGAGGCTGGGGAGCCCAGATGGAAAGAGCATTCAGTCCAGCTCCAAAGTCCTTCCTGGCCCTTCCCCACCGCTGACATGCTGTGACCCGAACATATCCCTTCTCCCGCAGCAGCTGCTTTCTCACTTAGGGACGGGGAAAGATGGTAGCCTACTGGACAAGTGTGAATCCCGTCCCTGTCTGCCCTCCACGTGCTAGGACCGGAGACGTGGGAGCCTGACAGGGGGTCCTAGCCTAAGGGGGGTCGAGTCTCCCCCTCTGAGATCCCCCATCTTTTGTCTCACAGACCAGGACTCTGTCTCCCCACTGGTCGTTACCCTCCCCTTGTTGTCTGTCTCCAGACAGTCCATCACTCACTTCCTGTGCCCTGCAGCCTGACTGTGTCAGGGGTAGATGGTCTCTGTGCCTGCCAGTTGCTTGTGGAGCTCCAGGAGCCAGTGAGCTAGCGTGGAGACAGGCCACAGAGGCATGCACAAATTGCCTGGGGGCCCAAAGGTGCGGGAGGGGGGGGCGGGCAGGGTGGAGGGGGCCGTCACTGGGGGTGGCTGTGGGCTGGAGACTAGGAGGTGGAGGGCCTCCTAGTCTCCTAGTACCGGGAATGTGGTAGCCACGGCGACATGGGGTGAGGTGGTCTCCTGCTGGGGTGGCCGGCTGGCTGGTCTGGGGACATCTTTAGACCCAGAGCTCAGTTCTTCCCCAGAGGGGCCCGTAGAGGGTGCCCTCCCTGCCCCCACCCCATGCCCCACCCCCAGCATTTCCTAGTGCTCCCGGTGACCACATTTGGAAAGCAGGAACACTGAGGTCCGGTGGGTGAAGGGAACAGCACCAAGGTCATGGGGGCAAGAATGGGAGTGAACCTCACACTTCCCAAGGCCCAGGCCAACACTGCCTTGAAGCTGTCCAAGCTGCAGAGACAGAGGACTCCTCAGGCTCTGTCCCTGTGGGGCAGTGGCCCCGGGGTCCTGAGCCAGCCTTGGTCTTACAGACTAAGTCAACGGAACTCTTTGAGGTCCCAGTTCTAAGACTGACCTCCAGGATGGTGGGAGCTCTCTCCCTCCTGCCCCAGGCCCATCCTGGGGCCTTCCTCACCATGCAGGGCAGATCTACCTCCTCTGAGCCTTCTGGTTCTCATCCCACCTACAACATCCTCCCTCCCCGTCCCTGTAGGGTGGACCCCACCAGACTAGAAAGAGGGTGGCCTCCATTCCTTCCCATTCTTCTCCACCTCCTCACCCCTTCCAATGTAGGAGCTCATAGCTCCCCCACCGCACCATGTTGGGGGCAGGGGACATTGCTGAAAGCAGCATCGTGGCCTTGGTGACCCCTACCTGAAAGTTTTGTCTACATGTCCCCTGGCCCTCCCTGGCAGCCTGCAGGGCCTCTGCAAGGCCCCCTTCCTCCAAGATGGCGCTTATGCTGACCTCTGAGGGCTCCCCTGCTCCTGACCGAGGGTGGGGAGAGCCCCTCCAGCTCCCTCTCCAGAGGACTTGCTGCTGGCCCACAGGTTCCTCCAGAAACTCTCCTTTCTCTCCTTGGACACAGCTAGAGTGGCCCACCGGGCTTGCCCTCTCCCTAGCAAGCCCGGTCCTGCTGTGGCCCCTTGGGCAGACCCTACCAGAGAGTGAAGGGAAGCCCCCCGAGGTAGGGGTACAGGAAGCTGGAGGGTCCAGCAGGCCCTCACTAGTTCCCAAGAGCCCCTGAACTTGCATCCCGACAACCCACCCGGGAGCAGGAGGCACCAGACCCTGAAGGGGTAAATGGCAGCTACAGGCCACGAGCCTCCCCCGGACCTGTCTCGTGCTGCCCTCGGAGAGTCTGGTTAGCTGGCCTGCTCCTCAGCACCAAGGGACCCCCTAACAGGCCTTATGGCTGCCTCTCTGCCCCCAGACAGAGCCTGGGCCCAGCTTGAGGGCCTTCTAGGGTAAATGCGTGGGAAAGTGGGGTCCCAGCCCCAAGCACGGAGCAGGAGGTCCTGGCCTGGCCCGGACAGCAGCCACCCTGCTCTCCACCTGCCCGGACACTTGGGGGCAGAGGGCCCCCAACTCCCCACCCCCACCCCCTGCCCAGCTCCCCACAAGGCTTTTGCTCATGTTCCCGTTGGTGACTCACTGTGGCCAAGGAAAAGTTTCTTTCTATTCCTTTCTCATTTTTTTTACGGTTTCTATTTTCCCTGGCAGAGGCTGTTGGGCCCAAATCTGATCCATGTGTGAGCCAGCTGAACTCAGAAGCATTCCCAGGGAAGTGACGTCCCCCCGCCCCGGCCTCGAGCCTCCCTGCTTGACACACTCAACTGGGGGCCACAGAGCAAATTCCAAGACAGTTTCAAGAATGATGATTCAGAGGCTCAAAGAGGACATTTACGGGTAAGAGCTTGCTTCATCTCTGTGGCCAGGACCGGCCTGGGGACACATGACAGGGTGAGTACAGAGCAGGGACAAGGACGCTGGCTGGGGGCAGGGGCTCGGCGGTGCTTGGACAGCTCAGGAGGGCGGCGTGGTTTCTGGGGGGAGACAACAGGCGCTGGCATGTCTCACTGCTGACAGCCTACCAGGCATAGCACGTGCTCCCATCTGCACCACCATCTAAGGCTGGGGGCAGGGGTTCCTCATGCCCTCAGATGGCTGGGATGGCAGAGCTGGGGTGGGACCCTAGGGACCAGACCTTGACACAACCCCAGTGCCTTTCAAGCACGGACGAAGGTGAACCGGTGCCGAGTAAAGGAAGGGCCTTGAACAGAAGGGGTACAGAGCCTCCCCGGGGTCTGCTCCTGGTCCGGGGGGCTGAGCCGGCAGCCCCCACAGTGTCCCTCTGGCTGGCTGTGGCTGCATGCAGGGGCCCAGGGGCTTCCTGACCTGCCCCTTCTCTTTCCCGTTAGTCCGAGGACCAAACTGCCTGTGGTTCATCCCAGGGGCTCCTGGATTTTCCCACCCATTTCAGGGGGCCAAAGCCTCCCAGACAACCTTGGCTCAGGGCTGACTGCTGCCAAACTTGACCCACTGAATCCCACGGTGCTTTCTCGCACTTTCTCGCTCCTTCATTGCGGGGAGCTCCAGCCTCAGCTGTGAGGCCCATGTGGGGCCAGCTGACCTTCAAGGAGCCTGTGGAAACACACGTGTCCTAATGGGCTGCACCAGCACCCATGGCAGACATTACCAATCTATTCTGGACTCACAGATCTAGGCAGGCACCCATACAGATACTACTGATGGGTTCCGAGATTCTCTGACTACCCAATACTTGTGCTCCCAGGCCCACGCGGCGGCTAGAGCTGCTGTGAACAGTCTTTAAAAACCAGGTTATGGTAAGAGGCACAGGAGGGCTGTCTGTGCTGGGGTCTGAGCCGATGCAAAAGCCGTGTGTCCCAAGGCAAGGCAGTGTTCACTGCAGGAAACAGAAGGAACTCTAGGGAGGGGACGAGCCCCAGACAGAAGCACCTCCTACCTCAGTGTCGAGGGACAGTCCCTGTGGCATGTCCCAGCACACAGCTTTGCTGGGTTAAAGGCACGCCAAGTCTCTCCCTAGCTGGGCCCTCAGGGGCCCTGTCTGGTCTACTCTGTCTTCGAACCACCACCCCACCCCCCCGCCCTGTATGGTCCACATGCCGCTGGGCTCACAGGCACTGTGGGTAAATCTTTCCGGGCTTGACCAGGGGCTATGTTGTTTGCTGGAGAGGCCACATAAGTGGGCTGAGGAGACTCAGGTGTGGGGCAGGCAAGAACCCCTTCAGCTCGCTGTGTGAATGCTGAGTTGGGGTCCTGTGAATTCTACACAAAGTTAATACAATGGGAAAGGACTCCCCTCCCTCCCTACTCTCTCTGCCTCCTTCCAAACTTGCCCTTGTTTGCCAAGACCCAGGGAGAGGGGGGCATTTCTGAGAGGCTCCCAGCCCCAGCAGAGCAATCCGCCTGCCCTGGGGGAGGCTCGAACCTGCCTGCCGCTAGGGAGCGAGTTCCCTAAGAGCTGTCCCTCACCGGGCACCCGCACGTGGCCCACGGCCCGGTAAATTAGTTGGGCGTCTGAAGGAAAGCTGGTGACCGTTCACAGGGTTGCCAGCCCCAGCCTCCGGAGAGAGGGAAGGATGGGTTGGCCGGGAGCCCTCACAGCGGGTCCCGGTCCGGAGCCCTGAGATGGGGAGGATCTCGGAGGCCAGAAGCCCCGGCTGGACTCTGCCGTCTCGGCTCCCGACCCCCTCCATTGGTCTCCCTGCATCCCGCCTCCCGGTCCCACTCGAGTGAGCTGCTGCAGACCCAGCGTGCGGGGCAGGCGGCGTGGACCCCTAGGACCTGCGCCCTCAAGACCCGCGTCCCCTCAGCTCCTCCCTCCGCACACCCCCCGCACCCCAGGTCCTCTGTCCTAGGCGCCAGCCTCAGGCCGGGGACGCCAGCCCCAGTTACCGCTTCGGAAAGTGCCAAGCGCGCACCGCGCCAGGACAGACCGCCGCCCGCCACCCCCCGCCCCCGCAGCCCCTCTGTCCACGCCCGACTCCTCCTCCTCCTCCTCCTTCCCCAGGGGTGGGGGAAGCCGGCTCCGGAAGCCCCAGCGCCCCCGCCCCGGCCGCCACTGGAGCTTTGGAGAGGCGGTCCGCGCGGGAGCTCGCCACGCGGGGCCGGAGCTCCCAGCCGCCACCAGCGCCGCAGAGGTCCCCGGCCCCCCCTGAGCCCCCACTCTCCCCGAGCCCCTGCCCGGCCCGGAGCCTTCTCGCCCCACCCCGGATCTTCCCGCCCGCCCCCTCCCGGAGCCCTCTGCCAACCCCGGAGCTCCGGCCCACGCGGGACTCCTCTGCCCCCCCACCCCGGGACCCCCGGCGCCCCCCCACGCGAGCCCCGGCCATGGCGGCCGTGCGCGGGGCGCCCCTGCTCGGCTGCCTCCTGGCGCTGCTGGCGCTGTGCCCCGGGGGGTGCCCGCAGACGGTGCTGACCGACGACGAGATTGAGGAGTTCCTCGAGGGTTTCCTGTCGGAGCTGGAGCCGGAGACCCGGGAGGACAACCTGGAGGTGCCGCCGCCCCCCGAGCCCACCCTGCGCGCCCGCAAAGCCCAGACGGGAGACAAGCCGGGGGCTCGCCTGGGGGTAGCCAAAGAAGGTAAGATCTCCAGGGTCGTGCGGGGGAGGGGGTGTGGGGGTGCGGTTGGTCCACTGCGCCCGATGGGGGACCTCTGGGCTCCCCTCGTCGCAGGTGACAAGGGCAGGCCCTGGCAGGGGTTTGGCTGCTGTCCAGTCTTCTCCATGAGGCCCAAGAGAGCCCAGATGTCTGGCAGGAGACTGCGCCAGGCAGAGGTCAGGGCTGGCTTGCAGCCCTCTGGGCATGGAGACATATCTAGCAGGTCTGCTGCCTCACGGTTGCACCCTCCTGGTCTCACCTCCAGCACCCCAGCCCCCCCAAGGACGAGCGTTGAGCCACCTGGGGATTTGGCTGCCCCCTCCCCAGGTCTGTCCTGTGAGTTGCCCTCATGTGGTCTTGGGGCCTGTGTGTGGCACACCCTGGCTGTGCCCACACCACCCCCAGAGTCCCAGCCTCAGACCTCCCTTGGGAGGGCTCCAAGCAGCCTCCTGCCTAGCCTCCTGTTCCAAGAGCGCAGAGGCAGGTGAGGGGGCTGCAGGGAGCCGTGGGCAGCGCCCTGCCCTCTCTGGACAGTGCATTCACCGCCCTGAGCATCACAGGGCATGCGGCCCAGGGCTTCTTACATAATCAGTTGTCAATAAATCTCATGTGTTTGTGGTGACTTTGTGGAGGGGGGCAAGGGTCCTGTTGATCTCTCTCTCCCAGGAGACTCCAGGCACCATCCATCATTCTTGAGGTCAGCAGCCCCTCCCCTGTGTCCTCTTCTAGATCTTTCCTGGCTCCTTCCCCACCCCTTGGAGGCGGATCCTAGGACCCAACATGGCCTCCCCTCCCCACCTCTACTCCCCATTCCAGGCTTGCTGTCCTGGCCTCCTGGATGCCGCGGTGGCAGCTCTGTTTCTCCCAGCTGTGTGCATTCTGTAAATTTTTCTGTGTTTAGATCTCGGGCACCGCACCGCACTTTCTCAGGGGCCAGGAGGACTCCCACAGAGTGCCCCGTGCCCCGCTCCTGCTTCCTCCCCCAGACTCTGAGGGGGCAGCGTCAGTGCCTGCCTGTCCTCCTGCCCCCTGGACCCCCTCTTGGTTAGAGCAGCCAACCCACAGCAGACCCCTTACTTCTTAAAACGGGCACGAGTGACCTTTTTCTTGCTCTGCGGGGAGCTTCAGGGAGGCCCCAGGACCTGGCCCTTAACTCTGTGATAGTTGGCACTGGTGAGACCTCCTTCCCCTTTAGACAGGGCACTCCCCCAGGCCTGGATCGCTCAATCGCCTCTCTGTCCCTTCTGTGCCCCACACAGTATAATGCCCCCTGGTCAGCTGAGTGGATGCATGGGGAAGGAGAGCATGGTAATGGGCCTCTGTTGAGTTTAAGCAGGTGGGAGGGTGAGGGCCTGCTTCCCCTGGCCAAGCTGCAGTGTTGGTGGCTGAGAGCTGCAGACAGAGCTGCGGACTGCGGATGGGAAGCCTGGTTTCCTATCACAGCTCCGCCACAAGGGCGAGCTACTTAACCTCTCTTTTTCCCAATCCAAGAAACACGGGACTAGCAAGAGCTGCTGTGCCCTGGTTGTGGGCACCTTGGGGGCCCCGTGAGGTACAGAGTGAAGTCTCCATTGATTTGACATAAGTCTGCATTTGTGACAGCACCTCTGGACAAGACCAAAGACAAAGGGAAGAAAGGGAAGAAGGACAAAGGCCCCAAGGCCACCAAGCAGCCCCTGGAAGGGTCCCTCAGGCCACCCAAGAAACCCAAGGAGAAGCCACCTAAGGCCACCAAGAAACCCAAGGAGAAGCCACCTAAGGCCACCAAGAAACCCAAGGAGAAGCCACCCAAGGCCACCAAGAAGCCCAAAGAGAAGCCACCCAAAGCCACCAAGAGGCCCTCGACTGGGAAGAGGCCCCCCACCCCCACCCCCTCAGAAACCCTGTGGTGGCCTCGGCCCCTACCCCCCAGCCCCGGCCCTGAGGAGCTGCCCCAGGAGGGAGGTGTGTGCAGGCTCTCCTGGGGTTGTGGGGTTCTGACTGCTAGGCAACTGGGAGGGGGAGGGCATCCCTAGGCCCCTGCTTCCTGCAGATAGATCTGAGGGCCACTCAGGGTGGGCCCCATAGACTTGTTGTTGTCATGAATGTAGCTCTTTGGTTGGACCTCCCTTGGGGCGGCTGCCTCCTTTGGGTAGGGGTGTTGGTGGCCTTGTGGATGGGGTTTGATTCCAGTATCCTGGATCTGTCCTCTGGGCCCCACTTGAATCCCTTCTCCTGTGTGTTGTGGGGCCCTCGGCCTTTGGGTTGCCCTCCTGCTGGGGCCTGGGCTCCCCAGAAAACCCTCCAGCTCTCCAGCCCCAGGAGCCACCAACTGGGTGCTGAAGGCCAGAATAGTCTAGGCCTCCTGGGAGTGAGCTCAGGCTTCCAGGAGATGTCGGCATGGTCTAGGTCTCGTGGGCGCTCCCTGTACGAGCTGTGGTCAGGGTGGGCTTCCTGTCCACTGGCTTGGGGGCTTTGTGTTTGCAGGTGGGGCCCTCCCAGGTCCTTGGCTGGATCCAGAAGAAAAAACTGACTTGGAGCGCCAGTCTGGTGAGTGGGCAATGTCCTCCCAGCCTTGGGGGACCCGCTGCCTAGGCTGGCTGGGTTTCTAGAGTGGGCCTGGGGAGGGGCATCAGTGAGTGTCTTCCACAAGCCAGCTATGAGCACTTCCTCCAGAGCCAGAGGAGGAGACCGAGCCGCCCACCCTGGACTACAACGACCAGATAGAGAGGGAGGACTACGAGGACTGTGAGTGGCCCCCCTGCCCCTGTCTGGATCCGCACCCCTGGCCCCGGGTCCACCGAGGGTCAGCCCTCCCAGAAACTCTGTCCTCCCAGCCCCCCTGCCTTTGAGGGGGGCCCTTGGACTGGCTCAGAGCCCACCCTCCCCTTCAGTTGAGTACATCAGACGCCAGAAGCGGCCCCGGCCACCCCCCACCAGGAGGAGGCCCGAGCGGCCCTGGCCGGAACGCCCGGAAGAGAAAGCCAAGCCGCCTGGGCCCGGACTGGAGGCCCCGGAGGAGAGGATCGGTAGGATGGGGACCCCGGGGGGCGGGGGTTTGCCCGGCGCGGGGGCTCTGGGCCCACCCCTGCCTCCCACCTCCACAGAGCCACCTCCGAAGCCGCTGCCGCCACCCCTGCCCCCTGACTATGGGGATGGCTATGTGATCCCTCACTATGACGACAGTAAGTGCCCGGCCCGGCCCACCACGCCCCTGCTTCCTGTGCTTTCTGGTGGGAGTTGCTTTGCCACGGGTCCTGCCACTCGAAGCCCCTGGCTCCCATCACCGCGCGGGACTCCAGTTCCTTCTGGGCAGTCACCATCCTCTCCCTCTTGTGCCTGTGTCCACAGGGGCCTGAAAAGGTTCCTGCCCCCAGGTCCCCACCAATCCCTCCCACTGACCCTTGGCCCCAACTCAGTTCCCATTCAAGACCAGCCCTTCCTGGCTACAGGCGTCCGGTGTCACTTAAGGTGTGTCCTGTGTGCGCCCCACTCCCTGCCCAGGACTCCATGGCTCACCTTTCCCCAGGCCATGCCCTCCTGAGCCAGGCTGGTGACTTCCCCGACTTGGGCTCATCCCACCTGTGCCTAGACAGCCTCTCCTCCAGGAGACCCTCCCTACGCATCCCTGCCTACCTGGATTCCTCAAGGCCCACCCTGATCCCACCTCCTCCTGCTCTCCCTCTTGCTTGGTCCTGCTGGCCAGGCTCCTGTGGACCCAGGAGCTCTGGTCTACAGAGGGGCCCCTGGGGGCAGCACCTGGGCCACAGCAGGGCTCTGCCTCCCCACAGTGGACTACTACTTCGGGCCTCCCAGACCCGGGAAGCCACACGCTGAGCTGGAGACAGACGAGGAGAAGGAGGAGCTGAGTGAGTGCTGCCGCGTCGCTCCCCCCACGGCCTGACCCCCGAGCCCCCCAGCTCCCCCTGCAGCCTGACCCCTGAGCCTCCCAGCTCCCCCATGGCCTGACCCTCGAGCCCCCCAGCCCTGCAGGCCCGACCCCGGACTCCTCGCCCTCTGAAGCCCAGGGCTAAGATGGCTTCTACCTTCCACTACTCAGAGAAACCCAAAAAGGAGGGCAGCCCCAAGGAGGACGAGAAGGATGACAAGTGGAGCGTGGAGAAGGGCAAGGACCACAAAGGTGTGCGTCTGGGGCTGGACTCGCTGCCCGGGCGTCTGTGAGAGAGCGAGTGCGCGCTGAGACCCAGGACCCTCTGCACCACATCTCCCTTTGTTGCCTCCAGGGCCCCGGAAGGGTGAGGAGCTGGAGGAGGAGTGGGCTCCGACCGAGAAAGTCAGTGAGTGAGGGTCCTGGGGGCTGCAGGGGACTGGAGAGCAGGTGTGTGGGTTGCGGGTGGGGAGGCTGGGTTATGTGGGGATGGGTGTGTGAGTGTGGGGAGTCTGCAGTAAGGTGAGCGCAGGTATATGTGGGGGCTGGGGATTGAGGGGGCTGTGAAGTGTTGTGGAGGCTGGTATATGTGGGGGCTGGGGTATGTGGGGGGCTGGTGTGTGTGACCTGGTGTATGTAGGATCTGTGGAGTGGGGGCTGGGGACTATGTGGGGAACTCATATATGTGGGGGGCTGGGGAGTGTGGGGGGTTGGGGGTGGTGTATGTGGGGGAGGTTGGTGTATGTGGGGGGCTGGTGTATATGGGGAGACTGGGGAGTGTGGGAGTTGTGGGGGCTGGGGTCCATGCAGTGGCAGCAGGGTAAGGGTGCTAGACAGATGACCCAAAGCCACGCGTGGGTTCCAAACCTGAAATTCCCGATGATGCTCCAGGCCTCCAGAACCCTTTCCTGCTCTTAAAGTCTTGGGACCCAGGAGGGACAGGTCCTGGAGCATCTGTGCCCTGGGATCACTCTCTGGGGATAGAACTCACAGCACAAGGCAGTGTGCAGGAGCCCCTGAAGCGCGGGGGGGTGGGTATGTGTGGCTGGGAGGGGCTGAGCTCCACGCCTGCCGTTCTCTGTAATTTCATGTGAGCCCCAGGGCCCTTTGGAGCCAGCATCACCTGCCAGTTCTCAGGAGGAGGAAGCTGAGTCCCGGGGAGGGGAAGCACAGGCTAGGGTGCGGCTGCCCTGACGAGCATCCTCTGATGCTTGGGCGCGGGCTCTGGGCTCCTCGTTCTGGATTTTGGGAGGAAGTGGAAGAGCTATTGGGCCACCAGCCTTGGGTGCCATGTCCCTAGAGTGTCCCCCCATTGGGATGGAGTCCCACCGCATCGAGGACAACCAGATCCGGGCCTCGTCCATGCTGCGCCATGGCCTGGGTGCCCAGCGAGGCCGGCTCAACATACAGGTGGGTGTCGGGGTCGTCCGTCTTTCGGCTGGCCCGGGCGCTCTTCCCCCTGCTCAACCCACTCCCCAACAGGCTGGGGCCACCGAGGATGACTACTACGATGGGGCTTGGTGTGCTGAGGACGATGCTCAGAGACAGTGGATTGAGGTCGACACCAGAAGGATCACCAAGTTCACGGGCATCATCACCCAGGGCCGTGACTCCAGCATCCAGTATGTCAGCCAGACTCCCAGGCACTTTTTGAGGGATGGATGGCCCTGGGCACAGGACTGCATCCCATGCAGGATGTGCCACGCCCAATCCTCGTGGTTGAGCAGATCACCCACTGTGGCACATAGCGGGTGTGGGAGGCACTCTTGCCACCCAGGTCAAGCTCCACATGCCCCTGCCAGCTCCTGAGGCCCTGGGACCTGGGGTAGGGAGAGAAGCCTTGCCCTGACCGCCATCTGCTCCCCAGTGATGACTTCGTGACCTCCTTCTTCGTGGGCTTCAGCAACGACAGCCAAACGTGGACTATGTACACCAACGGCTACGAGGAAATGGTGGGCACCTGAGCTCGTGGCTGTGCCCTGGCATTGGGACTGGGAGTGGCTCTTGGCAGGGGTGGGGGGGCTGCTCTGAGCCCAGCCTCTCCCCAGACCTTCCATGGGAACGTGGACAAGGACACGCCCGTGCTGAGCGAGCTCCCAGAGCCGGTGGTGGCCCGCTTCATCCGCGTCTACCCTCTCACCTGGAACGGCAGCCTGTGCATGCGCCTGGAGGTTCTGGGGTGTCCAGTGACTCGTGAGTGCAGGGGGCCGGCGGGCAGCCTGGTGGGGGGCTGGCCTGGGTGGAGGGGCTGGTGGGTGGCCCGCTCAGGGCCCCGGCCGCCTGCTGCAGCTGTCCACAGCTACTACACACAGAACGAGGTGGTGGCCACCGACAACCTGGACTTCCGGCACCACAGCTACAAGGACATGCGCCAGGTGAGGGCCTGTCCCCGGGTCGGCGCAGGGGCAGGAAGAGGCTGTCCGGCGACTGGGGTCAGGGCTCCCAGATGCAGCCTGCCTGGGCGGGGGGTCGGCTGGCCCTCGCCTCAGGCAGGGGAAAACCACAGGTCCTCTCCCTCTGGTGCTGGTACCCGAGAGGAGCTAGTGTGGCCCGCAGGGGCCACTCCCACCACAGAGACCTTCCCCACGGAACAGACCAGGGTGGTGGAAGAGGCGTGGCGCTGCCTGCGTGCAGGGCTGCCTCTGTGGGTGTGGGGTGTGTGACTCAGTGCCCTCTCCTGCGCCCAGCTGATGAAGGTGGTGAACGAGGAGTGCCCCACCATTACCCGCACGTACAGCTTGGGAAAGAGCTCACGCGGACTCAAGATCTATGCCATGGAGATCTCGGACAACCCCGGGGATCACGAGCTTGGTGTGTGACCCAAAACCCCCTGGAGGCCTGCCCTCCCTGGCATTGCAGCTGGTCCCTGTGCCTATCTCAGAGCCTCTCTGGGGGTCCCAGTCTGCCTTTTTGGGCCCAGCAAGACTCAGCTGCCCCCAGCCCCCTGGGTGGGTGCTTCCTCTGGGGCCTGGGAGGTTGCTGAGGCTCCTGCACTTGCAGGGGAACCTGAGTTCCGATACACAGCTGGGATCCACGGCAATGAGGTGCTGGGCAGAGAGCTGCTGCTGCTTCTCATGCAGTACCTGTGCCGCGAGTACCGCGATGGGAACCCCCGCGTGCGCAGTTTGGTGCAGGACACGCGCATCCACCTGGTGCCCTCACTGAACCCCGACGGCTACGAGGTGGCAGCGCAGATGGTGGGTGGGGGAGCAGACGCTGGGCTGGTGGGTAAGGGTGACAGGGCGGGGGGTGGGGGGCAGGCTGACACCAACCTTGCTCGTTCCTCCAGGGCTCTGAGTTTGGGAACTGGGCGATGGGGCTGTGGACTGAGGAAGGTTTTGACATCTATGAGGACTTCCCAGATCTCAACTCTGTGCTCTGGGGAGCAGAGGAGAGGAAATGGGTCCCCTACCGGGTCCCCAACAACAACCTGCCCATTCCTGAACGCTACCTCTCCCCAGATGCCACGGTGAGGCCGCAGTCTGGCTAGCAGGCCTAGGGGAGCAGCCCAGACCCTGGGGTCCTGAGCTCTGGACTAGGGGGTGGGCTGGTGGGGGACTGAGGCTGGGACTGGGCCGACCGAGGCATGGGGGCACAGAGGGGGCTTGAGTATGGGGGTGCATTCTGCAAGGGGGATGATGGCAGCTGTGTCTCCAACCTCACGCACTGGCCATCCCCAGGTATCCACAGAGGTCCGAGCCATCATTGCCTGGATGGAGAAGAACCCCTTTGTGCTGGGGGCCAACCTGAATGGTGGTGAGCGTCTTGTGTCCTACCCCTACGACATGGCCCGGACCCCCACCCAGGAGCAGCTGCTGGCTGCGGCCATGGCAGCTGCCCGGGGAGAAGACGAGGATGAGGTATCTGAGGCCCAGGAGACCCCGGACCACGCCATCTTCCGCTGGCTGGCCATCTCCTTCGCGTCTGCCCACCTCACCATGACGGAGCCGTATCGGGGAGGGTGCCAAGCACAAGATTACACCAGTGGCATGGGCATCGTCAACGGGGCCAAGTGGAACCCCCGGTCTGGGAGTAAGTCAGCCGGGGAGGGGCCGGGCTGGGGGATCTGGCGGGGCCCATGAGTGACTGTGGCTCTGTCTGCCCCTGAGTAGCCATCAACGACTTCAGTTACCTGCACACCAACTGCCTGGAGCTCTCCATCTACCTGGGCTGCGACAAGTTCCCCCATGAGAGTGAGCTGCCCCGAGAGTGGGAGAACAACAAGGAGGCTCTGCTCACCTTCATGGAGCAGGTGGGGTGGGCACTGGCCTGGGCTGGGGTCCCTGGGAGCTCACAGGAGCTGTGTGGGGCCTGTAAGGGGACACCCGACCTTGTGTCCCTCTGCAGGTTCACCGGGGCATCAAGGGGGTTGTGACGGATGAGCAGGGCATCCCTATCGCTAACGCCACCATCTCTGTGAGCGGCATTAACCACGGCGTGAAGACAGGTACCTTGTGCGCATGGGGCCACCCCTCCTGCTTAAAGCGGGGGCAGATCTGTGCAAGGTCTCGGCCAGACCGTCCGCGGCGCCACCGCCCACCCCAGGGTCCGCGGGAGGCGGAGGGAGGGCTGGGGGCTGGGAGCGCACATCCTGGGCAGCAGCGCCAGCCTCCCTCTGCAGCGAGCGGCGGCGACTACTGGCGCATCCTGAATCCCGGTGAATACCGCGTCACGGCCCACGCCGAGGGCTACACCCCCAGTGCCAAGACCTGCAACGTGGACTACGACATCGGGGCCACCCAGTGTAACTTCATCCTGGCGCGCTCCAACTGGAAGCGCATCCGTGAGATCATGGCCATGAATGGGAACCGGCCCATCCCGCGCATCGACCCCTCGCGTCCCATGACTCCCCAGCAGCGGCGGATGCAGCAGCGCCGCCTGCAGTACCGGCTGCGCATGCGCGAGCAGTTGCGGCTCCGGCGCCTCAACGCCACTGCGACCCCCGCCCCCGGCACCCCCGGGACGGCTGCGCCCCCCACCTCCGTCACGCTGCCCCCAGCGCCCTCGCTCATCCCCTCCCCCACCCACAGCGCCAGCCTGGGGCCCTGGCCCTTTGAGCCCGAGGCCACTACAGTGGGCTGGGAGGAGTTGGAGACAGAGACCTACACGGAGGTGGTGACCGAGTTTGGGACAGAGCTGGGGCCGGAGGAGGAGGACCACGAGGAGGACCACGAGGAGGACCACGGGGAGGAGGAGGTGGTGGTGGTCATGGGCCCAGATTTCGCTTTCACTACAGCCGAAACCTACACAGTGAACTTTGGGGACTTCTGAGCACAGGGAAGCCCCCTGCCTCGAGGTCACCGGGCCGGGAGGGGACGCGCACAGGGCAACACCGAGGAGCCAGGCTGCTTTGGATGGTCAGGGCGCTGCAGGGCCCCGTGCGCACGGACTGCTCAGCCATCTGCCCCGACAACCTCACCAATAAAGCAAGCTCACGGCAGACACCTGTTGCAGAGCACTGGGGTAGGGTGGAGGTGGGAGGAGGGGGAGGGAGAGCGGCATGCCCCGCCAGGGCCCTGGGTCGGCCTAATCTCTGCCTGGGGCTCAACACCAGCACACTGGTCAGGCTTTGTTTTAAAGACTTTATTCATTTTAGAGAAAGAGAGTGGGCGCAGGGGGAGGGGCGGAGAGACTTACAAGCTGACTCCACTGCCAGCGCCCATCCCAACATAGGGCTCCATCTCACACCCCTGAGATCAGACCTGAGTCAAAATCAATACTTGGTTGCTCCATGGGCCGAGCGCCCCAGGCGTCCCAATCAGGCTTTTCTTAAGAAACAAATGCCACTGCTGGGTCAGTGTCACATGGAACAGATAGCTGGGGTCTCTGAGTCAGGGCCCTAGACCCAAGACCCCCAGATCCTCGTCCTCTGCCCCAAAGCCTGAGAAGCTGATGGGCTGGCAGGCCAGGCTACGCAGATTCACAAGGCAGGCAGTCTGTGTGGTGCTGAAGTCGGGGACAGCCACCAACAGCACCCTCTGGTCCTCTGGTCCTGTAAAGAAGACACACGGGCACTACCACTTAGGTTCTGGGTGGGCCCTGGCTCCAACAGAAGTCACCAGAAGCAAACAGGAATTCCCCATGAGCCTTGTCGGGGTGCTGGCCACAGAAGCCCCTTTGGACCAGACAAAGGGCCGAGAGCAGCATGAAGGTCAAAGTCTAAAGCCCTGCTGACCAGAGGTGGGCAGGGAGCCTGCTGCACAGGTGCGGACTGATCAGCCCCTGCTCGGACATGCTCAGTCAGCTACCCACAGGACCCGGGGACTCCAGGGAGGTGTCCTCTTTGAGCCCTGTCCCCAGGACACGGTCCCTCGTGACACCCCAGGCCCAGAGCCCCCAGAAGGTAGGACTCACCTCGCAAGATTTTAGAGCCAAACTCAGGGGTGTTCCCGCAGAAGTAGACGTGAGGGCACTCCGGGAAGATGAATGGGTCGGTCTTGTAGAAGGGGTAGCATCCTGGAGGAAGCCCACAGCAACTGGAGCTTCTCAGCTCTACACGGTGCCCAGTCAGGGCAGCTGGGGCGCCGCCCCCTCATACCCACTCGGGCTGTGCTGGTAGCAGCCCTGCCCATTGTGCCACAGCCCCATGGCCCTGGGGTCAGGTCAGCATGCCCTGCTGGGTGGCCACTGTGGTAGGGCGCCAGGCTCTACCCAGAGCTCCCAATATGCTCTCCAGGGTCTTTGGCCCTACACAGCGCCTTGACGGTGGAAGCCCGAAGATTCCAGGGGAGATTCCAGAACTAGCGTGAAGCTTTTCCAGGCTGCGAACCCTCTGGACATCAAGGCCCCTGAACAGGACTCCCTTGGCCCTCTGGCCCCACCCCATGTGGCTGAGTCCCATTACCTAGTGTGTCTGGGGCTGTGGGGCTGATGTGACGGACACGCAGGGTCCACTCCAGGATCTCTAAGTGATCCTCCATGCTGCTGTACCGGAAAATATCACTCACATTTTGTCCTGATGTCCCCAGGAATCTGCAAGGCAAGGCTCAGCTGATCCCCGCATGGGGCCACTGCCTGTGCTCCCAAAGGAGCTGGCCCCGAGCTCACCTGGCACTCTCACAGTGGGTGTCCCAAGCCGACTCTAAGAAAGAGCCCAGATCTGGTGGGCCCTCTGCAGCCCTGGACCCAACCCTCCCATCCTGGTGCCACTGAGGCCTGAGGCCAGGTGTCATATGGGGGTGTGGCTACAGCTACCTGACTCCATCAATGGTGGCTTGGTAGGGATTAGTGACCAGCTGGAGCGTGGAGTAGGCAGTGGCCAGCGGGAACATGCAGGGGTGCAGGGGTTGCTGGGGCAGCGTGTAGTTGGTTGGGTCAAATTCGCCTGGCATCACATCCACGGGCACCGACGCCTGGAGGGCACAGGGGCAGGGGAGCTTGCAGGGCCCAGTGCCCTCCAAAGCCCCCATCCCCTGCTTCGGCCCACCTGCCAGTGCCTGCTATGCAGACCCCAGTCCCGTCCCCGGCAGCCCCCAGTTCGCTCACACTCAGCTGCAGCAGGATCTCGTCCAGCATTCTGACCGCCTCCACGCTGGCTGCCTGGGTCTTCTTGGTTAAGTACTTTGCCTGGGGATAGAAGTCCGCAGGCTGTCAGGCCCCAAGGCAGGCTCAGGTCAAAGGGACACTAAGAGCCCCGGCTGGACAGTGGAGAGCGGAGCAGAGGCCCACTGCTCGGGGATGGTAGGGATTCTGTGCCACGGGGTCCCCCGCCCTCATAAAGCAGGGCTGGAGCAGAGACCGCAGCATCACTGTGGGGCACTGGCCACCAGATGTGTGAAACCCCGCACCCCGGCTCTCCCTGGGGAAGGAGGGGCTCAAGTGTGCGTAGGCGGGCAAGCGGGGACAGTACCTTGTTGATGGAATCTCTGCTCTGGGTGTTGTGGCTCAGCAGGTTCCCAGCGAGGATGACCCGGGACACATGGGCGGCGCTGCATTGCTCCCCCTCGTCCCCCAGCTGCCCTGTCACCACGTCCACCAGCAGCTGGGTGCCCAGGAGGCTCTCGCCCCCGCCTCCACCCAGGCCCAGACCAGACACCAGCAGCACAAACCTGCAGGGGAAGTCAGGGTCCTCCTGTGCACCCAGAGAGCGGGAGTTCCACTGCTGCCCCTAGCCTGGCCACAGGCAGAGCTCTGCCACCATCATGGGTGAGTAGAGGACATGAAGCCTGGCAACTGTGACCCCCCCCAGACCACCGGCCAGACCCCTGAGTGCCTGCTCCTCACCTGTCTGTGTCAAGGGGGGGTGCGGGCTTCTGAGGGGCGAGCTCTGCAAAGCAGTGGTCCTCTACGACGAACTTGCCACTGTCTCTCGCGGAGCCGAGTACGGCCAGCACTGTCCCTGGGGAGCAGCAGTGTCAGGCTCCAGGACAGAAGCCTGAGAGGCTATCACCTCCTTTTAGGCACCCCTGCAGCAAAACCAATTAGTTCCTTTCTGCCACACCAGAACATTCTCACTGAGGACTCAGGACCGAATCCTGGGGTCACCACCTCTGGATGTAGGCAGGAACCACTGACCCCCTCCCTGGGCCTCCACTCTGGGGAGGAAGGGCTGCACCTGCAGCGACAGGTGTGGGCCACCCCCCCCCCGCCCCCACCTGTGACCAGCCTTGACGCGTCAACGTCGCCTTCCAGTCTGATGCGCTGCAACTCGTCTTCCAAGACCAGCTCGTCGTCGGGGTGGATATACTTGCTCCGAGGAGGCTGGGGGAGCAGGTTGTGCTGGACGGCAGAGATGGGAGGGAGTTGTGGGGCCAGAGGCCGGGTCTTAAGGCTCCCAGGCCCCATCAGTGAGATTCCGGACGCCCCCCACCCCCCACCCCGGGACAGAGGCCCAGCCCTGATTCCCTGGGTCCACGGCTGGTGGTCCCGACGGTGCTCCCGGAGCAGCGGCCAACCTCACCTCTTCACTGATCTCGCGGAGGATAGAAGGCTGGAGCGGCATGGCCTTGAAGAGGGTCCCCACCACACAGCACTTCTCCCCAGGCTGCAGCTCACACAGCTTCTTTACCTGGACTCCACCACCTGGGCACGACGGCACGGGCTCAGGGACCCAGTGGCCTCCCCGCCCACCACGCAGCAGCCCACAGGCCGGCCTCTGCAGGGAAGGAGACCACCAAGTACAGAGACCCTCTGACACGAGCAGCCTCGGCCCCAGGAAGACAGAAAGATGTGGCGTGGCGGGGCTCCCGCGTCCCACGTCCTCATAAGAAAGACAGACACTCAGAGACAGGAGCACGGCTGCTGCCAGAAACAGGGAGAGCCAAAGAGGAGGTGCTCCTGGCCGGCCAGCACCTGCATTCAGACTCCTGGTCTCCAGGATGAACAGGGAATACAGGTCTGGTGTGTTAAGCTGCTGGGTTTTGTGACCATGCCGTCCGTGACAGCACGAGCAACCAGGAAAGTGACACGGAGCATTACGTCACTTACACCAAAATCATAACACTCACTCTCAGAAAGAAGCACCCTGCCCTAAAAACTACAGAGGCTCAGTGTGCAGGGCTCACCCAGGCAGGCAAGAGGAAGGAGCACAAGTCCCAGAAGGCCTGTGGGTTTGTCAGGAAAGACGCGGAGCCTGGGAAAAATGCTGCCAGGAGCCAAAGGGATCATGTGACCCCAGGACCAGTCCTTTCTGGAGCCCAGCTGCCCCTTCTGCCTCAGAATAACCAAGAACATTCCACAGAGCTGCGCCCTGGGAGAAGGCTAGTAGTTCAAAACGAGGTAAGGAAAGCGCCAGCAGCTGAAAGAGAAATGCCAGAGACCCACAGAGACAACAAACTCCGGAGCCCAACTGCCAAGCCCTCGCTTCACACCAAGCACTGTCCTTGAAACTCATCCGCGCCTGCCAACACGCAGGGTAGACGCTACTGCCCCATCACACGCTTAAGGCAGCAGAGGCACAGAGAGGTTAAGTGACAGTTCAAGGTTGCACAGCCGGAATCCACTGTGCACACCTAAGCATCAGGCAGAACCACACATCCCTGCGTCGAGGGCAGGACACGTGTGCAGTTGGATGGCATGCGGGCATCAGGCCAGGCACCAGCACCGGGAGAGAACAGCACGGCCCATCTCATCCTCACCAAGGGTACAACCCAGAGGGAGAGAAACGACAGCAGTCAAGTGACAAGTGCCATGGAGCCATGGGAGCCACAGCAGCGGTGACTGCAAGGCAAGGCCACACCAGACCGGGTGCTGCTGGTACCTAAAAGGTGGCAGGGACACGGGGCTTGAGGAGGGTGTCCCCAAGGGCTTCAAGGAAAGCAAGGAAAGGCCACCAGGAGCTACAGGAAGACCTCATTCTGTGGCAGAGGACATGCCCATTGCACTTGTGCCTGCGGTGTAGACAATACAAGATGTCCCTAACACATGTGACGGTCTAGTTCTTGTTGCCTGGAATGACACCAGAGTCGATTCCCCCCGGCTCTGTGGGACGGGCCTGAGTGCCACGGCTCCCCACAGCCGAGACCCAAGCTGGAGCACCAAGGCCAGGGCTGGGGCCAACACACATGGATGGAGAAGACCGGTCCCACCTGTAAACATTTCAGATGAACTGAAAACAGCCCGGAAAGCTGCTCTGACACACAGTAAGACCGAGTACAGAACATCGACCAAAAGCTGAAACTGCGGGTCCTTTCTGCACGATCAATAACGTAATTGCAGGACAGGTCACGGAAGAAGTAGAGAAGGAAGAAGATGTGTGCTGACAGAAGAGTCCACGGGACCCAACCAGGCTGGAGGGCCCAGAGAAGCAGCGGACAGGGAGCCCCCGAGGCGGGAGGCATGTCTTCACGGACCTGGGCTCCCAGTGCCAGGTACCTGGCCTGCCGCACTGAGACACAGGGTGGCCACATGCAGGCAAACAAGCACGCATCCTGCTCTCCCGACAGGGAACATCCCTACACCAGTAAGATGACCACTATTCCCAGGAGAACAAAGCCCACCTCATCCCAGTCTCTGAACTAAACCTCCCTTTAAAGCCACCGGTTCCTTAATTTAATCCTTGTAACTACCCGAAGAAGCAGCAGAGGCACCAACGGGTTTGCTTTCCCAAGACAACCGGGAAGGGGGTAAACTAAAGAAGGTCCCAGCTGGATCTGGTCGCTCATCTCTAGAACACCCCCCAACACCCGGACCCTTCTGGGCTGGCAGGCAGGAAGCACTTGCCTGAAGGCATCACTTACCCCAACGCTGCTTGGCGCGGCTCACCAGGAAGGGCCTCATTTGGAGGAGGCGGGTGGCATAAATGTGGGCGTACTGCCGGCTAAAGCTGCGCTCCCCGAGCCTGAAGGGCTGGGAGGAGTTGGTGTACGAGGACACAGGCACACGGGCAAAGGTGGCATTGTTGGCGGATGGTGGGGAGAGGAGAGTGTGGGCCCTCTGGGCAGCCTGCTCCGAGAACATGGTGTGCCAGACGCATTCAGAACCCCGTGCTTGGGCCCAGGCAGCGGCAGTCACTGTGAAGACACAGATGTAGCCCTGCAGCCCCTGCCCACCCCATGGCTCTCCCACCATGTCTCCCCTGCACCTGCGGGCATGGAAGGAGGACGCCAGCCCAGACGTGGCTCAGAACAGCCCAGGCTGCATGCCAGCCGGTCCACCTTGTCACACTCATCCGAAACCGGAGACGGAAAGGCTCCGAAGGCTTGTTCCACCTGGGGCTGTCCTGACTCTCTCCAAACCAGCAAGGCGCTGCCTGCCTCACGCTCTACCTAGACGACCCCCGGCCCCTGCCCCATGTCGGGCACGAGGCCAGCCTCCCTTTACCTGCGCCCCCAGGAGACACGCCTGTTGGAAACAAACCTACGCCTGCCACCCTCTGCTCGACCGGCCCGTTTCAGTGACCGAGACCCGAGTCCCTACAACTCCGCTGCCCCCGCCTCTGCCAGCACGTGGCGGTCTCGCAGGCCCCCGTCCCCGCCGTCTCGGCTCCCGTCTCACCGTCCCCCTCCCCGGGCGCTCGCGCGTCCTCCTTCCGACCGCCGCGGCAGGTCCGCGGTCCGCCCCATGCCTGGGACACGAGCTCCCGGGCCGTGGGCAGGGCACGCCTCACGGTCGCTCCTCCTCTGCGTACCGTTCCAGCGCGGCGGCCCGGCTCTGACCCCGGTTCGGACCCCGCTCGGCCGCCCCGCTCCTGGCAGCCGCGCTGCCCGCACTAACTTCCGGCCCGAACGCGCGCAGCCGGGCCGCAGCCCCGGAAGGAGCCCCGCCGGCCTCGGGCCGCGCTCTGGCTTCGGCTCTGCGCGTGCAGCAGGGACCCTACAGGGCCGCGCGCGGACACCGGAACCCCGGCCCCGCCGCCTCCGCCGCCTCCGCCGCCGCCACGCGGGCCCGGGGTCGCAGGACCTCAGTTACCTAATGGTCGGCCGCGGGCCTCCCGCCACCTCCCGCCACCTCCCGCCAGTCCGCGCTCGCCGCCACGCCCACCTCCGAGCACCGCCTCTCACTAGTGCCCGCCCACCAACGCCTTCTACCAGTCGCCGAGCTTCCTGTTCCGTCATCACGGCGGGGCCCGCCCACCGACACAGCCTCCCGCCAATCCAGCACGCCTCCCCGCCCACCTCCTCGCCGGGTTCCCGCCAAACTGCGTGCGCCGCTCCGCCCACCACCTCGCACTGCCTCCCACTACCCCCGCGCGCCGCCCCACCCACCTCCTCGCCCTGCCTCCCGCCTCCTCCGCGCGCCGCCCCGCCCACCTCCGCCTCCCGCCAGTCCGCGAGCGCCCCGCTTGTGGCCGCGTTCCGGGTTTCCCGGGCTACGCGGGACCTGGGGGTGGCGTGGGGCTCGCGCGCTTGCGTGTCCCGAGGAGCGTGCCTGAGGTCAGCCCGCGGAGGGCAGGGCCCGGGACTGGGGTCCTGAACCGCAGAGGAACGCTTCGGACTGGGGTTAGTGATGCGACCGCCGACGGGCTGTGGCCCGGCGCGCGCACCGGGGTCTCCCTCACCCTCCATCCCGTGGCGCCCCGGACGGTCGCGGGCGTGTGGGGCGTCCGCGCGGTTGCACCCGTGGGGGGTCGGCCTGCAGCCCTGCGCCCGCCTCGGGGTCCTGCGGCCACAGCGCCACCGCGTCGCGATGCCGCCTGCGAGGGCTGAGTGCGCAGGGCACGGCGGGACGCGCCCCCGAACCCGAGCCGTGGTCGCCGCGTGAGACGGGGTCTGTCCGGATGTGCGGGGTACGCGCGGGCGCAGGGCTCCCGGCAGGCTTCGCGGCGCGCTGCGGGAAGTCGGTGCGTTTCCTTGCTGAGCCGAGCCGGACGGGCCGTCTTCGCGCCGGGGCGTCTGCACGACGCAGGACGGACCCCGGAGCCCCCGGGGGGGTGCAAGGCCCAGAGGCTTCCGAGCGCCTTCCGGTCGTCCGCACCGTCTGGCCTCACCGCGGCGCCCCGGAGCGCCGCACCTGCTCCCCTGAGCAGCCGCCGTCCGTCCGTCTGTCCCCAGGCCTCCATCTGTCCCCGGGCCTCAGCTTACGTGCCCGCGGACGGGAACCATGCGGGGTCCATCTTCTCTCGTTTGGTTTATGTCACGATCTCCCAGGTACGTCCATGCTGGACCGCGAGTCGGAACTTGCGGAGTTTCAGGACCAGCAGCACCGCCTCGTACACGCAGAGCGCAGTTGTTCGTCTGTCCGGCCGCCCGACAGGACACTCAGCTGGTTTGCATACTTGCCTTTACGTATTTATGACAGAGACAAGGCGGGAGGGAGCACAAGTGGGGGAGGGGCAGAGGGAGAAGGTGGCCCTCCGATGACCAGGGAGCCCCCTGTGGGGCTCCATCCCAGGACCCTGCGGTCATTACCTGAGCCCCCAGGCGCCCTAGCTGGTTTCCCTCTTGGGACTCATGAAACTCGCTGCTTTGGATGCGGGTGAGCACAATGCGTCAAGGTTTTGGTTTCAGGTTTTGAGTACATACCTGCAGGTGGAATTGGAGCAAGTCCACCGTCCCTCGGGGTCAGGTTCCAGAGGGGCCGCCGCACTCACCCCAGCAGCTGCGCCCTTTCACTTTCCAAGCCGCAGTGCAGTCCTTCAGGTTCTACACATCGCGGCCGACACATGGTCTTCTCTGGCGCTCTGCTCGTACCCTGCCTCCTGGGGTGTGCGGTGCCGCCGCAGTTGGGTTTTATTTGCATGTCCTTGATAATGAGTGATGTTGGACGCCTTTTCATGGGCTTGTTAGCCACCTGTGTATCTTTGAAGAAATTCCCAAGTTCTGTGTCCATGTTTTCAGTGGGTTATGTTTTTGTTTTTTAATTTCAGGAGTGCTTTATGTGCTCCGGATATTAATGCCTTGTCAGGGATGTAATTTGCAGATATCTTCTGCCATTCCGCGGGTTTTCCTGTCGACACTGTCTTGTGACGCACACAGTTTTCATTGTATTAAAGTCCCATCATAACCTGTTCTTCTTTTGGTCTCCTGTCCCTTAGAGGTCATATCCAAAAACTCACTGCCAAATCTAGTATTGTGAAGTTTACCGGCCATGGCTTCTTCTCAGAGTTTTACAGTTGTGGCTCTTAGATTTAGGTCTTTGATTCACATACGATTAGTTTTTATATATGGCTTTACGTAAGGTTTAACTTCTTTTGTTTGCATAGAGCTATCCAGTTTTCTCAATGCCATGTTGGAGCAGTTAGGCCTTTACCGTATTAAAGCATCGCTCTTCTTTATCAATTGTGGGTCGGGGGCCATGTGTAAGGACATCCTGTGACTGCCCCAAAGTTCAAGAATCTGTGAGGCCCCCAGGGGGCGCATCGGAGACTTAGAGGCCAAACACAAAGCTTTGGAAAGTCTTCACGGATTTTTGCCACTTGAGTCCTAACAGTGCTGTTAGTGCATCTTATTAACCCTGAGGACTGTGAGCCTGGTATGCATATGTAAAGCCAGTCAGACCACACAGACGTGACTGGGGGTTCCCTGATAACCATCAGGCGTGAAAGGGTTTCCCTAGGTGGGGGAGAATCTTTTCTAACAGAATTTTAACTGCAGAAGAGATGTCGCCCTGTCTACAAGAGAGAGCTCTGGTCCAGTGAGAAAACAAGGAAACACGACTGAACATACGGACCCCCATGAATGGGGAAGCTGTATGAGGTCCATTTGTATGAGCTGGTTTCTCTGCATTCATACTTCGGGCAGCTGGGACAGGGGAGGAAGGCCCTTGCTGTGGCCTCACTCATATTTGCCCACTGGTGTTGGCCATGGTGCTACCATTTTGTCAGTAGACTGGTGGTTTAATGCAAGTACAGTGGTTAGTGGAGGGAATTATAGAGTTCCTGGTAGGACCAGATTGTTATTTGGCCTAAACCAGAGTTCTCTCTTTATGGATCCAAAAATTATTAGATTTCCAATATTGTTTTTCCTTTTCTGGGACCAGTTGACATTAACATCTCTTGTCAGTTTTTCCAAATTATCACTTGGGAGGACATCTCTTTGGAACACAGCAGAGGTTTGGGTTGAGAGCAGTGTTTCTGGCAGAAATATCAGCGGGGGGTTGACTCCAGCTGCCAGGGAGCCGAGTCTGGAACACCAGGGAACCTTAATAAAAGCCAGCCAGCAGAATGCCGTACCTCATAAGCTCTGGACACAGGGGCCTTTTTCCTCAAGCCCCCCCCCCCCCCCAATGCAGGGCTTGAACTCACAATCTTGAGATCAAACCTGAGCTGAGATCAGGAGTCAGACCCTTAACTGATAGAGCCACCAGGCGCCCCCACAGGAGACATATTTAATCTTACCCCATTGGAGGTAAGGAGGCCTTGATGTTTCTAGAATGTTCCAAAGCCCTGAGCCACCCCCAAGACATGCCAGCCATCAGTATAAATGTCCACAGGTCATGATTCCAGGGTTCTGGGATCGAGGCCCATATCAGGAGCCCTGCTCAGCGGGGAGTCTGCTCCTCCTTCTCCCTCTGCTGCTCCCCTGCTTGTGCTCCCTCTGTCAAATAAACAAAATCTTTAAAAAAAAGTCAGCAAATCCTTAAGCTCCTGCCTCTGGTTAGAGGAGTTTCCTGTAGGCTGTCCCAGGGATTCAACAATAAGCAGCTGTGAAGGGTTTCATCTGGACCGGGAGGGTACTCCTTGTTCCAAGGTGGATGCTCTGGGCACGAAAACAGAGTCTGGGCAAACAACACCTTTTCTTTGGAGACCGTAGGTCCCTTTCAGGCTGGAAGTTTGACAGGGGACACCGCCTCCCTGTGAAGACATCTGGGAAGGGAGCAGAAGAGCAAATCCTCTACACATTGTAACCAAGTCCAGCCTGTCGAAAACTTTGTGTCATCCAAGTCAGCCTTTGAAGGACCCTCAGTGCCCCCCTGGGGCTGCCGGGGTGTCCTGCTGTTCTCCCCAAGTGAAGGCAGAAAGACACGGGCTATACTTACCGACCGGAGTTCTAACCAAGCACCCCCCAGGCCAGTTACCGTGGAAACTTTGTTTGCAGTGGGAGTGGGTGCCAGCAGCACGTAGGGGTTAGGAACAGCAGGGGCCTGAGGGGTCCCGCTCAGGGACCTGGACAAAGGTCCGTCCCTGGCTGTTGGGTTTCCTCCCAGGTAAAGTGGGGTTGTGACAGGGACTGGTACAGGGGATCGTGAGGCCTTGAGTCTCGAAATTCTCTGTCATGGGCTTGAGGCCCTGAAGGACTTCTGTATTTTTAGGGCGTTGATAATTCTAGAGAGAAGTTTTGAGCGATCTAGCTGAATCTTGGGAGGTGCGCTGTGGATTTTACCAATATCAGCTGAGGATTTTGCCCAAAAAGAGGGTGTTAGTTGATCCAGTAGAAATAAATGATGGGTGTTCCCAGACTCCGCGATGGTCCTGCCAGAGACAGAGCAGATAAAAGACATCAGAGCATCATCTAATCCCCTGGTTGGCTATTTTGATCGCTGCTGTCAGATTCTAGAATTATCTTCCCCTTCAGCGAGAAAGGAATTCTGGCATGACACTTTTGTAAGGAATCCCAGCCCAGGGAGTAGGGGCAGAGGGACTGAGGAGAAAAGAGCGGGTACCCCTCCGAAGGAGTGGGTTCAGAGGCGGGAACCTGCTAAGGTTGGTTGGAGACCCCCACCATTTGAAGTGTTTGCCCCTCCCAGGGGCTGCTCTGCCGCGGTGGGGCTGGGCTGCACGTGTGTAGCTCTGGTGTCAACAGGGACAGAAAGACACTCCCAACTTGGAGAATGGTTTCTCCCAGCCAGTTAAGAGACAGGATTGGGAGAGGTCTGTGTGTCCCTCTGGGAGTAATGGCCACCCCAGTCCAGTCACCTGTGGCCCAACGCAGGGTCCCCATCTCTTGAAGTGGCCACGGCAAGGGGGGTGCTGTGGTTGGAGCCTGGCAGGAACTCGAGGTGGCCCACACCAGTCAGCCCTGGCAGGGCCAATGGGACGAGGCTGTCTGCCGCTGGGCTGACCAAGGCGCCTTGGTGCATGTTGGCGGGGAGGGGAAGCAGGAAGTGAGGAGGGGGTCCGGGGAGAGGGATGCTGGAGGTGTTGCTGATGCAAAGCAGGGCAAGCCAGGGTGACAAAGTTCTATTTTGGGGCTATGTGGCTCTGCATGTCAGCAGCACACTCCTGTGGGGACGGTCCCCAGATGGTAGGGGAGGGCCAGCAGCTGGTGGGAGGTCAGAGGCTGTTCCAGACCCCTGGGGTGGGGGAGACAGGGCAGGGAGAGTGCAGTGGGATAGGGGCAGAGGGGAGAGAAGCTGGCAGGGCATCTCCTTCCTGCAGCCATCCCCAAGGGGGCAGGGCCAGGGAAGCAGCAGGGCACCAACTGCTAGGCAGCAGGCTCTGGGGACTCACAGGGCAGCCTGCTGGTCTCAGCTTCCAGAAGTCTGGAGATTCATAGCGCTGCCCTGCTCACTCAGTACACATCTCCCCTGAGCACCGGCTGCATGCCAGGCATGGTGCTAGAGGTGGATGCGTCCCTGTCCCTGTTGCTCTTGGGAAACCAGGCTGGCTTACATCAGGCTGGGCCGGGCACACCCGGTGGCTCAGGAGGTGGCTTTCTGGGGAGGGGATGCCTGGGTTGGGACTTGAATCCAGGGAGGCCAGAGGCCAGGCGGAGGCTCAGATGCCACGACCCCAGCTGCCATCGGGACTGTTCTAGCACCTTCCGGCTTAGGTCCCTCTAGCCTGGGTCCTCCATCAGAGGCCGTCATCCCTGGAAGTCCCTAATCAAAACGCACGCTGCCCTGGGCGGGGGCGGTCTGTGAGTGGTGACTGGTGGGAGCTGGCCTCAATTCCTATAATAGAAGGTCAGAATGAATGGAAGAAGTTGCCCCATGGCTTTCCGACTTAAGCAACAACAGTTCCTCATTTCTCACAGCGTCTAGGTGACCCCCAGCTCTTCTCGCCTAAATGTGGACGTGGCCATGGGACTGAGGTCTGTCTGGCTGGGAGGTGGAGGGCCATGCCTCTCCCTCATGTGAGCTTATATCCCGGGCTTCGTCTCAGTGGGGTGGCCTCTGCTTCTCAGGCATGCGGCAGAACCAGCAGGCTGCTTGAGGCCGACAAGCCCCCAGCCAGCCGGGGTTCCCGGGTGTAGACACAGGCTGGGCCTTCTGATCGCAGCAGCAACACAGAAGCTTGACTAGCGGGACCCAGTAACTACCCCGTGACTTCCCTCGGGTGGTGTGCACACACGACCTGTGGCTTCCAAGGGACATTCCACCTGAGACTGGCGTCTTTGTCTCTGGCCTTGCCTTTCTGCCCTTTTGTGCTCCGAAATGGTCAGGTCCTCTGAGCATTGGCACTGGTGCACCCACACGTCCCTCCATCAGCACATCTGGTCAGCAACGTGAAATCAAGTGTTGCGGCAGCCCTTCCCCATGGCCGAGCCCTCTGGCCCTGGACTAGAATGAGTGTCATGGGGACCTGCTCTGGGCTGCCCTCGCACGAGGAGGCTGGGAGGCCGCGCTAGGTGCCATCAAGCGCTGTGTCATTCGGATGTCTTCATTTTCAACCCCTGGAGACCTGGCAGGCGGGTGGGCCTGCAAATGCTCCTGGAGACGGGCACCCAGACCGGCCTGGCTCTGTGTGGCGGTGGACAAGGCACTTGAGCATGTGGTGCCTCAGAATAGCCCCTGCCGCCTGCAGTCGCTGCCTACACAGACTCCTTACACCCTGTCCCGAACTCCATCCTGGTGTGAATGCCGCAGCACAGCCAGCTCTGGGACACAGGGACAGGGCCCAGGCCTGGGCAGGGGACTGAGGGGGTCTCTGGGTAAAATCCAGAGCCCCCCGGCCAGCCCTCCAGCGAGCCTGCAGCTCTGGAGGCTGGAAACAGTATCCGCCAACGCAGAGAACTTCTCGGCTAATGTCACTGGGTAAGTATTAAACCACAGCTCAGTGCTCATCACCACCTGCTGCTAAGAGATCCCAGGGATAGGGAATCCTGCCTGTTCTCACCCAGACCAGCCCATCCGCGGTGTTTGCAGGGAGCTAGGATTGCTAATTGCTTTGTCTGGATGCAAGCCACAGTTGCCCCCCCTCTTTCGGGCCAGAGGTGGGCTTGCTGGAGTCCCCATGCATGAGGCAGGAAACTGGGAAACCTTGGAGAAGTGGCTCCCGGCTCCTCGGGGCCCTAACCGGGCTCCACAGCTGGCCAGAGGCTTCTCTAGCCGATGGATGAATGGATGCAAAAACAGGTAGGAAAGACAAGCTTTCTAAGGAGAATGCACTAAGAAAAAGGAGGAGAGAATCTGTGTCCTTTTCGGACCAGGGAGTATTAACTTTGTCTTAGTTTTAATGTGCATTTGCCTTTACAGGGGTCCCTGCTGGCCACTGCTCAGAGCCCAGGTGAGGGACTCCAAGCCCCACAGCCTCTGGGGCCTCCCTGAACAAAAGTGCTTGGGGGGGGTTCTCTCTCCCGCCGGGGTCTGGGCGGCTTCTGGGGACGTCAGCCTCTGCATCTAGGCCTGCAGGGCACTGGGGAAGATGGGGTGGTGGTTTGCTTGCAGCCCCCCGAGTATGAGCCCCTGGTGGAGGAGGGAGGGGCCAGAGCTGTCAGAAGCTCTCCCAGGGAGCCCTAGGCAATTCTAGACGTGGCCCCAGTGAGGGCAAGAGGCTCAGAGACCTCCTCATGGACTCCCCTTAGCAGGCTGTGGGTGAAGTGTGGTGAGGCCACCCCAGGGCCCCGAGCCCCACTGCCTTGCCTGGGCAGGGGTCGGGGGGCAGTGGTCCTCACAGCAGCGAGACTTCCGGGGCTCACAGGAAAAGGGGAAGTCAGGGCTATTTGGATGCCACCTCAACAAGGTTTTCCTTGGAGGCACAGGTGGCGAGGGACCCCGAGTCCCCGAGCTCGGCCCCTCGGGTGTGTGTCCAACAAGGTCGCACTCCCAGGCCTGGCCCTCTGTGAGCAGGATCGTATGGCCTCTGCTCTGGATACAAAACCTTCCCTTGCTTCGGCAGAACACACAGATGCAAGCCTGCCAAACGGGCTTCGGTTGGCTGGGTTTGCAGAGAGCGCTGGCCTGGCCCGTTTCCTGGGTTAACATCTGGGTGCCTCAGAGTTGACAGGCTGGCCATACAGCTAACAGCACGTCCAGTGGAGAGGGGATGGGAGCCAGAAATGAGGGCCACCCACAGCACCTGAAGGTGCCTTGGAGCCACAGGGAGGAAGGAGAAACAGGAGTCACCACCAGTTTCAGTGATGCTTGTTTTCAACCCAACGCTGCAAAGCAGTGTACTTTCATTGTGGAACCATGTGCAAATCCTCAATGAGATACTTTCTATTCTTTTTTGCACAACATCTTCAGGACATCGTCCTATCTCAACTCACAGCGCATTTTGAGGGCTCCATAGGCACGGTGGCCAGTGGCTACCATCCCGGGCACTCCAGGCCTCTCTCCGGTCCTGGCCTGTTCCCCTTGTCTGCTTCTCTCTCTTTCTTTCGTTGGCCCCCCACACATGAACCCTCGGCTCTCAATTTACTCCAGACTAGTTAATACAGGCAGTTTGGGTGCAGAAAGTATTAACCTTACCAGATAACTACAGCAGGAGTCAGAAAAGAAAACTTTGGAAAACAGAATTGTAACTTGCATACAGATATGTAGTGAACACCTGTCACAGGTTTTAGGTACTCAGGGCACCTGAGGGGCTCGGGGTGAAGCGTCTGCCATCCACTCTGTCATGATCCTGGGCTCCTGGGCTGGAGACTTGAATGGCGGGGCGGTCGGGGTTGGAGGGTGGTCCTGCTCCGTGGGGAGCCTGCTTCTCCCTCTGCCTGTCACTCCCCCTCTTTCAAATAATAAAATCTTAAAACAACAACCCAGATTTTATGTACTTATTAATTCTGAGAGGACCAATAACAAGTGGTCAGTCTCTGCACATTCTGTGATGTGTGTCGTGCCCAGCATTCTTGCCGTAAAGGAAGCCCGGGAAAATAGAGCATCCAGAACACCATAACGAGGAGGGAATGTAGTGCTGTCTTGTATTTATCGGGAAGAAGTCAGCATGTAAGTGGCCCTCTGTAGTTCAGACCCATGTGTTCAGGGTCAAGGGACCCATTCAGGGACGCTGGAAGGAGGCTGCTCTCTGCACAGATGCAAAGCTGGCTTCCTCTGCAGTGCAGGGGGAGACCAAGGTGGTCGCAGGTCTAGGGACAGGAACCTGTGGCCTTGTTGGTCGCCTATGACTTAAAGATGACGAGGAGGTCACAGAAGCCCCACAGAACCAGGCAGCGGTTCTGCTCTGCATGAAGACACCTGTGAGCGGTCCGCTGGGTCTCACGTTTCTCTGCAGAGGCTTAAATTATGCCTGACTTTTCTGAAATCAGTTTGTTGAACAAGCAGAACTCAGGTGCAAATGGAGGCTCATAAGCTGGCCTGGTTGTGTCCCTGTCCCCCTCACCCCCCACCCCATCCCTGCTCAGGCAGCTGCAGGATTTTCCTGATCATGAGTCAGTATGAGAAAGTGCTAGAACTTTGAATTTCAAGTCTCAGCGTTGTAATTAAATTTGTCAAGTCCCAGATAAAAACAAAGACCAAACACTTCTCCAGGTGAAAATGCCTTTCCTTTTGCTTGCCTTCAGGGAAGGAAGGTGTTCTGCTCCCCAGCTCTTCCCACCTCCCAGCTGCAGCCAGGCTGGGGGAGGGGAGGTCTGACTTTGTGCAAGGGACGGCCTCTCTCCCTCCTCCCTTCCAGCTGCCCTCCAGTTCCTGAGATAAGCCAAGTCCCCTCCACACCCTGGTTTCTGCAGATGGGGGGTGGGGGATGGGACACCAACTGTCCTTTCCAGAGAAAGGCTCTCCCTCTCTCCAGCCTTTACCACACCCCCACGCCCTCCGCCACTGCCAGACCTTTTCCTCTCTCCTTTGGAAGCGTGCAAGTCTGCATGTGCTCTGGTGTGTACCTTGCTTGCATTTCCAAAATGAAGTAAGTGTGTTTTTGGATGGGCTCCTGTGTCTTCGACATGGGGCCCAGCATGCGTGGGCGCACGCGCGCACACACACACACACACGTGCAGGGGCCCACCGGCAGGGCCCTTAGCAGAATGGATGCGGAGCACAGGGCCCCCACATGGCTGGTGCGGGCCTGGTGGAGGCCATCAAAGCCCCGCAGTCCATCTCCTAGATGTGTCCTCACTCGTAAAGTGGGCACACGCTGGCCCACCGTCGTGGAGCAGTCCAGGGTGGCCCGAGCTGAGCTGTCGAGTGGCTGGGCCCCTCCGCTCCCCCTGCTGGCCCCCACCCCATCCATTCCAGACAGGCCACTACTGCAGGTGTGATTGGGAAACACATTTATTGTGGTGTCCCCACGGGCCGGCCCCAAGTCGCAGCTGTGCCGAGCTCACTCCTCCTTCTCATCCCCGTGGGTGATGATGTAGCACAGAGACTTGTAGTCAATGTCCCCCGCCAGGTCCATGGGCGTCAGGGCGAACATCTGCTCCACCTGGGGGGGGGGGGGGTTGTGGTCAGAGGCAGACGGGCTGGGGGGCCTGCGGTGGCCAGCAGGGGTGACCCGTGACCCGAGGGAGACCTGTGACCCCAGACCCTCCCCAATGACTCCCAGCCCAGTGCCCTGCGGCTAAGAGCCCTGTGAAGGGGAGGGGAGGGCCTCGAAGGAACCAGAATGCTCACCTCAGCCAGAGAGAACTTGTCTGCCTGGGTCAGGAGAAGCTGCTTGAACCTGGGGAGAGCCAAAGTCTGGCCTGGTCAGGGGGCTATGAAGGCTCCCACGGCCCAGGTGGCCGCCCTCCCCTGGGGTCCCCCGGCGGATTCTGTGCCCCTTCTTGCACACTTACTCATCCTTGTTCACCACACCCTTGCCATTGGGGTCGAACATGCGGAAGGCACTCAGGATGGCTTCCTCGGGGTCCGTCCCTGGGAGCCCGGGTGGGGGGAGCAGGTGAGCACCGGTGCCCCCGGCCTCTCAGCCCCCACCCAGGAGGCCCCCGGGGTGCAGGAGGCCTTTCCCATCCCAGGAGAGGAGAGAGGGTGTGTCCCGATAGAGGGCCCTTGGGGCCCAGAGAGGTTAGGACCACCTCCCCTTGGAGTAGCCTGGCTAGGAGACCGGGATTTGGGACTTTGGAGTGAGGCTGACAGGGGGATCGGGGTGACCTAGTGCCCACGGGTCGAGGAGGTAGGGGAGAGCTCCATGGGCCCTGGGTGGGCCTTGGCCAGGGAGAGTCCAGTAGAGGCCTGGGTGGGGCTCGGGAGGGGCTCAGGCGACTTCCAGGCCGTAAGACCCAACACCACCCCCCACCCCGGGCTGACCATTCAGCTTCTCCCCGAAGAGCGTGAGGAAGACGGTGAAGTTGATGGGGCCCTTCCCCTCCTGCAGCATGGCGTCCAGCTCCTCTTCCGGAACGCTCACCTTCCCTGGTGGCAACGGGGCATGGGATGGACACGGGCCGGCCAGCCTCCCCGCCCGCCCAGGCCGGCCCCTCCTTCCCTGCCACAGGACGTGGAGAAGCGTGAAGCAATGGGGAGCTGTGGCCAGTGCAGGGGAGGTGTGTGTGAGCTAGAGGACTGATGGGGAGGGTGGTGGGAGCAGCGAAGGAGGGAGATGGGCACTGCCTGGCCAGGGGACCTGTGCTTTCTCAGTGGGTCTCCCACCAGCCCCCTGAGCCGGAGCTGCTCCCCTGGTGTGAGCAGCCGCTCCCTCCTCTGCCAGCAGGGGAAGGCGAAAGCACTCACCGAGCTGGGAGTAGGTCTCCCGAAGGTCTGACTTGCAGATGATGCCGTCACGGTTCTGGTCAATGCAGCTGAAGGCCTGGGCGGTGGGGGGCACCATCCTTCAGAGGGAACAGCCCCCACCCAGGGGAAGGCCAGAGGTGGGGAGGGGTCCTGGAGGGTGGACGGACCGGGAGGGGCCGGGATGCCCAGTACCGAGTACCGAGAAGAGGGGGTATAGGTAGGGTGGGTGTCAGGACCGGTCCCAGGCCACTGGGGTAGGGGCACTCACTTCCTTGAACTCCTGGATCTGGGCTTGCTCAAACATGGAGAACACATTGGAAGAGCCTCGCTGGGCCTGCTTGGTGGCCGCAGCCTTGCCCCGGGTCCCCGCCTTCCTGCTGGCCTGCAACACTGTAGGTGGGGAGGGGCCCTTTCCCTGGCTCCCCAAATACTCCTCCCTTCCCACGCACACCTCCCCAGCACTCCCGGGAGAGTACTCCTATGCCCGGCTCCTCTTCCCACCTCTGGAGACCCCCTCTCCAGGCCCAGTGCGAGGAGAGACATTCCCCAGCCTACAGGACAGCACTTGGGAGCCTGCTGGTTTCTGGCTACCCCGCCCCCGGCACTCACCATCCTCTCTCCGTGGCAGCCGGCTTGCTGCAAGGGGCCCCCAGCCCCTTTTACGGTTCAGCCTTATCACCTGGAGTGCCAAATAAGGACAGGAAGAGAGAACAAGCCCAAACTTGGCAGCCCTGCCGGGGCCCCAGGCAGATTCCAGCCACGTTCCTGGTGACCTTCGGGCCCCCTGATGTCTAACATCCAGATGTCCACCCATCCAGCAGCAACAGCTCCCAAGGGCTCACAGGCTCACAGCTCTCCGCCGCTCTGGGGGCTGAATGAAGTATCGCTCCGAATGAGAAGTCTCCTGTATTACCCCACCTGACTGTCCCTCCTTCAGGTCCAGTCTAGAACCTGCCTCGTCCAAGAGGACAGTGTGCGGAGGACTGGCCTGAGGCCTCTACTGGGCTTGGGAAGGGCAATGGGTATTTCTGAAGATGGGCTCTGGCCTGAGACCCCCAGGGATTCCCAGAGTTTGGGTGGACAGTGGCCCTGGCCTCTGGCCCCTCTGACAGAGGGCAGAAGGTAGCCCTGAGCTGACTGTGGCCCCAAGTGAACCTGTGTGCGAGGCGTGTTTGGAACACGGTGCATGACCTGCACCCCAAGCATCCCCTTGGACCCCCAAGAAAGTGGTCATGAGTCCTTCATGTGCGGCTCCACTGTGGGCCCCAGGCTCACCCCATCTGCTGCAGGCCTGCCTGCTCCTTTAGGGCCCCGAGAAGGGCTGGGGGCTGGGGACCTTCTAGAACAGATGTTATGGGCCCACTGGCTGCCCTCTGGAACCCGGGGCAGAGGAGAGGGCCCACTGGCTGTCCTCCCTACCCTGGAACCGGGCTCTTTGCAACTGCGCCCTGCCCCTGGGGGAAACAATGCAGAGGCAAGCTGGTAGAGCAGGCGTTTGGGTGGTCCATGAGACCCCAGGCCTCTTATGTGCAACAAAAAGAGTTTGACGATACCTCCTTCCCTCTCCGGAAATGAAATCTGTAAAATATATAACGTACCCTCAAAGGGAACTTAAAAAATCAAGAGCAGCCTCCGAACGGCAGGGAAAAGGACTTAAAAGTAGCTTACGTCAACACGGGGTCCAACACGGATGCCGAGACTGAAGGACTGCTGTGGAGTAACCAGACCCTTGCATGACATCCCAGTGCATAACCAAGATTCAGGAGACCTAAGATGTTCTGCTCCAGTCCTCCATAGGACACCCGGAAAAACCAGAGAATGTCTCAAAGCCACAGCTCTGGGGTGAGTTCCAAATCAAACAGTCACTGCAGGTCCGTGGTTCCTCTCATCACAGAGCGCGTATGTTCTAACCCCATAACGTGACACATAAGGGGGTATAGCTGAGAGAGGGTGCCAGGCCTGGCCTGGCTAACTCAGAGCAGGCACGTCACCCAGGAGCCCCTGGAAGGACCTCGACAATCACCCTCCTCTCCTCCTATCACTGTCACAACCCAAGTGGCTCCAGGGGACTCCGGCGGAGACCAGCCCTGTCCCACCTCTCAAAGCAGCACCCCGGCCCCCAACTCCTTCCCAGGCACTCCCAGAGGCAATCAGAGCCTGCGGGTCCCCACGCACATCCCGCAGATGGCCAGCCAGGGACCAGGCCAAGCTGGTGTGTCCAACCACCCTCCTGCTGCAGCCACCTCTGTTCCCACAGCCCAGTGTGTCCCTTCATGTTCCCCAGCACAGCTGGCTGGAGGGCATGGTAAATTTCCAGACACCAAGGCTTGTGGAACGTCTGTGCACATGTGACCATGTCTCCATATTGTTCCCCTGCCCTTATGCCCAGAGATCAAAGGACACTGGTCAACGCCACGTTCTAAACTTTTAAAACATTTAATTTAAAAAACCACACAGTCACAGGTTGGATGTGGGAGCTTGGTGTCGCACAGAGGTCTGTGAGAAAAGAGAAGCCTGGGTGGCCCCGTGCGTGCTGAGTGCTGACCTCTCTTTCCCCGTCAGCCCTGGGGGAGCCCAGGACCCCACCACGGAGGTGCTCCCAGGCCTGCTCGGGGGTGTGAGGGGAGAGGTCCTCCTCATCCTGGGTCACTTTGGGCACACAGGGGCTATAGGGGCTCTGTGTCCTGTACCACCTGGAAGGGACCATCCCAGAGCCACAAACCACTCATGGATGGTGGCAGGAGAGCAGCAAGGCCACCATCTCCAGGCCTCGGGGTACAAGCAGCCTCCGGGGTGGAGCCGGTCCTCTTCCATTTCCCGGTCCCCAGCAGGCATGAAAACAGCCAGGCCTGGGTGACCGGCAGCCTCTGGCCCCCTGTGGAACCCCACTCTAGGTCTGGCCAGGTCAGCTGCCTCCCCAGGGGGTTGAGTGCCCAGGCGGGGGTGGAGGTGGGGGCCCGCAGCATCCAGAGCAGGCCCCAGCGAGGCTGAGTCCGGCTGAAGGCTCCAAGAGGAGGCAGTGTGGACATGCAGCCAAGTCTTGAGTGAGCAACTCCCTTCCGGGTCCTTGATTCCAGTCACGCAGGTGAGGGACTTTGTGGGATCTCCATGCCTGCTCACTGCGGCCCCAAACCCAGTCAGGGCCCAGGGCTGTCCCACCAACCGCCTCTGAGACAAGAGGCCTGCCCAGGGCCCGGAAATCCCCCGTGGGCCTTTCCCCATCTTTTGGGGAGGCAGTGGGGATGGGAGGCGTCCAGGGTCCTTACAAAGAGATACCTCCTTCCTGGGCGAGGGTGGGGGCATCCGTGGGGAGCACATCTCCTGGGGCCCAGGTCCAGCGAGCCACTGCTTCCTCCTTGCCTAATTGCCTCCGCTGTCACTGGCCCAGCATGCAGGCCTTTTTGCAGGCCACGGCGGAGATAAGCGCCGCGCCCCGACCGCTGCCCTCCTCCGACTCGATGAAGGTGATCTCGCAGAAGGGCGTCAGCCTGCGTACGCTGGCATGGAACCTCTCCTTGAAGCTGACAGGGGAAGCAGGGCTGCTGTTCCTCCCCCTGCTCGCGCAGACCCCCGCCCCTCTCCGCCCCCGCAGCAGTTGGAGCAGTAAGCCTAGGGGGGCCCCCGGGGAAAAAGCGGGGGTTCCGCTCGCCTTCCGCCCGAGGCACACGAGGGGCTGCCAGACCCACCGCGGGGGCTCACCTGGGGTGCAGCTTGTACACCGAGCCGTCCACGCCCACGGTGATGCGCATCACGTCCTCGCTGCGGCTCTCGCGCATGCGGTTGATGACACCCGCCAGCCCCGCAGCGCACATGTGCGCGGCGCGCGTGGACACGCTCTCGCAGGCGCGGCGCACGATGTCGCAGTCGGTGGCCGAGGGCCGCAGCCCCAGCGTGCTCAGGATGTTGTAGATCTGCTTGCGGTCGCCAGAGTCACTGCGAGGCGGGGGGGGGGGGGGGGGGGGGGCGTGTCGCTGGAAGGTAGGGGTCGCTCGGCCCCGGGCCACCCCTACTCCAACCCCGACGGAGGAGGCCTCCTCCCCTCCCCTCCGCCTGTCCACCTCACCCAGGCGAAGGCGGGGCTCGGACTCCGCATGGCAGCGGGTCCGATTCCGCCAAGGACCAGCAGTTACCAGTCACTGTGCCTCGCTCTAAGCCCAGGCCCTCCGCTCTACCCTGGGCGACCCTGGCGCGCCTTGGGGCTGGCGCGTGGAGGAAGTGGGACGATCTCCACGGCGGTGGGGAGCCACCGAGGGGGCAAATGGGCTGCTCCCTGGGCCCGGGTGCGTGCTCCCCTGCGGGCCACGCGCTGCCCGGACCCTCGCCCGGACCCTGCCCATGCCTCGGCCCCGCCCACGCCTCGGCGCCGCCCCTTGCCCCGAGTGCCCAGCGCACCTCTCCACCTGCGACACGAAGCGTGTCTCGAAGGCGCCGCGCGTGCGCAGCTGTTCCGAGGCCTCCCCGCGGAAAAGCAGGTTTTCGTCCACGAGTTTGAGCAGCACGAGCCGCACCAGCTCGCCCATGTACTTGCCGCCAATGAGCTTCTCGTACCTGCACGGAGGGCGGCTGGGTCACCCCACGCGCGGCTACGAGGAGGCCAGGTAGGGCACTGCGACACACCGCTTCCAGACCCGGTGCGCGCCTACTCTCGTTTACGTCAAGTAGGACTCAAGGTTAGGAAGCGCTCCGGGGCCTCCGGACCGACCCTGCCCTACTGCAGGGCGTCCGTCCAGGCTGCGGCCCCGCTCCCAGCCCACGCCATTTCCCACGGCCCCGCGGTGGGTGCTGTTCTCCTTGACCCGCATGGAGCGGGGAGCTCAGGCTCAGAGGGGCTGGTGCCTGCTGGGGTCCTGGGCTCCTGGAGTCCGCCTACCGGGCAGAAGCGCGCCCTGCGTCTTCGTCTCTGCGCGCACGGAATCCCACCAGCCCAGCGAAGCAGCCAGAGCGCAGGAAGGCTTGAGCCTACAGGGCTCCTTAGGCTCGCTGGATGGAGGGAGCTTCCCGGGGCTGGTTCTCAAGCCATTCAGATCAGCCCGCGGCGTTTGGAGGAGCGGTGACGGGGAACAGGTGTCTACTCCAGGGAGATCTGGGCTGAACGCTGTGAGCGCTGACTGGGGGTGTCTGAGCCTCCCTCTGAAGTGGTCACCGGCTGGGCCACCTGACCCGTGATCCTGGCCCATGGACCCACAGACCCTCTTTCTGGGGACCAAACCTCCTTGTGTTTGTGTCGGGTTCACAGGGGCGCCTAGCGGGAGGGGGAGGCACCAGCTCTGGAGAAAGGATTGTCGTTTGCTTTTCCACAGAGCCCTTTAGAAACAAGCCCCTTATCTGCCTGCCTGAGCCGGGTGGGAAGGGGAGCCCCGCGGTTGGTCCTTACAGCTGCTGGCCAGGGTTCAGGGAGTTCTCGTCCACCACACGATCGTACTCCAGCAGGAACTCGTCCAGCTCCCCAGAGTCCCCGAAGGCGCCCCACTCAGTGTTGACGCACATGCGGCCCTCGTCCCCTTCCACGAGCTCCACATTCTGCATCTCCTCCATGTAGCAGGCGTTACAGCCTGTGCCTGTGGGGGCCGCAGGGGTGAGGGGCGGGGGAGCAGGGGGAGCAGGTGCAGTCCTGGGCGCCCACCTCTCCCGAGTCTCTCCACCTGCACCCCCGCAGAGCCCCTTATGGCCCTGGTTTCCCGGCTTCCCTGCTGCCACACCCACCACTGCCTGGCAAGGCGAAGTGGGAAGGAGCCTCGGTTGCTGCATGACCTCCCCATTAATGAGCCCATCCCTCTGGGCTGTTATTACCCAGGTACTTGGGAGGACAGAGTGAAACAGGGCAAGGTGCTTTGCCAACTACAGGTGTGCGTGGTTTTATCTCGGTTACGCAGCAGTCTTGTTTTTTGGCACTTCACATGCATGTGCTTGAGCTTCTGTCCTGGGCCCTGTTTTGGGGGCATTGTAATTTACAGAATCCATTGCACAATGCGGGTCCAGGGATGCAGGGTCGTCCAGTTTTTTTGGTGTGTGTGTGTGAGAGAGAGAGAGAGAGAGAGAGAGAAAGTGACAGAGACAGAGACAGAGAAAGCCCCAGAAATCCAGACTTTGATGGGCATTTGCCCGTTTTGGGGATCTTGGTTGTTATCCTGTTTTTAAGCACTGAGCAGAGTGAGTGCAGGGCAGAGGTGAGATCAGGCCAGCTTCGGCCATTTCTGCTCCGGCGGAGCTATGCCCGAGGCAGGGGCTGCAGAGCCCAAACACCAAGACAGGGTGTCTTGGGGAGCTGCGGCCCTACAGCTGGGAAGCCCACTGGGAAGCGGGCTCTTGCCGTTCGCATTTAGGCGGTGAATTTGGAGACGGCTTTCTGTCGGAAAGTCGAACATGGAACAAGGAGATGTGAGCAGTGAGAGGAGGATGGCATGAGGCCAGTGTGTGCCGTGGGAGACAGGTTTGTGAGGGCCGGCTCTCGGGGGCCCCGCAGGGCAAATGACTTCGCCACTGACTTTCTAGGGAGCCGGAGCCCAGAGTCGGCAGCTGCATGTTCAGGAGATGACTGACCAGATGGGAGCCGTGCTCAGTTCCCACTCTGGACCCTCAAGAGCTCCTGGGAAGGGCTGAGGCCTGCCGGGGCCGGTGACACTCCCTTCCTGGCCTTCACTTCGGACGGGGACAGGGAGACCGTCTAGAAGGGGACGATGTCACCTATGCTTGTCCTCTTCTACGGGGACACATCTGTCCGGTTTGGTCAATTTATCAGCGAGGGGAATGTAGTTAAATCTCAATGGGTCCTGCAGACCTGTAGCCAGTGTGTCCTCTGATGCCGAGACTTGTGAGTGTTCGATATACTAGCCATAGTCAGGACGCCCCCACTTCTCCCCAAGACCACCCCACATCCTGCCACCTGTGGGGTCCACGCCTGGCACTGGAGCCCTGCTCTGACCATCGCCCATGGCCCAGGACTTTTGGCCCTCACGCCTCAGGGCCGGGAATCAAGGTGGGCCGAGGCTGTGTGCTGCCAGCCCCCGACAGAGCCGGGCGTGAGTCCTTACCCACAATCATGCCGACCTCACACCGGCGGTCTTCGTAGTAGCAGGAGATCATGGTGGCCACTGTATCGTTGACCATCGCTACCACGTCCATTTCGAAGTCCTGCCAAGAGGCCCAGAGGCAATAGTGATCGGGCTGGGGTGTTGGCTCGGGCTGCTTCAGGCTCGTCCAGAGTGGGGAGGGTCGCCCAGGAGGCTGTCCCTGGCATCGTGGCCAGAGGGGAGGGAGGTTCTGAGGGCGGTCATGGGGTGCCTCACCCCTCTCCGTTTGATGGCGTCACGGAGGAGCCCCACGATGTTGTTCCCTTCTGCTCCAGAGGCCTTGAAGCCCTTGGTCCAATTGAGGAGGATGCCCTGAGAGGAGAGGAGGAGCAGGGTAAGGCACCCCGCTCAGCTGGACTGTGGCTTTGAGAAGTGGTGGAGGCAACTCTGTCCGAATACGTCTCTTCCTGAGGGGCTGGCCTCCAGCCCACATGAGCGGTTCCAGGGGAAAGCCCGGGGCATCACCCAGAGTGAGGACGAGGTCCGGACAGCCGCCTGTATAAGGCTGGGGTCCCTCCCCTGCAGTACACCCAACAGGAAGACGGTAAGGCACAGTGGCGTCGCCCCTTCCTGGAGGGTCTCCCTGGGCCCCTGCACGGCCGGCCCCTGCTGCCCTTCGTGCGCTGTGTGGCCTGGGCTTGGAGAACCAAGGAGCCCTGCACAGGCTGTCTCTCCGAGAGGTCATGTGTATGTTGTGTGCATTCACAGTTGATGTGCATAGACGTGTGTGTGTAATTCACACATGTGTGTGTAATTGATGTGTGTACATACACAAACGCATGTGTGCGTGTGCTCATCGCACACACACATGGCCTTGGTGTGTGCACATGCATGTATAATGCACACACGTGTGTGCATGTGTCCTTACATGTAGACGTGACGGGTAGACATGTATATATGATTGACCTGTGTGTGCATTCAGGTGCGTGTGCAGCTGACTTCTGCATGTCCGTGTGCATGGATAATGTGCACATGTGCATGTGTGTGTGTGTGTGTGTGTGTGTCTGGGGGCGGGGGGGATGGTGGCGGGTGGATCCTTGGCCCAGCCCAGTCCTGCCGCCCACACTGGTGGCCCAGCATCACACAGTTGTGCTGGCCTGCCAGCGCCCTCCTCCCACTCGCTCGTCTGTGCCCAATCTGCGGCAGGGGACAATTCTGCTGGCCTCAGGGGCTCTTTGGTTCGGGCAAACAGAACCAGCCAGATCTCTGTTTCCCAAAGTCCCACAACAGGCCAGTGACAGAGCCACGGATTGAGCCCAAGGCTCTTTCCTGACATGGGGTCGCATTTGAAGCCTCGGGGAGTTCCCAGGGCATCTTTCTCTGGGGAACACGTCCACCCCGCACCCCGACCTGGCCCTACCTTGTCGATGTCTTCGTGCCTCACAGGGAAGGAGAACGTGAAGCCCAAGGGCAGTTTCTTGTGCTTCATCTGATGCTTGTCCAGGAAGTCGGAGATGCACTCGGAGATGTAGTCGAATAGCTGGAAGACAGGCCACAAGCGGGCCGTTGGCCACAGCACCCACATGGGCCCCAGGAGAGCACAGCTTCCCCGCCTGCCCTCGGCTCCCCTGGCCTGAGTGCTGCTGCCGCTGGGACAGTACCACTCTAGGACCGGCCTGGTCCCCAGCCCAGCTGTGCCCTGTCGGCCTATCCCTCCCGCTGGGCCCCGTGACGTCCAGCCACAGACTTAGGACAGAGGCACAGCTGTGGCCATCACTTCCCAGATTTCTGTCTCTACCACCCAGAGTGGCCTTCGCTGCCTCCAGGTGTCCTGGCCGCCCACGCCTGGTCCTGCTGGGGACTGGCCCCTACCCTGCTCGTGTGGGCCTGGCCCCAGCCCCAGGTACTCCTCCACACCCTGCTGATCGTCCACACTCCCCGCTTGGCCGCACCGTCCACACCAGCCCTGCTGCTTCATGGCCAGTCTGACTGCATGCAGGGGTGTGGCGAGGACCAGGCTGCCCCAGGACTCCTTCCTTGAAACCCTGGTCCCCAGGGGATGGGTTCTGCCTCTGCCCACCTCCCAGGGTTGTGGTACTTCTGTACCTCTGTACCCTCTCCTGAGCCCTCCCCACGGGCAGGGTAGCATTCCCGCCTGGGCAGACATTATGACTGCTGTCACCATGGTTGGTGTCCCTGCTGGTAGCAGGTTGCGGGGGGCACACAGGGAGAAGGCAGTGTGCATGGGCTGCTTGGACCAGCACATTCTCTCTGCCGCCCTGTCACACGTCTGAGCCGTCTGGGAAACGGAGCAGGGAGGTGACCTGCTGGGGCCAGCTGCCTCCCTGGGCCCTCTGAGGCTGGTTGGCTGTCCTGCCCATGGGTGCCCCTGGCCCTGGTAGATAGGAGGGCCCTCCCACCAGGACTGGTGAGCTCAGAGATTCTGTGCAGACTTGACCCCGGCCCCCCGGCCTGCAGCCCCTGGCTCTGGCCCAGCTGCTCACCATCTCCGCGGTGCCGGTCATAGCGTCCTCGGGGATGGAGTACATCTGGTGCTTGGTCGTCACGCTCCATTGCCCCTCCGCGCCCTCCCCCACCTTCACCAGCATCACCCTGAAGTTGGTGCCGCCCAGGTCCAGGGAGAGGAAGTCCCCGACTTCTGCAGCCACAGGGAGAAGGGCATCAGCCTTGGGGCTCTGGCCGGTAGGACCCCAAGTCCAGGGAGAGAAGAAGAGAAGGGAGTGGGGCATCAGAGGTCCGAGCCATAAGCAAAGCCCCGGGGGCCCTCCCTGCCCGCCGCTGGCCAACCTGAGCCCTCCGGGGTGGAGCGCACATAGGTGGGCAGCATCTTCACGCTGGCCTCCTCGTGGGTCTGCAGCCGCAGGCCCCGCGCCATCTCCGTCTGCATCCGCCGCATCACCTTCTTCAGGTCTGCCTCCTGCAGCTGGAAGTCTGCCAGGATCTGCTCGGCCTGTGCGGGGCGGGGAAGCAGCTGCGTGGGGCTGGGGCCTGGATGCCCCGACTCACGGGGCCCCACACACACCGGGGGCTCCTTTGCGCCCTGGCCCTGGGTCCAAGATGACCGCTCTGTTCAAGTTCCCCGTGAACCAGCCAAAAGCCTAGAACGGCAGAGCTCCAAGGGCAGCCCCAAAACACGTGTGGCTCGAGGCATGCTGGACGGGGAGGGGCGGCAGCAGATGCGACAGCCCCTCCCTGTAGCTCAGACGCCCACTGTAGGGTCCCTGCCAGGAGAGTGGGTGAGACGGGGCGGGAAGAGCCTGTCTGGAGGTCAGGGGATGGCTGGCCTGTCACAGGGATCGGGTCATTCTCCCGACAGAATTAATGCCAAGGGAGTGCGTGGACCAGTGTGCACGAATGGAGCCCGTTTGAGAAAGGCAGCCCCTCCCCAGCCCAGGGTACAGCCCACAACCTGGTCAAGCCAAGTACAGCTATCCTGTGCCTTTTTGCTGGTGATCTGGTTTCGTGCCGGGGACGTGGCCCAGTTCTGGCCAATGACAGGGAAAGAGAACTCTGATTTTAGCAGGACCTTCTCTTCCCTAGAAAGTCAGTGCCCCTGTAACTGTGAACACGGCAGAGTAAGAGTGCAATGGGTGTGATGGCTGGCACCGCAGTAGCTGTCCTGTGACAATGAGGAGTCAGGGCTGTCGGTGGGAGGGATGATGGAGAGGGGCAGAGCAGCCTGGCCCTGACGCACTGGCCAGCTCTGGGCCCTCCCACTTCCACGTGCTGGTTGTGGGAGCAAACGTGAATCAGTGGAAGCCGGAGTTAAGCCAGGTTTCAAGCCACTTTCCTGTAGCCAACAGCATTCCTAAGATACAGGTCCTTCCTTAGGGACCATGTCCCTGCACTTAAAGTTTAAACCCAAGGAAGGTCACAAAGGGATGGGGCTGACCATCACAGACAGAACACACAGAACCAGATGCCAGTGTTTGCCAAGCCACTCTGCAGCTCTGGGCCCCAGTGGGGGCACAGCCCTGGGACGGCCTCCTCCTTGGTGGAGCAATCCAGGCCATTCTCAGGGGCCCATGGCCACAGGCTGGCCCCCTCTGTCTTATCTTTCACAAGCTTTCAAATGTAAAATTTACCAGCAAGGAGTAGAGACATTAACAGTCGCAGAATTCTGCTAACGTGCCACGCCCTGCGCACGCTGGCCATCTCAGTTCACTGGGAAGAGATGGCCTCATCGGCTGCGAGAAGAGCCCAGGCTTGCAGAAGTCTCCTGGGAGCTGTGCCTCATAGCCTGCATCCAGCTGAGCATAGGGGATCTGCTGCCTGAGGGCCCCGAGAGGCTGCTGGGCATCTCGACGGGGACAAAACTGTCCAGAGGGATGGGATGTAAGATAGCACAGACTGTCACCAAGAGCCATGCGGACGGCGTGACAGTCCAACCTCATGCCTCGCCCAGTTGCTGTGGCTGCCCTCTTGGTGGCCGTGACCCGAGACTCATGAGGGGCTCTGGGCCAAAGGCTTCGCCCTCTGTGTCCGGGCCCACCGTGGGTCCTTGCCGCTGTCAGTGGGTGAAAACCCCTTCTGCTGGCTCCCGGGCCACAGAGACCCTTCTGTGGAACCCCAGAAATCACAGGAAGTCAAACCACCAGGTGAAAGGGCAATATTTAATTTCCTAAACCTAGCTGTTTCTCTCCAAGGACTCGTTCTACAGGAAGGGTCCCGGAAGCATGTAAGGGCTCGCAGTGCTGGGACTCAGGGAGACCCTACATCTGCCTGGGGACGTGCCACTCCTGCCGGGACACCACAGGAGTGGAAGGACTGGAAGGGTGAGATGATTCCATCCTGCCCGTATAGCTGCATCTGGCTGTAGGTCTCACTTGTTCTGTACAATGTTTTCAAAAGCTCGAGTTTGCTGCCGACATTGAAATAGAGACACCGTACAGAGAAATCCGCTTTTGGCAGTGTTTCTGCAAAAGCACTTCTGCATTCTCCCTGGGGCTGTAGGCAGGCCACCCACCTGGGCAGGGTGTGGCGGGGAGCCTGTCCCTGGCCATGGGGGGCTGTGCATGGGACACCAGGTCTGGGAGGTTCCTCTAGTGGCCCAGGCTGACACTGGCCTCCTGCACCCTTGCCTCCCGTGGTGAGGAGCGCCATCCGGGCTGGGGACAAGCCCCCTCCTCTTGTGCATTTGGGCCTCCTATGCAGCTTGTCAGCGTGCAACCCTGCGAGGACGGGGCTCTGACCTGTGCAGCCCCCTCAGCCCCAGGGCCATGTGTCTGGGGGACATGGGTGGGGTTCAAGTCATGGGGTACGAGTCTGCCTCACAGAGTCCTTGGAACATCCCCAGGAGCAGGCCCCGAGTGCCAGGCACTGCTCAGGGCACCCCCAGTTTTCCCTTACCATGAGTAATCATCCTGGGCCTCCGGTGCCGTTGGAGCCCCCTTTCTTACGGTGAGGGAGCTGGGCACTCTGGTCTGCCTTCTCTAGCCCACAGTGCCACGAGGCTCGGACCTGGGTTTGCACCTGAGCACCAGCTCTGACCCCACCTCCCCACCCCACCGGGCTGCCTCCTGCCCCGTTTCAGGGCCTGAGGCCAGCCACGTAAGTCTCTTGGGAGTGTCGTGCTGCTGTCAGTTGAGCTGGCCTGAAGGACCTGCCTGGGTGACCTGGGAGGGCAGGGTGCTGCCCAAGGAGCCCTGAGAAGCTCCCTGTCTCTCTCCCCCCAGCCAGGCCTTGGGGGAACAAACAAAGCTCAGAGCCTATCCCCCTTCTTCCCACAACCACTCCCCACCCCCACTTGCCAGGAGGTCACAGGACACACCGTTGGGGCTCATGGCTACACCTAAAGATGGGAGGAGGTCTCTTGCCTGATTGTCTCCCCCAGGTTCCAGGCAGGCTGCCCAGTGCTCCCTGACATAGGGGCTCCCCCACCTGCTTCTCCTGGACCGGGCATCCTTTACCCCAGGAACATGTGGGCAAGAGCCCCAGGGTCACCGACTGTGTGTCTACAGCCACCTGGGTTCCCAGAAGCCTCAGAGTCAGGCTGCTGCTGGACCCACTAAGGCTCACACTGGCCCCGCTGGGACGGGCACTGGAACCCACAGGTCCTCCCAGCGTTTGCACAGGGACCTCATCCCCTGGTCCTCGGGGGCCCACGGCTCCATATAGAACCGGCCGCCCAGGACTGTGCTGGGGTAGAAAGCACCTTTAGTCCTTCCCCTCACTGTCCTCATCTGTTACGAAGGGGTACCCCTAAGTATCCTGCCTTCTTCTGAGTCCCGGGGAGGACGTCCCAAAGCAATGAATGCTGTATGCAGGGAGCAGGCGTGCTCCCGATGCCGTCCCCATCATCCCCATCCAAATAGCCTGACCCCTCCCATTGCTTCCAGCCTGGATACCGGACAACCGTGTCCAGGTCCGGGGCTGTAAGGACTGTGTACACACGGATGCCTGGGCCCCCAGAGAGGTTCCACTCGCTGAGGTGGGGTGGGTGGGGCGGGCAAACTGGAAGCCTGGTCTCAGCGCATCTAGACGAACGTTAGCCGAGGGGAGATGGGTACCAAGGGGCAGAGGGCTGTGTGAGGCCCGAACTCGGGACAGTCTGGCCTTGGGAGCCCCACGAGCGAGTTCCCTAGAAGGCGCCACCCCTGCAGACCGCTTCTGGAGAGTCTGTACCATGGGTGTCAGGAGGGGGCCGTGGGGAGAGGGTCAGGGACCGGCACCGCTGCCCCTTAGCCTGGATGCCACCTTCCAGGGCTCCGGCGCCAAACCGAGCACCCCGTGTGCCCGGGAGGAAGCACAGTGCCCCACCCTGGGAGGGTCCTTACCAGACTCGAGGCTGTCTGGGCATCCGTCTCCATCTCTCCGAGGGGCCACGAGGTAGGTTTTGGGGGAGGTGGGGACACCCTGTCTGCTGAGGTGCTCGGCTAGACTGCAGCCTGGAGTCTGAGACCCCCTGTGCAAGTGAGGGCCCCCTCGGCGCACGACTGCCCTCTGCAGGCTGCCCCGGGGCTTCTGCACGGAGCGCTTGGCCCTCAGCTGCTGAAATACTGCACTCGCTGCCACCGGATCAGGTGGGGCTGAAGGGCAAAGGGGACCTGCGCGGGGTCAGGGCTGACCAGGGTAGCGGGGCCAAGGCCGGGGGTGATGCCCATGCCCTCTGCACCCGGTCTTCGGATTAGTGCCTTCGGACCAGTGCCCGAGATTCTGGGGAGGGGACAGAACGAGTCTACCTGTCCTCTAGTCCTCGGAGGTGCCGGGGCAGGAAAGCACAGTAGAGCACAGCGCACGGGGAGTGCCCGGGGAGGGGCCCTGCCTGCAGGCTGCACAAGTGGCAAGGGAATCCCCAGCAAATCTGGGGGAGGCTGGAAAAGACCTAGGCTGCAAAGGGCCCTCCTCCCCTCCTCTGCCCCCACCCTCCCGTCTCCCCTGGGTGTGTCCCTTGGGGCGATGAGGCCGCAGGATTAATGGGGGGGGGGGAGCACTTAATACCTCATTTGGGCCAGTGAGAGCTGAGCAAGGGACTGGGGAGGGGTAGGGAAGAAAAGAAGGGGTTTTTGAAACTGAGGGATGTGGGACGCTGCCCTGATGGCTGTGCCCCAGCCCAGGGCCACCCCCAGGTGAAAAATGCTTGTTCTTCTCAGGGCTTCTAAACTAAATCATCAAAACCTGCCTCTAAATGTCCGGAGGTCATTCTTGGGCTTTGGGCAGTAGAGGTCCAGACAAGCACTCGCTCTGGATGCTGGACTGCACGCAGAGTCCCCCCCCCCCCCGCCCCTGGCCCAGCCCCCGCGGGAGTGAACTTGTCACAGGGACATGCTGGCACCTGCGAGGCCCTGCTAAAATTAGCAGGAGCTCGCGAGGGGTTTGGGTACAGACAGTGGACTGACAGAATGCCAGACTCTCCCGCCAATGGCCAGTGTAGTCACCCCAGAGAAAGCCCTTGACACGATCGATCCCCTCCTAAAATAGAACAAAAGCACCTTCACCAGACCCACTGTGACAGGTCACTGACCCACCAGCATCTGGCTCTGAGCCACCATTTTTCCGACGTGTGCCATGATGGGTCTTGTCCTGAGTTTGGATCGGGGGTAGGGTGGTGGGGATCCTTCTGGACCAGCCAGTCTAAGAAGCAGCTGCCCTTCTCCTGGAGCAAGCACATAGCACCTGAGAAGAGGCTCAGAAACCTCCAGCCCTCTCCTCTGGGAGGCTGGAGAGGACAAGGGCTGGGGCACACAGGCCCCCTTTCTCATTGGTTGGACTCCTGCTGCCCTCCCTAGCTTGCACTGTGACCAGCAAGCATCCTTCCCCAGAGCCCTTTCCCCAGGCCCTAGGATGTTTTCCCTGGGATGTTTCGGTAAATAGTGAGCTCCCCATCTGACGGGGAGAGAGAGCAGGATCCCAGGGACCTCGCTCTGTGTCCTGCTGGTCTTCTCAGCCCTTGGCTGCTCATGAAACTAGGTCAGCAAGCACAATTTCCTTTTCTTCTTCATTTACCTCTAGGAAATAATCTGGCAAGTTCAGTGGTGGAGATTCTGGGAAGAAAAAATGGTACATAAGCCTTACGTCCAGCTGCTGGGACTCAGTTCGATAAATTATGCTACAGTTATGAGTCATTAAAAGCAATAAGATCGATCCACTGGCAGGGAAAGTTGTCCCTGACATACTGTCAGAGAGAATGTGGTGGCCGCCCTCCATCAGGGCCTCCAGTGAGCCCCACCACTGGTACTTGCCCCCCGTGTGGTCCCCAGATGCTGAGGAGGCCTGTGTGACTCACGGGATCCTGCAGGAATGACAGAGTGTAATTTTTGAGGCTAGATGGTTTCCACCTTGCTCTCTCTGGGATTCTTCAGACAGAGGGAAGACGGCGTGAAGAAAGTCAGGTCTTATGGGGAGGTCGACTGAGAAGAACTGAGGCCTCCGGCCAGTGGTTCAGCTTCAGCTTCCCAGGCAGGTGCGGGAGCCACCATGAGAGCAGCCCCACCTGCCCCAGCCGCGCCTTCAGATGACAGAGCCCCTAGGCTGCCCCCTCGTGAGACCCTGAGCCAGAACCCCCAAGCTGAACCACACCTGGACTCCTGACCTACGGAAAATAAGAGCATAAAAGCTGTTGTCTCGAGCCAAGAAGTTCCGAGGTGGTGTCTGAACGGCGGGGAAATGGTTCAGAAATAGACACGATCCGTTTCTGTCATATAGACGTGTGCCTCCTCCAGTACACGCGGGAGGGAATAGGGCAAAATGGGGATTATCCTGATGGTGGAAAGAAAAGTGCTTTTATTTTCCTTTTTGCTTATCTGTATTTCCTGTTTTTCTGCAATGAATGTGTAACAGAGAAATATATATTTTTAAAAATCTATTTATCTTGGGAGGGGGGAGCACACGAGCAGGGGGAGGGACAGAGGGAGAAGGAGAAAGATTCCCAAGCAGACTTCACGCTGAGCACGGAGCCTCAGACGGGGCTCGATCTTACAACCCTGAGATCATGAACTGAGCCAAAACCCAGGCTCGGACGCTCAACCGACAGAGCCACTCCAGTGTCCTGAGAAATAATTAAAGTTAACAAAGCAGAAACATTACGCCTCATCGGCCATTTCTGCCCAGAAGCTCTGAGGCCCAGACTCTGAAGGATGGAGGTTCACAGTTAAGCTGGAAATTATCAGACCTCGTATTCCGGTAGGATAGAAAAGGGCCCGAGAGCCCAGCATGCCAGCCCCACCCCTTCCAGGCCTGGGGGCCTCAGTGCCAGCTGGGCCCCGTGCGGCACTCCCCGACACTGATGCAATGGAGCCGAGAGGTCAGCAACGTGTTGCAAGAGTTTGCTCACTGCAGGGTAGACTGGTGTGCCCTGTGGGAGGGGGGCCAGGGACCTGGGGGTAGGACAGTGTCAGGCAGTGTGGCCAGCATGTGAGGCACAGAGGCGAGGAGGACATCAGCCTAGAGATGGCAGAGCATAGGGGGTCATGATGATGGGCACCCAGCGGCCTCCACACACGGCCTTTCCAGCCTGCCGCTTGATGTGGATCACAGCTGACCTGGGAGCTTAGGGTTGTTGTTGGCTATGGGGAAACAGAGGCCCGCTGCAGTGAAGGGCTTCAGGGATCCCACAGCTGTGCGTGACGTGGCTGGGGTTCATTCCCGGGTTGGCCTGACTTCGGGTGTGCTCGTAGGTCCATCTTTTGCAATAGACGGGGGCTCCTACAGGACCAAGCACATACAGGGGTCAAGAAAGAGCCTCTGGAGCTACTTCCAGGCTAGGAGTGTTCAGAGACCCCAGTTTCAGGGGAGAGGGAGAGGGGAAAGGGGGGTCATGGCCACCAAGGTCTGCATTGCCCAGTGTGGCGCTGGAGGCCTGGGGCCAGTTGTCAGGGCTGAAGCCCCAAGACCAGAGCCAAGGGAGGGCCAGGGGTAGAGTAAGAGTGAGGGAAGAGGGAGCACCCCGCATCTTGGCTGGGGAGGGGGAGGCAGAGTGAAGGGATTATCCAGGATCCCATGTGGAGGAGACGAGATACCGCTAGGGTAGGACAAGAGCATGAGGTCGCCAGCCCAGAGTCTGAAGACAGACTGCCGTTCGCTGCCTGCAGGGCTTGGACAAGTCCTAATTTTCCGCACTTCAGTTTCCCTGTCAGTAAAGTGGAGGTAACAGTGTGCCTCCGTCGCGGGGCTATTGCGAGGATCTGGCAGAAAGCGCAGGTAAGATCTTGGCAATCCAAGTTGTTCGATAACTCGTAGCTATTTTTGCTACTGGAGGATGTTTCAGCGCCTGGGTCAGAGTTTAGCGCACGGGCCCTCCAGCTCATGGGATCTATGGCAGGTTAAGGCCAGATGCCCATCCTGTGCCTGCTGGTCCTTTCTGGAGGCTCCACAGGCAGTTGGCCCCGTCTCTTCGACGCCAGCCTTGCCCTAAAGCAGCGTGGCTTATTGTCTGAAAAGAGAATGATGCAGGCGATGTCCCAGAAAACAGTGAAGCAGGACACCCCACGGTTAGTTCCTCCAGCAAAACAGCTATTACTTAGAAAAAAGGATCAGACTAAAGGATTTGGGAACTGAGGAGCCCGATGAGACAGTCAGAGCAAGCAGGGGGAAGTGCTTGAGGAAAGGAGTGGGGACTGATGGCCTGTGAGTGAGCAGTGTGCACAAACCTGTTCCCACACCTACTCCCTGTCTTGGCCCTGGGGGCAGCACCCACGTCCAGACAGCAGCTGGCTGGAGGGAGGCAGGGCTCTTTGGTGTTCTGGGCTCCTGAGGGTTTGGGGCATAGCTTCCTTTATTTCAGCCTGAGATACACAATGCCAGTTGAATGTTCTCTCTCTCTCTCTCTCTCTCGTATCTTTTTTTTTTTTTTTTAATATAGATATTTAAGAAATTCTCTGTTAGGTCAGAGGCTGACTACAGAAACATCAGAAAAGAAACTTCTTCAGGGACCATAGGTGAGAAATACACAGTTTGGGAGCACCTGGGTAGCTCAGTCGTTAAGCATCTGCCTGCAGCTCAGGTCATGATCCCAGGGTCCTGGGATCGAGCCCCACATCAGACTCCCTACTCAGTGAGGAGAGTCTGCTTCTCCCTCTCCCACTCCTCCTATTTGTGTTCACTCTCTTGCTTTCTCTTTCTCTGTCAAATAAGTAAAATCTTAAAAAAAAAAAAAGTACTTTGAAAAACATTTTTAAAAATTAAAAAAAAAAAAGAAATACAGGAAATGTAGACCTTTAGAAAATTTCTTGGGAAAGTCACCATACAAATGGACAACTGCAGCCCTCAGCAAGCAAGAAAACCAACCCTTATGCGGGGTGGGGAGAGCCTAACTTCTGGAGTTGCTATGCCTCAGATGTCAAGTTCTCAACAACAACCCCAAACTACAAAGCACACAAAGAAAGAGGAAAATATGGCTCGTCCATAGGAGGTAAAAGAATTTAATAGAAATTTTCCCTGAGGAAGCCCAAGCATTGGAACTACTAATCAACGACATTAAATTAAACATGTTTAATGAGCTAAAGGAAACCACAAATTCAGATCTAAAAAGAGGAAAATGATGTATGAACAGACAGAGAATGACAGCAAAAAGTGGATATTATATGAAGGTACCACACAGAAATTCTGGAACAGAAAAGTACCATAGCTGAAATGGAATTGGAAAAAAAAAAAAAAAAAAAAAAAACGCTAGGGGAAGGTCAACCGCAGATTTGAGCAGGTGGAAGAAAGAGTCAATGAACATGAAGGTTAGGCCACTGCACTTCCCAGGCTGCCTGGCAGAAAGGCAAAAGGCCTGCGGGATGCCACCAAGCAGAGCACCGTGAGTATTGTGGGAGTCCCAGCAGGCGCTGAGAGATGTAAAGGGGCAGAAGAAGTATTTGAAAAAATAATGGGGAAACAACATCACAAGCTTGATGAAGTACATTAATGTACACATTCAAGAAGCTCATACTCTAAAATTCTGAGAGGAAAACGTAAGTGTAAATCTTCATGGTCTTGAGTTTGACAATGATTTTTCTTAAACGTGACACCCAAACCAAAAAGAGGTAAACAGGACTTCATCTAGTTTTTTAATCCAGAATTAAAAACTTGTACAAGAGGGGCGCCTGGGTGGCTCAGTGGTTAAGCCGCTGCCTTCGGCTCAGGTCATGATCTCAGGGTCCTGGGATCGAGTCCCGCATCGGGCTCTCTGCTTGGCAGGGAGCCTGCTTCCTCCTCTCTCTCTCTGCCTGCCTCTCTACCTACTTGTGATTTCTCTCTGTCAAATAAATAAATAAAATCTTTAAAAAAAAAAAAAAACTTGTACAAGAAAACATGTCATCAGATGGGTGAGAAGACCCCCGCAGGGTCTTCCTGGTGGGAGAAAACTTGTGCAGATCTTACGTCAGACCAGGGTCTGATGTGCAGGGTTTCATAGGAACTCTCACAACTCAACGACAAACATCCCAATTTAAAAATGGGCAAAGGATTTGAGCAGAATTTCTTTCTTTCTCTCTCTCTCTCTCCTTTTTTAAGATTTTGTTTATTTATTTGAGAGAGGATGAGCAGAGGGAGGGAGAGGGAGGTGCAGACTCCCCACTGAGCAGGGAACCCAATGTGGGGCTCGATCCCAAGACCCCGAGATCGTGACCTGAGCCGAGGGCAGACGCCCAGCTGACTGAGCCACCAAGGTGCCCCTGGAGGAAAATTTCTGCAAAGAAGACAGACAAGTGGAAAGGAAGCACATGAAGAAATGCTGAACACCCCTAGTCACTCAGGAAATGAAGACCAAAGCACAGGGAACTACCACTTCGACCCTTTGAGGGTGGCTAGGTTAAAAATGAAAGGAAGTGTTGGTCAGATTGTGGGGACAGGGAAACCCACAGATGTTGCTGGTGGGAACGCAGGCTGATCCAGCCGCCGTGGAAATCATCAGCACGTCAGGGGCAGCATGGCTGTGGCACCCAGAGACTGCTCACCTATGTATATTCCCCAAGGAGCCCAAACCAGGGACTCGACAGATGCCGGCATGCCCGCATACCAGAGCTCGACATCTACAATGGCCACAGGAGGAAGCGAACTCACTCTCTGTGAGCAGGTGAGTGCATAGACAAAGTGAGACACTCTTCCGCCCTGAAGAGCCATGAAATCCCGACATGCGAGATGTGGGCCGCAGCATGGCACGGAGTGACCTAAGCCCAATGCAGGGACGGCTGTTCTAGGATTCTGCTTAGACAAAACGTCATGACAGACAAATTCATGGTGACCGTACACAGAACATTGGCTCCCAGGGGAGTGTGAGGGGAGGGATGGGGAGTCACTGAGCTTCTGCCTGGGACAATGAGAAGGTTTTTGGGAAAAACGGTGATAGTTGCACAATATCGTGGCAGTCATTCACGCCACTGCCTTGCACACATAAAATGTGGTTACAGTGGTGGATTTTAAGTTTTACGTATTTCACCACAATGACAGAAAGAGAGAATGACTAACAATCTGGTCTGTTTCTACTGTAAGAGCGTGTCTCTGACTCCCCCAGATGGGACCACCACGGAAGCCCAGACAGCGTTCTGTGGCCTGACTACGCCTTTGTTGTCTCGAGCCACAGAATAACCCTTGGGCCCTTACACTTTATCAGAAAGAAGAGATTTTGCCTTTGTGGAGGGTGGAGGTCGGAGAAGGATGTCCCAAGGTGGGGGGGTGGCCTGGGTTGCCGAGTCTCCCCGCAGGGAAGACCCAGAGTCCTGTGGAGGCATGTGTCCCCACAGGGCACGACCTTCCTTGTTCTTCATCGTTCCTTCCCCCCAGGGGGGATGTTCGCTATGGGCAGCCCAGGCGGCTTCCCCCACGAGTGAGGAGGGACAGACAAAGATGCCTGCTCCTGCAGCTGGTGCAGGGACTGCGCGGAACCTGGGGTCATTGCCTCTGGGGAGGAGTTAGGGTGCATTCTGTGTGTAAGGAAGGAAGGTGTGCATGGACCCGCGGTGGCTGGAGGAGTGGACAGTGGCAGACACGGCCAGTCGTGGGCCCAGGTCGCCCGGGGTTACAAAGCCAGGCGTGTGGCTGGCCTGCAGTTCTTGTAGGGAGAAACATTTGGAAATGTGAGCAGAAATAGTGCACCCCTGCTGGGTCCAGGCTTCTCAGAAGAGAACGGCTCTTCTGGCTTGTCCCCTGTTTTTCTGGGCTGCACAAAGACAAGGAGGAGAGACGAGACCCCACCAGCTCACTGACACCTTCTCTTGGCTGTCACGGGAGCGAGACCCGGTTCCTGTTTCAGCGCATTGGTTACAGCAATGAAGCATGCCCTAATTAGGCCCCAGAAGGATGGTGCCAACGACCAAAAATGGAGATCGGAAAGGGACTTGAAACCCTGTGTATTTAACCCTACCAGGTACCTGATCTGTGCTCGGTCTTCGGTCACGGGAGGGACTCGTGGTTAGTTCTCTGGGACTTCGATCTGGCAGGAGACACCGGTGAGCAAGCAGCACAAGCTCATGTGGGCCGAGGAGGGTGTCTGGGGCCGTGCAGGACACTGATGGGGCTCCGGGCGCCCGGCACGGGGCTTCCCGAGGCTCGTTCCTACAGCGCAGTGTGTGAGGGAGAAGGAGCGGGTACAAAGGGACATTCCCCACAGAGGGACCAGCAGTGTCAAAGGCAATCGGAGAAACACATATTTCAAGTGACTTGAGCTAACTCACAGGCAGCAAGTGGGGCTGCTGTAAACAGCCTTTGGGCGAAACCGGCAATCTGGGTGGGGTTAGTGACCCTTTATAAATGAGTAACTGGGAGCCAGTGCGCTGGGGACTGAGCGTCTGGCCGCCAGCCAGAGCGGGGCTCAGAGGAGCTTGTCCTACCCTCACGTGCACAGACAGAGAAAATAAGGACAGAATCAGCAAGCTGAACTTGCTCCTCAGGGTGCTGAACGCCTACACATTCAGAGAACCAAGTAAGCCTAACGAAAATCAGAATTAAAGCACCAGTAATGGTAAGAGAAGAAACGCAGGATACAGAAAACATACAAAGAAAGCCTGCGACGAATAAGACAGACAAGCCCCAAACCCAATTCTTGGGAAAGCACAGTAAAGCCGCAAACACTTGCTGACCTGATCAAGGGTAAAGGGCACCAACGGACAACTTCAGTGACAAGAACGGGAGTTGGAAGAGTTTTACGATTACACAGAAGACTCGCTTCAATACACCTGTACAATCTGGAGAAAACAGAGGATTTTTAAAAGAATATGAATGACCAGAACTGACTCAGGAAGACCTAGAAAAGCCTGATCAGGCGGATTAGAAGAAGAAGAAACGTAACTGATGTCAAAGCCTTCCCCTAATGAAACACCAGACCCAGCAAGTTTTAAAAAACTACAGATGCGGAAATGTCTGATGCAAGGTCTGGCCCGTGACAGGTTGGGTGTTTTTGTTTTTGTTTTTGTTTTCATTTGGGAGGAAAAGAGGCACAAGCCAGTGGAGGGAGCAGCGGGCAGAGGGGGAAGCAGACCCCTCGCCAAGCACGGAGCCTGACTCGGAACTCCATCCCAGGACCCTGAGATCATGACCTGAGCTGAAGGCAGTGGCTCAACCCACTGAGCCACCCAGGCATCCCCCATGACAAGTCTTAATAGATGCTTATTTAATGAGCTGACAAGTAGATAAAACCTGTCGGGCAGGGGCTGTGTGCAAGGGATCTGGTGCTGGGACACAGCTGAGTGTTCACCAGTCTCTGGTGGGGCCAGAGGTGGGGCCACAGGGACTTTTGGGAGATGGAAAGATTCTCTTCCTTGACGGTGACGGCAGTCGTCTACATCTACGACGCTCCCCGGACTGTACAGGTGAGGTTGTGAGTTTTATCCTCCTACCCCCGGCACAGTGACCAGAGGCAAAGATGCTACAAGGCAGAGCCCAGGAGGGATAGGGCTGCGGGGACAGTCATGACGGTCATGCATGCATGGCATGAGCAGCACAGACACCAGCCCCAGAGAGGTCCACCATCCCTCCTGCAGTCTGCAAACATGAGGTTCTGTCACCCAAACCTCCTACTACTCACTGTGCCGTCCTCCCTCTGGAGGAATGGGGACAGGATGGGCCAGCTGGGGCAGCAACTTAGGAAGGCCTCCATGATGGCTGAGGGGTTCTTGCCAGCATGTAGGCGGTGGGAGCAAAAGGCTGTGAACCCCATTCGTAAGAAAGTGCTTCCAAGATCCTAATAGGACCCTGGTAGAGTTACTCTCACCTTGTGGCAAAACAGTGTCTAATTAAATGGTTTGTACCCACAATATATATAAAGATCTCTGGAAATTCAACAAGAACCCAACACCTAATTTTGAAAACCTCACTGAAGAATACTCAATAAGAACATAAAAATATACACATTATTAGTCAGTCAGTGCAATGAAAATTCAAACCATAGGGTATGCCCCGGCACAGAGGCCAGAATGGATGAAATTTAAAAGACAGACAAAACCACGAGTCGAAGAGGATACGCAGCTACGGGGGCCCTCGGACATCACTGGTGGGAATACAAAGGGCGCACAGCTCGCTCTGGAAAGCAACTTGGCAGTTTCTTCCAAGGTGACATGAGGAAGTTCTCAATTATTACGTTTACACAGAAGAGGCAAAACCGAAGGGACAGAAAGCAGACCTGGGATTTCCAGGGTTGGGGTGTGGGAAGGGTGATTGACAGCAGAGAGGTGGGGCCACAGGGACTTTTGGGAGATGGAAAGATTCTCTTCCTTGACGGTGACGGCAGTCGTCTACATCTACGACGCTCCCCGGACTGTACAGGTGAGGTTGTGAGTTTTATCCTCCTACCCCCGGCGCAGGAGGAAGAGCAGAGAGCGAGGCCAATGGAGCCTGGGTCTGGGGGAGGAGCGGGAGGTAGGTGGGGCGTGGACAGCCAGCCTGCCTCAGAGGCACGGTTCCAGTCCCTCACGGCTAGTGACCTGGCCTCAGACAAGTACCTTCCCGCAGACCTTGTTTCTGTGAGGATCAAGCAGACCTGAGTTGCTCCCTCCTGCTCCTCACAAAGCCCACCATTCCACAAGATTGCTCTTCCCAGGATGACAGAGCTGGGCCCAAAAGGGGTCAGGTGAGCCAGGACACCCCACCTGGTGCAGTGTCCCAACCTCAGTCCAGCTTTGCCAGAGCCAGAGCCATCTGGGTCCACCGGGCCAAGACATCCAGGCATGGCACACGTCTGCGCCCGGCTTCCCCTTCCCCAGGCCATGGCCAAATGCCCCCCGGAGAGCAGCACCACAAGCAGCCTTCTTGGGCTCTTATGAGGTAGTGTGCCCAGGAGAGCGAGACTGCATCTGCCTGGGGCCCGAGGACCCGACGGCATCCTGGCCCCTGGAGGGTCTGCACTGCTCAGCAGGGGGCCGGAGCAACCTGGGAGCTGTCCCTGTGACAGGGTCTGGTCCCACTGGCCCAGTGTCAGGAGCTTCGGTTCTGGCCAGAGGGCGGGCGTGCTCCTGGGCTGCCCATGCTCCCAGGTTGGGGTGGGGGTGAAGGTGACGCTCTTTCTGGCCCCCACAGCCCCTGCCCCTTCTTCTCGCGCAGATACCCCTGTTCCACCTGGGTCGGGGGCAGTGCACCCAGCCCCGGGGGACGGACCACCCAGCCTCGGTGTTCACCGTTGCACACCCTCTTCCGTGAAAGGCCAAGGGGGAGTCCCTCGAGCAGATGTGCAGGCAGAAGTCCCACCCTCCTTGCTTCGGAGCCTCCGGGGCCGTTGGTGTCACTGCGCTCAGGCCACACCGCACAGCCGTGAGGGGGTGGTGGGGAGCGTCAGCGGGGCCCACCCAGAGCTGGCGTTGGGCTGGGCTGTTCGGGGCTGGGAGCCACGGGCTCCACCTGTTTATTTCATGAGATCCCAGGCCCTGCAGGTAAGCTCTGCGGTAGCCGGTATCAGGTGCGGCCTGAATGAAGGACGGGGGCTCACAAGTCATTCCTCCCTGCGGCACGTGGGAAGCAAGGTATGGGGGTGCACAGCCGGTGGTTACTTTCAACCGGGCGGGCTCCAGAAAGCCCGGGGGGGCCAAGGCAGGAGCTGGACCGGCTTCAAGCTGAGGGAAGTCGGGCAGCAGCTGGCTGTCCAGGGGAAGGGGCCTCGCGGAGATGGTGAGCAGAACACACCCCCGCCTCCCACCCAGGCTTCTGGGACCTGATTGTCCAGCCCACGCGGTCCACGTCTGGTGGGGGCTCCGCACAGGCCACCCCCACTCTGAACTAGAAACGGGCAGTGTAGGCTGTGTCTAAGGGTCGAGGCCAGCGCCCCGCTCTCCCCTCTGACTCGCTCCGGGGAACAGCGCAGCCGGCCCGTCGCGAACACACACTGCTCCCCGCACACGTGTCCTACTCTCGGTGGCTGAACCACACTCGTGACCCTGCAGCCACCTTGGAAACATGCGGGGCATACCCTTTACAACAGCGGGAGTGCGCACTACTTGCTCCCAGTGAAGAAAATGACGTCTGCCTGAGAATTCCACCCAAGTCTCCAGATGTCAGGAAGCCCACAGCGTCCTCCGGGATCCCGGCCGGTGCGAGCACTTCGTGCCGGCCTCGCCTCCCAGAACACACGAACACACGGGCGCTGGGAGCCGCCGGGAGCCCCTCCCTCGCGAAGCCCCCCCACCCAGAAGCACGGCGACGGTTGCGCCCCCGAGGGTAGGCCAAGGAGGTGCTGTGTCCCGCTATCTTGGGGACAGAGGGGATCCTTTTCTGGTTTTTCCGGAATTCAGATGCAACTGGGCATTCTGAACTTTTATTTCTCAAAGCTGGAGACCCCGGCCTGCCTCCCCAGGACCCCCCGCCGACGACTGACTAGCACGGGGCATGATGTCCGTGCCGGCCTCAGGGTGGACGGCTCACCATGCTGTCCAGGCTCCAGAGTTTCTCATGGGATCAGACTGGAATCTACCTCTGGCTCAGTTTCATCCAGCTGCATGCCATGCAGGCCTCCTCTGACCACGCGCCCTCATGAAACGGTGGGCCCCAGAAGCCTCATCACAGCCCCCCACCCAGACCTCCCTTCTCAGGGCCAGGATGGTCCTAGGAATCAGGCGGGGCTGAGGAGGCGGCTGCCTGCAGCAGGGTGACTGGAGGGCGGGGCCCGCAGGGGCAGCCCCCCATCCCTGCTGGTGTGTGTGGGTGCTGCTGGGAGGAGGCCTCCCGCGTGATGTTGGGCACCCAGGGCTCGAGGGGAGATACCAGCCATAAGGACTGTGTGGCCAAGAAGCTGTTGCTAAGGCACGATGCACTGAAAAGAGCAAGTGGCAGGCTCAGGGCTCTGGATGTAAAGCCAGAGTCAGGAGACGGTTGCCCGGCAGAGTCTGTCTCCTGCAGCCAAGAGCCAATGGGGCTGGAGAGCTGGGTGGGGGGCACACTGCGGGGCCAGAGGAGGACGCAGAGGGCAACAGTGAGCCAGTAAATGGTCCAGGACTGGCGTTCAAGGATGGTGGAGGCTGTGGTCTGGAGCACTGTCTGGTTTTCATGCTGATGCTCCCTCCGATGTGTCACTGCGGCACCGCTGAGCAGGGAGATGGAGAGGCATGCGTGATCAGTTTTCTGTGCGTGGAGGGTTCTGAACTGCGGGTGGCCAAGCGTCCTCTGGGCTCACAGAATGGCTTTGCTGCGGGAGGGATGCCTTCTCTCCCTCGAACACCACGCAGAGGTCGGTGTGAGCTCGGGAACCGCCTCTGTCTCCCCCCCTCCCCCCGTCTCTTTTGAAATAAATCTTGAAAAAAAATTCTGTTTTGCTAAAATGGGCTGCCCATCATCTGAGCTCCCAGACAGTCCGAGTGTTCTTGCTGGTCCAGGGTTGTCCTGATGTCGGTGGCCGCAGGCTCCTCAGGCCGGCGGCGGCTGCAGGGTGGGGAGGCTGCGGCCATGGCTGCACGAAGACAGCAGCGGGCCTGGCAGTGCCGCTCAGGTCTCCCTGGCACGAACATCGTCTCTGTAGCCCATGACGCCGTCTGACCGCATTTCACCTGCAGGAGAACTTCCATCAGCTCTGGAGTCCATCCTCTCCAGCCCTGCTGCTGCTCGGTCCCCTCGGCTCCCGTAAGACTCCAGATTCTTCGCTGACACCCCAGCAGCCTTCCCGGCGTCTTCACCAGGAGCGGGGGCCATCCTAAGACACAGGTTCTTGGCTCGTCCCCGAGACGCAGCTCTGTCTCCAGGCGCCCTTCCCACGCTAGGTCTGCCGCTGCTCCCACCACCCCTGCAGGGACGCCCACCCATGTCAGTCCGGAGCCCCTCCAGGTCTTCCGTGGGCGCTGGAATCATCTCCCTCCGAATTCCTCTGAATGCCAGTATCTTGACCTTTGGCCATAAATCGTGAATGTCTGTCATGGCGTCTAGAGTGGTGAATCCTTTCCGGAGGCTTTCGATGTACTTTTCCTAGATAACCTCGGAGGGGTTCCTGCCTGCGGTTAACGACGGCCTTACAAGCCGTATTTCGGAATAATAAGATGCGGAAGGCCAAGCGACCCCCGGCACCACAGGCTGTGGAATGCATGTCATGTCAGGCACGAAGCTAACATCCATCTTGATGTCCGTGTCCCGCGGACCTGTTAAGTGACCTGCTACCTTGTCAGCAAGTGCTGCTGTTTGGAAAGGAATCCTTTCTTCCTGAGCCGTACATGGATTCCCATGGTGGGCTGAAGTATGCAGTCGGCCGTGTTGCCAACAGATGTGCTTTGGCGTTCCACTTCTAGAGCACAGGAGCAGGACACTGGACATGATTTTAAGGGACCTAGGACTGTCAGAACGGCCCATGAACAATGGCTTCAACTTGAAGTCCCAGCGGCATTCACCCCTCCAGGAGTCAGTCTGTGCCTTGAGCGCTGAAGCCAGATACTGACCTCCCCTCTCTGGCTGTGAAAATCCTAGCCGGCATCCGATCCCGGCAGAAGGCCGTCCCCCGATCCCGGCAGAAGGCCATCCCATCTACACTAAGCGTCTGTTGCTGGAGTAGTCACCTTCCTGACTCAACCAGATCTGCTGCTGACCTGCTGCCGCTTCTCCAACAGCGGCCCCCACTGCTCCCCCGTGAGACGCTTCTTTCCTTCAACTGCGTGAACCTGCCTCTGCAGGCTCCCAGCTTTTCCGCTGCAGCCTCCTTGCCTCTCTCCACCTTCACAGAACCACGGGAAGTCAGGGCCTTGCTTTGGGTGAGGCCTTGGTGGCTGGGGATGTGGCCGGCTTGGTCATCTGTCCCGATGCCCCAGGCGCTCATCCCCATGCACACACTCGCACACACACACAGGTGCACACACCCAGCAGCCAGAAGAAAAGCATCGGTCCTGAGAAGAATGACAGAGGCTGTTGCTTTCTTAGAGACCTGAAGGTTCAGAGCAACGGGTCGCAGCCTGTCACCGTCAAAGTCTCCAGTCTGGTCCCCACGCAGGCTGATGGGACCGGGATGGAGGACGACAGGCCACACAGACAACTCCAGCTGCTGTGGACGCAGCTCCTTCCCGAGCAGCAGGCAGTGCTCGCGGCGGGCGGCTGCGGACCCGGCAGATCCACTGTTACGGCGTGAGTGTGTCCCTGAAGTTCCTGTACTGAAGCTCTCCCCCACGTGACGGTGTTTGGAGGTGATCCGGGTTAGGCGAGGTCATGACATCGATGAGAGCGTGCGCTCTCCCCGCGGCGGCTCTGAGGACAGTCTCACCAGAACCCAGCCCTGCTGGCGCCTCGACCTCAGACTCTCGGCCTCAGAACAGGCAGACGCCTCGGGGACGAAGAACAGGGAGGGCTGCGCTCACATGAGACTGGGCTCTTAGTGTTGCCGTATGACGCCCGGGGCTGGATGCAGCGGAGCCAGGAGGGACAGGAGCCTGGCTGTGTGGGGGCAACCCGTGCCCTCTAGCAGAGGTCAGGGGCCCACCGCGGCAGTGACGTCTGGGGGGGCCAGCGGTCTGGGACGCGCTGGGACAATCACTTCAAAGTGACAAATGACGGTGCCACCGTCTGTCAGCAGAGAAGTTGCACCTCGTCGCACGGCCTCCTCAGACGGGGGAGGCCGCCTACTGTGTGCTTGTCAGCAGCGGCCCAGCTGCCTTGCCGGATGGAACAGAGGCCAACGGTTCAAGCACAGCCAGAGCAAGAAAAGGGTCTGTGTCGGGTCCTGACGATGCCCCAGCCGGCCACAACCGGGAGGCCCCGTGAGCAGCAGGTTTGCTCTGAGATGGGACACAGAGCAGAATGCGGTCAGGGCCCGAGAGGGGAGGGTCAGAGAGCAGAACTGGAACACGCACCTCGGGAGAGAACCAACCACTGCCGCACGCCACTGGGCCCTGGGAGAGACGGAGAAGCTGACCGCGGGACACCGAGCGCCTGTGTGGTCAGAACCACCTGGCACAAGCTGGGTGCCCCGGGGCCCACGGAATCATCAGACCAGGGGACCAGCGGGCGTCCTCCCTTAGAGGCAGTTCATCTGGAATCAGAGTTAAGGTCAGTGGCAGGAACGGTGGCACAGACCTGCCATCACCAAGTGCCTTGCAGGGAGGCCCCGTGCCTCTCCCTGGGCTCAGACCCACGTCCCTCGCAGCAGGGATCCCTGCACCTGGCTACGGGAGGCGTGCGGAACCCGGCAGATGCTGGCTCGTGGCCGGGTCCATTCACCGTCAGTGCAAGCTGGAAACACGCAAGAGCCCCACTCTGGGGCGGCCCTGGGGGCCATGGGAGGACAAGCCCTCCCGAGGGTCAGCGTTCTGGACAATGGCACGTGGTTATTCACTTTGTGCGCAGAGAGATGTGGTCGAAGGAAAGGTGTCCACGGACCCACGGGCAGAGTGAGGAACAGCCTGCAGGCGCCAGACCATAAGCTGGGGCTGCCACCACCAGGAGCCAGGGGCCACAGAAGAGGTCACAAATGCTCGGGGGGGAGGGGATGCGGGCGGTTCCCCAGGTCAGCTCGGGTTTGCCCAATGCCCTCCTAACGAGTAAGCGAGGCACAGGCACAGAGTCCGAGTGCACACTCCGGGCTCCGGGCGGGAGGAGTATCCCGTCCAGCCTTGGGACCACCTGCAGATGAGGGGGCTGTAGCCCACCTCACCGAGCCTCAACTGTAGGTGACCCCACAATCCTGGGCCACAGCCGGTGTGGCCCTCCCCTGTTCGGCCCTGTGCTGCCTCCCAAGCTCTGCAGAGAGCACTCCCTCCGTAAGCCACTCTCCCAGAATCCCCACTCTCCGCCTCCACATCGGGGGATTCTGGCCTGAAACAGACATGGGATACTGACCCTGGCGCGCAGACCAGGCCCAGCCCTGGGATGCGGCTGCAGGAGTGACGGCATGGCCCCTGGCTCTGCTCCTTTAAGCACCCCGCCCTGCAGCGAAACCTTCCTGCCGGGAATGCCTACAGCGGCTCCATCTCTCTCAAGCCCTGACAGCACAGTCCTGTGCCCTCACTTCACTGCCGGTCGCGACGGAGGCCCTGGCTGTTCCATCTCCATCCTGGCCCCGCGTGATCTCTGCGGAACCAGCACCTGGCGTCCTCTTCGAGAAGCACACACTGAGTCATGGAACTACTTGATCAGATGCCTGAGAGGATTCAGGGCTAGGACCCCAGGAAGCCGAAGACCCAGATGAGCGACACTGGCCTCGGACGAGGCTCCCTCTGCGTTCTTTTCTCTTCCCTGGCCTCCCCCAAGCCTGCTATGCACAGAGGGTCTGGTGATGAGGGCCGAGGGATTTCCAGGCACGGCCCCAGCAATGGCTGAGGCTGCAGCTGGACACAGGGTGCAGGGAAGGGCGCCGAATCTGGGGCAGCCAGAGCAAGGCAGTGGGCACAGCTCAGGAGGCTGGAGTGTGTGCTGCCCGCTGAGAGTCTGGCTCTACGCCCCAACTTTAGAAGCATCCATGCAGGGGACAGGTCCATCTGCATCTGCACGTGTGACCCACGCTGCGAGCAGTGAGGAGGACGGTGTGAAGGTGTGAGGACAGGAAGGCAGGGCTGCTTGGGGCCCAGGGGCCCTAGGTCCTTTCCAGGAGACCCAGAGGGCCAAGAGGCACAGGGCAGGGATATGTCTAGCTGGAACTCATGGGGAAGGGCTCTCCTTTCACTCTGGTTGTAGACAGGCACATCCAAGGGGCCGCATGGTAACTCCTGAGCTCACAGCAGCTTGTCTGTCCACTCTGGGGCCATGTGCTCTCCCCTCTCCGGGACAGGGCAGCTGTGATGACCGGGCTGCACAGAGCTGGCCAGAGGTGGGCACTGGGCACTAGCAGGAGCCAAAGGCAAGGGGTAGGACAGCAGAGGCATAGGAGGCGGAACCAGGCATGGGGGTGGGTGTTCAGGGCCAGGTCACTCGACTATGGGCCCTGCTTTGGCGTCCCTGGTTCATGGGCTGGTGGCCACCATCTCTTGTTCTGGCATTGGTCAGGTCACGAGTTCTTGCACTAATCCAGGGCCACACCATGGACCACAGCTCCCCCCAGGCTGTGGAGACTCAGGAGCCCGGGCCGGAGCTGGAGCTGAGCTCCATGTTTGCTCCAGAGGACAAGTGTTAAGAGGAATTCCAGGAGACCCTTCCGGTAGGCAGGGCCCCAGCTTGGAGTGGGGGTAAGAGAAGAGCCAGGGAGATGCTTGCAGTTGTGGAAAGACGCTGGTGCCCATCACTGCTGGTCCAGGGCTGGTCTCCCAGAGACTGGGCTGTACTTTGAAGCCCATTACACCTGTTCCTAAAAAGAGCAAGTCCGTTTGGAACTCTGCTGGGTGAGGCCAATGCCCAGCTGCATGGACCCAGAGGCCACTTCCACAGCTCTCCGGCGGCACCGGACCTGCTGCACCCGGGGTTCCAAGGAAAGGGTGCACGTGGCGGCCACCCCCTCTCTGGGGAAGCATTCTACTGAGTTGTGCCGGTCCCGGGACTGCAGGGCGGGGTGTTCACTGTGCCCCTGCACAGGGGGCTGCCCCCCAGCACACACCTCCGAGCCTGAGGCCTAGTGGTGGCTTGGGGGGACCCTGCTGTCCATCCCCCAGGATGTGCGAAGGGGGGCTGAGAGGGGGCAGGGGCGGAGTCACAGAGGACAGTGGCTCCCTGAGCTCAGGACACTCCCCTGGGGCAGAACCGGAGGCTCTGCTATTGGGAACCCAGCCCCCAGCCTGCTGACGTTTGCTCACACGATGCTGTTGTTTCTAAGTAGTGAACAGCTGACCGCCCTGGGGGGTTGAGTGTGTGTTTGTCGTCACGGGAACACCCAGCATTTCTTCGACACCGGCCACTGGTGGGCCTCTCAGGTGCTCCTCTAACAGCCAGCTGTCGCTTGTTCCATCGGACTTCTTTACAGCCACTCGCAGCAGTTCTCCGGAGTGTGTCTGTGGGCACCGTGCCCCCAGGTGAGCCTGGGGGCTGCAGGGGCCAGAGATGGGGCAGGGGTGGGGGAGGCCGGCGCTGCCCGCTGCATGCCTGCCTCGATGCGTGTGCCAGACCGAGCATCCCCCTGCAGGCTCCGGGCCGGGCCCTCTGCAGGCTGGGGGAGCCCGTCTGTGAGTAAATGATGGCAAGGTGACCGGCCCTGTGTGCGGATCCTGCGTCCTCTGGAAAAGACTGTGTCATGGGGGTGGGGGCACACATGCCTTCCCTCACCGGGATGCTGGCAGGACCATCTGGAACTTCTGTTCGTTGGGGAAGCGTGGCGATTCCGGAAGGGGCGCACGTGATGTGGCACGAGGCTCCCACCCTGCTCGGGCCTGTGAGCCCCCCGAGGAGGTGTGCTGGGGGCCCTTTACATGGGGGGACTGAGGTCTGGAGGGCTCTGCAGGCTGGGGAAGGCCTCCCTGCTGGAGCCGGGGAAGCAGGCTGGAGACTGAGGCCTGGGAGCCGCCTCAGCAGCGGGGCAGGGCTGGGAGGAGAAGGCGGCCGTGGGATGTGCGGACGGGGATCCTTCAGCCCCAGACTCCAGGCTCAGGTCAGCTCTGGGGCAGTACCGGGCTTTAATTTTCTCTGGGACAAAGCAGAGGTCTGCTAGGCCTCCCAGGCAGGAAGCACGGACACCTGGCTGTCGCCCCCGCCCTGTAGGGCAGTCAGTGACCCGCCTGGGCAGGCTGGCAGCACTGCAGCTGGAGGGAGGGACCCCTCCCTTCCTGGACGGCAGTGTCAGAAGCACCCAGAGTCTTGGGACATCTCAGATGGCACCCACCTCGGGAGCTCCCGGTTCCCTGAGAGTCCCTGGCTGACCTACCTCTGGCCACACCTCCGAGAAGTCTCCACGCCCATCCTACCAGACACACGCTGCTCTGACCCCTTTCGCAGACCAGGCAGGCCAGACCAGAGCCACTCGGCCACAGCGGGCCTCACGGGAACTCTTGCGGGGCCACCTCTGGGCCCACTACTTAGGGAAGAACTCACCGCCGGGCCTCTAAATCTGGGTCTGTCCTGCTCTGTCCAGTTCTGTTCCTCTCTGTCCAACTCTGTCCCCCTCTGTCTGACTCTGTCCCGCTCTGTCTGGCTCTGTCCCGCTTTGGGCCAGTTCTGCAGAAGCACAGGGAAGGCGGCTTGTGCCTCTCTGTCCCAGTCCTGCTGCCACAGGAGTAGACGTGGGCCTGGCCAGGTAATGGTCCCCGTGGCCCGCTCCTACCCCAAGTTGCCCCAGACACTGCTGCCTCCCACCGCTGCTCTGACCAAAGGGCGGGGACACAGGCCAGGTGCTTGTCCTCCGGGCCTCTCCAGCCAGCCCCTGGAGGGGACAGCTGGGCTGCCTGCATAGCCAGTGGCTCCTGGCTGAGGGGCCCGCGCAGCATCACCCTACTTCTGCACTGCTCCTTCCACAGGGCATCGACCCCTGGCAGCTGGAAGGCCTGAATTCTGGGGGCTCTGCTGTACAGAACACAGAACTGAATTTTGTGTCCCCGAATTCACGTCAGAAGCCCTACCCCGCAGCGTGACGGTGAGGAGGCCGGCCTTTCGGAGGCGACGAGGGCTGGATGGGGTCACGAGGTGGGGCCCTGAGAGAAGGACACCAGAGCTCCTGTCTCTCTGCTGCAGAAGGCAGCCGTCCTCACTGGAGCCCGACCCTGTGGGTGCCGACCTAAGCCTCCAGTCTCTGGAGCTGTTAAGAAGCCGGGTTGTTGAAACCCCTCAGTGGATGACATGAGATTCCGGTTTCCCCAGCCAGGACAGGACCCCCCGCCAGCTTTCTTCAGGGAAAGTGCTCCCCAGAGCTGCCCTGTGTGCCTGCGGAGCCCCCTCCTTCCTGCCCCCGAAGAGTGTGGACCAGCACAGAGGAGGGAGGGAGTCGCGCATGGACGCTTCCAAGGGGGTTATCCGGGCGGCTCCAGGCCAAAGGACAGCACCTGCCGCGGGGGGCCGGGGGGTGTGCAGGTGGTCCCTGGCTGGGCTGGGGGCTCAGGCAGACGCAGTCCTGCCCCCAGGGGCCAAGAGAGGCACCGGGAAGGCCAGGCCATGAGGAGGGGGGTGACGGCGGAGGGGTGACTGCCCGCGAGGGTTGGGAGGTCTACACAGGCACCAGAGCCGCCTGCAAGCTGCGGGGAGCAGAGCCAGGTTCCCTGCGAAGCCAACAGAAGGCTCTGGTCCTGGGAGCCCTAGGTAGAGACAGCCACGCTGAATCTTTCGGGTCCCCTTCGGACGCATGCTCCAGGGCAAACATGGGCATGGGGTGGGGTAGAGGGACGCAGGGTTGGAGCCACACCTCAGCTCCTTTGGGGGGACCTGACCCCAGGCCAGTCTCCCCACAACAAAATGCGGGTCTTCTGCCCAGCCCCTTGCCTCCCTGCACGGCCGCGGCCGCCTGGCTCAATGACGCTAGAGGACAGCCCACACAAGGCTGGGATGCGTGGAAAAACCCCAATACTCATGCTGCCTCTCCTGACACCTTTGTATTTTGTTCTTCCCACTTTTTTGCAGGAATTCAATTCTTTAGAATTTGCATGGAAATATCACTTATCTTGATGACCAATGTTTTTGATGCTTCCCTAGCCGCTTGGCCTGGGGCTCCGGAGCCGGCCCTGGCTCCCGGCCTGGGACCAGCAGCCCGTCACCTGGGGGGCACCATGTCCACCGGCTCAGACGGGCAGGGGGAGGACCAGCCCCGAGTCTGCAAATGGGGTCCCCGAGCCAGCTCCATACAGCAGGCCCCAGGCCCTGACACTCAAAGTCACCGAGATGCCACCTCCCTTCTTCCCAGGTAGCCTCCTGGGGGCCTCCCTTGAGCAGGATTTCTCATCCAGACTCTGGCCACCCCACCAGCAGATGTGGGACTTGGTTGAGGCCTGGACCCATCTCGCTGCCCCTGCCTGCAGGCGCCCTGGCTCGGGTAGGTTGTTTTTCCTCCAACATCATCAGCCCCACCGGGAGCAGAACCAGCTCTGTGTTTGTGCTGACCTCGTCAAGTCACAGAAGGAGAAGTGAAGACATGTGAGGAGACCATGCCAAAGGGACCGGATCCCGGCCCTCTCCCCGACCTCCCCAGATCTGCCTGGGTTCTGGCCTGGGGCTGCAGGCATGACCCACACTCCACTCCCCCCGCCCTTGGCACCAGCTCTGTCTCCTTGCTCACTGCCTGAGCACAGGGCTGGCTGTAAAGACATGTGGATTTCTCTTTGTTGTGGAAAAACTATGTTCTCTGCTCCTCACCAGAAGCCATGGTCCTCCTTCTGGAGGGATTCCTGGGAAGAAGTGTGGTGTCTCGAGCCTGTCACAGTTCCCGTTGAGGGCTGCCTCATGGTTCTGCCCCGAGACTCCAGGTCCCCAACCCCCAAGCTGGGGCTCCAAATTCCCCAGACCCCCCAGCCAGCGGTTGCTTGCCAGACCTCTAGAAGCCTGCTTTCCAGGTCACTGGGCCAGAGCCCGAGCAGCAGGAGAGGCCTGGGTCTCTTGGGAAGAAGGGGCCTCCCTGCCGGACAGGTTCTGTGCCCTGGGATCCCTCCCCCATGAGCCCTCCCTAAGGGGCTTGTGCACGGAGTCTGATTCTGGGAAGCCCGGGCTCGTCCATGCTGAGCAGACCACAGCCTGCACTTCTGAGGAAGCCCATGAGCGGTGCGTTACCTTTTCCTTCTTGGTGACGTCCATCCTGGCTCTGTCATCCAGCATTCATGCAGTGGCCCGCTCAGGTGAGCTGGGACCCCTCAGCGTTCCCCGACAACTTCCAAAGCAGAAAGACCCCAAGCTGAGGAAGAGTCCGAAGGAAGCCTCTGGCCCACCTCGCCGCCGGCTTCTGGCTTGAGCTTCAGGCATAGAGTTTCTTCCTTTTCATTGTTGACCAGCAAGCCGGTGAGGCTTCTCTTCAGGGACGCAGCTGGGACCCTTCCTCACCAAGGCCCGTCCGGCCACTGCTGGAGGCCGGGGGCTAGCCAGAGCCGGTCAGCCTTCTCTCCGGGCTGTGCTGAGCTATGGGGCACGGTGTCCTCTGGAAAGACTCAGCAGAAAGGGTCTGCTCCCTTCCCGTGGCCAGGGACAACTCTTGAGTAGTTAGGTTGTTGGTGACTGTGTCCCCCTCACACCCCAACCTGCTTTCCCCAGGCTCCGGGCCACCCAGCACTTCCTGCTCTAACCAGGTGTGGAGTGGGGCGTCCCCCCACAGGGCCTTCTGTGCTCCCCGACAGGGCCTGCGCTGCCATGGCAACCAGGAGCAGGGCCCCTGCGCTGGCGGCCTCCGGCCTCTGCAGGGCTGACCATCCTGTCATTAGAGCTGCCATGCAGAAAACTGGGCTGATGGCAAAGGCCTCCATCCCCATCACCATAGTGACGGCCCAATCGCCCTGTCACCACGGACTTCGCCAGCTGTCCAGTTCCCAGGGCAGGGTCATGGGGTCTTCTGAAGTCACGTCCTAAGGAGCAGAGGCCCCTATGAGTGTGGAATCTAGAGGAAAGGGTACTGGTGGCTTGGCACCTGTAAGCTCTGGGCTGCCCTCCCTGCCGACCTGAGCCAGAACGTTGGCCCGCACGCAACAGAGCCCATGGGGCCCTGGGGCCTCAACTCAGGACACGTGCACACTCACTGGCACACCAGGAACCCAGCAGAGGCCAGGTACTGGATCAGCCATCGGGAGCAAATGGTGGGAGACCAAGGACCATCTCAACCAGAGTCTCTGGCCTCAGCTTCTTAAGTCTGGCACGCTGTGTCCTCACAGCATGTCTCAGCACTGGCACACGGGGAGCACAGGCCTGGCCAGGGTGTGCTGCAGGGGAGAGTGGGAGAACAGAGCCAAGCAGGGTCGGGACCAAGCCTGGGGTCCAGCAGAGGGAGTGAGAAGCAGTGGCCAGTGAGACTCTCCAGATGTGTGTGCAGTCCCATTTCAAGCCAGTGTCCTCCTGATGGTCATCTGGGCCACACCTCTTCTTCTTCACATGCATGTGTTTCTTCCAGATGATTCCTAGAGGCTGAACTGCCAGATGAAGCGCTCTGCACACCCTACACTCAGGTGGCCGAGAGCATAGGCTCCCTCAATGGCTCCAACTCATTAGCCCTCCCCCCGACATCAGGAGCTGGGCTCCATGCCGGCCCATCCTTGAGACTGTAAACCTCGACAGTTTGGGGCTGACCTGTCTGTCGTCTCATTGTCGTTCAAAGCGCTGGGTCCTTTCCAACTGCTCCCTGGTTATTTGCATTTTTCTCTAAGAATGATTTTTTTATACTTTTTTACCATTTTGTTATGGAATCGTCTTTTAATTTTCAATTTGTAGGACGGGTTTGTATGTTCCATTTGTTTGTTTGTTTGTTTTAAGATTTTATTTATTTATATGACAGACAGAGATCACACGTAGGCAGAGAGAGGGGGGGAAAGCAGGCTCCCCATTGAGCATAGCCTGATGCGGGGCTCGATTCCAGGATCCTGGGATCATGACCTGAGCAGAGGGCAGAGGCTTTAACCCACTGAGCCACCCAGGCGCCCTGTATGTTCCATTTGTAATACCTACTAATCCCTGGTCAAATCCATGTGGTGTCTCTCACAGTCTATCCTAAGCTCAGACTTGATCACTGGGGTCTTCCTCATACGGACATGTGTCCTTACGAATTTCAGTCTTGGCTTTCTTGTTCTGAGACTTGTGTCTCATTAAGGAAAGCGTTTCCCATCCCCAACTGGAAAAATGCTTTCCCACATTGCCTTCTAATATTTTTTTCTTTTTTAAAAAAATTTTTCTGTTCAGCACTTTGGTCCTTCTGCAAGTTTTCATGTGTGGTGTGAGGTAGCGTGTCTATCTGTTGGGTGGATGATCATTTTTCCACTGATGGGTACTGTTGGTAGCACAGTGCGGGTCCCCCAGTGTTTGGGTTCTTAATCTTAAGGGAATGGCTTGGCTCTGGTCATCTTGCAGGAGTCACCATCGGCTATGAAGTCAGGTCTGGAACCACAGCTAAGCTGACCCTGTCACATAACTGTGGTCCTCTGGGACCAGAGGACAGACTGGTGTCCAGCTCAGAGACCACATCCTGCCTGCTGTCTCGCCATCTGCCTGCGAGGTGGTCAGGAGGCTTTCCCCTAGTCTCCAGTTCTGCGATGTGAGGCTTTCTCCCCGTGCCCTGTGGAGTGTGCCTGCTGTCTGGAGTGAGCTCACAGTGAGCAGAGATGCTGTGATTTGGGGGGGCAGGCAACTGTCCCCTTTTGTTTGGATGCTGTCCTTGGTGGGGCACAGGATAAGGGGTGGCCCCTTTGGGTGCTCTTTCTTTGCTATCAGCAACAAATTGTCTGAAGGTAAGCGTGGCTCTAGTACTCTGCCTGGCCTCAGCTCTGCTGGCATGCAGGACATCTGTCTGTCCATTTGTGAGGCCCACGTCGGTAGACGTGGGCGACAGGTGGATGGACCTAGGACATCCTGGGGTCCTATGAGAGAGCCCCAACCATGGACCGCCCAGGGACCTCCGTCGTGCACCCATTTGGCAGTCAGTTTGTGGTTATAGTGTGCTGCCAGGGAGCTCCCTCTGTCATCTTGCTGGGCTTGTGCAGAAAGCAGCCGTCTGTCCTTATCTGACCTCTGTCTCCAGTGCAGAAATGACAACGTGGTTTCTTGCCCCTTGCAGGCATTCCAAATGCTTCCAGAGAGAGCACAGAGCTCCGCTGGCTAATGATTATACAATCCAGGCCTGTCACTCGAATGTTGCAACCCTGGGACCCACACACGGAAAACAGCCATAGGAGCCCACATGCTGGCCCTTCTCTCTCTGGTCTTTGTCTCTTCTGACCGGCCTCCCTCACTTTAGTAAAACTCCGCTCTGCTTCCCGACCCTTTCCTTCCCTGTCCTGTCCTTCCTCCCTGGGCCAAAGAGCCGGGGCTTCCTTGCCCTCCCAGCTCCGCCGCAGCCACGCACACTGCGAGCTGTCGCGGCCGGAACTTGCTCACAAACAGGACGGGTGTCCCTCCCGCGCCCCTTTACGACACGCCTCTGCTCTGCGGGAACTCAGCGGGATTCAGCCTCCCGCGCGCAACCGGACGTGCGTTCTGAGTGGCAGTGCGGGAGGCGCCATCGCGCCGAGCGGCCTCGCTCAGAAACTCGTCCGGGTCCCCGCCCGACCTCCGGGTGAGCAGATGAACGTTCTCCCGGATCCCACACCATCCGTGAGACGCGCCCCCGAGGAAGGCGCAGGCTGCAAGAGGGGCGCCTGTCCTTACACCGCCCGCGCGAAGCACGGAGCCTGCTGCTCGGGGAGCGGGCTGGGGTGCGGGCAGGGCAGAGCGGGCCGGCGGCAGGCGCGCGGTCCAGCGCTGGTCCCCGCGCGGAGGTCACTACGGCCGGGCGGCTGGATGGACGCGCCGCAGGCCGGAGGGAGCAGGCACAGCGCGGGCCTCTGCTCCCTCGTGCCCGGCGGGCGGACTCCGAGTGGCGCAGGCCCTGGGGCGGCCTCCGGGGGGCACCGCGCCCTAGGCAGAACCTCGGAGCCACCCACTGCCCCGACCCCCGCCGATCCCGCGCCCTCCTCCCAGGGGGAGGGCGGGAGGCAGACGAAGGCGCCACCAGGAGCCGGAGCGGAGCGGGGCTGGGGGGTTCTTCCGGGCTCCCCGCGCCCTTCCTGGGCTAAGCAGCATCTCCGGCTGGTTCTGCGCGGCTGCGGCTCTTCGCCGGCGGAGGGTTTGCCCGGCGCTCACTCGGCCACGCGGTGCGACCCTGCACGTCCCGCCGGAAGCCGCCACCACCGCCCGCCCCGGACTTCCGGCGGACCCCGGCGCTTCTCCCGGCGCGAACGCCACCGCGTCCTCCGCTCTGCTCGGATTGGACAGCCCACCGCAGGGGCTGCGTAGATTGGCTGAGCCTCGGGTCACGTGCCAACCTGGAACCCAATTGCTGAAATCTCTGGGTGCCCACGTGCTAGCGGCGGGCTGGGGCAGCTGCGAGGGGGCGCGGGGAGAGGGTGACCAGCATCCGGGAGGGCTGGGGCATCCAGTGAGGGTTTCGGGGGAGGAGGTGCTCAGCGGCGGGGAGGGCGGGGGCACTCAGAGGGGAGCTGAGGAGGAGGGGGTGATCAGTGTGGGGGAGTGGGGGCATTCAGAGGGGTGCTCAAGGGGACGGGGAAGGCCCGGGAGCCCTCAGCGGTGGGGGCGCTTTAGGCCCAGCTCGGGAGGAGGGCTGGCTGGGAAGGAGGATTAGGCGAGGTTTTCACTGTGAGGCTCAAGGGGGTTGGGGGGTTAGGGAGCAGGCTTGGAGGGAGACCCAGAAGAAAGTGCTAGGGTTCACCAAGGGACTCACATGGGGTCTCTGGAGGACTAAATGGAAGAGGGCTTCGCAGGGGCAGAGGGTGGCTAGAGGGTGGGGTTCACAGGGGTTATGGGGGGGCGGGAGAGGGCCTCAGGGGGGCCCTTGGCAGCATGTGTTGGAGCTTATGGAGCTCAAAGAAGGGGGAGCTCAGCCCCTCTGCTTTTCAGATCCTTCCTGACAACAACTCCTTTGTGGTAACTCCCATCCTATTTTTTATTACTGGGAGTCCTGGAGACCAGCTGCTGTGGGGCCCAGATTCTGGTTTTGCAGGGCTCTCCCTACCCCTTTGGTCCCCTTCCTTCTCTGCAGACTTTTCTCCTCCTTCCTGTGCAGGGCAGCCCCTCAGAATGTCAAGGCCCCGGCTTTTAGACATGACCTTTGGACATGACCACATGTCCAGCCTGGGCTACACATCCATCCCTAGTGCCTGAGCTGGGGAGGGGTCTCAGGGTACAACTAGAGCTTCTTAGTAGCCCCTAAAAGGAGGCAGTTCTGAGGGGTCTTTCCCAGCTGACTCACATGCCCCTGGTCTTCCCTGGCTGTGGTCCCTTCCTGGCCAGTGCTGGCCTTCACGTGAACCTTCTCGTAGTATGCCCCCTCCTCTCCTGCTCCAACATCTCCTGTTCCGTCCGGGCTGGTGGTGGCCTGGGGAATCTGTGGGGAGGGCTGTGGTAGTGAGCAGTGCTCCTGGGGGCCATGGCTGGCTTCTGGCATTGAGTCTGTGCTCCTTAGGCTGGGGAAGTACTAAGAAGGTGACCAGGAGGACACATTCTCTGCTCTCTTCGGGTCCCCAGCTGTGCCTAAGAACCAAGCTGCCGTCAGCAGGAGAGAAGCATGCAAGTTTTACTCAAGCTTTTATAGGTGCACGGGAGCCTTCACAAGAGAATGAAGACCCCAAGACGTGACCAGAGCAGGAACGATGGCAAGCACTCTGGTGACAAAGAAACAGCGAAGAGCCGACGTGACAGAGGGTTTGGGCAGGGAGAGGACGTTGCTGGGAGTCATTGCAGGATGGAGTTGTTTGCAAGGATTTCTCTCAGCCTCATTCATCTCTGGTGGCAAGGACGTCTTCCTCCTGCTACCCAGAGCATGCCTTTCATGTGAGGGTTTGATGTGCTGCTTTGAAGGGAAAAAAGGAGGGTCAGAGCGGGCGTCTTGCCCTGCTGTCTGTTGGGTGCCACTGGCTCAAAGCAGTCGGTATGTCTAATCGGTACATGTAGGAGGGAAGGCCCTGGGGCTCCTTGGGAGGCCTGATTACGTCTGTGGTCCCTGGTAGGGCTCCTGTCCTGGGTAGGCTGCTGAGGTCCACGTAACAATCACAGTGAAAACAGCCCTGCTGCCATGGCCTTGGCTGACTGGACTAAGGGGTAGGGAGGCAAAGGCCATGGCATGGCCAGGTTCCCTCCAGGAACCCCTGGCATGCCCCTCAGCTGCTTTTTTCCAGCTCTGTGGGGGTTCTGCTGTGCACCTCAAAACAGGTCCCTTTATGAGCTGAGAAAGGCCTTGAAGGTGGGTGGGCACCTGCCTGCCCGGCAGGGGTGAACTCACAGAGCTGGGCCACGTGTCGTGACAGCATGGCTCAGGGTCAGCTTGCAAGGGAGCTCTTCCTCTAGGACCTGGTGCACGAGGGAGAATCTGGACTTCAGAGAGCTTGGCCACCCCCAGTCCCACGGGCGCCGCATGCATAACATCAGTGCCTCCTGCCTGTGGTCTTTCCCATACCCACCTCTTTTAAGTCTTACAGAACAGTACGAACCATTCCTGGATACCTGCGTCCCGACTCCTTCCATTAATCGTGTGCGTGCTATGCTTTGCATTACATCATACCCACATCCAAATCCTGCAAAGGGGAGGTGAAAACAGGATGTCCCTTCACCCCTAACTGCTTGTGTGGATTTCCCAGAAACCAAGAATTCTCTTACATAACCACAACACAGTGATCAAAGCCAGGAAATTATAGTAGAGACGATAGTATTTTCCACTCTGCAGACCTCACTCAGCCTGTCTGATCTCTGCTCCCTGCCCAATGCCTTCAACCTGCGATGATCTCGCCTCTTTGTCCTAAATGATACCAACGCAGGGAATCATCAAGGTTTTTACTTGCTGAACATCTACCAAGACTAGTGTTTGGAATATAGCATCTTACCATTTCAGCAACACACTGAGGGAACAGGTTGTTTCCAGTTTTGCAGGTGAGAGAGAGAGAGAGAGAGGTTAGTGCTTTGCTCAAGTGTGTGCTCTGGGGGCTTGCAGCGGGGCTGGGGCTGCATCCAAGCTGGGTGGTGGCTGGGTGGTGGAGTCGGAGGTGGGCTTACTTCTCAGAAAGAGGGACAACGAGGCTGGGGAGTTTGCAACCACATAGACCAAGGAGGGGAAGGCAGGCCCAGGCCAGAGAGGATGGGAGAGCCTCCGGGAGTGGAGCTGTGCTGTGTTACTTGTGGTGTGGTCTTGTAATGTCCTTGACCTGAACCTATTTCTGTGTCTCTAAGGTGATGATACAATCTTTCTCTTTTCTCTGAGGGCTGAATGAGGTAGCACATGGGGAGTGCTTGGGGTAAGATCAATGGTAAGGTATCCATTAGTATGTGGCAAGTGAACACTTTTTTTTTTTTTTAAGATTTTTATTTATTTGACAGACAGAGATCAGGAGCAGGCAGAAAGGCAGGCAAAGAGAGAGGGGGAAGCAGGCTCCCCACTGATCAGAGAGCCCGATGCGGGGCTCGATCCCAGCACCGAGACCATGACCTGAGCCGAAGGCAGAGGCTTAACCCACTGAGCCCCCCAGGTGCCCCGACAAGTGAACACATTTAAATGTATTCTGAGCAAGAACTGTCCTCCTTGTCCCTTTGAATAATGTTCGGTGGCAAAGGAGAAAAGGGGCTCTGGGATTTTCTCCAGCAACGGCTGTCGCCTGCCCCCTATAGGACAACAGTGTCCACACAGCATCTTGGGATCCGTCTGGCCTGCGGGTGCTGGTGAGCCTGTGTCTGTGGGTGACTGGCCTGGCAGTGGCCGGTGTCTGTGATTTATGTTTTGCAACCAAACAGAGGGGATGTGGAAAAGTCCTCTCCACGCTCCGCACTTGAAAATACCCAGGAAGAGGGCTGGTGAGGGGCAGGCGGGGGGGGGACCTTCCTTCAGACATGGAAACATTTTTCTCCAAACCCCTGCTCCTCTGGGCACGTTTGCCCATGTCTGGAGACGTTCTTGGTCGCCGGATGGGGAATGGAGTGCTCCCGGCAAATAGAGGGTATGAGGCCGGAGGCGCTCCTTACCCCTCGTGGGATGGCCCCTAACAATCGGGTACCAGCCCCCATCATCCCACCGGAACATGACCCCTGAGAGTGCTGTGTGGGGTGGTGCGACGGCTCCCCGCAGGCGCCGGCTGCTTCCAGCGGGGAGGCTGTGCAAGCCTCTGAAGTTCCGAGGGCCGAGGTCCCTCGGTGTGGCCGGTGAGACGCCCATTCCGGAACACCGTTCAGTAAACACGAAGTGGGCAGGACGTGGAACTCTTAGGGGACGTGCTCCGTTCGTCCCCGGCCATCGGCAACGGGTTATTTCAACGTCTCCGGACGAACGAGGCCTCTTCAAGTCCCCGCGCACCAGGCGGCTCCCGGAGCGCGGCGCGGACCCTCCGCCGTCGGTGCTGCCGCGCTCGCGCCGCAGCCGCCTACGTTCGTACCCGCACGGGCAGTGGCCGGCCCGGGAAGCCCCCGCAGGCCGGGCCCAGGGGTCCTGGGTGCACAGGGACGGCCCCCACCAGGGCAGTGGTGAGAGCCAGCGCGGGCGAGCGGCCTTCACGTCCCTGCAAGAGCCTGCAGAGGGGCGTCCCTGCGCTTCGCTGTGGGGAGCTCACGAAGGACAGCCCGGCCCCGTAACTCAGCCCTCCGAGGGCTCCCCGAGCGCCAGCCTGCGGTGCGGCTCGGCGTGTTCCCGGGAGCTGCCCGCCCGGGACGGCTCCGCGCAGTCCCGGAGGGAGGGGGGAGGGTGAGGATGGGAGGACTCGGGACCCTCCAACAGGGAGGGGGCGGCCTGGGTAGGGACCCCAAGGGGGAGGAGGAGGTCCCGGTGGTGACGACTGCGAGCAGCAAGAGGGAGGGGCGGCCCCAGCCAGGATAGGGGGGCGGGGCCGGGCTTACGCACACGCACCTGCGCCGCGACGTCTTTTCCCAGCCCCTCCCAGCCCACTCCCTTCGTATTTCCGGCCGCTCTTTTCTGCATCCGGGGCACGAGAAAACCCTCGGTTGGCTCTTGGGCGGTGCCTCGACCAGAACCGGAAGTCGGCCTCGGGCCAGGCGGGGAAGCCGGCGTCCGACCCGTCAGCAACCTGCGGTGGTCCCCAGGGGCGGTGGCTGCGCTGCTCCCTGCGAGGCGGTCCCGCGGGCGGGCGGGCTGCCCGAAGGCGCGGCACCATGAAGCTGTACAGCCTCAGCGTCCTGTACAAAGGCGAGCACAAGGTGGTGCTGCTCAAAGCCGCGTACGACGTGTCCTCCTTCAGCTTCTTCCAGAGGTCCAGGTGGGTGGGCCCGGGCGGCGAGGCCCGGGGGCTCGTGGGAGGCCCGCGGGGTGGGGGCGGGCCCCGGGGGGCGGGGGAGCGTCGGGGTGGTCGGGGGAGGCCCGGCGTCGGACTGCGGGGGGCGGGCGGGGGTCTCGCCCTCCCGACCTGGAGCGCTGCGCTGGCTCCCTTGGTGTGCGGAGCGAACCTGCGGGGAACCCTCGTCCTGTGGCCCCAGGAAGGCTGACGCTGCTCTGGACGGCGTTTTCGTGCTCGGTGTCTCCCACGTTCCCGTCGTACCACCCCGGGGGCTTGGAGGGAAGCGCGGACCGCCCAGGTTCGCCCGCGGCCGTGGTGAGCTGGCAAGGTGGCGGCCCGGGAGCGTGTGTTGTCAACCTGCGCCTCCTTCCCCGATTCTGACCCCGGCGTCCGCGGGCCAGTGTATGTCCTCCGATGGGGTTTTCCCCGTAGCTGGGTCGGAGGCGCTGGCGCGCCCCGTTTTATGGGGGAAGTCGTGCGGCCGCGAGAAACTGTACCACAGCCGGCCCGGATGCAGACCCTGACTCCCGGGCTTTTCCCGGTTGAGTTTGGCGGTGCGAGGGCTGCGTGCTGAGGGTTTGCAGGCGCGGGACCTGCGGGCTTGCGGGAAGCTGTGTGTGAGGAAGCCCGCGAGCGCTGGGCCCGCTGCTGGGAAGTGCGGGGCGCCTGGGCGCCGCCCCGGGGGTACCCCGCAGGTCTGAGTCCGGGACGCTGCCCTCCGGCTCCGTCCTCACTGCTTCTGGGCAGCAGTTCTCTTGCTCTTTTTGTCAGAGAGGGGGATGCGGGGGGCCCGACGGGCGGCTCCATCCCAGGCTCCCGGGATCATGACCTGCGCCCGAAGGCTGGCATGTCCCCCACGGGGCCCCCCAGGCACCCCTGGGAAGCAGTTCTTGATCAGTGTCCTGCTGGCGGTATGGAAAACCGTTTCTGTTGTCCTTCCGTGGAAGCGGTTGGTTCTTTGGGAGCTTCAGGAGGTCTTCTGCAGATTTGCCGCTTTCTCTCTCACGCCCTCTGCTCCGTTCTGGCCGCTCTTCCTCTGGGCTGTGCGTGTGTCCCGAAGGTGCTGGGCAGTTGCAGCGTGAGACCTTCGCCTCACTGCTCCGGGATACCCCTGCCAGCTCCAGACCACGGGCACCAGATGCACTCAGAACCCAGCCGTGCCCCCACTGGCGCCTCTTACCGCTGCAGCAGTCCAGGCTTCTCGCCTCCATTCTTCTGCCTGGCGGCCACCGGGCCCTAAACTCCAAACCTGCAGATGGGTCCCCAGCTTTTCTCGCTGCTTGTTTGAGAGCTCCTGCCAGGGATGTAAACCCCTGTGTCTGGGCGCGGCTGTGCTGGGATTCCGCCTCCGCTCCGTTTTACTGCGGGGCCTGCCTCACCCGGAGGCTCTCTCCGTGGGGTGAGTTTGAGCACATCACACTCTCAGGGTGACGCTGGGCCCCAGCTGTTGTGCTAAGTGCTATGTTCCCCTCGCTGTGAACTTGGGTTTTGTGAGTGGGGCGTGGGGCAGGGTGTGCGGGTCCCATAGTTCCTGGCCGGACGGACACTGCGCGGCTGGAGGTCTCCTCTCTTCAGCAAGGGGGGCTGCCGCAGAGTCTTGAGAGCCCCCGTTCCTCCGGTCGAGCTGTCGTCACCTGTGGCGCTTCCATTCTGCCGTCTCTCTGCTGGGCCACGAGTGACCTCTTCTCTCTCAGCCTTTGCACAAGTCACCTCCTCTTCCTTGTTGGCCGAGCGGTGGCCTCTCAGTGTCCCGGGGACGGAGTGCCAGGATGAGCCAGCGTGGCCGCGGCTGTACCCCACTGTGACCCGCTCTCACGGTGGACGCTTGTCCCAGCACAGTGTCGCGTGCGCGGGGCTGGCCCTGGATGTGCGCGCTGGCTTCCGCTTCTCCATGCTCTGGCCACAGCGCATGGAGCCGCCCGTCGGGCCCCCCGCATCCCCCTCTCTGACAAAAAGAGCAAGAGAACTGCTGCCCAGAAGCAGTGAGGACGGAGCCGGAGGGCAGCGTCCCGGACTCAGACCTGCGGGGTACCCCCGGGGCGGCGCCCAGGCGCCCCGCACTTCCCAGCAGCGGGCCCAGCGCTCGCGGGCTTCCTCACACACAGCTTCCCGCAAGCCCGCAGGTCCCGCGCCTGCAAACCCTCAGCACGCAGCCCTCGCACCGCCAAACTCAACCGGGAAAAGCCCGGGAGTCAGGGTCTGCATCCGGGCCGGCTGTGGTACAGTTTCTCGCGGCCGCACGACTTCCCCCATAAAACGGGGCGCGCCAGCGCCTCCGACCCAGCTACGGGGAAAACCCCATCGGAGGACATACACTGGCCCGTAGGAATCCCCATGAGGCTCGAAGCAGGTTGTCCTGGTCAGCGAGGTAGCAGACAGGTGTGGCTTGAAGAGCTGTGAGGGTTTCTGGCTAAACGGTGTCTCTTGTTACTCCCTGAGGTCGGGAGGGAAAGGAATGAGACCCAGAAGCAGCGGCCCCTTGGTGTCTGTGCTCAGAGGTCACCTTCCATGCTGCTGGGGACGGGGATGGGGAGAGGTAACGTGTGTTCTGTTCCTTAGCGTTCAGGAATTCATGACCTTCACGAGTCAGCTGATCGTGGAGCGCTCGGCGAAAGGCAGCAGAGCTTCTGTCAAAGAACAAGGTAGGAGGACCTGCTGCCTGCGCCGTGCCTGTCCCTTCCCGCTTCGGGCAGCCCGGGGCCCCCTCACAGGCGTGCCCCACGCAGGGGCTGCCAGGACCGCACTCCTCTCAGGCCTCCTGCTTCTGCTTGTGCTTGCTCCTGCCGTCAAAGCAGCCTCCCCGCGTGCTTCTCCTTCCACCTGTGGTGGGCGCTTTGCAAACCAGGCTTCCCTGCGGTCGCACTGGGAGCGCGTCCTGTGCTCCCCAAGTTTTGGACCAGGAGTCCAGAAACTCGTTGTTTTCCTCTTGGCTGTCGTTCACATCTTTGTAATTCAGGTTTTCTGTAAGCATCGTGAGGCTTTTCTTGGAGAAGCGTTTGTGACACAGACGACTCAAGAAGGGCAGCTGTGTCACATAGATCGTGGGAAGCTCACTCTGCAGAGACCGGGGCCACGGCCCTGGAGGCCACATGTCAGTGATGAGATGTGTGTTACACCCCGGGGGGAGTGGGGGTCCCTTGTGCATGCTCTGTGCGGCCTCCCTGTCCTGCCCAGGAGATGGGACCGTGAACACGGACGTGTAGTGGGTCACTCCGGGCAGGTCTGCCTCCCAGCGGCTGGCTGAGAGCCGTGTCCTCCAGCATGCACCCGGCCGCTCCAGTCTGGGGCGTGCACTCCCACAGCACGCTGGCCCCTTGCTTACTGGAGATGTAGGCAGAGCCCAGACAGTGGTGGCGCCAGTCTTGTCCTCCTCAGCCTTGCCCTCACATACTGCTGCCCTCCTCCGACTCCAGAACTCACGACCTCTCCCTCTCCTCTCTGTTCTCGATGGTTGGCAGCAGCTGTTCTGTGCGAGCGTCATCAGGACAGGGAGGTTCTCCTTTGTCAGCTGTGACCCTTCTGTTCCTCTTCCCCTGGGGGTGTAGTCAGCTGTGTCCTGTCTGAAGAGTTTTGAAAGTGAGAAAAATTCATACCAGGGATGGGACCTGTTTCCCGAAGTGCTTGTACAGACGGAACCTTCGGATAATTTGATGATGATCTCAGGCTGGCAGGGCTAGGTTTTTTGTAGATGGACCTTTTGTCCCCTCCTCTTGCATCTCCTCTCCCCCACTTCCCCCTCTACCCCATCACAGGAGCAGACCTGATGCCCCGAGAGCTGATTTCCTGACGTGGGGCTGCTCTCGGGACTTTTAAGCAGCTGGAGGCTGCTGGTCTTACCCAGGGTCTCCAGCTCGGGGCCAGGCCAGAGCATCTGCAAGCGGGCCAGCGCTGGGGCTCCAGAATGTAGCAGAAAGGCACCTGGGACTGCTTCCCCTCAGTTGCTTTCTGCGCCTGCGGTGGCTCCTTTAGAGCCTGCTTGGCCCGCCAGGCCTCTGGACACCTACTTGTACTCAGGTGGTGTTGGGCCATGCCGGTGCCCGTGCTCCCTCCTGTGCTGTTCTGCGTGAGTCTGACTGAGCCACCAGGCAAGGGCTCAGCATTGTGACACTTTCACGATTGCTGAAGATGTCCCAAGTTCTCACGTCATCCCGTGCACTTCTAACTTCTCCTTAGAATACCTGTGCCACGTCTATGTACGAAACGACAATCTCGCAGGAGTGGTCATCGCTGACAGCGAGTATCCATCCCGGGTGGCCTTTACCTTGCTGGAGAAGGTGAGTTTGCGGTGTGGCCGGGCTGGCCTGGGACGGGCAACGGTGGACGGTGCCCGAGGTAGAAGGGACGGAGTTATGTGTCCAGAATCAACCCATTTTCAGCGTTTCTTCTTGCTCTAAACAGAGAGATGGCCAGGCATCCCTTCCCAGTGTCCTTTTCTGGCACTGGTTTCTGCCAGTGTCTGGGCTTGTGGCCCTGGTGGCACTGCGACCTGGCTACTCTACAGCAGCATTGCAGTTTCCTTCTGGGCTGGGGCCTGAGGTCGGCTGTGGCTGCACCTTCAGCCCTTGCCACTGCTCTGGCCGCTCTAAGGGCTGCTGCCTTCCCCACTGGTGACTGTTTACTCCCAGCCACGGCCGACTCTGCGCTCTGTCCTGTGACCACCCCGGGCTGCTCCTTTCCCCCATGTGGGTGTCGCACCACCATGGGGCTCAGTGCTGTGGTGCTCGTCAGAAATATCTTGAGGACGCTGGCCTCCGGCCTCCCTAAGCACCAATACATTCACCAGCACATGAGATGTGCTGATTGCTTAAGTCCGAAGGATCTAGCTCCCTTTGCAAAGAGCTGTTCTGGAAGATGAGAGTGCAGGGACTTTTCCTCTTAGAACTGCGGAACCTGGTAGAAGGGAAAGTCTGTAGGTTAATATTCTGTTGCTCTTGTTTTCTTCCAGAGATCGGGGTGAGGTTGGGTACACTTTGTTTTTAATTGCCAGAAATCTTCAAACCTTGAGCCTATATTTGCCCTTGGCCCTGAGCTGTTCTCCTCCTCTCTCGGGCTCTGTGTTCAGGTCCATGTGGCTATGGGATGGGCTCCTTTGTCGTGCAGGTACTGGACGAATTCTCCAAACACGTGGACAGGATAGAGTGGCCAGTCGGATCCCCTGCTAGCATCCACTACATGGCCCTGGACGACTACCTGAGTCGGTACCAGGTAGGTGGGCAGAAGCCCCCAGGAGCGGGCCTGCAGGTTGTGGCTCTGGGCGATCTCCCAGCAGTCTTGGTGTCGGCGTCCCCATGAAACACACAGGGACTCTGAGACCTGGACCCTGAGCTCACGCAGGCTTTCCCTTCTCTGGGGTGTGCGTGTGCAGCCTGCGGTTTGTGACCTTGGCAAACTGTCTGGCTCCCCGGTTTGAGCTTTGTTTCCGGGTGGTCATTCTACTCCTGATGTTTTTGGCTCTTCCCTAGAACCCGCGAGAAGCTGACCCCATGACTAAAGTGCAGGCCGAGCTGGATGAGACCAAGATCATTCTGGTAAGTGGGGGCGGGAGCGAGCACCCCCTGGAGCCAAGTGTGGGAGCCGCCCGGCGCGCAGTCCAGGCTTGGGTTTGGGGCTTTGGGGGCATCCTCATGCAGATGCTTTGTTGGAAGGGGTGGTTGCCCCCCTCTCCCCGAGTGTCTCAGGCCACCCTGAGTTTGTGCTGCCTGCACCCATCTGGGTTCAACACCACTGTTGTATGAGGACCCCAGCCGAGACCTGCTGTGGCCCTGATGCCTCCCTGCTGCGACGGTCTCTGTTCAGCGGCTCCCTGCCACTCCCGACCCCCGCCGTTTGTCTCTGAGCTCACCAGGCGCCTCCTTGCAGGGTGGGGGCTGTGGGGGCAGGAAAAGCCACCTATGTTCACTAAACACAGACCTGGGGTCCTCAGTCCCAGTCAGAAGGGCAGGAAGCCCGCATCTTGCTTGTGCTGTGCTCGGCTACAACTGCTGCTTCAGCTTCTCTTCTCTCTCTCTCCCTCTCTTTTCCCTCCTCCCCCTCTCTCTTCGTCTACCCCGCCTCTGGCTCTCCCCCCTCCATCTCCCCCTCCCTCCATCTCCCCTCCTCCTCACCCTCTCTCTCTGTCTTCCCTCTCTCTGCATCTACCCCCTCTCCGGCTCCATACCCCCCCCGTCTTCCCCCTTCTCCCCCCTCCTCCCCCCTCCATCTCCCCTCTTCTTTCCCCCTTCATTTCTCCCTCTCTCTGTCTTCCCCTCTCCATCTCCCCTTCTCCTCCCCCCCATCACCCCCCTCTCTGTGTCTACTCCTCTCTTCCCTTCTCCCCCACTCCTTCTCCCCCCGTCTCCCCCTCTGTCTCTCCTTCTCTCTCCGTCTCCCCCTCTCTCCATCTCCACCCCATCTCTCCCTCTCTCTTCTCTCTGTGTCTGTCCTCCTCCCCATCTCTCTCCATCTCCTCCTCTCTCTCCTCTCCCTGTCTGTCCTCTTCTTCTCTCTCTCCGTCTCTTTCCATTTCCTTCTCCTTTTCTGTTTCTTCCTCCCCTCCCCCGCTCCTGTAACCTTGAGCTCTCTTTGGCACTCGCTGTGTCTGTTCTTGCCTTGAGTTTGGTCCTGTGGCTTCTGCCTCATCACTGGTCCCTGGCTTCCCACCTGGTACCAGTGTGTCCGTACAGTAGCCACTGATCTGTGGCTCTTCCACTTACCATCCCCCAGTAGCCCTCAGGAAAGCTCTGGAGTCAGGTTCACACTCCCTGGCACAGTCCACAGCCCTGGGGCCTTTCTCTTTCCTGCATGGTACCCATGCCAGGGCCCCACATGCAGCTCTCCCGGATGCCACTACGTGGTCATTACTGGCACACACATCTCCCAGCGGGCGTGTGAGCCCTCAGGACTGGGCGCTTGTCCTTACCCACCCCACTCCCGGCATGTGGGACACCCATGCCCAGGCCCCAGCAAGCCTTGAGTGAGTAGAACTAAAGCCCAGCAGAGGTGCCCAGGAACCGCTGCTGGCTCCTCCGGCCCCGCAACGTGCTCAGTACTGCCTCCTGGAGTCAGACGCCGGCCTGGGCGGGACCCAGGAAGCAGTATGCTGTGGACACCGTGCACTGAATGACACAGTTTGGGGACTTCGGATTGGGAGTGAGGTGTGAGCGTGTTGAGGTGTCTCCGTGTCTCTTCACGGGCTTCTCTGTATCCTTGCTGAGCTGCAGCCCTGGGCGCCCCTCGGCTGCTCCTGCTCTCCAAGCAGGAACGGCAGGTGTGGCGCGGCGGCCCTGTGTGTCTGCAGAAATGGGCTTGCTGGTGCTGCCCTGTCCGTGCGCATGTCCATCTGGTTCGCTTCTTGTGCCGGCAGCCAGCATCCTGGAACTCTGTAGATGGGCCTGGTCTCACGCCTTTCTCCCAGGCCCGTTCCTGTCCACGTGCCTCGGTTTGTGCTCCTTGCTCCGAGGAAGCCCGGTGGCCTCGCGGTGCTGCACGACGTGCGTCCCCGGGGCGGGGGCAGCGTGTTCAGCGGGAGTCCGCGTGTGGAAGCGTGGCTGTAAGCACGGTGCTCTGAGCCTGTGCTGGGTCCCCGGGCCGGGCTCTGGGTCCTGCTGGTCGGGGCTCTTGATGCTCACATGGCGGGAGAGCCCATGGGAGAAGCACTTCCCGTGGCCGAGCCTGGGGGGCTCGCATCCGCCTGCTGCACCAACGGTGGGGCGCCCGTTTGTCTGTGTCTAGCACAACACCATGGAGTCTCTTCTGGAGCGAGGGGAGCGGCTGGACGACTTGGTGTCCAAGTCCGAGGTGCTGGGAACGCAGTCCAAAGCCTTCTACAAGACAGTGAGTGCCAGCCGTGCTTGTGCTTGCTACTGTGCGCGTGCCCAGGGACACTCCGTGGCACAGGGTTGCGGGGGGACGGGCCCGGCAGTAGCACGTGCTCCCTCGGGCGCCGCGGGAGCAGGAGCGGGCAGGGGCAGAGGCCAGTCCCAGCTGCTCCTGCTGCCTGCTGAGCGGTGGAGCCTCCGGGCCTCGCGCAGCGGCCCTTGTGCCTGTTTCCCTGGGACAGAAGTGGTTCGCTGGCGCTGACCACAGTAGGGCTGTGCGTCCACTGGTGCTTTCCTGGGAGCCTGGGAGGAAGGCGGCCAGTGGGGCTCGGGGATCCACCAACCTGCTCTCTCAAAGCATTCTCGCGACGTGCGTGGGGGCAGGTGGTGCTGCAGGACCCGGGGTGACACAGCATCATGCTCCGTCTGCCGGGGGTTCTCCCAGTACCCCCAGCCCGCTCCACGGCCACTGCCTCGTGGGGTACCCCCCCGTGGGTCACTTCCACCTCTCCAGCCCCAGTGTGTTTCTGTCCAGGCTCGGAAACAGAACTCGTGCTGTGCGATCATGTGACGGCAGCCCGTGGAGGCCCTCGTGCCCAGCCGGCCTGGCCGTTAGCGTCAGAACCGCAGTCCCTGGAGAAGCAGAGCCACCGTGGAGAGACCCGCGTGGGGACACATTTTCACTTGGGAGCTCCTGGCAGGAACTGAGGGGTTGTGGAAGGGCCTGGGGCTTGGGAACATTCAAATTTACATGTCCGGTGATTTTTGAAAAGCTCGTTTGAGGCCCCCAATGGCGTGTTCTTGGGCCAGATGAAACCATAAATTCAAATGACTCACATAGATGCTGCAGGGCTTGTCTCTAACCTGGGAAAGCGACCAAGGTGAGACCCTGGGGGAGGTCGGAGCCAGCCTTGTGGGTCCTCAGCCCGCGTGGGGGCTGTGTTTGTGCGCTATGTTCACACTGCAGTAAAGCCGGGGTCACCTTGGCTGCAGGGCTGAAGGGGCAGAGCGACCCCGAGGACTGGGGCTGAGCAGGCCAAGATCCGTGTTGGGAGGAGCCCGGCCGCACCGACTTCGAGGCTCCTTTGCACTGGACCTGGGTGGACTGCTCACTGAGGGTGCTGCCCACCCCCGACGTCACACGGAGATGCCTGTGGGCGGTGGGGCAGCCGTGTCTGCCCCGACTCGCAGCTTAGCCTCGCCTGCCCAGGTCACAGGCACCAGTACGGCCTCTCTCCACCCTTGTTCACCCACCTCTCTAGCAGCGAGACCCTCATCGTGACCACCTGGGGCCCATGTGCCTTAGCAAGTGGCCTTTGCTGTGGCCACTGTTCCTAGCCACCAAGGCCAGGTACCAGCCATTCCGAGGATTCCCAGTGCCCCACATGTGACCTGACCCCCAGCCTGGCCCCCACAGGAGCATTGCTAAGAGCCCCCCCACCCACCCAGTGGCACAAGCCCCAACCCTGAGCCCATGTCCTCGGGCCCCACTGCCATGTTACAGATCGCCTCCCCACGTCCTGCAATGCTTCCTGAGGAGTGAGCTCGTGGTTTGCCCTGGGACCTGGTCCCCGCAGGGTCCCGTCCTCTGGGGTCCTTCCCTGAGCATGCTGATTCTTGGCCTACCCAAGAGGTGCTGCTGCCTCTGCACAAAGTGCCAGGCCCAGAATTGGCTTGGACTGTAAGGTGACATTTACATGCTTCTGAGGACCCTGACTCCCCACCCCAGCAGGTTCACGCACTGGTTATCGTCCCGCTCTGGGCCCTGTGCTGGTCAAAGGAGTTGGCCAGCCCTGAAGGTAACCCGCCCGAGGTACTCCCTGGAGTGCACAGACCCAGCCTGCTCACTGGTGCCCAGGGGGCTGTGACCTCTCCTTAGGAAGGATGTGGTATCTGACTCCAACTTGGGAGGCTGCTGGGGAGGAGCTGGTGTGGAGGCGCGGGTCTGCAGGGAGGACCATGGGGAGGGTGACGCAGGCTCACACCTGAGCTGGCATTTCCCCAGCCCCTGTCGTGGTCTCATGTGGAAGCATTTGGCAAAGGGTGTGTTTTGGTAACTGTCGCCTGACTTCTCTGTTCTATTTGAAAGGTTCTTATCTGGATAAAGTTGTCTTTTGAAATTCCATAATAGTTTTCTGCTTTGTTCGAGTCTCAGGGACCCCTCCTTATGTGCAGCTGTGGGGTGCAGGGCATCCTGGGGCAGCACCTGGGTTCCACCTCCAGACCTTTCTAGCAGGAGCCAAGGGAGGGAGTGCTGGAGCAGGAGAACCAGCAGGGGAGCTACACCGCAGCAGCCTGGGCCACACAGATGGAAACTCCTTGCCAGCTAGGGGGTCGGCCCTGCGGACTTGGGGGCGTCATGCCTCCCGGGTCTGTGTGCAGCGGAGGAGTCTCCAGTCCCATCCCAGTTTAGGGAGCGAGCATGCCAGCTGATCGTAAGAAGGTCTGAAGGCTTCACCTGTTTCACTGCTGGCCCCGAGCCTTGCTTTCAGCCTTATTTGTGCCCTTGGAAGTGAGAAGCAGGCTTGGGGTTTCTGGCTGGACCAAGGGCACCAGTTTTTCCTGCCTGGAAGACCTGCTGGAGTATGGGGTTTTTGGAGCTTCGCTCAAAGCTGGTGCCATTTAACAATGACAAGCCGCAGTCTGTCTTGCTGCCCAGCTCAGGCACTGTAACTGCTCCCCCAGCCAAGTGTGTGGGTCCCACCCCACCCCGGCCGGGCTCAGGATCCTTGGTGGGGGGTGGGCAGGGCTGTGTCGTGCGCCCGCAGGGAGGCCTGGCCTGGATAGCCGCCTCGGATTACAGCTGATCTGCAAGCGGAGCCCTAGATACTGTGCTAGGCCCGCACCGTTGCCCGCTCTAGCGCCCCGCTCCAGATTCTCCGCGCCGGCTCCGGGCTCCTCTGTGCCTCCTGGCACAGCCCGCCCTCCCGAGCGCACCAGTGGGGCACCAAGAAGCCGTAGCCAAAGGCTCCTGTCCTGGTGACCCCTGGGGCACTCCTCGCACCAGAAGCCACCTACATACACGAGTTGGGAGCGTTCAGTATCAAGGCACATGATGCTGTAGGAAAGCACAAGGCCGGAGGCACAGATAAGCACCTGCAGGGCCCGGGGAACCAGTGCAGAGGGGAGGCTACCCGTCTTCACGCGAGGGCTGCAGGCGGCTGTGTGGTCAGGGGTCCTTCGGCCAAGACAGCCCTGTGGTCACAAGGAGGTGCGTTTAGGCAGTCCTGGGGCGACGCGGTCCTGCAGCTGTGAGCTCATTGCTACATTAGCTGGCACAGGCTAGCGGTGGCCCCAGGTGGCCTAGTGTCCCCATGTTGCAGGGGTGTGGTGGGCAGCTGCTGAGGGACAGGCCAGGGGCGTGGATGACAGGAAGAGCAGGGACTGGATCCTGAGAAGGGGAAGGAAGGCTCTTGCTCTCCTCCGTCCCCCAGGTTTCTGCTGTGGGCATCCCAGCAGCCACCACCCTCCCGTGATGCACAGCACCGTGACGTCTGTGCAGGCCTGTGCGCTGACAGTCTGCACAGCCCAGCCACGGGCATGGGGAATGGACGCACAGACACGGTGGAGGCTGGGTCCCGGCTCTTCCCACACAGAACCGCCGTCTGGCCTCCCCGAGAGGCCACCAAAGAGACAGGGGCTTCAGGGCGTCCAGGGCCCAAAGAGGGGGCGTGCGGCAGTGGGTGCAGCGGCGGCCTGCAGTGGCAGAGGGGCAGTGCGGTGGGGGAGTGGGCTGGGCTGGGGCTTGGAAGGGCCCCGGCATAGAGCCCCCAGCTGCACGTGAAGCCGTTTGTCCTGTTTTTCTTTTATTTGCAGTTTCCCGAGACAGAACAAAATAATGATTTTTTACACTTACAAGGCTCAGAAAGAAAAGACAATGGAACTCAGCAAAAAGAGAGAAGGGGGGGCCGGCCAGCACTGCGGGCAGCTGGCCCTCCGCAGAGCGGCCACACCTCCGACATCTAGCTAGAAGAGCAGGTGTGGCCTGCCCGAGAGGGGTCATGCAAAAGAACTACCCCCGGAAAAATTCCCAATTATCCCAGACAGGCAGCTCCGTGGAAATAACAGGTGAGGGGAGGAGGGGAGGAGGCCCCCGGAGGTGAGGGTGGCCAGGCCACACGCTGTCCACGGTGAGCCTTGCTGCTGACCACGGCCCAGGGAGCCTGGCAGATGTTTACCCTGTGTCCATGGGTGGGGACAGCTGTCCTGAGCACAGCCGTGGACGGGCAGGTGAGTGTCCATTCGGAGTGTCTGCTGAGGGACAGTCCCCTTGGAGACCAGCGTCCTGTGTCCCGTTCCCCACTCTGTGCCCCTCCCGTGGCTTGATTTGTGGGGGAAGATAAAGAAAATCCTTGTTGAAAATGTGAATTAAGGGGCAGGTGTTGGAGTGGCAGGGTCCACAGCTTGGCGATCACAGCCGCTAACCAGCCCACCTGGCCAGCTGCCCTGGGCACACTCTGCTGCCGTCGGACCCCAGTGCCCACCAGCTCGCAGGTGCACATTGCGATGGGCCCAGCCTGTCTTCTCATCCCGGGGTCCCTATCACCCCCGCCTCCCCCACCCCCACAGCAGCCTGGAGAGGCCTACTGGGGGGTCCACCGCACCTTGCCCCTCAAGCCCAGGGTAGCCCTCCCTCCCTTGGCTCCGAGCCTAGACTCTGAAAGCGCCCTGTTCACAAACCCCTGCCGCGCCCGCCCCGGCCTGGGAGCGCAGGGTGCCACGCACCGCCTTCTGACCCCTCTCCTCCTCCTGCCTCTGGACAGGCAGGAGGGCCTGCCTAGGGCCCCTCTGTGGCTGCACCAGCTGGTGAGGGAGGTGGGCGGAGGGGAGCCACCCCAAACAGGAGGGAGGTGCTGTGGGAACCCAAGGGTTCCCCTCCCAACCGGGCTGCCACCAACAGCATCCTCTCGGCCAGACTCTGCCAGTTGGGAAGTCTGTACCTCCCCGGCCCTGGAGCGGCCAGAATGGGAGCCCCGGGCCCACGGGGGCTTCTCAGATGGCTCATCGGGCCCCCGGGGGCCGGCCCGGCCTCTGCACTGCTCATCCATGCTGGGGGCATGAGAGGAAGGGAGGGGAACATCCGTGCTCGGGTCCCCTTGGCCCCAGGTGGCCGACACTCCTGATGGCAGCCATGCACGGCGGGGGGGGGGGGGTATGCAGACCTAACAAACACCGTTCCTCGGCCCGGCCCCTGTGGACAAGGTCACTGCCCCACTGCTCCCTGAGGGGCCAGGAGTGACAGATACGTGGAGCGTGGGTGGGGGGTGCCCGGCGGTTCAAGGCCCCGCAGATGCCAGTGGTTTGTACAGCTTTTGCCTTTTTTTCTCCTGTTTCATCCAACATCAAATTTTTTTTTTTTTTTTTTTTTTTTTTTGGTGGTGGTGGTTGTCATCTTGTTGTTAAAAAGAAATCACATCCAGTCTTGGTTTTCTGCAGACACAGGCACCAGGGGAGGAACGAGGCAGACACAAACATGCGACAGGCAGGCCGCAGGAGGGCGGCCGGGCTCCAAACACTGAGTCTGTCCCACGAAGCCGGCCACAGCTCTGAAAGGTGGGGAGGGTAGGGGTCAAGGGGGAGGGCGCGGGGGGGTGGTGTCAGCTCTCATCTGTCCCCACCCAGGGAGAAGGGGTGGGCGGGGTGTCAGCTCTCAACTGCTCCCCCCCAGGGAGGTAAAGGTGGGGGGTCAGCTCTCGTCCACTCCCCCAGGGAGAAGGGGGAGAAGCAGGGATGGGGTGCTGCCTGCCTATAGTGCGGGGGCGGCTCTGCCCAGCGTCCCCGGCGCACCCCAGGAAAGGGCCCGTGCCGGCACCCACCTTCACTGCAGCGGCGCCACGGGCGCGCCCGAGCAGTGGAAGTGCACGTTCTGCCACTTGCCGTCACGGCGGTGCCACACGCGCGTCTCCTCGGACTGGCTGGTGCGGGGCCGGCCCTGTCCGTCGATGTACTGCGTCAGGCGGATGTAGGCGATGCACGCGGCGTCCTCCCCGATGACGTGCACGTGCGGGTTCAGGATGGTCGTGTGGATGGGCTTGCTGTTCTTGGCGAGCACTATGAGCAGAGGCAGGGGCTTGCTGGGCGCCCTGGGGAACCTCTGCCCAGGGAAGGGGAGCAGGGAGGCTACCTGGAGGCCCGGGGGCCCCGCTGTGCTGTCGGGGGCGACCCCCACGCCCAGCCCTGGCACTCACAGTTCTCGAAGTAGAATCTGTGGAAATCCATCCCTTCAACCAAGTTGCCCAGCGCTTCAGGCTCGAACGAGGTCAGGCCTGGGTCGCAGATTTTCCTGGGGGGCAGACCCAGGTGAGGAGAAGCCCCTGCTGCCTCCTGCCCTCCCTTCACTGCAGGGAAGCCCCCACTCCACCCCAGGCCCCCCCGAGACCCAGCCCAGATGCCCCGCTCACGCATAGGCCTCGAAGTCCCCATTGTTGACCGCCTCGATGAGCTGCTCGGTGATCTTGATGACTTCCTGCTTCCGTGCTGCGGGAACACAGCCGCCCAGTGACCAAGGACCACCCCGGGTGGCCCTGCAGAGGGCCTAGGGCAGAGCGTCCCCAGCCCCCACCCGCTCTCCTCCCCAGGAGGGACCCGATTGTCCAGCTCACACGGCTCCCTCCAAGGTCACCCACAGCCCCCACATTCCCAAGTCCATGGAGCCCTGTCTGTCTTACATAGAAGGTCTCCATGTGATAGAAATACCACGTCTGGAGAACGCAGAAAGGGGAAGCAAAGCCCGCCATGACTGTGGTCCCCAGTCCCTCCGGCCATGTCCCCTGGGACCTGCCCCCTGGCCTCTGCCCACCTAAACTTGGCTCCCAAGCCCCTGCCGCATCCAGCCCCTCTCCAGGAACATCTGGTAAGGGCTGGCTGTGAAGCGGGGAGGGCGAGGGGCAGTGTCTATGGGGCGAAGGCGGAGCAGAGGGCAGGGGACGGGGGACTCAGGAGTCTGTGGGTCTCTCCCTGGAAGCCCATAGCCAGCTGGCTGGCCTCCCACTTGCTTGGGTCTCTACCCGTGTGCAGTCCAGGGCTTGGGCGCCAGCCCCCCTCCATACCCCCCACCCCCAGCATCACCAGCCCACCTAGCACCCTCCGTCCTGGGGCTCTGGGCTTCTGCCCACTTGGCCTCTGCACTGGGACAGGCCTGGCCCCAGGGTGCTAACCTGCGGTCCCCGTTCTCTCTTTAATCACAACTTGTTTCAGAGAATAACGCAGCCGCAACCCACTGCGGATTCAAACCTGGATCACTTTCACGGCCACGGAGACTCTCATAGAAATAAACCAGGTAGAGCTGTGAGTGCCTGTGTTCCCCTAAATCTCGTGCTTCACTCCCCTCCCCAGAGGAGGACTACCCTCCGGTGGGTGCTTAACCGCCTCCATGAGGACATGTACACTCCCAAGTATGCACACACATCGCGTGTGCGCTCACACGGCTCCCAGGGACCTCGGAACTTACTGTGCTCCCCACAGTAAGCCTCAGACCCAGCCAGTGTGGGATCCCATGAGCTCCTCCCCACAGGCTCCCTGCCAGGTCACTGCGCTTCCAGCAGCTTCCCTGGCTCCCCAGTGGCTCTCTGTCCCTGCCACTGGGCATCTGTCTGTACTCCAGCCACCAGCACCCCTGCGAACAGCACCCCCGTATGCTGATGCGTGGGCTCCAGTCCCAGAGCACACACAGCAGGGTCTCCAGAGGGGGACTCCGCATTGGGAAGCATGTACCACCCTGGCATGGGGCTGCACCGGCTCCTCCCCACTTCCGGCACCCTTGGCTGCCTACGTGCCCCCTCCCACCAATGCCCACCTGAACTGTGGGCGCCACACAGTGCATGTGGGTCCAGGCGGGCCTTGTGTGCCGCATGGGGTCTGGAGAGTACGAGCAGCAGAAGCTCCGTGACACCCGAGGGCTCAGGTGCACGTGTGCGCTGGTGTTACAGGGGAGGGCAGGTGCCCGTTTGCACGTGGAGATTCCCGTGGGCATGGACCTGAGAGCTTCTCCAGTCTCGGAAACCCCTCCCTCTGGACCCAGCTGTGTTTGTGCAAAGGCCCCCTTTCCATTTCTCACCCAACTCTATGTCTGGACCGTGCCAGGGTCTGGGCTCCGGGCTGTCTCACGCAAGCCCAGGCCCCACTGTCTGGTCGGCCCTGGAAGCTGGTCCCCAGCACAGTGGGCTGCAGGCTCCAGGGAACCCATGTCCGCCCATATCCATCGGCAGAGCTCTGTCCCTGCACCCACCACACTCTACTCTTGGGCTTGGGACCCAAAGCAGGATGTCATCGGACATTTTGGGTCCCTCTGCATCCCCAGTGTGTGACCTCCCGGCAGCCTGCCCACCCCTCTACCCTCTGCCTGAGCATTTCTGCTTTGGGGATGCTCACCCACTCTCCCAGGTCCCTGTCCCCACTGCAGTCCAGCTTTTCCCAGGGGACCCCAAGCCAGGCCCCTCCTGCCCATGTAGGGGAGGGCAGTGCCTGTGTGTCCAACACCCAACACCGGTTGGGCCCCCTTTCCATATCAGCACCCCATGGGAGCCCTCAGCAACAGCCCTGTGACTGGAATGGAATGACATGTCCTGTGTCTCATGTCCCGTGCATCCCGTACTGTGGTAAGTCCCCAATCTTGCCCCTTAGTGAAGTCTTGTGGCGTGTTTCTAAGCCAATTGTAAGATAAAATGAGAGTAGAAAGTCAAAAGGAGGCATTGGGGTCACAGCACATATCGCCGAGTCCGGGGTTTGGGACCTGATGTCGCCGATCTGCAGACAAGGGCTGCTGCCTGGACCCACCCCTGCCCTGTGGAGCAGCCCTTCCTCTTCCAGAGGGAGTAGGGGCTCCCCGGGAGGTGAAGCCACCGGCTGTGACCTGCCATCAGCTCCCCCCTTCACCCCAGGCCCAGGCAGCTCTGCAGACTGACAGAGTCGTGTGGGCAAGGGTCTGGTGTGGGAGGGGTCCCAGCGGTGGACCGGAGCCCCTACATTCCCTCTCTTGGGACAAGCTAACAGGCTGGGAAAGGGTCTGGCGGGACCCCAGCGGCCCCAGGCTGGCCCTAATCCATGTCGCTTGGCAGCAGGGGCACCAGGAGCCCACAACCCCCGCAGGCAGGCAGCAGCAGATTGGGTGTAATCCCTGATTATGGGGAACACCGCCTGGGCCCGTGGACACCGACCCCATTTACACATGACGACAGCTGGCAGGCATATAACCCTGGCCCCAGAGGTGGAGACGGGGGTTGCCCGGGCTCTGACACCCATGACCGCGGATCTAGAGAGCCAAGTCCCCTCTCCCATCCCTCCCGGCAGACCCCCTGCTCTCAAAGGGGCTGCAGTGCTGGGGACTTGGGCAGGGGCACATGCCAGACCAAGGACGCCATCCCCCGGGGGCCTCAGCTCCCTAGGGCTCCCCACTCCCCTGCCGCTCCTGGCCCCCCAGCACCCCTCCCTTCAGTCCTGCTCAAGGCCCCTTCTTGTGGTCCTCACCTCTACAGCTTAGTTCAGGGCAGACCCCCAAGGTCAGCCCAGGATGCAGTGCTCACGGTATGCCCTGTCCTCAGAGCCCCTAACCCGGCCCGCGATGCAGACTGAGGGCAGCTCACAGTCCCGGGTGGGCAGCCCCCCAGGGGCATCTCTCCACATCCCAGCCTCCAGTTTCCTCATCTGTGAAACCAGGGCCAAGAGGGGCCAGGGAGACGGGCACACGGATGCTGCCAACCCCTCCCCAGGCTCCATTTGCACCCTCTCCCTCACCACAAGACCCCCTCCGCCCCAGCCCTGTGACCAGCCTCCGTTCCCGGGCCAAGGCGGCCAAGACACCTGCACCTGGCCTCGCCCCTCTGGCAGAGTATAGAGCACTTCTGTGGGGGTCCACTGCTATCTGGAGGCTGCCCCGTGCCCTCCTGGCCATTGGGGTGGGCACAGCTTCCCCACAGCCCCTATGCCCCCCACTGCTGGCGAGCTTCGCTCCCCCTGGTCCCTGCCCAGGCCTTCAGGCCCCGCACTCACCCAGCCACTCCCCAGCCATGCCCAGCCCCTGGCCCGCAGCCTCTCATCCAACCGCGCAGGCCTCCCTGCCTGGTGTCTCCTGGCAGGTGGGGGGGGGGCGCTGGGGGCGTGCTGCAGCCCTGGGGTGTCACCCATCCCTGTAAGCGATCCTGGCGGCAGTCGGCAGTCGGCAGACCGGCTGGCGCGACCGGCTCCTCCCTCTCTGCCTGGGGAGGGGCCGCAGCCCAGCGCCGGCCCCTTGCCCCCCCAAGCCCTCGCCCTGGGCCCCTGCAGCCAACACTGCGTCACACGGGCCACAGATCACAGGCGCGAGGCCTTCGTCTGGCCCGACCGCTTCTGATTCCTCCCTACAGGCATTCATGCGCCCCTCCTTAGCCACAAGCTCCTGTTCTGAAGCCAAATGACACCTTCGTGTCGAATTCCCTGTGCTCCCCTTTCCGCCCGCTGCCCCCCAAGCCGGCCCCTTCCCAGAGTGAGGGGGCAGCACACCACAGCCGGGGGTCTCCACACCTGTGAGCCCCCAAGGAGCAGCCAGGGGGCCCCTCAAGGTGCTACTTACACAGGGCGGGTGGGGGGCCTGGGAGACCTGGAGATAGGCAGGGTGGCGGGGCCCTGGGCTTCCAGAGCTGAGCCCCTCCTCACCGTGTTCAGGATGGCAGAGAGCCTGGGGGGTGGGGTGGAGCGGACCAGACAGGAACAGGAGGCTTGGGGGGCAGCACGGGAGACAGAGAAGCTACGGGCCTACGAGCTAAGCCAGAGGGACAAAGAGGCAGAGGAGAACACGGGCACAGGGAGGGCAGAGGGAGATGCTGGGGGGACACCGGGGACGGAGGGAGTGTGGGGGGATGAAGGTGGATGCGAGGACACGAGGAGGAATGTGGGGCCCAGAAAGGGATGTGAGGGACACGGGGGTGTGGCGGAGGGCACCAGGAGAAGTACAGGGGCACAGGGGGATGCAGGTGGACGTGTTGGGGGAAGGACGGGGGAAGTGGGGGACGGGGACGTGGGTGGATGTGGGGGATGAAGGGGGAGGGGGCGGACGGGTGGGACAGAGGGGGACGGGGACACAAGGAGGCACAAAGGGGATGTGGACGGACGGGGGGATGGGGAATGTGGGGGATGAAGGGGGACGGGAGGATGGGGGCACAGAGGAGGGGCTTCAGGAACGTGCGGGCAGCACGCTGTTCCATGGCCGTTCAGCTGCTATGGCAGAGGGTAACCCCCCCCATGGACAGAGGCAGCCCGGCGTGTGCAGAGCCCAGGGAGGACCCAGCTGGGCAGCAAGGCCAGGCCTCCCTCCTCTCGCCCGCAGCCATGGTCGGGAGAGGCTACGCCTCCGTAGGGCCCCATGGGGTGCTGCAACCGGGAAGGTCAGGCAGGCGGCGTGAGGGAGGCGAGACTCACGGAGACGCACCGTAGACCGCCCGGAGGGCCCTGCCCATGCCCAGGCCTGGGATACAGCGTTGGGGAGAGGCCTGGGGCGGCCTGCAGAGCTGGGGGAGGGAGAAGGAGGGGAGGGCGGCGGCTGGGAGTGCCCTGCGTGGGGAGTGCCAGGCGGTCAGCCCAGCCCAGGCCCTGAGCCTCGGGCAGCCCGGGGGCGGGGGCAGCTGAGGCCACACACAGCGGGCGCAGGAGCCACTCGGCAGCAGGGCAGCAGGCCCAGGGGCGCTACTTACACAGAGTGGGCAGGGGGCCCTCAGCATCCAGGGCTCCCAAGCCCCTCCCCACGGAGCTCAGGATGTCAGGGCCCCTGGGCACTGGGGTGGACAGGAGGCCGAGCGTGAGCGGCCCAGGGAAGCAGTACCATACTCGCTCCCGCCCAAGCAGCCCCTGGCCAGTGTCTGGAGTGGGGGGGGGGGGGGGCTCAGGCCGGTGGTGGGGGGAGGGGAGGAGGCCACCATGGGGGGTTGGGGACAGAAGGGCCGAGGCAGCCCTACAGAGACAGGCTGCTGCAGGGTCCTCCAGGCAGACCCCGCCCACAGCGGGGCCCCCCCGACCCACTGACTTACGCGGAGAGCACAGGGGGCTGGCGGGAGGTGGGCGTGAGGTAGGGGGTTGGCTTCAGAGCTCCAGGAGCCCCTCCTCACACAGCTCAGGGTGTCAGGGGCCCTGGGGGTTGGGGCAGACAGGTGAGACACTAACAGGAGACAGGAGGGGGCATGCGGGAGAGACAGGGACAGCACGAGGATGGGTGGGGTGGGGCTGGAGGACCTGAGACACAGCTCACAGTTGGGTCCAGGAGCGGGACACAGAGGACTGGAGACGGCAGGAGGGGCAGGCCTGGGCCCTTTAGGGCCCGCCCTGCTGCCCAAGGCTGCTCTCCCAGCCCGATGGCACACTGGGGTCTGGGCCGGAGCAGGCCGGCCAATGCTCCTGCAGCCTCCCACAGAGCCGGGATCAGGGCAGAACTGCAAAGACAGGGCCTCGGGGGGGCCTCCGTGCTGACAACAAGGGCTTGTATCGGTCTGTTCACGGAAACCACGTGAACATCCATTCTCCCTTCATCCAGGGGCCTGTGCTCACCTCTGTTTTGGCCCCTGACACCACTGTGTCCCCCAAACTTGCAGAATGGCTGGCCATCGGGCCCTGGGGCAGCGCTGCAGGCCTTCAAGGCCGAACTGTGACCATGTGGCCCAAAGGCTCCGGCGGGCCCACATGCCACCTGCCCTCCCAGGGGAGGTGGACAGAGCTGGGAGCAGAGGGGCCCTACTACACGGGTGCAGCCCACCCACCCTCAGGGGCCGTGGAAACACCCAGAACCCAGGCAAAGCCCCTTGCTGGCTGTTTCCTTAGTGGCTGCCAGCCAAGCAGGGTCACCAACTTCAGGAAGTTCAAGAGAAAAAAATCAAAGCAAATTCAACCATGAACTTGTTCCCCTGCAGGCTGGGAGCCGCCCCGCTGACCAGGGCACCGGTCTCTTGGCCCGCATGCACTAGGCAGGCCATGGGGGCTGTGGCCAAGCAGAGCCAGCGCCCCGTGGACACCCCTTGTCCGCATCCCAGACGCCACACCGTGCCATCTTCCAGATGTACCTTTCGTGTCCTCGTCCTCTATAGTGGTGTGAGTGCTGTCCGATGACTCCTGGGGGACACATGGAGACAGCGGGTCAGGATGAGGTCTCTGTCCCAGCCCGCCTCTGTGGGGCCTGGAGGTGCCCATCCCGGAACCCCACATGCGGTCACCCAGCCCCAGGCCTCAGCCGCTCACGTCCGCAATGGCCAGGGGCCCAGACGCGCCTTCTCCTGACCAGACACACTTGGAGGAGAGACTCCCTAAGGACTCTTCCGTAAGAGAGGAAAACGGGCTGTCTGGCACTCCCAGCGGAACGGGAAAGCTCCCCCAGCCTGTGCACTGTGGCAGACAGGACAGGAAGGCTCCAGGAGGGCCTCAAGAGACTGGCCGTATCCACAGCTCCTGCCCCAGCAGGGGCCGCCTGCCCCTCAGGCCTGGACTGTCCAGCCAAGCCCAGTTTCCCCGCTGTGAGGGCCTGTGAGAGTAGACCAGCAGCCCCAGCACCTCCGACCCCACTCTAAAATCAGCGGCCTGTCACCTGTCAAGGACTTCCCAGGAGGTCCGCCTGCTCCTGAGGTCCTCCAGGGCTCCTCCTATACCCGAGTGAACGCCCTGTGCTAGGCCCTGCCCAGCGATGGGGGTGGCCTGAAGCTTGTAGGATCGGGGCTCGTACCACAATCCCCCAAGGTTGTCTAGAGGCCCCTTGCAAGACAAACAGGAGCCTCACCCCAGACATAGGGCCCAAGGAATAGCTGCCCCGAGCCACAAGGCAGGAGGACACCCAGGCCCCTTCTGGTACGTTGCATCTATGCTGAGAGCCACTGGCCCCTGGTCCCGGCCTGCAGCCAGGATATGAGGGGCCCTTTGGGGAACTCGGGGTGAGTCCGACTGCAGGCTGGGGCGGGTGCCGATCCTAGAAACACAGCTTGGCGGCCCTCCGTCCCTCCCGCCACCCTGAGAGCCAGCCCCTTCTCTGGCCCCAGGTGTAGGCGCCCATGCAGCGGGAGATGCTGGGCGCGGAGCAGCGGCAGAGGCAGGCTGGCCCGGCTGGAAGCACTGGGGGTAGAGGTGAGTGATGGGGGCGGCCAGGGGCATCTGTGCTGCTCCTTCCTCCCGGCCCACGCCGGCTCTCCTCTCCTGGCACCCCAAGGCAGCCCTGCATGCCTGGCTCCCGGCTCTGCTGCGCCGGCCTGCAGATAGGGCTGGATGGACAGCACGGAGGTCCTGAGAAGCGGACCCTGCTCTGGGCCCCCACTGTTAACAGTGACTCGGTACAGCCACACCTAAGATGGCAGCGCCTGGGGCCTCATTCTGAGGGGGCGGCCATGGACCTGTGGAACTCTGTCCTGCCTCAACAAGGGTCCCTATACACCTGCCCCCCCAACTCTCAGTACAAGGGCTGCCCCGGGTCAGTGCCCCAGACCTGCCCCTGGCCAGGGGCCTGCCTCCTGCCTGGGCACAGGCTCCCAAGGGGGCCAGTGGGTGCAGTAGTACCTTGATCCCGTCCACGGGGTTATGAATGACGGTGGTTTGAGGCTCCTACAGAAGAAGGAAGCACAGAGGAAGGAAAGAGGAAGTGAGAGGAGAAGGTGGGTGGAGGGAGGAGGCAGCCGAGCGTGCATGGCAGGAAGGCAGAGCAGTTTGGGGAGGCCCAACAGCCAGGAAGGCCAGAGAGAAGCACGTGCGCCCACGGAGTGCAGCACAGAGCATGGGGGCGCTGGGCAGGGAACGAGGTCCTCCTGTCCACTTGTCTTGCCACCTGACCCTCTGCCCTGGGATGGCCGGCATGGTTTTGAAGATGTCATGGGAATGAGGGTGGCATATGGAATGGATGGGGTCTGAGATGGGGCTGGCTGTGTGGGACCCTCCCCTCTGGGGCTGAGGCTGCCCCCGCGTGCTGGACGGCCACTTGGCGAGCCCAGCCTTCCTGTGGGCATACAGGGCTGGGCTCCGCACGATCTCGAAACCTGGGCCCCGGGAAACCCCGATCTCTCGGGGCGGCCAGCCCTACACAGGCCGCCATGGGCACATAGCTTGCAACATCACAAGCCACGCCACCAGCTCGGGGGGGGGGGGGGCCCTGGCCAGGAGACATCCCCTGGCCTCCCGACAAGAGGGCCAGAGCCGGGCTCCTCTGAACTTGTGTCTGCCCACGCCTGCCCAGCCAGAAGCCCCAAGCCTCCTCCACCCCTGCTGGACAGCCACAGGCCAGCACAGCCACGGGGCTGTGTCTCCCGGCGGCTGGGGGCCTGCGGGGTACAGCTGCCCACAGGAAGCTGCCCTGGCTGCTGCTGGGTCATCACCAAGCCAACTGCCACAGCGGCTCGTCTCCCTCCAGATCACTGGGGGGCTCCACAGCTAAGACCAGCCCCACCCATGGTTCCTGGGAGACACCAGAGCCCTCAGCTCCAGGGTGGCGTGCCCCTGCAGCAGCCAGGAGGCGTCTCACCACCCAGCCAGGCCCCTGCAGGGTGGCCAGGCACAGACGCTCCGGGTGGGCCTGCTGAGGGCAGAGTTGCACAGGGCAGTGCTCCTGAATGCCTCTCAGAGCTGACCCACAGGTGGGACACTAGGCCAGGCCCCTGCGCAGCCCCGAGACCCCCCAAAAGGGGCTCGGCCCTAATTCCACACCCGAGAGCAAGGGGGAGCTGGAGGGCCAGGCACCGTCCATTGGAGGTAGCTGGGGCTGCACCCCACCGCACCCCAGGCCTGACAGGTGGCCACTGCACAGCCAGGCTGTGGTAGGGCCAGGGGGCAGGGGGCCAAGGAGCGCAGTACCAGGGCAGCCGGAGGAAGCGTCCCTTTCGGGCTGGTGGCAGCGGCGCTGTTCTTGGTGCTGTTTGTCTGGGGCTGTGGAGAGAGGAAGAAGTCAGGGGGGAAGGAGCCACACCCCTTCCCAGGGCCTGCCCGCCAGGGAGGGTGGGCAGCACGGCCACAGGTGGGCCCCAGGGCCAGGGCACTCACCTTCCCCGCGTCAGCCTTCTTGTTGAGTAAGCTCTTGGCTGCTGCATGGGGAGGAAACGGGCAACATGAGCAAAGCACCTGCAGCCCCCAACTACCCACCCCCTCGGGGTGAGCTGACCTCAGGGCTAGCTGGGCTCTGGGGATCCCCAAGAGCTAGGGGGCAGCCAGGGGACCCCAAGTCCCAAGGCAGGGTGGCATCTGTCCTCGGTGGAGGCTAAAGCAGGTCTGCCCAGTTCTGAGCCTGGCCATCCTGGAGAAGGCCCACAGGAGACCCAGTACAGCTCAAAGCTCTCAACGCCAGGACAGGCCCCTTCCCCCAGCCATTCTCCATGATCCTGCAGGACACCATGGTTTCCTGTCCCACACAGGCCCTGCAGCTTGTGGACAGTGTGTAGGCTCCACCAAGGAGGAGGCAGGTGCTCCCCCCACCCTGCACAGGAACATAGGATGGGGCACCAGGCTGGGGTGCTGGGCCATCTGCCTGTCACCTGCCTGTGTTCCCGGGCAGGGGCCGGCTGCAGCTGGCCACCCCCCCACGTAGGGAGGGGCTCATCCCAAGTGCGGATGGCTGCCTGCCATCAGCCTCCCACCCCGCTCCCTGGGCAAACAGGACTCAGCGCCCTGCCCACAGGCCCCCTGGCTCAGCACCCGGGGGCTGCCTTGTTCTTCAGGAACCAATCCTGGAAGTCCTGACCTTGGAGTCATTTCCTGGCCTTACCGGGGCAGCATCGGCCCCAACACAGGCCCCCCGGCCCACCCCTGAGGCCCTGGGGCTCTGATGGGCTCAACAAGGTGCCACCCATGGGGAAGGCTCCAGAGGGCCCCCTCACATCTCCGGCTGCCCACCACCTGTGGGACACCCCACCTGTGCAGACTCGCCCCAACACGACCACACAGAGGTCAGGGCAGCCCGCCACCCCCTCCAAGTCCCACAGCATCTGGGCCCTCCGCAGTGGACAGCGTTTGTAGAACAGCTGCCAAACCAAGGGAAGTCGGCTTACCTTCCAGGGAAGGAAAGGTGAGGAGGGAGGGAGATAGTAGTAGGGAAAGAAAGAAAACAAGATTCACGTGGTCAGGCAGGAGCGCAAGCGTGTGGCCCAGGACCCCGCCCGCCCCACCAGCACGCCGGGCCCAGCGCTGCCCCACCTGTGCAGGGCAGAGCGCCGCATCAGGGGCCGAGGCCGGGGGTGGGCCCCCAGGGCTGCTGCAGCCCCCCACCCTGCCGTGGGTCCCCAGCCTCCAGCTGGCCAGCCGTCCCTGCAGCCCACTGTGGTTCACGGGGGGCAGGGGGGGGGGGACTCTTGATGGCGGGAAACATCCCTGGAGGCCGTGGTGCCGGGCTGCTGTGCACACCGGGACCCAGGGAGAGCCGCAGTTCTTCACAAGGGGTCCCCACACTGGCAGCCTCAGCGGCAGCACCCAGACCCCCCCACACTTCCCAGGGGTAGTGGGGCCTCTGTTCTAGGGGGCTTTAATGCTGCTTCGGTTTGAGACCACCATCAGGGTCCCAATCCTCTGGACTGTGGCCCATCTTTCTCTCTGGGAAGGTCCCTTTGCCACCCTCCAGGCTCTGTGCAGGGACATGGGTGATGTGCTCGAGCAGAGAGCCCTGTGGGGCTGTCCAAGTGCCACCCCAGGGTCGGTCTCTCCCCACAATCTGTCCACTCTCTCAAAGGCTTCCCCACCAGGAACCATGGGGCTGCGTGTCACCAGAGACCTGCCTCTTGGCCCATGCCCCGGTCCTGCAGGCTTCCCCGCCACGAGAAGTATCACAGGATCCCAGTCAGTGCAGGGGTGACAGGGCCCCTCTCTGGCCCACCAGGCCTGCCCGCCCTGCAGCACACCCTCCCGGTCTGGCGAGGCTGGATCAGGACCGTATCCCAATGCCTGCAGGCCCAGACCCGTGAGCGTCCCAGGACCAAGACTGCCATCTCCCAAAGGGCCACTTCCCCTTGTGGGGACCCTGGAAACCACCAGAGGTCGGCTCCAACCCACCTTCCCATAACCCAGCATGGCGGGAGAGCCCAAACCTGTGGACATGGGAGCTTTTGCACCTAAACCCCGCTGACCTCAGTCCCCTGCTCCCTTCCCCAAGTCCAGCGCACAGGTAGGCCACCTCCCCCAACATGGGAGTCATGCTGAAGTCGCACAGCCCAGGGACCCCATCCTTGCTGGCTGACCAGCAGGGCCAGGGTCCTCCAGGGGCCCGGAGGAAAGAGGCGTCCAGCCCAGCATCCCAGAGCCATGCATCCCCACAGAACCCGCACAATAATGCAGAGCGTCCGAGCCGGCCCGGCGCACCGAGGAGACACAGCCTGCCCTGCCTGGCCTTCCTCTCGAACCGAGCCCTGGTGAGAAGCGGACGGAGACCCTGGGGCAGGCCTGGATCTCAAGAGAGTCCCCCTCAGTCCCTGACTCTCCAGACCCTGCTACCCGAGACGACAACACCCCAGCAGACTCAGACGGCTCCGGTGGGGCCCGGGCTCCAGAAAGCCTCACAGCAGACACCCAGCCCCTTAACCGATCCCCAAACACCTCCCCTGAGGAACTCCCTTGGACCAGTGGCTACAAGACACAGGACAGGCCCCTCCTGAAAGCAGCTCCTGGAAATTCCTTGCCTCCAGGGCCCTGTGGACCCCGTCTGTACTGGCAGTACAAAGCACAGGGCACTCCCTCCACGCTTTCTCAAGTCAGATGCGCGAGTTGGCAGCAGGTGCCCTGGGGGGGGTGGACTGAGCAGGTACCCCAGACCCGTGGTGGACAAGCAGAGACCTCAGGCCGGCCATGGCTGCCCTACAACCCCAGCTTGCCTGCCCCCTCTCGGGGAAGGCCGAGACGCTCTGACGACCTGCGGCATCCATCTCCACAGAGACCCCACAGGCTCCTCTGGCCAGGGCGCTGCATCACCCAGGAGGCTGTCCCCTATGGAGGAGCCGTGGCCTTGAAATGGAGAACCCCGCCCAGTGCCACTGGCTGAGGTGGGCTGACCTCAGCCCAAGGCCCAGCATCTGGCTCATCCCCTCGCCGGCGGCCCCAGACAGCCATGCTGGGCTCCGTCCGCATGCACTGACCGCCTCGGGGACCAAGCAGCCCCGGGCGCCCCGCAGGGCTGGGCATGCACGCGGCGCATGCATCCGCGGCGCATCCACGGTCCACGGCAGCTGGGCAGGCGCAGGCAGGGGCCCCGCCGGAGGGCAGCCCGGCGGCCTCGCTCACTGCACTGGGCAGCCGCGTTTCTCCAGGAGTGCCCAGGCACCCTGCCCTCCTCCCCGCCATGCGCTCCGGATGGCCCTCCGGGGGCTTTGCCTGCCGGACATGTCTGCTGGGCTCACAGAAGGGCACAGACCATCCTCCCAGAGGGTGGCCCTGCCCGGAGTATCCCCAGGAGGGGGCAGCTAAGGAATGCACCCCTGCAGGACCTTGAAGCAAGAAATGGGGTGGACGGCTGGCTGGGGCCAAAGCACAAGGCACCAGCAGAAAACCGGCCCCCGCGGCTCCGTCCAGGGAGCCCTGGGGTCGGCCCTGGGCTGCAACAGGCTCTGTGCGCCCTATGCCTGCACTGGCCTTGGCTCGGGCTGGGCTCCTGGCAGTTCCTGGGGTCTGCTAGCCCTCAGGGCTCTGGCCAGCTCACAGGGGGATGGGCAGGAGCTGGCCTGAGGCCCCTGGGAGGAGCAGGGTCCAGAGAAGCAGCCTCTCTGCTCATACATTTGGAAGGAGGCCGGGGGCCTCACAGGAAGACCCAACAGGACATTCTCTGGGGGCTGAGGCCCCCGTCCTGGAGCTCACAGGGCAGACATGTGCACCTCGGACCCACACAGACCTCCAGCTCCAAGCGAGTGACGGGAGCAGCATGGTGCAGGTGCTTGTGCACGGGGGCGGGCCAGGCGGGGAGTGCGGGGGGCTGGCAAGAGAGCTCTCATGGTGCAGGACCTCTGCCCCCAAGCCTTCTTCCCCAGAGCCCCCATTCAGGGTTCAGACCCAGCAGCAGCCCTGAGGCTTCCTACAGTTGGTCAAGGTCACTCTGAACGGGAGTCATGACAGACAAGCAGGGAGAGAGATCACAGAGCACAGGGCTCTGACCAGAGGGGTCTCCTGACCCCCAGACTCAGGGGCCAGGACCAAGGTCCAGTGAAAAGCATCTGGGGGGAGGCATGGCTCGGGTGTCCCCTAGCCTGAACCCTCCTTCAGTGCATGGGGTCTGAGGCTGCTGGGACAGCGGGGGCTGCCATGTGGGATCTGTCCCCGGCGGGAGCGGGGGCTCCCGGGGCCTCGGGGGCAGCTCCGGAGGCCCGGCCGGCAGCTGCGTGCAGCGAGGGGCTGCATGCCAACAGGCGGGACCCTGGGCAAGAGCATCTACCTTGTTCCACCAGCCCCATGGTGGTGCCGGAGGCCGCGGTGGACATTGTGGCCGGAGCGGTGGTCTGTCTGCCCACTGTTAGCACCGGGTTAGAGACGAGGGAGGGGCGGACACAGACGGGGCGGGCAGGGGAAGGGAGGGGAGAGACAAAGGAAGCAGAAGAAGATTAGAGTCCACAGTTGGGTGGCGGATGGTTCCAGAGTCCCATTCACAGGAGAGTGGGAACAGGACTGGGACTGACGGACAGCTGAAAAGGGTCTGCCTCCTTTCTCCTTAGAAAACCCCAGCGGGGGCTTCTCGCGCCCAGTGGGCATGCGCACAGGACAGGACCCGTTAGTGTTGGTGTGACACATGCCCCCCGGTCCCGGCAGCACAGTACCACAGCCAAAGGAACAGGATGGGGAGCTAGATGCAGACGAACAGGGATGGACCCCAGACGCTCCCGCACCCAGTGACGCGGGCGACACACAACCACAGGACAGCCAAGGGGCCACCTGCCCCGCGGGCGACGCTCTGCCCAGTGGGCCTGCCAGGGCCCCTGGCCTTGGGGTCGCTGACAGATGCCCCCGTAGCAGCCACACGCCCCCCCCCGCCCCGCCCACCCACAGCGCCAGGGCGGGTGGCCGCCAGTGAGTCCAGAGCTTGGTGGAGAAGTCCCGGGTCCTCCTCTCCCCTCCCACACACAGAACGAGTGCTCAGAGGGCTCAGGACAAGGCCATGGAGGTGGCGACCAACACCTGGACAGACACACAGGGCTGCGGCCCAGACGGCAGCGAGGACACAGACCCAACACGCAGGGACAGGGACGTGTGCCGGGCGGCCTCCCAGGCCGGGCTGGGTCGGGGTGGGGGCAGACCCTGGGGTGCTGCCCAGAGTCCAGGCCTCAAGGTCCTGAGCAGGCAGAAGGCCGCTGCGCCATGGGGAAGAAGGGCCGGGGGGAAAGGGGGCGTGAGAGGGGCGGGCTACCGGCAGCGGCTCCCTGGGAAGCCTTCCCCTCCGCGAGCTGACCGTTCTCACCTGAGAAATTTCTTGTGGCCAGCATGGTGGTGAGGATCGCACCCTGGGGAGAGACACGCAGCTGAGGCCAAGCTACCGCAGCCCAGACCTCAGCCCGGGGGCACCCGCAGGATCTGGGTCCCGGCCTGGCACCCCAAGAGTCTACCGGCTCTCCAGCTGCTCAGGGACCGGCCCCCACTTCCTGAGTGAAAACAGAGGCTGCCCGCTGAGCACAGCTTCCAGGGGCCTTCAGGACCCCCAGGGCTGCTGCGGCTGGCCTCCTCCTCCCCCTCCCCGCCCGGCCACCAGCGGCTCAGGCTGCTGTCCACACCAGGCCTGCCAGGGTCCGAGGCTGCCCACCCACTCTTGCTGGGGCACGGGGCAGCAACTGGGGGCACCTGCGCCTCCATAGCCCTGGGGGGTCCCCAAGCGCCGCTGCCATGCAGGGCTGGATCTGCCTGACCCATCTGCTCTGGGAGGGTGCCAGGATCGCCAGGACCCCGTGCCTTCCCTCACCCAGCCCGCCGGGACCCCTCTGGCCACTCCTGGCCTGGGGCCATCAAGTCACAGGCAAGCCCCCAGTGGACGAGCACGCGGACTGTGGGATAGGTGGGCTGGGCACTGAGGCCCAGGTCTTACCTTGAGCTTCCTTCGGGCGTTGAACTTTTTCAAGCACTCCACGGTCTCCTGCCTGTGCATCATGGAGGCCACCGTGGAGCGTTGCTGTGGGGAGAGGGGCCGTCACACCCTGCTAAAGGCTCCGAGAGGTCTTCGTCCCTCAGGGAGAGGGCTCAGGACAGCAGAGCTGTGCCACGGCCCTTGTGCCAAAGCCACCAGCCGCCCACTGCAGCCAGAGCTCAGCTGTCCCCCCCCACCGGCTGCCCAGCCCTGAGCCCACAGCCCCTTTCTACCTGGAACCCCCCCACCCTCCTGGCTCTCCCGACGGCCGTGTCTCCTACCCAGGCCGTCTGCCTCGACACTCCGTCCCCTCACACACAGGCCGGACCAGAGACGGAGGCCTTGACAGCCCGCAGTGGGTCCCAGACCCCTGAGGCGCACAGCCAGGAGACCCGGGATGTGCCAGCAGCGGGCGGAGGACCCCAGGGTCTGCGTGCGGGGACTTACGCAGACCCACGGGTGCTTCAGCGCCTCGTGGGCTGTGATGCGCTTGGCGGGGTTGATGGTCAGCATCTGGTTGATGAGGTTTTTGGCTTCAGGAGTGACTGTGTCCCACTCAGGAGATGGAAACTAGAAACGGAAGCGACAATGAGGGAGTGTGAAGCCCCCTCCCCAGACAGCAGCCAGGGTCCTCTGAGGTCTCTCACGTGGGCCTGCCTCCCCGAGCTGAGGAGGGGCAGAAAGGGTCCAGCACTCACGTCGTAGGCTCCCGCCTTGATCTGCTGGTACAGCTTGTGCTGGTCCTCGTCCCAGAAGGGCGGGTAGCCCACCAGCAGGATGTACAGTATCACCCCTGCGCAGAGCAGAGCGCTGGCCTCATGCACTGCCCTGCCCCCACCCCTCCCTCAAGTCTCCTCCCCAGCCCCCCACTCCCTGCCCCCTAACACCCCTCCACCCCCCTCTCTGCACCCCTCCCCCAGGCCTCCTCCCCAGACCCCCACCTCACCCCCAGCCCCCCACTCTCTGGATCCCCCTTGTAGGCTCCACCCCTAGCCCACCCCCATGCCCTCAGAACACAAGGGTCACGTCCAGGGCTCAGCTCCTGCAGCGACCCCACCACAGTGGTCTGCATGAGGTCCCCCACCCACCCCACGCTGTGCACTCCTTCTGGCCCAGACCTCTCTTCTGGGTGCAGGGCAGGCACTAGGGTGGTGGGCTTCAGCCAGGTGGGCCCCACCAGGGTCACATGAGCAATTCTAGTCTGGGTGGGGAGGGGGACTCCTGGCGGACAGCAACCCCGAGTCAGCCCAGGGGCAAGCCTGGGACGGGCGCAGGGCTCCCTCCACCGCGGCCCCGCGGCCCCACCCCACCTCCACAGAGGGCTCACCGCATGCCCAGATGTCCACTGGCTTGCCATAGGCCTCCTTGCGCAGGACCTCTGGGGACAGGTAGCCTGGCGTGCCGGCAAACCCTGGGGACAGGGCAGGGGCGGTGTGAAGGCCAAGAGGGCAGCAGACCACCACCCTCGGTCCAGGCGGCCAGGGGTCCCCACTCACCGAACCATGCCTGCTGGTCCCCCTGCACCTCAATGGCCAGGCCGAAGTCCGCCAGCTTCACGGCCGCCCCTTTGCACTTGCTGGCCAGGAGCAGGTTCTCGGGCTGCAGGGAAGACGACACGCCAGTATGCGTGAGGGTCACGCCACAGGGCACTGAGGGGAGGGGGCATAGCAGATGGGATGGTGGTCTGCAGGCTGACACCCTGCCCGGTGGGAGCTGCCCCAGCAGATTCCTTGTCACCCAAGGGGGCAGAGGGGAGCTGTCACACCCAGGCCGAAAACTCAGAAAGTGGCAGGCAGACTCTAGAGCCCCTCACTAGCCCGGCAGGCAGTACGCTTGCTGTGTCCCACATCTGGGTGCTCAGAGTCGGTGGGGGGCTGCCTGAGGAATGGCGCCCCCCCACCAGAGGACCAGAGTAAGGAAGCAGCGCAGAGCATCTGACCGCCCCATCCCTCAGCCTCGGGCCATCCAGCACCCCCAGTGGGAAAAGGCCCCTTACATGCCCCCGCCTCAGGAGCAGTGCGCTTGAGCAAGCTGAAGGGACTTCGTCCCCCATCCCACAGGAGCACCACAGGGCGCTCTGTGCCCTGTGCCCTGTCCCTGGGCTGCCCATCCTGGCCTGGCCGCCTTCAGCGGTCAGTGCAGAGCCCTCAGAGCTCTGGCCTCCAGCCTCCCTCGTCCCTGACCGCCAGGGGCCCTCAGCCCCCTCCCCAGGCCACCGTCCCAGCAGGCAGGCCATTGAGAGTACAGCCGTGGTGGTGCCCCAGGAAAGACCCTGTTAACAGTGCTGGGGACCCTGAGGTGGCAGAATGTGCCCATGGCCCCTGGAACCCATGAAGGATGCCAGCCCCGTGGCAGAGACCAGCGCTTCCCCGGGCTCCACACAGCTGGCCGGGCCCCATGTCCCCAGCACGTCATCTGTGTGAGATGTGCTGTGGACATGGGGTCCTGCTGCCCAGCACAGCCCAGAGGCCCCCACACGTCTTTGTTTGGTCAACGTGAGTGGGACTGGGGGGCCCCCAGTCCCCTGAGCCCCCACCTCCCCTCGCACCCACATCGAGGGGTCTGAAGTGGCCGGCAGGACTGCCATGGATGAGGGCTCAGCCCCAGAGAAGAGTGGGGGACCCCTGCTCCCTCCAGTTCCCTCACAACCCCCCAATGCGGTGCCAAATCCCTCTGCTCTCCCCACGCAGCACTCGGCTGAGCACAAACCCACCACGGGATGGCCTTGGGGGTCTGTCCCCATCAGGGGACAGGTGTCCTCTCTGGAAGAGGAGACACCATCTGCCCCCCACGCCCGGCAGGAGGCAGAAGGTCCACTGTCCTGCCCTTTTCTTCTTTTCATCAGGCTGGTGTGGCCCAGGACATGCCGGGGCCGGGGTGCGGGGGCGCACATATGTTCATGCCTCACGGGCTCCATGGCCATGGTGGGGGGCCCGCTGCCACGGGACGCAGCTTCAGACCAAATGTGGTGCCCGGCAATGAGGCCCACCGCCCGGGCACACAAAGCAGGCAAGGACACAGGACCATGTGGGACTTGCAGAGACAGACGGAAAGGGCATGGGAGGGGACCCTGGGCCTGCTCCTGGTGCGACACCATCCCTAGAGCAGCCCCTGCAAAGACCAGCACCATCCTCAGAACAGTCCCTGCAAAGATCAGGGGCCCAAGGGAGGTGTAACCCCATTCAGCCTGGGAAGGTCGGTCTCAAGTGCCACCTGGGGATTCTCGGCAGGAACGACAGACCCTTCCCCCAGAGCCCAGCCCAGAGGAAAGTCCACTTTGGAGACAATGAGAGGCAGGGAAGCTGGAGGGGGTGCTGCTCCCCCTGAGGCCACGCGGTGCCCTGCGGGGGAACAAACCGCTCTGCCTGGAGTGAGCCCAGGGCAGCAGACTCACAGGACAGGCTGGACACCGGCAGAGGCCAGCGGGGCCGCCCTCCCCAACCCTGCTCCCCTGGCATCTGCCCCACCTGTGTGCAGGTCACCTGTGTGCCACCCCCGCTGGGTCTGTGTTCCCCCCTGCAACCCAAACACCCCTAGTGGACACGCGCATATACACACACCCCTGCCTGTGCCCCCACACGTGCTCGTCCTCGCGCTCCGGGGGGGGGCCTTCTTGCAGGACGCGCAGCTGCCAGTGGCCAGCTGGCCCAGAGCAGGGTTGGGGACTCACCTTGAGGTCCCTGTGGACGACCCCCATCTGATGGCAGTGCAGAACCGCCTCCAGGATCTGCTGGATACAGTGACTGCAGCGAACAGCAGGCGTGTTAGTGAGGGTGGCCACGAGAGGCAGGGGTGGGGAATGGGGTGCTATGTGGCACTGGGCTCGCAGGAAAGCAGAGTCAAGGTGCCGCCTGCCGCACAGGGGAGGAGATGCCAGCTAGAAGGGGGTCCCCTGTGGCCAGCACAGGGCAGGGCCAGCCCCCACGCCCCACCTTCTCCTCTGACCAGGCCCACAGCAGCAGTACTCAGAGGACACACCCCTGTTCCCCCGGCTCAGGCCGCCCAGGCCTGACCCCGCACCAGACATCCTCTGGGAGGAGGACCAGGGCTGAGCCCACACCCCTCTGGGCAGGCCAGCCATGTGGAGCGGGGTGGCCACCAGAGGCCTGCGGTCCTGGCGCAGCGGCAATCCCACAGCTGGCCATACTGGCTGCTCGGCCCCGGGGCAGCCCCGTGGTCCTGAAGGCTTCCTGCCTCTGCCCCGAGTCCTGAGCCAGGGAGATGTAGGGGGCCTCCTGGGCACGCCTGGCTGCAGGGAGAGCTCAGAGCTGCCTTCGGGCTCCTTGCACACCTGCATATGCTCATCACTCACGCCCCAAGCCCCAAGGACACAACACCCTGGGGCCCGAGCCTGCCTCCTCCAGGTGCCCCGAGGGTGGCCACGGTCGCCGGCTGCCCCAGAGCCAGCCCTTGCCTCCTTGGGGTCCCAGCCACCCCTGCAGCATGGCCAGCCACAGGCCGCCAGGAGCCCCCTGCCCAGGACAGCACTCACAGCCCCTCGGGCGGGGGAGGGGGGGCGAGGCAGGGAGGCAGACTGCTTCAGGACCCCTCCCACCACGCCCGGACCTGGCAGGTGACTGAGGGTCAGCTGTTCTAACCTCGAACAGGGCATGGGGTGAGGGACCAGACTGGGTCCTCAGGTAGCTCTGGGCACAGCTGGGAGAGCACACACCTGAGGGACATCTACCCGTGGCACAGGAAGGAAACCCGAGCTTCCTCCTCACACAAGCCAGGACCTAGGAACCCTAATGACAACAGTGCCTGAGCTCTGCAGGGGGTCAGAAGGAGCGGGGCCCAGACCTGGGGGAGGCCACCTCTTGTCAGCGCCACCACGGGCTGGAACCACAGCCCCCTCATGCCCTAAATCTCAGGACCTGGGGTCTCCTGTTCTTGTGTACTGGCCTAACTCACCCTCAAAACCTGCCTCGTTCTTATGACTCCCACAAAGCCCTCATCTGCCTAGAACCATCCCCCATGGTCCTCATCCCCGTCCTGATGGCGCCAGCCCCCCGTTACGGTGGCCATGCGCTCAGCACCTGTGGGCTGACCCCCACGGCAAGCTCGCTGGGGGGACCACTCCACCGGGGGCCCTCCTCTAAGGTTGGGGTAGGACGTGGGGTGCAGGCAGGCCCGGGGTTGTCAGCGCTCATACCCGGAGCTCCGCCACCGGTCCCTGGGCCCACCTCGCACTGTGGCATTGGCAGGGAACTGGGGGTGATGGGGAGCCCTGGCTGACCAGCCCCCTCCAAAGCTGCTGCGGCTCGGTGCTGGCCCCACTGTCCCGTAGGAGCCTGCCCTGCCTGCACCAACAGGCCTCGTGGGCCACAGGGGGACATGGCCTGGGCCTCTGGCCGCTCTGGTGGGCCCTGGGGTCCCTGGCCTCTCGTCAGACCTGCTGAGCCTGCGGCACAACCTGCTTTGGCTCTGGGTCAAGCCCACCTTCCACCTGCCTGCCCCTCGAGACCCTTCCTTGGCTCTGAGCCCTGACAACACCCTCTGGGCCGCCCACCACAGTCCCACAGTCCCACAGCCTCTGCAACAGTCCCGACGGGGTTCTTTCCTCATGATAGGGCCGTGCCCAGCAGGGACAGGTTCCGAGAATGTCTGCCGGACCCACAGGTCCGTGCGCTGCAGGACAGACTGGGAATGTTGGCTCAGACTGGGGGCTGCACCACCGCTTTTCTCCTTGTCCCTTCCTGGGAACGCAGGGCCCAAAGCAGCACCAGAGACGTGAGCCCACACTCCCAGCCAGCGTGTCTCTCCGAGAGCACTGGGGGACCAAGGACAGACCCCACTCCAGGGCTTCACGGGCGCCAGGAGGGAGAAACCGGCGGGCAGGAGGGAGCTGCCTAAGCTGGGCTCCCCGCCAGCCACATGGTGGTGGGGGCCTGACACCGCAGCTTGCAGAAGCCCTTTCCAGGAGGCCCTGGCCTGGGGGGCTCCCGGGCACTTCTGGCCCCCTGCCCACTCCAGCCTGGGAGCACAGACTGGAGACCTGCCCACCTTCCCTCCTGCTCATACGGTGCCATCTTCCTGGTGGGGCCTTTTGGGGTCAGAGTTGTTGCCAAGAGCATTCCAGATGCTGACTGGGTCCTGGACACCATTCTCCTGGTACCAGGCTCTGGGGTCACCCCAGCTGCACCCCTGCCACCGCCTCCTCCTCGCTGGGGCAGTCGGATTCTCAGGGGCCCTTGAAACATCTCTCAAGCTTTCTAGGGTTCTAAAAAACTGGGTCATAAATATTTTGACCTTTCCCTGCTTTGGAAAAATACACTCCACGTTCCCCACAAACCACCACATTTCTCTGAAGTGGGATCAGGAAAGAGCTCAGAACAGCAGCGCCTGCCTTCCTCCCGCCCCCACCAGAGACTCGCCACGATGGCAGCCCCAGCACGCCCCGCCGCGAGCAGCACTGGCTCTGGCAGGCCCCAGGGCTGGATCTCCCTGCCTCCGCACAGGGCCAACGACCCCTCTCAGGGGCAGATCCCCAGAGCCAGGTAGCCCTCCCAGGATGGCAGTTAGCCTGGGCACCCCCGCCACGGTTCCTGACGATGCCCGTGGGCGAGTCTACGGCAGATGGTCAGGTCCTCCTGCCCGGAAACAAAGCACCAGCACAAAGGTCAAACGCAGGGCCAGAGCTCCAGGGACAAGAGGTGCCCAGAGGCACTCCCTGAGAGTCCTCTCGTCGCCTTCTCCACACTGGGCAATGAGCAAGGCAGGCTTCGTGGGAGAAAACGAGGCATTTGTGGGGAGAACCCCAGCTCTGTCTCCTCTGGGCCAGTTCCAAGGGGCCCCTAACACCAAGGGGGCCCTTCCCGACAGGGTCCCCAACAGGACTGGGGCCAGAGGGATCCCCGGGCATCAAGCAGCAGGGCCAGGGCCTGGAGGGGGTGTTGGAGACAAGGCCGAGACGCAGGCAGGAGGGGCAGGCAGGTGAGGGAGGAGCTCGGAGGCCACAGGTGTCAGGGAGCATAGGGTGTGTGCACGGCTGGGCGTGGGCGGGCCGGGGTGGGGAGCAGCACCCAGGGGCTCCCAGCCAAGAGGGAGTTGCAGCCATGGGCCTTAACACCCCTGAATTGGGAGCACCTGCTGCGGAATGCAGAGAAGGGGCCAGGCTCCAGGCAGTGAAGAGTGCTGAGGAAAAGGCCCCAGAGGCAGGGCGCTGCCGGTGGGGACACAGAGGGCCGAGAAGGCCCGCGGCCCGGATGCAGGCTGCCACGTGGCCATGGTGGCAGAACTGTAAGGCAGGCCTTCCTCATGCTGGCTTTGCCCTGGTGGTGGGCCCCGGGCCCTGCGCCAGCCAGCAGGACCCTGCCCACCTGGCCTCCCCAGAGCTCCTCCCACGCCGGAAGAGGTCAGGACAGCCCAGGCCTGGCAGGCAGGCGCCCACTCTGCGGACATCCCACCCTGGCCCCACCGAGCCTGGGCATGCGGCTCAGCTGCTCTCCCTACCTTTCTTAAAGGAGAAAATGAGGACCAATCTGCTCCCGAAGGGGACCGGCCACTCCCAGGTGAGCAGACGAAACAAAGGTCCTTCCTCGTGGAGCCTTGGGAAAGCAGCCCATGCCCCTGTGCCCTGTCCCTGACACCCCCCAACCCCGGCCCCAACCCCGGAGGACCCAGGAGGCCCTGAATGGGGACCCAGGCCGCTGCGGGACTCGCTCGGGCCGTTGCCAGCAGGCACAGTCGCCTGTGGGTAAAGAAACGAGTCACAAAAAGCTACTTTAAAAAATAGTATTCGGGGCACCTGGGTGACTCAGCCTCTGCCTTCGGCTCAGGTCATGGTCCCAGGGTCCTGGGATTGAGCCCCACATCGGGCTCTCTGCGCTGTAGGGAGCCTGCTTCCTCCTCTCTCTCTGCCTGCCTCTCTGCCTACTTGTGATCTCTGTCAGATAAATAAAGAAAAAATCTTAAAAAAAATAAAAATAAAAATAAAAAAAATAAAAAATAGTATTCAAGGGACACCTGGCGGCTCAGTCAGTGAAGCAAACACCTTCGGCTCAGCCTTGATCTCAGGGTCCCTGGACTGAGCCCTGTGTCTATGGGCCCCTTGCTCAGAGGGAAGCCTGCCTCTCCCTCTACCTCTGCTTCTCCCCACCCCGGCTCATTCTCTCTCTCAAATAGATAACATCTTTTTAAAAAAATTAAAATGAAATAATAATATTCGTTTTCTGGACTAGAAAAGGAATATATGCTCATTAATGAAATTTTTAGGAGCAAGTAACATGAAAAATTAAAAATAAAAAGCATCCATAGTGAACACCAGCACCTAGAGTGACCAGAGCAGCCTTCTGTCTTTGTCACAAGAGGGGTTCTGGGGCCCAGCTGTCCTCAGGCTGAGATGCATGGGCCACAGCTGCCAGCTGCCCGCCAATGGCATCCCTTCCAGGAAGGAGGGCCCTGTGTCCCCAACAGCAGGCTGCGGCAGCCCCCTGATGTCCCTGGGGCCCTCATCCCCTGGGATGGCTGACCCCAGGGGGAAGGGCTGTCCAGGGGCCCCCCACAGGAGCCTCAGCCAGAGGGAGCCTGAACCCCTCCATCACTCCACACAGGGCCCTGGCTTCCTGCCCACAATGGACAGGCTCTCCCTTCCTGTCTGCCCTTCCTGCCTCTGGCTCTGGAAAGACGGCACGGAAAGGGACCCCTGACCCATCTTCAGAAAAGCATTTGGAAACTGCCCATCTTCTCGAGGAAGGCCCTGCCAGGTGCCTGCTGTGGGCCACAGACAGATGTCCAAGGTGGGGGCGTGGGGAGCACCATGACTCCCCCTTCCACCGCCCACCCCCAGCGAAAAAGCCCCTCTCTGGGCCATCCCCACCCCAGGGAAGCAGAGCTGGCCCAGGCACTCCCTGACTCCGGCCGGCTCTGATCTGGGGGAGGACACAAAAGTGGCTACTCCTGGGACGTGCTCCAGGCTCCCAGCAGGAACGCCGCCTCCGGCCGGCAGACCGTCTGCCTCAGCTGTGTGAGCCGCTCTGCCCACAGGAGCACACGCGGGCCCTGGGGGCCGGTGGCGACCGAATGAGGCTGGGTTGGGAAGAGAAGGGAGCCGGAAGGACAGAGGCCTGCACACCCACCTGGCATCCGCCTCGCTGTAGTACTCTCGGGCCACGATATCCTCGAACAATTCCCCGCCCGTGACCCTGAAGACAAAGCACAGGTCACACATTCTGAGGACCCCATCGGCCTCATCACTCCATCCCTGTCGTCACTGCTGGCAACATCAACTCCTCCTCCTCCCCCTTCTCTACCGTATTCCCTATCGTCCTCATCTCCCAGGACTAACCACCGACTGAGTCCTTACACATGGTATCATTTCACATGTCCACTCTCACAGCTGCTCTGTGACACGGCACTGTCATGCTCAGAAAATGGGCTCTTGACAGGGTGGTGGCCAGAGTGGGCAGCACAGGAGTCTGACCCAGGCCTCTGCAGTGTTACCCAGGCTTTGTCATGCTAACACTGGGCCTGAAGAGATCTGGATCCCTCCTCATGACCCCTGGAACCAGAGCTGTGTCCCCGCACAGAGCAAGGGGCCAGAGAGCCAGTGCCCAGATCTGGCCTCCCTCGTAGGTGAGCCTGTGAGGTGTCCCAAGCCCCATCTAGGAGCAGGGAGGGATTTCTGTCTGCACACCCACTTGCCATGTGTCCCTGCTCAGTGAAGGCCTTACAATCAGAACGGTCGCCCAGACAGGAAACTGCCCGGAGGGCTTATGAGAAACCCGAGAGACTCCAGGCTACCCGGGGCCCTTTGAGTTGGAAAATAAGGATGGACAGAAAGGTAAAGACAACAGGGGTGAGGCACAGATGCAGGGGGAGCAGGGAGGAGCCCTCTCGGGGCCCTTCGCAGCCCCTCCCCCAGCTCCACAGGTTCTGGCCAGGCATCCCACCACTGAGACGGGCAGGCCGAGAGCTGCCTCCTTCTGCAGCCGTGCTGTCCCCAAGGGCTGCACCCTCTCCATCTGCATTTCTGTTCACGAAGGTAGGAATTGTGTGGGCCTCATTTCTGTGCCTCTGCTTGGGCAGGCTGGCTTGTGGCAGGGGCGACAGGCACCGGGCCTGCTTGAGTGGGCGCCCCTGGCGTGGGTCGATGCTCCCTAAAAGTCAGACGGCAAGACACACAGGACCTGTCAGAGCTCAGCATGCCCCTCTCTGGCAACACACCTGCTTCTGACGCCCCTGGACATGCCAAGCGCTTGGGAGAAAGGAGCTCTTGGCTTCTGACCTGCCACCAGAAGACCCCAAGGCTCAGAGCCAGCAACAGCCTAATGGAGGCTGAGCCTTGCGGGCATGTGCACATGTGTGCCTCGGCGTGTGTGTGTGTGCCAGCCTGTGCCACAGGCGCGTGCATGCACACCCGTGTGCACATGCACGCATGTGTGTGCCTGAGTGTGTGTGTCCATGTGCACACGTGTGTCCATGTGCACGTGTGTATCCATGCATGTGTGTGTGTCCATGTCCGTGTGTGTCCATGTGCATGTGTCCATGTGCGCGTGCGTGTGTCCACGTGCGCATGTGTATCCGTGTGTGCATGGAGCGAGGAGGTGCAGTCAGGGCTCCGCCCAGGAGAGGGGACTCACTGTTTACCTCCCCGCACCCGGACTCCCAGGCGAGGCTCTGCAGACCCTGAGTCCGAACCCAGGGAGCCCCCCCGGGAGCGAGACCTCGCCTGGGCTGGGGACAGGCCTGTGGGTCCCCGCACCTGGGCCATGCAGTCCAGAGCAGCAGGGCAGAGACTTGGCTGCTGGCAGGGGGAGGGTGACGTCTCATGCAGGCGAGAGGCAACCTGACCCAGAGGCCAACATCTCCTCCTGTTCCCCCCTGGCCCCAGAGGGACAACATGGCTGATGTGCAGCTGTCCCCAAGTCCTTGTGACATTCCCAGGGGTGGGAGTGGAGAAACATGTCAACTCCTGAGTCCACACTTTCCCCAAACTCGGGGCCTCTGGAAGGTGACATCAACCCAGGCAAGAAGTGGTTCCCCGGTTCTAGTGCCACATAGCGGGGGATGCTGCATGGCTGGAGGGGCTGTGGTGGGGCAGGGCCTATCCGACACTCCCCGCTCCCTCCCAGCCCACCCCAGAAGCAGCTGCTTGAGGCCCCGGGACAGAGGCCTCTGCAGGGTCAGGACCACCGCAGGCCTATGGGCCACAGAGGCTTTCAGGGAGGGCGTGCAGGGCCTGGGCCCTTCCCCTGCCCCGCCCCCCAGAAACACCGCCAAGTACTCCTCTCTGGGCTCCCCACACTTGCCTGTCATGTAGGCCAAGAAACATGAACCCACACATGTGCAGACACACACACAGTTACACACGTGCACCGCATGCAGGAACACACGAGCGTGCACACAACACCCACACCACGTTCCCTACCTCCTGTCTTCTGAATCACACCCACCCAGCTGTCTGCCACCAGGGCCCAGGCACAGCCGCCCTCTAGCCGCATGGCCGCTACACTCCCTGTGACACTGGGTGGGTCTAGGGGCACACGGGGTGGAGGGACAGCAAGCTTGTCCCCCTCTGCAGGGACCATGGGACAGACCTTTAGGGCACAGCCTCAGCCTGGCAGTGACAGCTGTGTCCCAGCACAGCCTGGGCTGCCTCAGAGCACGGTCTGGTGGGACACTGGGGGAATGAGAGAGGACCAAGCCCCTCCAGGGACAGTCCTGGCCCCTCTCGACCATGGGACCCAGAGGGCGCGGAGGGCTCTGTAGCTATGGCGGCATCTGTCCTAGAGGGAGGAGCAGCTGCCCCAGGCAGGTGTCCCATCACACAGGTGACAGCACCCTGGCCTTGTGGCCATCAAGAGGCCACTAGGGGCCGCCCGAAGCCCGTGGCCCCTGCCCACCCACTTCCAGGGCCCCAGCGGCAGTGACTCACGGGCAGCTAAATATAGCCGCACAGTGGGAGCGGCCAGGGACGGACAGGGATGAGCTCACTGCTCCTGAATCAGGCAGGAAGGAAGAGGCACCAAAGCCCGCACGTCGGACGCCACACACGCACACGCGTGGACACACAGACACACAGACACACATACGCGCACGCACCCCCAGAAACCGCACATGATCACGAGGACACACACACTCACGCCAGTCGGCTGTGATGAGGACCCCAGGGAACACCTGCAAAGGAAAGGCCACGACCACCCCTCGGGTCCTCCCCTCCCTCACCCCTGCGCCCCGCCCAAAGGACCCAGGGGCCAGCCCCAAGCTTGTGGGACTCCAGACACAGCCGGTGGGGAGGCTGTGCTGGTGAGCCTGGAAGGGAGGAGGCCTGGGAGGCAGGGGCTGTGGAAGCCTCGGATGCCCCCCTTTCCGCCCCTCCCCTGCCCACCCTCAGAGCCGTGCAGTGGAGCGTCCCCAGCTCAGACACTTACAGATCAAAGACCAGGTAGTGGAACCCTTCCTCAGAGATGCTGTCGTGCAGCCGCACTGTGGGGACAGAAGAGGCCGTGAGGGGCTGGCCCAGCCCAGGACCCGCCCTCTCCATGCAGCACCCCTCCTTCATGGAGGGGGCCCACCCATCCCGACAAGGGCCTGGGGCTCCCCACGGGAGGGGGGCACTGCAGGACAGAGCCCAACGGGAGAGCCGTGGGTCCCAGGCGGACATCCAGGGGGCTCCAGGTGTCCAAGGTCCTCTTTCCTCTGCCAAAGACTTGGGCCCCTCTCAGCCCCTCAGCCAGGGGACAGGGGGCCGCAGGCAAGGTGGGGCCCTAGGGTTGCGACTCGCTGGACCAGGCCCTGGAAAGGAGCCACTCACAGGACAGGAGCACCGTGGGGCCCTGTCATCTGCCTCTTGGGACAAGTGAAGGCCAACCAGTGTGCCACCACTTCCAAAAGTTCAGGCCCTGGGTTTGGGCCCCAGGTGCTCCCCAGCCTTGCTGGCCTGCTGTGCGCGTCCCTGAGCCTGGAGCAGCGCCCGGCCCAAGGGTGCCAGCTTGCATCCATGAGCCAGCAAGTGGAGAGCATACAAGGCCAGCACACGCCCGCCACCCCGTGGAGCCAGAGACACACCCCATGCCGAACAGCACGCATCTCTAGGAACGGATCACTCTGGATACTGCCCCCTGTGCCAGATCCTGCCTCCGGCAGATGCCGCCCTGAGCACCCCGCCTGCTCACCAGCATGCGAGGGGCCGTGCACACAGCGGAGAGGTGCGGTTCCCCGAAGACCAAGCCGTGTGCAGAGTGGGGGCTCAGAATCCCCAGGGCTGTGGCTCCTTGGGCCTCTCCCCGCAGGGCAGGCCGCCAGCACCAGGAGGGTTCGCCACAGCCCATTGCTTGCACCCTCCATGCTGCCCTTGTGGCCTGCCCTGTAGGCCTCCTACTTCCTCCCTCCATAACCTTCCCGGGAACCCGGCCGCCAGCATCTGCATGCCTGGAAGCACAGTCTGGCAGCAGCGGTGGCTGACCCAGGCCGAAGTCAGGCACCGAGAGCGGGCTCCTGCCCAAGCAGTCAGAGTGTCTGGTCACCGGGAAGGGGCACCCGTGCCAACTCCGGGGCCAGCTCCTCTGGCAGCTGCCCTCCCGTTTCTGGCTCTGTGGCTCTGCCTGCCGTCCAGCCTTGTCCTATTCGGCTTCACCTCTCCTGGCCCCATGATCGTGATGTGAGGTCTTCCCAGGTCCCCGGCCTCCGCCAGCTACCTGGGCTCCATCCCCTCTCCCAGGGATGTCACGGAGACTGCTGGGTGCGCAAAGCCGATACTGACCTCCCTCCTGCCCACTGATGCCCTCAGGCTGGCCTAATTCTCCCCAGCACCCAACAGAGCCCTGCCCACAGCACCCTCCTTCTAGGACTGTCTTGGAAATCAGTGCAGGGAACAGACGCTCACCCCCTCTAGGTGTTGCCTCCTCGGCCCAGACACCTGCCCTGGCACACCAAGCAAGGCAGGCCCAGGGTCCCCGGAGGGACATTCCTGGGGGCCTTCCTCGCCTTCCCTGGGGGATCCCCAGTGGTCCAGGAGGGCTGTGGGAGGCCCCGGCCTCCAGTGCTGGTGGGAGGGGGTCAGGCTCTTAGGCCTGCTGGCGGGTCCAACCGCCTCGCCTGGGAGACACAGGGCACCTGGGGGACGTGGAGGCTGTGTGCACTTGAACCCTTTTCTTTAAAAAAAAAAAAAAAAATTTTAACATTTAACAAGCAGTCGCACATTATTTTAACGGTTTAGAAGGAAAGCGATTTAGCACATCAGACTGATTCCTGACAGAGCCGAGGCTACCGAAAGTGACTTGTCGCAAAATCCGCCCAAGTAAAGCAGGACACTTGTGATACTGGGTAGGGCGCGCGGCTACGACACAGTCCTGTGCACTCCCAAGAGGCCAGCCCGGAAGCCCTGTGGGGCCGCCACACAGAGGGCACAGGGGTGTACCCAGGATGCTCCCCTTGCCATGGCCACAGCTCTTCCAGGGCCTGTCCCTGAGTCCCAGGCCAAGGCGTTCTCAGGGGGAGACCCTCCAACTCTCCCAGGCAGCCTCTGGACTGCCCTGGGGATGCCCTTGCTGCCTGCGGCAGGAGGGCCCGGCCCAGATGCATAACTTCACCAGCTGCGGGGCTGAGCAGCGGGAGACCGGAGACCCTTCTCCACTGCCCAGGCAGGAGGTCCCCCCATGGCATGTACTCCTTGGTGCCCACCTGCCCAGCTCAGGGGTGAACCACCCAGCAAAGAAGCCCACCCCAGAAACCAAAGGCAGAGACTTGCCATCACTGAGCCAGGTCCTGAAAATAAAAGGTCACTGCAGAGGCAGGCTGAGTGCAGGTTGTGAGGAGGCTGCTGGGAGACTGGGGAGAGGCTGGGATGAGACTGTGGGAAGCTGGAGGGGAGGCTGGGGAGGTTGAAGGGAGATCGGGAAGGCTGGGGGAGGTTGGAGGAGAACAGAGAGAGGCTAGAGGGAGGCTGGAGAGTGGGGGAGGCTGGGAGGTTGGGGGGAGAGTGGGGAAGGCTGGGGGGGTTGGAGGAGGCTGGGGGGACACTGGGTCAGGCATCCCAGACACCCATCCCTACTCCCGTCCCCACAAAAGGCACTGCTGAAACCAGGCCACACAGCTGCGTTCTCTGTGCAGCAGCCCCTTGTCTCTGAGGGAGAGCTCTGCCCGGATGGTGGGTGACAGGCAGCTGGTGATGGGCAGCTGGCCCCGTGAAGCCCGCTCCCAGCATGACAGGTCAACAGAGGCCTCAGGTGCCTGCGGCGGGGATGGGCCCCCGCTGCACGAACAGCATCGCTCCCTCCCCTCCCCTGCAGCAGGGCTGTGGCGCGGCCCCCCGAGGCTGGCTCGAGGAGCACGGTGGGCCTGCAGAGTGACCCCTGCTGACCGGCCGGTGACCAGCCATTCCACTGCTGCACGTGTCACCAAAGAGGGAGCACGGGAGCCACACGGGTGCCCAACCTCCGTGCGCGGCCGTGTCCACGGCAGCACCGTGTGCAAGGCCGACAGGGGGCAAGAAGCCACGGTTCCGCTGTCGGGTGAGCGGAAGCCAACCGCGCTCCGTCCACACGACCGGCTATGACGGAGCCTGGAAAAGCAAGGAAATCCCGTAACTTGCTTCAACAGGGACGGACGCTGAGGGCACGATGCCGAGCGGAACGAGCATGGCAAAGGGACCGATGTGTGATCCCACCGCCATGGGGGTCCTCATGGGACCGACCCACACACGCAGCGCGGGGCGGTTCCCCGGGCCTGGGCGGCCCAATGGGAGGTCATGTTCCCCAGGCGCAGACCCTCACCGGGACGATGAGAAGTGCGGACACAGGGAGCGGCAGTGACCACGCAACGCTGTGAACACACACACTGCCACCGAACCCCACGTTCAAAGGTGGTCAGAATTCTCGTTCTCCCTCCCTTACCCATCCGGCTCCCTCTGAATCCCTGTCATTACGCACTCTGGGGACCTCCTGCCACGTGCTAAAGACACGCACGTGGTCCTGATGAGACCCTGGCAACCATGGGAGCCACAGCCTGCAAGCAAACCCCAGACACGCAGGCAAACCTTCACAGACGCAGCTCAGGCTGGTGTCCACACTGCATAGGAGCCCTGGAGGAGCCGCCTGGGCCCAGGCCCAGGCCCAGGCCCGTCCTCCTTTTCGAGCCCAGCACAGCCATTCTGCACGGATCCCGCAGGCTGCGTACCAGGCCCGAGCCCCCAGCCCCACAGCTCTCGAACCCACAATCAGCGCCCATGGGCTGAGCTTTGCTGCCTGTTATACAGCAGGCCCCGTGACTCATGTGGGTTAAGAACCACAGAAGCCTGTGGCCTGTGCAGCCCCGCTCGTCACACATAGACCCTGCAGGGGCTCAGAGCCGTAGCAGCCTGTCCGCAGGAAGGTTGGGCCCCGCCGTGACTCTGACCCCAAGCCTCCCCAAGTCCCCTCTGCAGGCCGGGGCTCACTGTGCCTGCTGTCCACCTGTCTCCTCTCTGAGGGCCTCCCAGGGACTCCCTGTGAGGGCCCACCCCCAATTCACATATGGGGAAATGGAGGTTCCTTCCCGCCCCACGCTCTGAACACAGTTGCTCCGAGGAACAGCCCCTCCCGGTGCCCCTGTCCCGCACCAGTGGGACGAACAACATCCCACTGCCTGTCCCAGGGGCACTGCGAACACTTCTGTCTACAGTAGGGCTGGGAAGACCCAGGCCTGGGAGCAAGGGGACCCCTTCACCTCCCCTAGACCTCTCCCACTACTCCCCAGAGAGCCCCTCCTGAGTATACAGAGAATATTCCTTCTGCACCTCTGTCTCAGCTCTGCCTCCCCATGTTCTAGAATGTTCCTTCTGCACCCCCATCAGCTCTGCCTGTCCCATGTTCTGGAATGTTCCCTCTGCCTCCCCCGTGTTCTGGAATGTTCTCTCTGCAGCCCCTCCCCCATCTCGGCTCTGCCCCCATACCCCCCATGCTCTGGAATAAAGCTGCTATGAAGACTCAGGGACTGATACAGCTGACCAGGCACAACATGGGCCTCCAGGCAGGGCAAGGAGATGTCTTTTGAAGACTGTCACAAACACCCACCCAGAGAACACCAGGGTCCTCCCCTATTGAAAGGGAATTCCTGACCCACTCTTGGCTGGTGCTCAGACGATGCAGGGGAGGCGACTGGCAAGGGGCGGCGGTGGGGGTGAGCTAGTGCCTGCTGCCGGGCTCCGCCGCACAGAGCGCAACAGCAGGGGCGGCGGAGGGTCTGATGGAAGCCCACTGCAGACCCACGTGCTCCCCCCACCCTGCCAGTGAAGAGTGACTGGGGTCCTGTGGACGTCGGCATCAGAATCACCAGGCTCGCTGGGGAAGGCTCCGGTTCCTGGGCCCACACCAGGCCTCTGAGTCAGAAGCCTGCACGCCAGTGGGCCCAACACACACAGCTTGAGAATCTACAAGTGCAAGTGCCTGGCCCGGGCCCAGGACTGGAGCCGCCTGCAGGCACGGTGGGGGGCTGTCTGGAAGTGGGGGTCTGCCTTCACCGCCACTCCCACAGGTCCTGCAGGGCAGAGCCTCAGGGGGGAGCTCCCAGGACTGGCTCTGAGGAGCGGCCCAGGCTTCCTACAGCCTCCTGGGCTCCCCACGGCTGAGGCCACAGCCTGGGAGCTGGGAGTGGCATGTACCTCCCTGCAGGCCAGGGGCTCCAGAAGTGACCAAGCCACCCCATCTGTCGTTCCTTTTAAACAGAGTCCTGGGCTCTGTCCTGGCCCAACAGAGCTGGAATCGTGGCAGGAGGGGCCCTGAGCCTACCCTGACCAGCTCCCTGGGTGCCCCCAGGGCAGCAAACCCACTGGCCCCTCTGTGCTTCCCGGCTGCTTCGCACAGGGGACTCCTTGGAAGTCCCTCCAGGGCCAGAGGTGGGGCTGGGCAGGCAGGTGGACACACACACCTGCTCCCTGGGGCAGAAGGCAGGGACTACCCCCAAGCCACCAGGGTGGGTGGTGGGGCACGGGGCTGAGTGCAGGTTGAGCGGCCCAAGAGGCCCAAGCTGACTTCCAGGGTCCTGTGGGTGCACAAGGAGGTGATCTGGGCTTTCAGAAAAAGGGTCACCATCCTTGAGGCCATGGCCCCAGGCTCCCCAGACTCTAAACCCCCAGGGCACAGTGGCAATGACCAGCAGGGGACAACGGTGGCCCTCCAGAGTGAGCCCTCAGACCTCAGGCCAGGATGGCACTTGACGTGGCCTTTGAGGTTTTTGGTTCCCAAACGTTTTTCTTCTTAACTGGACTGTCTTGCGGCTTTTCTGAAACCACACAATGTTTCTGCCAGGAATCCAGCTGGGAGTTAGAGTGATGGGCTGATGGGCCGGGACCCATCCAGGCAGAGCTGCACAGGCAGCTGCCCAGAACCCCCAGGGCCCCTGGAGGTCAAAGAGAAAACCACTGCCAGGTGCCCAAGGATGGGACACTTCTATGGAAAAAGCAAAGGCGGCCTCTGGGTGTCCCTCTGCGGTGTAATCTCCGGGACAGAAAGGTCGTTGGCCAGGGGGCAGAAAGATGGCACCCCTGCCCCCACGCCCAAGACGGCAGCTCACCGATGTTGGAATGCTTCAGAAGACGGCAGATCCGAGCCTCTCTCTCCAGCTTCTGGTGATCTGCGGACAGAGAGCAACACAGTGTGACCCCCCCCATGCCCCAGCAGCCAGTAACCCCCCCCATGCCCAGCACTGCCAAGACCAGTGGTTGCCAGACACACTCCCAGCCCGGGGAGGTGCCCACTGCCTCCTTCTGCACGTACCGGCCAACCGCCCAGAGACCCTGGCTGGCAGCACCAGGGCAGGAAGAGGCTGCCAAGTGTTCACCTCGAGAGGCCCACGGAGGCAGAGGTGGGGAGCCCCAGGCGCTTCAGGAAGAGAAAATGCTGCACGTGTCATGGCAGAGCTGACGGCGCCAATCTATCCTTCACCGTGTCCCGATTCCAGACTCCCTGCAGCCTCCTACTGAAGCCTAGCGTGTCCGCCAGTGGCTGCGGGGCCGGCAAAACGTGGCTGTTGCCGGGCAGGGCCCCAGCCAGCGGGGTCCCAGGAGCCCTCCCAGCAACCCCCCTCCCTCGAGGCCAGCGCTTCTGTTCCAGAGGCTGGCTCTCTGAGGACTGAACCACTTACCAGAAACGTCTATTCCAGACAATCAGGGTAGCAGGAAGATTTTAAAATTTAATGGAGACCTTAAGAACAAAATACTGGGAAAACCCTCCTTTCCGTTGACTAGAGAAGGCACAACGAAGGTGGTTATGGCCGCACAACAGCACGCGGCCTTTGGCGACAGCAGCACCGCAGCCCCCAACACATACCAGAGGACAAGCCGCTCACAGAGGGAGACCCAAAACGCACTTTCGTTCGGAGGTCAGCACACACAGGTGGCCGGGCACACACTGTGGCCAGACCGTCAAGAGAGGCAAGGGGGTTCCCCACTCAGGATGGCAGCTGCTGCAGGGTGGGATGCACCCGGGGCGGGGCACCAGGGGTCCTGAGCCCCTCAGAGCAAGGGTGTGGGGCGCAGGGCGCTGCGCCAGCAGGAGCATACCATAGGCCCATCCCAGCATATGCGGCAGCCTTTGCCAGGTACGACAAATGAGCAAGCGACTCCGCACCCTCCCCACAACCTGCTGGCCCCCAGCACGGCCTGGGCTTGGGGGCAACAGACCCGGGCACCAGAAGGCCCTTCTGCAGGAAGGGAGCCTGCTGCCGCATCTGTGGTGGGCTCTCCCGGGGCCGCATGCCAGTGCTGGGCTCGGACAGACTTGTGAACACACCTGTGCTTCTCCTGAGCGGGAATGTCATGCCTGCAGACAGGACTCTCTCTGGGACACCTCCGGTCCAGCTGGCCCCCCCACCTCCCAGCACGGAAGCCCCCAGAAACACTAAGCCCCCGCCCTGTGTGGCCAGGTGCCCTGGCACTGGGAGGGCTCTGGCAGGAAAGCAGGTGGGCACTGGCCAGAGGGCCCGAGCCTCACCCCACCCCACGCTCCCTCCCCTGCACCCCCGGCGCAACACGCCCAGGTGCCACCCCGTCCCCTCTGAGGTGGGAGCTGAGCCCACAGAAGGATGCAGCAGTGTTTGTGACAGCGGGCACTGGGGGTGGGTCCAAGCGTCACCGTCTGGAGGGACGAGTCCAGCACAATTGCGAGAGAACACACACAGCACGGATCCCCGTCTGCCATCGGATGAAACTCAGGACAGACGATGCAAGACGCGGCTGAGGGGCCACATCTCATCTCCCATCTTCGTGGGAAGGGGCTGTCGCCACGGCCAGGACCAGCCCTGCAGGTGCAATGGGAGCGACCACAGCCTCACTTTTTTGTTCCCGGGGCTTTCTCTTAAGTGACTACTCTGAATGGTTTTCAAATCTAGAGAAAGTTGCACAGACACTACCATGTCCTCAGAAAAAGCACTTCTGCATAATCTGCCCTTCCGTACACACACACTTTTCTGAGCATCTGAGAGAAGCCCCAAGGTCCCCATCCTCCTAACAGGCGACAGCCCGGGAACGCATCCTGAGAGCGAGGGCGCTCTAGGGCATGACCTCAGTGCAGAGCATTGAACGCGCTACAGAACGGGAACCAACCCATCCGCGTTCCAATTTTGCCAACCGTCCCAGGACCATCAGAGCCGCCTCCCCTGAATGTGGATGACACGGGGAAGCCCGCCCGCGTGTGGACCGGGGCAGAGGCAGGGAGAGCTCTCAGGGGGGTCAGGTGGAGGGAGCCGGGGTCATTTTCATATATAAAGACAGGAGGAAAATGCACCTGGGAATCCCCTTTTCAGAAATATGCAACTGGAAAGACTGTCTTTTCCTTCTGAAAGCTGTCCCTGAGGGCGCAGCCCCATCCCTGGGACTGGCCGACTCCCAAGTGTGCAGCGGGGAGAGAAGGGGAGCCTAGCCAATGGGCCGCATGCCGGTACCCACCTGTGGCCCCAGCAAGTCCCTGACCTTCCGGGCGGGCTGTCCCCCTCGCTGTCAGGCCGGCCGCATGGGGTGGGGAGAGGCTCTGACACGAAGTCACAACAGGCGTGTGAGGAGCACGCACCCCACCCCTAGACCGTGACCCCGTTTCCCCCTAAGAATCAGAAGGATGGAATCATTAAACAATATATTACTTTTTTCTTTACATTTTCCCCCAACTTGCAAACAATCTCGTGTTCCTTTTATGATGAGGCAAAATATTGTATTTTTAAAAAAAGGGTCTGATCCCGTCTCCAACAAGCACAAAGCCACTGATTGATGAGGGCATGTCCCAAAAACCTGCCACGGCGACATCTGCCTGGGAAGTTCTCATCTAAGCTGACACCCCTGAGCCAGGACAGAACGTCCCCGCCCACAGAGTCAGGGCTCATCTAAGCTGACACCCCTGAGCCAGGATGTGATGGGACGGGAAGCTGTCCCCACACACAAAGTCAGTGCTCCACTCTGCCCTCAGGCTTACATCCCTTCCCGCAGCGGTACCCCAGTTATTCCTTAACTTCTGCATGAAGAACCCCATTGTGGTCACCGTGAAGTGAGTCAAATATAACCGAGTCTGGTCCATGAGGAGCACGTCCCAGCCCTAAACGTTCACCTGGACCAAGAAGGGTGCTCCCAGTCCATTCCATTCCCCAGCGGGCAGCAGTGCCCCTGACCGGCCCCGGGAACTCGCCACACCTACTCACAGCTGCACCCACCTCCTTCTTGGGGCTCTGGCCGCGGGACCTCAGACACCATGGCAGTGATCACTGAGCAGGCCTGGGGCGGAATGCAGCTGAAACGCTGCCCACCCTGCCCAGGGCTCACCAGCACCCCAGGGCCTCCAGCCCAGCACCCTTCCTAGCCGCATCCTGTGCAATGACATCCTGGCTGGGGGCAGCAGGCTACCGCGGGGCCTCACCAGGTACCTGCCAGTGCTGGAGGGCTACAAGGTCTGAGCAACCAGGCCAGCTGACACTGGCCACAACCCTCAGAAGAGCCCTTCCACAGCTGTGGCCAGCTGCCCTATGTGTCTGGGGCACCCAGAATTGCCCTGTAGCCCAGTACCTGCCGCTTGAGGCCCCAGTGCCCCAGTTAGTGTGTTGGTACGGAACGCTGGCACATGTCACAGGACGCATATAGTGCCTGTGCTAAGGTCGACAGAGCCCCAAGAATCTGGCCTGACACCCCACATGTCCCGGCCCCATAGGGCGGCCTCCTCTCCCCAGTCTCCCACGTCAGGCCCAGCCTGCATCTCCTTCCACATGCACCGGCCCCAGGGACGGCACCCTTGCGGCCTTCCATGGATGAGCCTGAGGGTGACAGGGAACAGGATGGGGACAGGAGTGGGGGTCCCAGAGAATGAGGGCAAACCTGCTCATAGAGGGGAGGTCCCTCTGCCCCCTTCCCTCCTGAAGACCTGCAGGAAGCCAGCACGGACTGTGTCTAGGGACCCCAGGCCCGCACACAGGTCCAGGCCACACGGAGCAGGTGCAGCAGTGATGTGAGCCCCGGGGACAGAAGAGGCGGAGGGCCTCATGCGGCCCTGCAGGAGCCTCAAGGGGGCCCCCCATACCAGAGAGAGGTTTTGGAGGAACAAGCCCTCACGGGGGACAGACACGATTGTCACAGTGCTTGGGGACTCCCAAGTTCAACCGTCTCCTCAATGCTCAGACACCCTGCACAAGCCCGTGCCCGCTGGAGATGCCTCTCGCACATGCGACACATGTTTGCACACCTGTGCCCATGAGGACCCGATCTTTGTTCTCCAACCAGAGAGAAAGGGTTACAGATAAGACCAACATTCACTTACAACCCACGACAGAGTGCGTCCAACGGACCAAAACAAAACCATAGCTATGGGGCGCCTGGGTGGCTCAGTGAGTTAAGCCGCTGCCTTCGGCTCAGGTCATGATCTCAGGGTCCTGGGATCGAGCCCCACATCGGGCTCTCTGCTCAGCAGGGAGCCTGCTTCCTCCTCTCTCTCTGCCTGCCTCTCTGCCTGCTTGTGACCTCTGTCTGTCAAATAAATAAATAAAATCTTTAAAAAAAAAAAAAAAAACACAGCTATGACCCCACTGCCACCTGCCTGAGATCCAGCCGCATGCACGCATGAGGTTGCCACCGGCAGCCCGTGGCCTGCACCGCCAGGAAACCCTCCTGGGTTTCCATCACCACATCTGTGCCAGGTTCACCCTGCGCCCTCGGTGTTCCCAAGGTGAGTTCGACCAGGCTCAGTGGCTGGGGGCCAGGAAAGGGGGCAGCAGAGCCCTGCACACCCTCCATGGGGCAGCAGCTGCCAGACCTCAGGAGCCCCTTGTGAGCAGGAAGAGGCAGGGGCTGCTCCAGGCTGCCATTGCCAAGCCAGGAGGGCGATGGGCAGCGGCCCCCAAGGATCAGGAAGGGACAGGTGCCTGCCACACGAGGCCACACATGGGAGCCACCTGCTCCACTACACAGCAGGCCTCACCCTCATTCCAGTAATGCCCCAAGAAATGGCCAGCTCCACACAGCAAGTGCCCCCAGGCAGGGTCTCCCCCAGGCAGGCCCCCCCCCAGCCAGGGTCTCCCCCAGGCAGGGCCCCCCAGCCAGAGTCTCCCTCATGCAGGGCCCCCCAGCCAGGGTCTCCCCCAGGCAGGGCCCCACCAGGGAGGGCCTCCAAGGCAGGGTTTCCCCCAGGCAGAGTTTCCCTCAGGCAGGGCCCCCTCAGGTGGGGCCCCCCAGGCCGAGTCAGGAAGCTGAGGGAGGTGGGAGGCTGTACCCACAAGTGGGAGAGGACGCCTGTGGCTCCTGCCGCACTCAGTGTGACTGGCAGTCCCAGAAAAGGAAGCAGGTGCACAGAGGCACTTGGTCCCCAAGGCCAGGATGCGACCCCAGACCATGGGCTCCTCACGGCCCCTCAGGGATGTGGTCCGCAAAGCCCTGACACCCGTCCCCCCCCAGCCCCCACCTGCTTCCCGGCTGTGGGTGACTCAGAGTAGAGATGGGGCAGTGCCAGGAGAAGGGGGACAGGAGGGACGTGCGTGGGCGCCTGGCCCCTCGCCAGCTGCCAGGAGCAGCAGCAGAGCTGTCACTGGCAGAAGGACGCCCGCGAGGCACTGGTGTGGGCGGAGGAGGGATGGGAGGGGGAGATGGCCCACCTGGCAGGAGGAGCTGCCAGCCATCCCCCCCCCCGGCCCTGCCCCCACTCCCTGCACGCCAAGGTTTGGCCTGAGGCAAGTGAGCCACCTCTTGGGAAAACCAGCAGTCGTACTGGATGGAATATGAAATCCCACACAAGAGCCCATATAGCCTGGCGGGCAGCAGGGGCTGAGAGGGCAGCCACTGGACCCCCAAGGACCCCTGGGATGGGACAGGCAGGCTGTGTGGCTGTGTTCACTGGGGAGCCCCGCCAGCACCAGGGCCACCATCGGCTCCCCCACCCTGTCTGCAGGATGACCCAGGGACGCAGGGATGGCAGAGGGCTCGAGCCTGGGGTAGGGAGACTGGGACACGTCAGGAAGCCAGCCAAGGTCACAGGCTACAGCGGCTGCTCCCCAGCATGGCCTACCAAGTCAGCAGCTCCTGGACAGACAAAGCCTGTGGGGATCTGTGTCAAGGTCAGGCCCCGCCCAGGGTCACCATCCACTTCTGCATGGACGTACATGAGTGCCCACCAAGGCCGCAGGACAGGACGGGCAGCCCTCGGGCTGCGGGATTTGGGAGTGTGTGTGTGTGTGCCCTTGTCCCAGAAGCAGACATGGACCAGCACTGGAGGGTCTGGTGGCACAGAGGGGTGGGCAAAGCCATGGGAAGCCCGACACATTCCCCAGCCATGAGGGCCACAACCAGCCAGAGACAGAGCACCCCCCAGGAGAAGGCCAGGTGCTGACCGCCTCAGGGGACTTGGGGGAGCCGGCCCCCTCGTCCCATCCTGCATTCAGCTGTGGGCTCCACAGGGCCTGGACTGCCTGGGATCCTGTTCCCTCCAAGATAAACCAGCCAGGAAGCTAAACCAGGATCGTGGAGCTGGGGTCTGCCCATGTTCCAACCTCCGGTGGACGTGGGGACCCTGGAGCAGCCAAGCCTCGCTCTGAGTCTGTTTCCCACATGCAGAAAGGGTGGGGGATTCCAGGGAGAGGACTCAACAGACACGACACCCCAGCCCCTTGTCCTGGCCCCACCTCCGTCTCCCCACTCCCAGCCTGCCTTGAAGAGCTGAGCACCTGGCCTGTTTTCCTGCTTCCCTCCTCCAGCCCCATGCCACAAGCTGCTTGAGACCCCGGCAGGTGTCCTCGATCCTCGATCCACGGACAAGATGAGAACCCGCTGCCTCCGCTGACCCACCGCACTGGACCCTGGGACGTCATTCAGAGGTCCCTCCCCTCCTTCCCACCCATATACATGCCTGAACCATCACATGGCAAGAAGGAGCCTTCTAGAATCCTAGGAGGCTCACAGATATCCACATTACCCATTGCCCCAGACCCGTGCCATCCAGCATCACCCCTGTAACTCTCATATTCCCGAATTCTCAAAATCTCCAGGGACAGAGCCAGCCCCCTTGTGGCTGAGCCGCTGGATGCCCTGGACACTTACACTTGCAGGGTCGTGAGGAGCGGGAGGGGGGTGGCTTGGGGAGGGAGTGGGTCAGGGAAGACACCTATTCGAGGTGGGGGATCCCACCTTGGCTCTGTCCAGCTGACAGCATCGGGTCTTGGCACAAGGCTGCTGGCCGCCGGGAAGAGACCACTCTCAGGAAGGACGTCCCTGAGTCAGAGCTTCCACAGCTCGAGTCTGCAGATGGGACTCACAGGGAGACTCCAGGGGCAGCTCAGGGTCCTGCCGGGTCACCTGGGACCAGCACCTGCTGCGCGCTCAGCACAGGCCCCGAAGCTGCCAAGGGCTCCTACAAGGTAGGGCTACGACGACCCTCGCCCCATCTCTGAGATGGGGGGTGGGGCCCAGGGAGGCTGGGGGGATCGGGGGGCTGCCATGTAGGCAGCCATGGGGGGAGGCCCCCACCGGCCCACAGTGCTTCCATGGGGCACCCAGTCCTGCTCCGGGCGCCCCAGGGTGCTGGCAGAGCAAGGAAGATGAAAAGATCCCCCGCACGGACTTCTGTGTGAGTTTTATTTCAAAAAGGCAACTTGGCAACCAGCAATTACTGCGCCCACCCCACAGGGGTGTCTGTGCCATCCTGCAGCTGCCACAGGGACAAAGACAGCCACCAGGCCCTCCCCCCACAGCACACCCAGGCCTCTGAACTGTGCGCAGGCCCCGTGAGGCTGGGGGATAGCTGGGCCCCCAGCGCCCTCCCTCTCCGCCCTCAGCTGGCCTCCCCTGGACGGAGGCCTTCCTCACCCCGCCCCCGGGCCCACAGCCATCACCTAACACAAGGTGCAACTCAGCTCAGAAACGGGGCCCACATGTGAGGTCCCTGCTGTGCAGCCCCCTCGCCCGGGGCAACCTGCCTCCCAGGGCAAGTGCCCTGGCCCCAAAGCCTCTCCCCAGGCACACCAGGCGCAGGGCCCTCCTACCCCATGCCAGAGAGCAATCATTCAGAGACACTGACCACATCCCACGGTGGAGACCGGGGACTCTACTCTCTAGTCACTCCGACGCCTGCCTCCCGCAGCCCAGGCTGCTCCCGTGTCCCCAAGTACACCCCACAGGCCTGCGTGACATGCAGCCCGCCTGGGCAGCGTAGGCAGCTGTCCGTCTCAGCTGTGCAACATCTGGGTCCTGGGCTGGGTCATGTCTGCAACCACAGGGCAGGACTCCCAACCTCCCCGGTAGTGACTGTCCTCTGGAATCCTCTGTCTCGTCAGCTGTCAGACGGGACACAGCTACCTTCCAGGACAGGAGGGTGTGGTGACGGGATATCCCGGGACTGCCTCCTCTTCCACTTCGTCTCTAGCCCTGGTATCACAGGTCCTACTGGGTAAGGTCCCATCCCCGCCCACCCCCGGTGGCAACCTCGACGCGGCCTCAGCAGCACAGCCAGCCCATGCTCCTGGCGCTGAGCAGAGACTGTATGCCTTCCTTACAGTCTGGGCACAGCCCCAGACAGTGCAGGGCTCACCCCCACAGTCCTACTCAGAGATGACACCCAGGCCCCCCAACGCCCCCAGGACCTGCCGAGCCAGAGGGCTGGGGCCAGAACCCAGGTCCTCAGACCTAGAACTGCCCCTCTGAGCCTGCATCCACCTCTGGGGGGCTCCGGGTGCATGTGGGGACGGGCAGAGGTGCTGGGAAGGGTCCCTTCAGATTTCGGGAAGGACAGGGCACAGGAGTTCACGGACATTCCCTCCTAATGACCTTCCCAATCATCCCGGGCCAGTCCACCTTCCAGGGGGCCACTGCCCCTTCACCCCTGGTGCCCCCCACGACCTAGTGGGGTGGGAGGCACCACAGCCACCTGAGCCCCAGAACGGGGAACACCAGCACTGCTCAGACACCAGCCCCTGGGACGAACTCCGCCTTCACAAATGCCACCGTGCTCCAGAGTCACCCGGACCCCAGAGGCTGTGCTCTGCACCTCACCTGTGAGCCCACCAGGACCCCCACTGGCCTGGCCTTTGCCCCTTCTCTGCCCTCGTCCTGGACCCACCCCCACCATTTTCAGAAGTTTCAACTTAGCCGATCTGGTTCATGAATTAACCACGAGAACCCATTCTTCCAACAGCACAACACAAAATGCCCAGCTGAATTCGGGTTCCGGATCACAACAAAAACTTTTTTTTTTTTAAATGTATTTATTTGACAGAGAGAGATGACAAGCAGGCAGAGAGGCAGGCAGAGAGAAGAGGAAGCAGGCTCCCCGCCGAGCAGAGAGCCCAATGTGGGGCTCGATCCCAGGACCCTGAGATCACGACCCGAGCCGAAGGCAGCGGCCTAACCCACTGAGCCACCCAGGCGCCCCAACAAAAACTTTTTGTGTCAGTATGTTCCGAAGTCAGACACACCGCGACGCCCTTTCTAGCGTAAGCATGGCCTATTCCGTTTGCGCCTGATTTGTACTCAGGTTTCCCTCACAGTCTGTCCGAAACCTACAGTACCTGCTCCATCTGCTGGCGCCCCGGTCCCCCTCCTCCAACCCGGGAATGAGGGTCCCTGGACAGGACCTGAGAGCCAGGGCCCGGGAGCAGGAGGGCGCAGAGGGAGAGGCCCCCATTCCCACGCCCTCCAAATCCCCGCAGGACCCCTCCCACCGTCCAGGGTCCCCTGGAACCCCCACATGAGGGCCGAGTGGACTAAAAGTTGGTTGGGGGTCTGGGACACGCTTACTCTAAAAAATTAACGTTTATCTGGAATTGGGACCCGCTGACACTGTAAGACCCTGGCTCAGCCCCAGGGGGCGCTGCGAGCGCCCGGGGAGGAGCCCCGGGGTGCCCGGGTCAGTCGGTCAGTCAGGGTCAGTCAGGGACTCCGGGGCTGGGGCTGGGACTGGGGAGGAGCGGGGAGGGGGCAGGCGGGAGGGGGAGAGAATGTTAAGAGAGGAGAGGGAGGCGGATCCAGAGGAGGGGAGAGGGAGGGAGAGGGAGGAAGGAACGGATAGTAGGGAGGAGAGGGGACGGTGGGGAAGGGTCCCCACCTCGGAGCACAGGGGAGGGAGAGAGAGGGAGGGGCGCCAGCTGCGCATGCTCAGCCGCCCCTGCAATGCGGCGCTGCGTCCTCCATTAACCCAGTTCCACCGAGCCCGGGTCCCGCTGCCGGGCTGTGGTCATGGGGGGGCGCCTCACCCCCCAGCGAAACCTGGGAAACCTGGGACCTGGGACCTGTGCCAAGGGGGCCCGGTTCAGCTTTCTGGTAGGAGGGGGCTGTGTCTGCCCCGCCCCATCACACTTTCGTCGTGCAGGGGTGCCCCAGGGCACAAGGAGCCACGCAGGCCCTAGGGAAAGTGTAGCCCGAAGTGACCCAGGAAGGAGCTGGGGGTGAGCCAAGCATCAGCTTGCGGGTCCCAGGAGGCTTACAGGCTTACAAGGCTTCATCTCCTCACCTGTCACCTGTCACTCAGTCCCCTCATCCAGAGATGAGCCCCTCCCCTGAAGTGAACCCCACCTGTGAGCCCCACCTGTGACACCAGCCCCTCCTCTGTGGGGTCAGCCCCATGCCTGACCCTCATCAGGCCCCCCAGCTGGGTGGACCCTAAAGCTGCCCATGCCCCAGGCTCTGCTCAGCACCACTGGGGGAACCTGAGCAATTCTCCTGACTTCTGTAGGACTCAGCTCCCTCATTTGTGAAATAAGGTGCCCAGCCCGACCACAGGGGGTGAGGAAGGTATGCCCAGCCTGACCACAGGGGGTGAGAAAGGTCATGGAGAAGCCTCGTGCAGATACGGTGCTGCTGAAGGGCAGGGCAGGCCCCCCTCCTCGGCAGCTCCCTCCTTCCCTGAGTTTAGCCACCACCCAGGGTCTCTGCCTAGAGGCCCTGACCCCAGGTGATTCACGTCCCTCGAGCTGCTTCTGTGAACAGTACCCAGCAATCCAGGTGTGTTCACTGTACCCCCCCTTGGAGAGACAGGAAGCATTACAGCCCCCACAGCACATGGCACCTGTGGGGGCCACCTGCAGTGTCCTGGCACTCCCAGGAGCACCCGTGACCGAGCAGGGCAGGTGACGTGTGTCCAAGGCCTGTATGCTCCTGGCCACTGTGTGTGGCCGGCCACTTCTCTATCACCAGAAGCCTCAAAGGAGCTAGGCTGCTGCACCCTGTGGGGGGGAGTGGGGACCCCTCCACAGTGCACTGGACCCAGCAACAGGTGGACAGGACAGTGGGGGACAAGGGCTCTGCGTCTCCACTTCCCACCACTCCTCTTTCTAAGGCACTTGCCCTGGGTCCCTCCCCTTCATCCATGGGCCCCTCTCCATCCCTCCTCCCAGAAGGACAGCGGGACACAGATCTGGGAAGTGGTTTGGCACATGCCACAGAACAGGCTGGGTGCCCTCGCTCAGGACACGTTCTGTGACCCGGCGGGATTTAGTTACGGAGTGGCCACCAGGCTTCCCAACCACGCTCGGGTGCCCGGACGTCCCAGATGACCAGGGGCATGCCCCACAGGCCCAACCCAGCAGCCCAACCCTCTAGATACCTCCACCCCATCCCCACCCGGCATCCTATCTGGGAGCCTAACCCATCTCCAGCATACTCTTGTGTATGCCCCTCACCAAAATGCATTCACTCCATGAATGTAGCCATCCCCTCCACACCACTTCTGGAGCGCTGGGCTCTGGCCAGAGTGGGAGATGTGGTGGGGAACCCAGCGGATCCAGGCCCTGCCCCCAGGGCCTATAAGTCTGGTGGCAAAGACAGCCATAGTACAAAGAGGGTGCTTGGGTCCCACATTCTACTGAGGCAGAGAGCAGACACATTGAAGAAATGTCACCAACAGTTTGGGAAAATCATTTCCAGAGAGAACAGACACGTGCAAAGGCCCAATGGCATGAGGCACTGGACGAATCCAAGGGCCTAAGGAGAGCTGGTGGGAGGGAGCAGACAGGGCCAGACGGTGCATCAGGCCAGGGGAGAACTTGAGGCCTATGGAAAGCTGCCTGGCAGCCTGACAGAGGGTCTGGGAGCAGGAAGGGCACAGAGCTGATAGTGCCCTCCAGGAACAAGCCATTGGCAGAGAGATGCCTCCAGACTTGGGGGGTTTCCAAGCTGGGCGGGAGGACCCAGGGCAGCTTCACAGAGGAGGGGGCCTGGAACCTACAGGCTGGGTGGCCAGGAAGGGGAGGGAGCGAGGCAGAGAGGGGAGGTCTTGGGCAGCACTGTGCCTGTGGGCCACTCCTAAGCACCTTACTTCCCACACAATCTGGAACAAGTACACACTAATTTTATCCCTGTTATGGCTGGGGACACTGAGGCATGGGGGGAGAGGGCTTGGTGAAGCCCCAGCCCACTGTTGGCCCACGCTGAGCACGAAGGCGAGAGTCTGCACAGAGACCCTGTCCCCTCAGCTAGGAAAGCCGGGAGGGACTGGGGAGGGCCTGAGGACCCTGAGGCCTCCGCAGAGGGGAGGCGACCAGTCATCTGTGTAGACCGCTCCTCCCTCGGACATCCCTCGGACAGATGTGCTAAGCAGCAGGGCATCTGGGATGGGCTGCGGGACAGGGGTTACAGATGAAGCAGAGTCCGCGGAGAGTCGACAGTTGTCGAAGCTAAGGGACCATGCTGTCCCCTTCTCTCTATTTGGGGATGTTTTAAAGTTTCCCTGATAAAGAATTACAAAGGAAACAAAAATGTCCCAGACCCCCCGCCCAGTGCTGGGCAGTGCAGAAGACTGAGCATGAGGGGCAAAGTAGCAGGGGCCCCGAGGGTAGGTGGGACGGGGCGGGCCAGCCACTCTGGCTCCCCACAGCCCTGCTGCGGCCCTGCTCCCACCACCCATCCCAGGCTGTGCCCAGGACACGTGTGTGAGGACATGGGCAGGAGCAGGGCTGACGGGAGCCCCAGGGTCCACATAGCTCCCCAGCGGCACGCTGGCAGGGGCTCCAGGGGCCTGGCCTCAGGGACACAGAGGCAACAAAGCAGGCCATCAGGCCAGGAAGGGGCGAGAAGGTGCACTCCTGCAGGGGCAGAGTGAGCAGGTGCAGTGGTACTCTCCCAACACACCTGCAAGTTGAAGCTTCTGCTGGTCCTGACCCTCCCTGCCTGTAAAGCACGTTGAAGGCACCCACGGGGCAGGGGGGAGGGGACTGCAGGGGAGCCGCGTGATTCCACAGAAACATATCCATGTCCATTTCTGCTTGGGCCTCACAAACTCCTATGCATCCCTCAAGACCCTCCTACTGCTCTGTGCCCTCCCCCCTGCTCATGCCCACACCTGGAGTTGCAGTGGCTTACGAGGATGTTTGCTCAGTGCCAAGCGTGGGGAGAGGGACTGCTTTGACAGTCTAGGGGACATCTGAGGGGGGCCGCCTCTCCTCCTCCCATGGTCTGGAACAAGCCTATGTTCCTCCTGCCTTAGGGACTCCACCCCTGCAGCCATATCCTCCCAAACCTCCAACAGCCGGCATCCACTCGCATCCCCCAGCTGGTGGGGGACCTCAGGAGCTGCGTGCATGCGTGTGAGCTGCTTGCATGTGTGTCTGGTCTGCATGTGCGCTGTGTGTGCATGTGTGCTGCATGTAGGCACGTGTGCTGCATGTATGGTGCATGCTGTGTGTGTGCTGTGTCTGTGTGTGTGTGCATGTGTGTGCGCTGCGTGCGTGCATGAGTGTGTGTGCATGTGTGTGCGTGCCAGGGCACACTCCGTGGTGGCACCTTGTCCAGGCACACGTGCTCTGGGCTGCCTTGGCTCACAGTCGCAGCAGATCCACAGCATTCCCTCTCCCAGCCCAGCCACCACAGCCAGCCCCACAGAGGCCAGCAGAGCCCACCACTGTCCCCCTGGGGAGGGGGTGGGCTGGTCATCAAGGGACGGTCGGGAGCTCGTGCTTCTGGGTCTGCCCAGAATCTCCCTGCTCATGCCCGCATGGGGGCAGCAGGCTCTGAGGACGTGGGACTGACCCTCTTCGCCGGCCCTGCAGGCCCCCCACCGTGAGCTGGGACAGGAGAGCCCACCCCTGGAAACAGGTCTGAAGAACTCGCACGGGGACTCAACGGTGTGCCCTGCAGGCCACCAGACTGACCTGCAGACCCCACAGACTGGACCCCACATCTCGGGGGGAAGGTAAGCCAGCACTACCCAAGCCCAGCGCCTCTCAGACCAGAGAAGGAGCCTCTCGGCTCAGATCTGTGTCTGGACACTAACCGGGGTTCCCCAGGCAAGCGAGACAGCACCAGACTGGGGCCCAGCTTGACTCCCTCTGCCCAGGGGTCCCCAGCCTCCTCCTGACTGGCCCTGGGGTCCATCGGGGGGCCTGCTGGATCCCTGCCCCTTGCCCCCAACTGTATACTCTGACAAACCTGCTGAGGGCAGCACCCCACCACACATCACTGTTGGACCCCAAGAGGGCAGGGTTCTATTGTGTGCCCAACCTGGGCCACCACCCAGCAAGAGCTCCAGAGGGACAACAAGGTGGACGGGCTCCTGCCCAGCACCACACTCAACCCTGCAGGCCCAGAGCCCTGCCCTACTTCAGCAAACCATTCCCTGGAGAGGTCCCACAGTCCAGTAACCCCACAGCATTGGTCACGAGACAGTCTTCAGCCCTCCGAGTGCCCCCACTGCCAGCCCTTCAGGAGCTCCCAGACCAGGGTCAAGGAGTGACCCCAGTCTGAGCGGATGGGTTCCTCTCCCTGCGGCTGACCCCACCAGGCCGGAGGAGATGCCACCCCCGTCCCGCCACGCTCCAGGCCTACAGGAGCCCGGCCCCCATGGGCGCAGCCATGCCTACCTCTGGCCGACAGCTTCTTGGTGTTGATGATCTTGGCTGCATACTCATGGCCGGTGCAGAGCTTGACACAGCGCCGGACCACAGAGAAAGCCCCCCTGGGGAGGAAATGGGGGACAGAGACAGAGGAGAGTCGATTAACCTCCCTGTGAGCATCTAGCACCCGACCCCAAAGCCCAGCCTGGGCTGTGACCTGTTCCGGGCAGATGCTCCTGGCCCCTGTGCTGGGCGCCTGCCAGACAGAGACCCCCTGCCTGGGGGAAACCCAGCTCTTGCTAGACTGTGGCCTTGCCGTCCTTGCTGGATGAAGGGCCTGCCTAGGGTCTCCCAGTGTCCTCCTCTAGCTCTCTACACCAAACCGTGAGGCCCAGCGAGTCCTCCCCAAAGCCATGAACCAGCCCAGCTCCAGGCAATGTAGCTGGGATTCATCAAAGGTTCTGGAGGGAGGGAGAAGCGTCGTGCCACTAAGCTGCCCAGCTGGAGGACAGGGCCCCTTCCGAGTTGCACGGCAGTGCTGGTGCTTCTGAGAGCAGGGGCATGGGGGGCGGCACAGAGGACCCCAAGCAGGCCGTGTGGGTGCCATTGGGTCCCGTGTGGTATTCCACTTGTCACCAGCCCTAGTTTAATCTGATTTCCTAATAACATCACACAGGTTCCTGAGAGTCGGCCGGGAACAGGAAATGTCTCAGGAACGGTCTCAGTCCCCTGGGAGGCCACAGGGGACAGGCAGGCACAGTGGCCCTGTTGGGCTGAGCACACCAGGCCAGGCAGTGGCCCCTCCAACCGTCTTCCTCCCCAAAGGCCCCGCAGGCATAGGCCTCCCCACCATCCACGCAGCCTGATAAACCCACGGCTGCTGTGGGCGCGGGGAACGCAACATCTCCAACAGAGAACACTTGCCCTAAAACAGTCCCCCTTCCTCCTGGCTTTGCTTCCCGCAGAGTCGGGGCCCCACACCCAACCGGAAGGTCATGATCTCCAGACATGCGGTCCAAAGGTCAGCAGTCACCTCACACCATGTCCCCAGCCTGAGCCGGTCACCTGCTCACGAGGGCTCGTCACTCTCTCGCCCCGCGTTGTAAGCCAGTGCACGGAGACAGCATTCACACAGCCTCTGCTCCGACAGCCTGCTGTGACACAGCTCTCCCTCGCAAGCACGTACTGAACCCAATCCATAAACAGCCTAAACCCAGCGTGCGCACACAGGAAAAAATCATGGTGCCCTCGGAGCTCAGAACTCCGCGCAGCTTCAGGCGTCCACTGTGGGCCCTGGGACATGTCCCCGCTGATGAGGGGGCACCACTGGATCCTTTCGGAGAAAAAACTTCATTAAAGCGTTCACTTTCCTAAAAAAATGTGAGTATTGCACTAAATCTAACAGCGCAGCTCCTTGTGACCAACCGCTCTGTGCGGGGCTGCGTCCTTGCGTTCCTGAAGTCAGCTGGAAAAGCTAGTGGGGGCTGTTTGTGGGGGAACAAGCAGGCTGGGGACGCACACGGCTCCGTCCACGCCCTCAGCCCCTGTGCTCCTTCTCACTATGTTAGAAGACAGGGAAGAGAAGGATGATGTTTTGACCCTCATGGGAGGGGAAAAGCCAGAAGCTTCCTGCCCGTCTGGGTTTGAAAGCTGCTCTGTCCACACTGCATAGCTCTCTCTGAGCCTGTCTCCCCTGGGCTGCAGGAGCAAGAGAGGCTCCCAGGGCCGCCCAAGGGCTGATCGAGGCCTGCATGACCATCTGCCCCCACTGCCTTGGTCTCATGCTCACTGACTGCTGGAGAGGAACCCAGCCCCACCCACTGCTGGCCCACGATTACCCAAGGCTCCATGAGCCTCCGGGGGACAGTCAGGACTTCCTGTGCCAGAATCTGACCTCATGGCCTAGGCCTGAGCCCCACCTGCAAGTTGCCAATGGCTGGGGCAGGGTGGGCCACAAGGGAGGCCCCCAGGGGACGGAGGTGGGATCATTCTGGGACCAGGGAGAGTCACATTAGGCCCTCCCACCAGACAGGGTAAGGACAGGATAAACAAGAGTGAGCAGGAGTCCCGCCTGGCGCACAGCAGGGAGGGCGCAAACAAGATGATGATGAGCCTACAGCCAGAAGGCTGGACCTCTGGACAGACAGCTCTGCGACTGTGCCAGGGGCTGCCCCTCTGCCCCACATCCGGGGGCCTGCTTCCTCCCGGGGCACAGAAGATCTATGCCCGGGACCGTGAGGACCTGTGTAAGGCCAGAGGCAGGCAGGCAGAGGCCAGACACTAGACTAGGAGGGAACAAGGAAGGCAGCAGGCACAGTGCATCCAGCAGGCACTCAATACTGGACACAGACCTTTTTCCCCCCAAGGTCTCACCTACCAGGTGAGGGGAGGGCACCTCTGGGAGCCCCTCTGGGGTAGTCCCTGTTGCCTGGCCTAGAGGAAAGTTCTAGAAAGGGCTGCCCCCACCCTTGTCTGCCATTGGGCACCTGCACCCCAATGCCCATTCAAACCCAGTCCAAGGATGAGGGGCTGGGCAGGGGGCTGGGGTCTCCAATGGTAGATGCTGTGGGAGTCACCAGGAGAGGCTTCCAGGCACTCAGACAACTCCCCACGTGGACTCGCCGGAGGGAGAAGCCGGCCATCAGGCAGCAAGGCAGGACAAGCACAGGGAAGCTGTGCAGCCCCCAGGAACCACCACCCCTCTGGCCTCTGGTCATGGCAAACCCAATCTCATGGCCCACACCAGGCATCTGCCCCCTCCCCTTGGGCTGGCCCTGAAGGACTGCCAGGAACTGCGCCTCCCAGATGGACCACCTGCCCTCCCTGCACCTGGACTGGGCCTCAGCCTGGCATCTCAGAGCAGCTGCCGCCTCCTCCCCTTGCCACCAGCTCAGCCAGTTGCCAGACCCTGAGCAAGGAAGTCCCCCAGAACCGCAAGTATGCTGAAAAAAAACGTGCTGTTCAGGCCACCCGCCAGGGGTCCCAACATCCAGGACACGGTGGAGAGAGGTGAGGCCAGCAGCGTCCTTCCTTGGGACTCACCCCATCCTGCCCCCAGAAATATGTCATTGAGAGACATCTACCTGACCAAGAGCCGGGGTCTCTATTCTGACCCCCCTAGGACGGCTTTTCTGCTACTGAGGTCCCAGTAAATGACGGGGTCATTTTCTCAGTCTCAAACCAGCAAGGACTCAAAAGACATTCTCTTTTTTTAATCAGCTTGACTTGACTCTTAAAAGCCCCACAGCGCCCTTGGTGCTGGGGGCCTCAGAATCTGAACACTCATTTCTAATCACTTCGAACAGGAACCGTGATTTCCACCAGCAAGAAGGCCCCACCCAGGCAGGCAGCAGGGTGACCTCCTGGCTCAGAGCGGTCCCTCAACCAGGCCTGCCCTCTTCCCCTCTCCTCCCTGCCCTTCCCTGCACCCTTGCAGCTGTCCTCCTGGCTTCTCCCCTACAAGCCAACGTGGTCCACGGCCCCTGGAGCTTCCGGCCACAAAGGGCAGCCTCACCTGGGTACAGTCCAGAGACCATGCCGGCCCCTGCCTGTCTGTGGCTCTCCGTAGCCTGTCCTGGTGGGGGCCGGGGCCCCCCAACCCGACCCTCCTGCTCTGCTCAGGGGTCCCACGGACTCAGCCCCGCAGGAAACACCCTTCATCCCGCTGCAGATGCCCCCACCACCTCCTGCGGCCTACTCTCCGAAGTCCACCCCATCCCAGTCTCTCGCTCTTTCTGGGGACCGCCCCTTCCCCTCCAGCCGCACAGGCAAGCCCACTCGTCCCCCGGGGCGGACGCAGCGAGCCAGCAGGCCGTAAGGGCCCCCGTCAGCCAGCGCAGGGGCGCAGGGGTCGCGTCCTCACTCACCTCCCGCTGCTGCCCGCCCAACCTGTGGCCGCAGCAGCAAGGTCCGGCCCTGCGCTTTCCTCCAGTCTCTGAACCGCCCCAACATGCCGCCCCCCACCCAACGCCTCAGGGAGCCTGCCCTTGACGCGCACCACCTGCGCCCGCCGAAGCGCCCGCTCCCCGCGGCACTTGGCCACGAAGACCCGCCCCTCCCTGCTCCACCCGCTCTATGCCCGCGCCCACCTGCCCGCCCCGCCGGCCCCGCCCCGCCAGCCCCGCCCCGCCCACCGGTCCGTCATTGTCGGCCCCGCCCCTACCCCAGCCCCGCCCTCCCCGCCTCTACTGGCTCTGCCCCCTCTGTCAATCCCACACCGCCCCTCCCCCCGCCCCTGCAGCTCCGCCCCCTGTCCCTGTCAACCCTTCAACTTGCCCCTGCAACTCCAGCCCGCAGCTGCCCCTGCTTCTCAGCTGGGCGGTTCGGCTCTCACCCGGTTTCCTGGCAGACCCTGGGGGGCAGCGGCGGCCCCTCTCCCGGCCGCCCCCACCCGGCTCACGTCCCGCCTCACCCCGCCCTCCACGCGGGGGCTCATCTGCTGAGCCGCACCTCGCCAGGTTTGGGAAGGAGTCCGGGGGTCCAGCCCACACCCCACAGGTGCCCCACGGCGACCCGGGGGCGGGCCTTCCCACAGCGAGCCCGGCTGCGGCCCAGGTCCGACCCACCGCAGTGCCTGCAGGGGGTCGCTGCGTTCCCGCAGGTCTCAGAGTTCACAGCCGAGCAAACCAAAGCCTTGAGTCAAAGCAAAGGACCCAACCATGGTTCATCTGCTGGCCCAGGCACCCCGCAGCTGGGGACGGAGTTGGGGGTGGAGGTCTGCTCTGGATGGGAACAGCCCTCTTGAGCGCCCCGCCAGCAGGCCAACCGATCCTTCTGGAACAGGCTGGGCAGGCAGCAGAAGCAGCTGGCCGTTCCTCCAGTCTCCCCACTGCACACTCACCAGTCGGTGCTGAGACCGGCTGGAGCGGTACCGCGTTCTCCCCAGCCTGGCCGGGCCCAGATAGACTCAGCTCAGGGGGTCCGGGCCAGGCTCCGGTCGAACCAGCCAGGGACGCCCTTCACTTGTTCCCTCCCCTTCGTTTAAACTGAATCAAGCTGCTATTTGTGTATTAGGGGGATGCCCTTTTCCTACCTCTGACTGAGACTAGCTCTGGGGAAGGAAGAGAGGGGTCCTTCTATGGTTTCGATCGACTTAGGTAACTGGGCAGGAAACATTAACTTCTACATGAAACGGAGGGCTGCGATTGTTGTTATGTATTTCCTGCTTATGCTATGACTACTGCGACCGTAGTACGCATTACCCATGCTCCTGGCAGAAAACGGAACCAACGAGGTAGTTGGAAGAACGCGTGGAAGGCGCCCCCACCTTTATGACCTGCTGGGGGACCCGCACCTGTTTACACTCTGTTTTCCCCTCCCTCTCGAACACACTGAACAACCCTTCCACGTGTGGCAGCTGCAAACTGCTCCGGCAGAGGACGCCAACTCCGGGGACGCCAGGAGGGAATGTCAGCCTCCCGGCCTTCCCGGCCTCCCCTGCCTCCCTGGCCCTGGGGCTAGAGCCAGAGGGAGAGCATGCTGGTCCCCAGCAGGATTTGGGCAAAAATGTGTCCCACTGGGCAGGAGCTCCGGGTCCTGCTGCAGGAGTGATGTGCAGAGCCCAGGCCCACAAGGGCCACCAATCCCCAGTGACAGGATGGCTCTCCCTCTGGGGACCGCGTCCCACCGCCGTCCAGGGAGGACACGGGGAAGCAGGTCTGAAGAAGCCTGGCTGGAGACCAGTGTGGATAACACTGCACCGTATCTGTGAACACCCGTATCCCTGTGGCCTCGGCAGTGTCCACGCAAGCCACACGTGCGAGAGCCTGGTTTGTGGACTGCCTTCTGTGTCGAGTGTCACCTCACACACAATCCCCACGCTCTGACCTAGATCACGACTTGTCCTCTTCGGAGCAGACAGCATTCCTTCCAGGGGTCGCCGAGCACTTTCTCAGCCGACAGGCACTGGGGATGTGTCCGATGTCCCTCCTCAGAAATGGCCTGCCATGAACATCTCGGTTATTTCCATAGAGTTATTAAGGCACATTAGCTGGGCGATTCACAACAACTTACCACACCACCAGTGATGAAAACGGCCTGTTCTTCGGCTGCCCTGGTGTCCAACCCGGGCCCTTCCCAGGCCCTTGAAATCCCGGTGGCTCCCAGCCCGGTCCTCTGAGCCCCTGTAAGAAACTAAAGCTCTGCACCATCCCTGCTGTGCTAATGTCCTGGGGCCACCTCAGCAAAGCACCACAGACTGGTGGCTTAAACAGCAGAAAGGTATTGTCTCCCAGGCCCAAGGGCTAGAAGTCCAAGATCAAGGTTCCGGTTCCTCCTGAGGCCATGAGGGAGAGTCTGTTCCGGCCTCTCCCCAGCTTCTGGGAGTTGGCTGGAGATCCCTGGTGCTCCTTGGTCTGTAGAAACATCACCCTGCCCTCTGCCTTCATGTTCACATGCCGTTCTCCCTATGTGCCTGTCTCTGTCCAAATTTCCCCTTTTTAGAAAGACACAGTCATATTAAATGAGGAGTCATCCTACACCAGGATGATTCATCTTAACTCATTACATCTGCCACAACCCTAATAAGGGTCACATTCTGAGATCCCGGGGTTAGCACTCCAACATATGAATTCTGAGGAGACACAATTCAACCCCCAACACACACGGGCCCTCACCTCAGCTCCACCTGATGTGCCACTGTGTGCACCAGACAAACATTTCCCAAATGATGTTCCTCAGACTTTACCTCTGCAGGAAGTCAACAGATGGTAGGTACAAAGGGGGCTTTTTAGGCAAAGTTTGAGAATTAGTAAGTTAAATGGTGTTTTCCTTCCTTCCTTCCTTGCTTGCTTTTTTTTAATTGCAGGACTTCTCAGAGCCTTTAATATGGTCATCTGTGCTAGGAGTGTCCAACTAGGGAGTCATGAGGTGCAGCCTCTCCCTAATTATTTCACCACAGCTTTGAGCAGTGGCAGTATCGTAGCCAAAGAGGTTTATCCAAGGTGCAATTATTGCTAATTGAAACCTAATTATTTCACCACAGAAATCTTTACTCAAGAAGTGTCATGAGGGCCAGGAATGGGGGGGCAGAGGGTCTTTGAGTCTCCAGGCCTCAATCCTGACCCCCTTCTGAAACCCTATGAGGCCCGCCGAAGTCCAGCGACAGATGTCTGCTGAATGAACCCCCACTACAAAGTAGGAAACGGCGAGGAAGGGCAGAAACACCGCCGCCGCCAGCCAGCGTCCACCGCCCAGCCACAGACACACACCCGAATGTGAGAGAGGAACGGCTTCCCCAGGAGTCCTGCGGGCGCAGCTCAGAGGAAGACCCCGGCAGGGCCCCGCACGACCACTTGTGCCAGGTGCCCTGAGGAGATCTGGGTGTGAGTGTGCACAGTGGTGACTAATCGTTGTGACTTTCTGCAGTCACACCAAGGTCAGCCAGTCCCACACAGATGAAGAGCCTGACCTTGGCACGTGTCTGCAGCGTCAGGTTTCAGTCTCACAGCTCACACCGTCACCCTCCTGCACTCCCCTGCGGCCCAAAGACACCCTCGAGCAGCTTCCTGGAGGGCTCCAAGCAGCAGAGGTGACGGGCCCAAGACGGGCCTCAGCCCAGGGGACACGGTGAGGTCTGGAGAGGGAGGAACATGCTGGGACAGAGCTACTGTGGGAAGACGAGAAGGTTCTGGAAAGATGGTGGCGATGGCTGTGCACACCGCAAATGTCCTCAGGCTACGGAAATCAGTTTAAATGGTAAATTTTATATTATGTGTATTTTACCACAAGGGAAAAAACAAAGGGATGGAGAACACGGGAGCAGCCGCACTGATTTCAGAGGGAGCAGAGGGAGCAAGGGGGTTATCAGGGTAAAGAGAGGCCTCACACGCGACAATCCTTAGTGTGGACACTGAAAGTGCATCAAACGGCACGAGGAAAACCGGACAGAACTGTAAGAAGTCGATGAGTCACCACCCTCCATGGGAAGCGGACGCACCCAGCAGGCAGAAAACCACGAAGGCCGGCGCCACACTCGCCGGCACCCTCCGCCAGCTAGGTCTATGGGACATTGACAGCGCCTTCGCCCAGCAAGAGCGGAACACACGTTCCCGAGCTCACACACACATGCACCCAGACCACATTCTGGGCCATAACACACTGTACCACACTTGTTAGATGAGACGTCATACACATCGTGCTCTCAGATCACAGTGGGATCACACTGGAAACAAAAGCAGAAAGACCGCTGGAAAACCTCCAAACACAGGAAGGTCAAACTACACACTTCCAAAAAACACACGGGTCAAAGAAAAAAATTCAAGAAAAAATTTTAACTATTTTAGTTAAATGAAAATGAAAATAAAACCTAACAAAATTTGCAGGACTTACTAACATCAGTGCTTAGAAGAAAATTCAAGTCATTGAATGCATATAGTAGAAGAGAATACTTAAAACCAATAATCTAAACTTCCACCTTAGGAAACTAGAAAAAGAAGAGCAAATTAAATACAAAGCAAGCAGGGATGCCTGGGTGGCTCAGTGGGTTAAGCCTCTGCCTTCAGCTCAGGTCATGATCTCAAGGTCCTGGGATCCAGCCCCGAATTGGGCTCTCTGCTCAGCGGGGAACCTGCTTCCTCCTCTCTCTCTGCCTGCCTCTCTGCTTACTTGTGATCTCTGTCTGTCAAATAAACAAATAACATCTTTAAAATAAATAAATACAAAGAAAGCAGCAGACATAATAAAAGAGCAGAAATCAATGAACTTGAAAACAGGAAATAAATAGAGAAAATCAACGAAACCAAAACTGATCTTTTGAAAAGATCAATAAAATTGATAAGCCTTTAGCCAGGATAAGAGAAAAGGAGAGAGGGCACAAATTACTAACATCAGATATGAAAAGGGGCCAACACTGACCCCCGGAAATTAAAGGATAATAAAGGATACGATGAGCAACTCTACGCCCAGAAGTTGGCGACACAGATGAGATGGACCAGCTCCTTGAAAGACATAATCTGCCAAAACTCACACAAGAAGAAACAGATGATCTGAAGAGGCCTATATCTGTTAAAGAAATTGAATCAACAATTAATAACCTTCCCAAACAGAAGGCATCAGACCCAGTGGTGTTTGGCATAACACCAAATGGATATTCTTGTGGGTTCCAGTGGGTTCACTGGTGAATTCTACCAAACACTTGAGGAAGAAGTTATACCAATTCTCTACAATCTCTTCCAGAAAAAAAAAGAAGCAGAGGGACTATTTCCTAACTCATTCTGTGAAGCTATCATTACTCTAAAACCAAAACCAGACAAAGACATTATAAGAAAAGGAAACTACAGACCAACATCTTTCATGAATACGGATGCAAAAGTCCTTAACAAAATCCTAGCAGAGTCCAACAATACACTCCACGGCCAAGCAGCAACGTCTCCCCAGCAGGCAAAGCTGGCTAGTTCAACATTTGAAAACCAGCTCACATAACCATCACACCCACTGATTTAAAAGGAAAATCACATGATTGTATCAACAGATACAGCAGAGCCTTTGACAACATCCAACATCCATCCGTAGTAAAAATCTCAGCAAACTGGGAACAGAGCTACCGTAACTTGATGAAGAACAAACACTGCATTGGCTCAAGATATCAGAGTCTAGATGGCTTAAAAACAGGAACTTATTTTCTCACACTTCTGGAGGCTGGGGGTCCAAGATCAAGGTTCCTCGGGGTCTGGGCTCTTTTGTGAGCTCTCTTCTCTAGACTGGCAAGTGACCACCATCTCCCTGAATGCTCACAGGGCCTTTCCTCAGTGGGTACACAGGAAGAGAGAGCCAGTAAACTCTCCGGCGTCTCTTCTCATAAAGACCCAATCTTATGACCTCAATTAACCTTAATTACCTCCTAAAGATCTTATCTCTAAATACAGTCCCACTTGGGGCTAGGGCTTTAACCTATCAATCTGGAGGGCCGGGCCACAGTTTAATCCTTAGCAAGAACCTACAAAAAACCTACAACTAACCTCATACTTTTGGAGAAAGTAGATGCTTTCCTCTTCAACATTGTACTGGGAATCCTAGCAGATTCACTAAGACAAGAAATGGAAATAAAAGTTATACAGATTGGGAAGAAAGAAATAGAGCTGTCTTTCTTTGCAGATGAATGATTACCTATGTATAAAGTCTCCCAAATGGTTAAAAAAAACAAAAACAAAAACCACAAATCTTCCTGGAACTAATGAGCGATTATAAAAAAGTTGCAGGATATAAGATTCATATACGAAATTAACTGCTTTTCTACACACCAGCAACAAGCAACGGAATCTGAGATTTAAAATGCTATACTGTTCCCATCACCCCCCAAAAATGAACTAACGATACTTGGGTATCACAAAACAGGTGCAAGATTTACAGAAGAGAAACTCCCAACTTCCACAAACGAGATCCAAGAACGAAATGAATGCAGAGACGTCTCACGTCCATGGGTAGAAGACCGTCCTGCTGTCAGGACGTCTGTTCTTCCCCACGTGGCCTAGCTTCAACACAGTCCTGATCAAGATCCCAGAAAGATGGGGCGCCTGGGTGGCTCAGTGGGTTAAGCCACTGCCTTCGGCTCAGGTCATGATCTCAGGGTCTTGGGATCGAGTCCCGCATCGGGCTCTCTGCTCAGCGGGGAGCCTGCTTCCCTCTCTCTCTCTCTCTGCCTGCCTCTCCGTCTACTTGTGATTTCTCTCTGTCAAATAAATAAATAAAATCTTTAAAAAAAAAAAAAAAAGATCCCAGAAAGAACCGAAACTGCTACTAAAGTCCATTTGGAGGCAAAAGACCCAGAGTAGCCGACACAAGATCACAGAACGGAGTCGGAGGCTGATGCCATCCGGCTTCAAGACTTAGTAAGAAGCTGCGGTAATCGAGGCCGCGTGGTTTGGTGGAAAGAGAGATAACACATCAATGGAAGCAAACAGAGAGTCCAGAAAGGGACCCACACACGGAGTCAACCGACTCTTGGCGAAGAGTAAAGGCAAGCCGGCGGAGGAAACCTTCACAACAGATGGTGCTTGCTGTGGTCTGAATGTTTGTGTTTCCCAAATCCACACGTTCGAATCTGAGCTCCCAAGGTGAGGTCTCAGGTCTTTGGGAGGTGAGGGGGTCAGGAGGCTGGAGCCCCACCAATGGGACCAGCGCCTTAGAACAGAGACCCCGGAGAGATCTTGCCACACTTCCACGGCAGGAGGACACAGGGACAACAGCTGTCTAGGCTGTGGACTCTCCCCAGACGCTACATGTGTGGGCACCATGACCTTGGAATTCCAGCCCCCCAAACCGTAAGAAATCATTTTTCATAAGCCACGCAGCTTGTGGTATTTTGATCACGGTAGCCTGAACAGACCAAGTCCTAGAACGACTCACTCTCCAGATGCCAGAAAAAGAGAGAGAGAGAATCTAGACACAGACATTACATTTATTACAAAAATTAACTTGGGGCGTCTGGATGGCTCAGTGGGTTGAGCCTCTGCCTTCAGGTCAGGCCATGGTCTCAGGGTCCTGGGATCGGCCCCCCCCCATCGGGCTCTCAGCAGGGAGCCTGCTTCCCCCTCTCTCTCTGCCTGCTTGTGATCTCTCTCTCTGTCAAATAAATAAATAAAATATTTTTTAAAAAATTAACTCAAAACGGATTGTAGACCTACATGTAAAAGGCAAAATTATAAAAGTCCTAGAATACATTGTAGGAGAAAATCTACGTGACCTTGGGCTTGGCAATGACTTTCTCAGATACGGTACCACAAGTGTTTCCATGAAGGACACAAATGACCGAATGGGCTTCACCAGAATAAAACCTCTGCTCCGGGACAGGTTAGGACACTGAGAAAATGAGCCACAGACAAAAGGAAGTATCTGCCAGACACACATCTGGGACTGGACTTGCATTAAAAATACACAAAGAATTACTGAAGCGCAACAGTAAGAAAAACAAACACTCCAGTTTAAAAATGGGCCGAAGACAGGCACAGACACCTCGTCCAAGACAAAGTAAGCACGTGGACAGACACCCCACGTCCAGTGTTGTCAGGGAAACGCAGATTAAAATGACAAGGAGATGGGGCGCCTGGGTGGCTCTGTGGGTTAAAGCCTCTGCCTTCAGCTCGGGTCGTGATCCCAGGGTCCTGGGATCGAGCCCCACGTCGGGCTCTCTGCCCCGCAGGGAGCCTGCTTCCTCCTTTCTCTCTGCCTGCCTCTCTGCCTACCTGTGATCTCTGTCTGTCAAATAAATAAAATCTTTAAAAAAAAAAAAAATGAGAAGGAGACTCCGTTATGCCCCGATTAGGACGCCGGAGATCCAGGACCCCGACACTGTCCAGTACTGGGTGCAGAGTGGCGGGAGCGCCCTCCTTGCTGGTGGGGCGCAGACGGGTGCCACTGCTCTGGGGGACACTGGGGATATCTCACCAACACTCTCTTACCATAGGGTCCAGCAATTGCACTACTGGGTATTTACCCAAAGGACCGCCCATGCCCCTGCCACTGTGGAGGCAGAGGGTGAGGGACGGAGGGCAGGGGGACACCCACGGGACAGGAGAGAGGGCCCTGCTGAGGCTGCCCTCCGTGCAGCCTGTCCGGCCACCCTGCGTGCTGCCTGCTCACTGTCCCCCGCTGTCCTTCCCCCCTTCTCTCCAGTAACCAACATTCTCCAGGACTGTCCAGTGACAACCACACTGGGTCCTCGCAGAAGCCACGGACCGAACCCAAGCACCAGGGATGCATCAAGCAAAGACCAAAATCAGGACAGAGGCAGGGCAGGAGAACCCCAGCACCACCCAGGACGGCTGCTCCCCCCAGGCTGGCTAGGTCAGATCTTCGTCTCTGGCATTCCTCTCCTGTGGGTACCGGGAGGCCTTGGCCAATCCAGCACCACCCCCGCCCCCGGCTCCCAGGGCCCATGTCCCGGGCAGCAGGAGGGCTGAGCCTGGAGGCTGGCGGTTTGGCCAACAGGGAGAAGCATCTGTGGGCCTGAAGCCCGTAGTGGACCCAGGGTGAGGCAGCGGGGCTGGGGCTGATGGCATCCCTGTGTCCACGGGCCACCAGGGGCTTGCACCTCCTTCTCTGTAAGCGGTCTGCTTCCACTGTCAGCCCCATGTCAGTGGGAAGGAGGCTGTAGCAGCCCCTCTGTGGGGGGCCATCACCCCTTCACAGCTCCACCTGAAGGGGGCAGGTGCCTCACATGTTTGGGAGGGAAGCAGCAAGGTGAGTTCTGAGCTGTCCCTTAAAATGTACCTGGACACTGCGTCTGCTCCCAGACCCCGGATGGCAGGGATTCCAGTTTGCTGTGGAAACTGGTCATCAGCTGTGGGCCAGGCACAGAGGCAGTGACACTGGGACGGGACGGGTAAGCCCAGCCAGGCCTGGAGCCTCCACCACACGGCCCTTCTGTGCCTTACCCAGGCCCTCGCCCTGCCTCAGGGTGCCTACACCCCGCCCTGGCCTGTCCCCATGTCCACTCTGCAAGGCATGGGACAGGTGAGAGATGCAGAGAAAGGGGGGGTGTAGGCTCTGGCCACGGCCCAAGGACTCAAGAGGTCCTCCCCCTCAGAATCCTAGTCCAAAAGGAAAACTCCAGTGGGGCAAGGCGCACGCCCCGAGGTACCTGTCCATGCTCTGTGGCCTCCATGGACCATCAGGCCTGGTGGGCCCAGGAGGGTCCAGCAAAGGCCCCGAGGGAGCAGGTGCATAGGGTCCTGGGCAGCAGGTGCTGAGGCTGCCTGCCCTGCATGGGGATAATGACAACACGTCCAGCTACTGAAATCTCAAGAGAGGGTGCCCTGGCCTGCAGCCCACCCTGTGCCTCCGTGTCCCACTGCATGCCCAGGGGCTGCCCCCAATAGTGCCTGAGCCTGGCTCCATGTCCTCGGCCCTGGGATGGGCCCGGCACCCTCCCTGGAAAGGGGTCTGTGTCGCTGCCCCACTAGTGTGACCAAGGACAGATGCAGAAGCCCACCGGGAAGAAACAGGCCCGCCACAGTGATGGCTCTCCACAAAACGACACCTGGGACTTCTAGCTGGGGCTCTGCAGGGGCCAAGACACAGGGCCACCCAAAAACACAGGGCCAGGCAGTCAGGGACAGGGACAGAGCTAAGCCAGACCCCTGGAGAGAGCCCTGAGTGACTGCCCAGGTCACTCCTGCAGCAGCCACCAGAGGACGGACAGCAACAGGGATGGCCAGTATCTCCACTGGCTCAGGGGACACACTGCGTGCTGCGCACAAGCCCCCAGAGCTGCCCAGTGTCTACTGCATGGCGGCAGAGGCCAGAGGGGTGCGGGAACTGACAGTGACTTGGGCTTTTTCCTGCAAGGTGTGTTTCAATTAAAGCTTTAGGGACTTGGGGCGCCTGGGTGGCTCAGTGGGTTAAAACCTCTGCCTTTGGCTCAGGTCATGATCCCAGGGTCCTGGGATCGAGCCCCGCATCGGGTTCTCCGCTCCACGGGGAGCCTGCTTCCTCCTCTCTTTCTCTCTGCCTGCCTCTCTGCCTACTTGTGATCTCCGTCTGTCAAATAAATAAATAAAATCTTTAAAAAAAAAAAAAAAGCTTTAGGGACTTGTTTTTGTTTTATGTTTCAGGTCAAGCAGAAGTCAACCCTCTTTAGTTTTCTTCTCAAAGGGTACAAACATCCGTGTGATAGGCTTAGGGGCCCTGAGCTTCTAACAGGTAAGCTTTGTGGCAGGTCTCGGAGCAAAGGTGTGGGTTTCCACAGAACCAACACACGGGGACAGAAGAGACCCCAGAAAGTCCCTGCCCTAACCCTCCTGGTTTGTAGAGGGGGACTGAAACCAGCGACGTTCGATGGAGGCCCAGGGCCACACAGCCCAGTGTCACACAGTTGTGGCCAGAAGGAGGACACCACGTGAATGTCTTTTAAACATGTCCTGTGCACAACCTGTTCACGGCAGCTGGGAGACAAAGACAACCGGAATGTCCGGCAACAGATGAACAGAATGTGGTCCGTCCCCAGCCTGGAAGAGGAAGGACCCCCTGACCCACTCCCACGTGGCTGACCCCGGAGGCTGCCACGCTGAGTGGAAGGAGCCGCACACAGAAGGACACGCTGTAGGGTTCCAGCTCCGGGAGATGCTGGGAGGCATCCAACCCACAGGGCCGGAGAGCAGACGGGGGCAGCAGCGCGGGGCAGGGGATGGGGGCTAGTGTCTCCCTCGCGCGGGACAGTGCCGGGGAGAAAGTTGTGGGAACAGACTGTGGTGGTGGCCGCCCCCCAGAGTGGATGTGCTCGATGCCACTGAAGCGTTCGCTTTGAGCCAGTGAGGACGGGGAGAGTGACCTCGCAAGCATCTCACAATAGACTGTCCTCGTGCTGTGCGCAGCTGGGTCTCCGAGAAACAATCAGGGGGAGGGTAGAGGCTGGTGCTTGTAACACTTTCTTGACAACCAGGTTTTTCAGAAGACTTCCCTCCACACGCATCGGAAGAAGGCGGTGGGGGTCCGGGCAGAAGGCCAGGAGGGGACGGACGGCAGCAAGCATCTGTGGGGGCCTGGCACGGGCAAGGTGGCGGCTGGGCCCCATCGGCAACCCGGTTTGGGCACAGAGGAGCGGCCAGTCTACAGCGCCAACCACGCTCGTTGGGGGCCGGGGGTCTCTGGCTCTGAGCCAGCTCCTCTTCCCAGCCCCCCAGGGAAATGCTGCCGCCACCGGAGGCTTCAGGACCTGGGATGGCACACAGGGGACATGCCACAGCCTGGACTGGGACAGGCGGCCACGCAGCCAGCTCCTGGCATGCTGTGCGACCCACCCTCACGACAACTGGGGCTCTGAGGCGCCCCTGTCCACCCACAGCCCCACGGCCAGCCTGTGCGAGCCCCGCGAGGCCCACAAACCCACAGGCTATGCAGAGTGGGGTCCCGGGCACCTGGCTGGCTCCATATGGGGCAGGACACACTGCTGTGTGGGTGGAGGCTGGCACCCTATCTGCCCGACATGGGACAGCACAGAAGACTCGGATGAGGCCAGGAAGCAGACATCCTGACACTCGGAACAGCAGCTCAGCCCCGACGGAGGGACCTCGATGCCCAGCGCAAGGTCAGGGGCCATGAAGCCCGCCACACCCCTTCTGAGGAGAAGCCGTGGTCCCTAGGAAGGCATCAAGGGGGGACCCCGAAGGACCCTTCAAAGGCAGGGAAGGGGGAGTGACACAGAGGGACAAACCCAGCCCCCAAGCCCCCAGCAGGGAGGGGAACGCCAGTCCGTTGGTCGGCACACTCTGAACTGCTGTGGGAAGAGACAGGGGAACACCCCCCACAGGGCAGACTGTCCATCAGGCGATCAAGACAGGCGCTTGCTCATGTCCTCCAGGAAGTGAAACGTGCCGTCCCAGCTGGGCACCTCGAAGTTGTGTATCTCACAAGTCGCAGTGCTGCCACAGGACCCCAAGCAGACCCACCAAGGAGTGGGGGGAGTGCAGACGAGGGCCCCTGAGGAGCAAGGCCCTGGCCCGGGAGCCCCCAGATGGCACAGTCCAGGGCTAGGGAGGACAGAAGCCACTGGAGCCCCGGGACGAACCCCAAAGGCAAAGTATTTCGGAGGACCCCTCCCTGACACGTGCGTCCACCTGGCAGCTGCACTCAAGACAAGAGCGCCCCAGCTCAGGCCCTGCTCTGGGGAGGCTGGGGGAACCTCAGAGGGTGCTTGGGGACAGTGGGAGCCTGGAGGATGGGCAGGGGGAGTAGAGAGGAGGTAAGGAGAGGTACAGGAAGGGAGAAAGAAAGAAGAAAGCCCTGCTGAGGACCCAGAGAGGTGACCATACATCCAGGAATAACAGGACCTGGGGTCTGGGCTCCCTGCCGCCCCCACTCCAGCCCTCCTGGCCCTGTCATGGCCAACCCTGCTGACAGCAATCCCCTCTCTGAGGCTGGTCCCACACACCCTGGGACCCACTCTTCCTGCTCCCCAGGGAGCCTCGCCCTCCAGAGGCAGGAGCACAGGCCTCCCACCACCCCAGTGCCTTCCAGAACCAAGACACGTGGGCCTTGGCCCCAGTCTCGCCGCTCTGCTTGCTCTGAGACCGCTATGGACCAGCGCCAGCTGGGCCTGGCTTCAGAAACACGGAGGACAAGAGGCTCCGGCCTCCGCTGCCTCCACCGGCGCCCCAGCGGGCAGAGGGCCATGGGAACGGCTCACATTGGCTGGGCCACGGCCCCACACGGGCACGGTGGGGACAGCGCCAGGGAGCTGCGAGCCAAAGCCGCTCTCACTGCAAATCTCACTTCTCGGCAATTTGGGGGTTGAGAGCCAGATGCTAGAGTTCTCTCTTTTTTTCTACGTTGGTTTTATTTAGGTTTAAACATCTTTATTGAGATAGAATTCATGGACCAAACAATTCACCCACTTCAAGTGTATAATTCAATGGTTGTTACTACAGCACAGAACCGTCCGTCCGTCACCATGGACGGCGTAAGCTAAGCTCACATTCCCATCACCCGGCACGCGCTGTGCCCCCACGCTGCCCTCTGTGCAGACGAGCCACCTGCCCCAGATGCGTCAGGTAAAGGGACCATACGACACATGGGCCTCCAGACTGGCTTCTCTCCACACTCCCTGGGCTGTGCTGCCGTGCCGTGTACTGAACACACTAGACCTCATCGCAATCACGTGGACACGGCCTGTTCTCCTCACTCATTCATCAGTCGATGGGCATTCGGGGGCTTCGACTCTCTGGCTGTTAGGATTCCGGCTCCAAGGAGCAGGATTCTGTGTGGACCTGTGCTTTCCTTGCTCTTGGATACATGTCTAGGAATGGAACGTTTGGAGGCACGGCTTTCTAGGGCAGCTGCGACATTCCACATCCCCAGAAGCAGCGTGAGGGCTCCAGCCCCCACCCTCGCCGACGCTGGCCACTGTCAGCCTTCGTGGCACTCGCCATCGAGTGGAAGTGAGGTGGGGTCTGCTTGTGGTTTTCGCTGGCATTTCCCCAAATGCCTCTCTTCATGCACTCCTCGTGCACTTGGACATCTTCTTGGGAGAAATGTCTATCTAGGTCCTTTGCCCAATTTCTGATTGGGTTGTCTTCTTACTGTTAGACAATACATTCTTGGACTAGTCTAAACACGAACTCCTTATCTCATATGTAATGTGCAAATATCTTCTTCCGTTCTGCAGATTATCTTCTCACTTTCCTGAGGGTGTCCTTGGAAATACAAAACTTTTTAATGCTGATTATGTCTTTTTCTTGTTGCTCATGCTCCTGGTGTCCTACCTAAGAAACCATTCCCAAATCCTGGATCACAAAAATTTACTCCTGTTTTCTTCCAAGAATGTTATAGGTTTAGCTCCTACAATTAGGTCTATGATCCATTTGGAGATCATGGTGTTATGGTGTTAGGTAGGGTTCCAACTTCATTCTTTTGCACATGGACACCCAGCTGTCCATTTGTTGAATGGACAGTAATCTTTCCCCATTGAGGTGTCTTGTTGTCCTTGCCAAAAATCCAACGATAAGATACATGGGTTTATCCCAGACTCTCAGTCCTATTCCCCTCTATTTACCCTTATGCCAGTACCCATACCGTCTTGATTGCCGTGGCTGTATAGTTTTGTTTTTTTTTTTTAAGTATTATCTACCCGCAATGTGGGGCTCAAACTCACAACTCAGAGATCAAGAGTCGCATGCTTCCCCGACTGAGCCAGCCAGGCGCCCCTAGTTTTGAAATTACCAAGTGTAAGTCTTTCCATGTTGTCCTTCCTTTTTAAGAATATTCTGGCTCTTTCTGGGTCTCCACACATTTCTATATGAATTTTAGGATCAACTTGTTGATTTTTTTAAAGGCAACTGGAACTTTGACAGGTATCACATGGAATCTGTAGGTCAGTTTGCAGTGTCCAGCTGTCTTAACATTCAATCTTCCAGTCCATGAACATGGGATGTCTTTCCATTTCCTTGTGTTTTCAATTTCCTCCAACAGTAGTTTGTGGTTTTCAGTGTTCAAGTTCTTACACTCCTTTTATCGATTTATTACTCAGTATTTTATTCTTTTAGATATTATTGTGAATGGAATTATCCTAATTCCTAATTTTATCTTGGGATCAAACATTGCTAGTGTAATAAAATATAATGGAATTTTATATCTTCATCTTGTGTCTTGCAACTTTGCTGAATTCATTTTTAGTTCTGATCATCCTCCTGGGACTTCCTTAACATAATCTATATATAAGACCATGTCAACTGCAAACCCAGAGATGGGTTTACCCATTCCTTTCCAGTACGGGTGCTTTCATTTTTCTTGCCCAGCTGTCCTGGCTAGAACGTCCTGCACGTGTTAACAGAGGTGGAAAGAGTAGATATCCTTGTCTTGTCCTGACCTGACATTGACCTTGGGAGAAAGCATTCAGCTTTCATCGTGCAATATGTCAGCTGTGGGTTTTTCATAGACGACCCTTATCAAGTTGAGAACATTCCTTTCTATTCGTAGTTTTTTGAGTATTTTCACCAGGAAAAAATATCAGATCTTGTTGAATACTTTTCTGATCTATTGAGATAATCAGATAATCTCTCTGCTTATTCTATTAATATACTGTATGATGGTGACTGAATTTTGTATGTTGAACCAACTTCCCATTATAAACTTCCTTGTTCATAATCTATAACCGTTTTCTATGTTGCTAGATTCATTTTGTTAATATTCTCTTGAGGATGTTGCATCTATATCCATATTGGTCCATAGTTTTCTTTCTTATGGGGTCCTTTTCTGGTGTTGGTATTAGGGTATTACTGTTTCCACAGAAGGAGTTGGAAAAAAATTCCTTCCTCTTCTATTTTTTTGAATGACTTTGTGAAGGACTGCTATTAATTCTTCTTTAAATGTCTGACAAAATTGACCAGAAGCCTGGGCTTCTCTTTGTGGGAGATTTCAAAATTTCTCGCTCATCAATGAGTCTGTCATTGTTATAGTCCTATTCAGATTTTCTGTTTCTTCTTGAGTCATTTTCAGTTACTTGTGTCCTTCCAAGAATTTGTTTCATCCAAGTTATCCACCTTGGCACACACTTCTGCACAGACTCCCTATAATCTTTTCATTGCTGTAGGGTCAGTTGTATTGTCCCTTTTTCATTCCTGATTTTAGCAGTTAGCATTTCCTCTCCTTTGACATGCCCCAACCACCCCTTTTACAGCTATAGCCTTCCTCCTAAATGGCACTTCCGAGTCTCTGTACTTCTTCCTGGAGCAGCGGTATTAATCACCTTCTACCACATCATTATGTCTGTGACTTGCCTCCCCGACCAGTATAAGATCCTTGGGAGCAAGTACCTTTTTTCACGACTTTTCCCCTGCACCTAGAGAGTCTCGTAAACAGTTAAGTGTCCTAGCAGACTTACAGTTTGAGGAAGTCTGCAGAAAAGCAAAAGAAACCAGAAACATTGCCAAATAAATAAGTAAATAAATGATGGCCTTGATGCCCTAGACATGCCCTGTTCAGTGTGTGACCACAGCCTACAAGCAGCCGTAATGACCTGAGATTGGTCCAAATGGAGATGTGCTGTAACATGCAAAACAGACTTCAAATACGTAATATTTTTTTAAATATAAAATACTTAACAATAATGTTTGCATTGATTTAGTGTTGAAATAATACTCTGAATACACTGAATTAAATACATCTGCTTATTAAACTTCCTTTCATCTGTTTCTATTTACTTTAAGTAGTAGAAAAATTTTAAGGACACATGTGACTCACATCTGTGTCTCTTTTGGACAGTGCTGCTCTAGGCAAACAGGATCAGGAGTGACATGGCTGCGTGCTCGGAAAAAGGAGGCCAATTCCCCACCCGTGGTCAGGAGAGGCTCACACAGAGCCCAGGGAGGGGGAAGGAGCCTGGGCCTGCCCTCGAACCTGTGTCTGCGCAGCCCGCTGCAGCACCGGAGACCTCATGCCCCTTGTGTCTGACCCAGCGGGTCTGGGGTGGGGTCCTCACTGTGCAGCCAGGGCTGGGAACCGCTGTGTTGGCCACCTCTTTGGCAGGTGCACTCCTCACTAGACAAGCACTCTTTACCCAGAAAGCCCTTAAGAGATGGCATGGCATGGGCACCTGGGTGGCTCAGTCAGTTAAGCATCTGACTCTTGATCTCAGCTCAGGTCTTGATCTCGGGGTCATGAGTTCAAGCCCCGTATTGAGCTCCACACTGGGTGTGGACCCTACTTAAAAAAAAGAAAACAGGGGTGCTTAGGGGGCTCGTGGGTTAAGCCTTGGCCTTTGGCTCAGGTCATGATCTCAGGGTCCTGGGATCGAGTCCCACATCTGGCTCTCTGCTCAGCAGGGAGCCTGCTTCCCTTCCTCTCTCTCTGCCTGCCTCTCTGCCTACTTGTGATCTCTGTCTGTGTCAAATAAATAAATAAAATCTTTTTTTAAAAAAAGAAAGAAAACAGAAACAGATGGCCTGGCTCAAACCAACAACTGAGAACCAGGCTGCACCTCAACATACAAGAACAGGAGCTACATGAAGAACTTTATTAGACATGGAAAGAATGTTGCAAACCCTCGAGGTCAAGTCCACAGCAGGCGCCTCTGAGAAGCCCAACCTGCAGCCACACCTCACCAGGTAACAAGACAGCGGCCCCGCAAGCCAGGTGTCTGAGCGTCCCTGGGACCAGCAGCACCTCCCTCCTCCCCCCCACCCACAGGGCGAGGGTGCCAACGTGCAGCCTTCGAGGCCACTGCACTGGGCACCAACCAGGTGCCTGACTCCAAGCCCTGGAATTCAGGGTGGGCTGGAGAATGGAGAGGCGGGACGGCCCCATGGCTCCTGCTGGAAATGCGTACCAGCCAAGAAACTGGCCCCCATGGAGGGTGTTACCTCAGGGGGGACCCGGTCACTCTGCTGTTTGAGGTCAGGCCCCCACGAGCTGCTCGTCAAGTGGGAAAGGTGGTGGCTCTGAAATTAGACCGCCCCGCCCCCCGTGGAACAGAGCGGTTTATGCTTCCTCCATAGAATTTTCTTAAATCTTTGCCCAGCTATTGCCAATCTGTTGCAGAATTCAACGAACGCCTATATCTGGCCTAACAAAGAATCACAGCCTTAGTTATGTCAGGATCATTATGTCCACGCAGAAGAATGACGTGTGGAGGGGGCAGAGCCACTGGCCAAGCTAGCAGCCCACCACATGCCAGGGGACAAGGGGCCCCCGGGACTGGGCAGCAAGTCCTGCCACTTTAACATACAAGGATGTTTTTATTTTAAATAGATTCAGACTTTTATAGGAATAAAGTATACATTTCTATGTAATATGCCAATATGATAATTTTTGGAAAACCAAGTTGATACATAATGCATTTTTATGTTTCTACACTAACAAAGTGACTCGCAGCTGTGAAAGATGCTTTAAAAATCAGATTCCATTTTTGTGGGAGAGAAAAAGGGAATTAAATTTTTTGAAAATATATTTGAAATCTCCAGAAAGGCCACATCTCATGCCTTGAACCAGGGAGGTGGCCTTGGAAAGCAGAGGGAGGGATAGGATGCACCCAAGGAGCAGACACCGTTCCCGTCACCTCCACCCTGTAGGTCCTGTTCAACACCTGTTAAACCCCAGTGGAGCCAACACGGGACCCACATGGGAACAGTGTCTTTTTAGGTGTAAGAAAAAAATCTCTCTCCGTTAGATGAGATAAAAGAGGGGAGGAATCTGGTCTTGGGTTCTTTTTGAAAGGGGTTTCTGTGCCCAGCCAACAACAGACGAAACCCATCCTCCTTCCTACGTAGGGATCACGCCTTCCGAGAAAGCGTGGGAGCCTGCGTATCATCCCCCATCATGCTTATCAGAGGATGGGTCCCATCTTCGGCTTAAAAACAGCAGCCAGCTCACCCCGTGTGCGATGGACAGGCACGGACGGGCCCTGAGCTGTAGGAAAACACTCAGACTGGAGGAATACGGGTGTGAACAGGTGCCAGGAGCAAACAAACTACAGAATCACATGTATGGTGATTCCATCTGTGTTTTTAAAATCAGATACATGCATGACACATACTGCTTGTGTGTACATGAGCATGTGTGTCCTCACGCCAATGCTGGTCTGCCCAGGCTCCTCTGGCTGAGGAACCCATCAAAGAGTCACTTTCACTGCACACACATGTATATTTACTTCCCTTTATGAGAAGATATTGTTCTTTCACTTTGTTTAATTAATGCAATAAAATCCCTGTTTGCTGGTCCAAACAGGGGCAGAGTGTTGGCTGTCGTGGAAGGACAACCAAAGGAAACGAGGCTTTTACGGAGAGGAACGGGGTGGGGGCCGGGGCCATGGTGAGCCACCGGCTGAGGGCAGGCGGGTCCCGAAAAGCCGAGGGTTAGAGTCAACCACAAGCAGGCTGTGAGTCAGCAGGTGGAAAGAACAGAGTGGGGGCATGAGCTGCCACGAGGAGCAGAAGGCGGATGTTGGAGCCCACTACCTGGATTCGAATCCGGGTCGGCCCCAAATGGAGCTCCTCGGCACCTCCGTCCACCTGTGCCATGAACTGGGAATGGTCACAGTGTGGATCTCAGGGATGGAGCACGCTGATGTAATAAGCACCACTTAACTGCTGGGACCGCTACCAGGAGAGAAAGAGTGCAGGTAGCAAGCGCGAGGTATATTCTTAGCTCCCACCAAAGTAGGTTATGGTATAAAAATACCACTCAATAGTAACTAAAGGAGCGTCACCTTCATGTGCATCCTGCCGCAGCCTCGGCGTGTGTGACTTCTTCCCCAAACACCCTCCACTAAGGATGGGACTCCAGCTCTGGGGCCAGTTTGCTCACCCCTCCCTCAAACGTGCAGCCCCACGGGCCGGAAGGGGCCTGCACCCCGCCCGCAGGCGTGGGTGGCTGCCTGCACGTCGGAGGGGCCCAGCGCTAGGGCCAGCCAAAAGCAGGGCAAGGGAGGAGTGGGCCCTGGGCAGATGGGGGGGCGTCTGGGGGAGCAGCCGGGGCAGCAGGCAGTGTTGGCATAAGGCTCTGGGGAGGGAAGTGCTCGCTGGAGGGGGCGAGAGAGCAAACAGCTGACGACTCCTCCCCACAGTCCTCTCTTCCTTCCCTGGCAACCTGGCTTTGCCTCGCTGGGGAGAGACTCAACCATCAATTTGCTCTGAATATCCTGTTTATCTATTAACTTCCTAGCAGGTCATTCACCAGCGGAATAGCCCATGGCCAGTGAGGGCTTGCACCTCAGGACAGGGCCTGCTCCCGTCTGACCAGTGAACACGGGATGCAGTCAAGGACACACCAAGGTCAGCCCTGGGCCTGGCAAAGTTCAGGGGGAGCTGGCAGGGGTGGGGTGCCCAAGGCGCATCCTCCCTGAGCCATGGTTCTGGGTCTGTAAAGTGTGACGGGAGGGCAGCTTCCTGGTCAACTCAAATCAAGTGACCTGCACATCAGAGGTGGCTCCAACGGGGCCACCTTACCTACCCCGGGGGAACGTCCGGAACCCCTGAAACCCGGCCCTCGTGGGAGCTTTCTTCTGGGGACATCGCCCGCGTTTTAAAGGAGAGGAGCCCCACAAGCGGCCGGCTCGGGAGCCTGACACGAAGACCTCTCTACCCAACCGACTGCCCAGCGGCGGAGGTCTGCCAGCACCGAAGGGCAGCACGCCGGGAGCCGCCGCACGCACACAGAGTCACGGGCCCGCCAGCAGCCCCTCCACCCGGGACCAACCCTGCAGAATGCCTTGCGCCTGGGCGCCGAGCTCCCGCGCGACCGGAGAGCGTGGCACCCGGAGCCCCCAGGCCTCCCCGGGGGGCGGGGGGGGGGGGGGCCCGCAGCGGCACCACGGGGCCCAGCCCAGCAGCCACGGCATCAAAGTCAGGGCGCAACAGGTAACAGGTGCGCTTGGCCTGCAGCCGCGTGTACGCGCAGTCCCAGCGTTCTGGAAGTGACGAGCCTGGCTGGAGGCTCCTACCCGCTGGCTCCGGGCGCGCCCCTGGGTAGAGGAAGCGGAGAGTCTGGAAGGAACCGGCAAATAGCGGCCGCGGCTGCGGGGGTTCCCCAGCGCTTCCTCCGTCTTCGCGGGGACGCGCGGCAAGACCCGGAGCGTGAGGTGCGCCGCGCAAAGAGCTTATGACCCCGTCACCGCCAACCCGCCCGCCGCCTCACGAGGTCAGGGCCGCGTGCGTGCGTGCGTGCGAGCGGGCGTGCATGCGTAATGCGCGCGCAGGTGTGTTTGCGCGTGCGCGTACGTATACGCAGTGCGGCGCGTGCGCCGTGAGAACGTCGACGACCTGCTCCCTTAGCAGGTTCCAAGTGTAGCGCGTGATCGGGTTCCCCGGAACCGCGGCGCGGGCCGCCCCTGGGGTATCGACCATCCGCTTGTAATGCTTTCTTCTCACTGAGAACAAACAACCGAAGCCAGAGGATGGAAGAGTCGGAGTTCTAAATGCTCGGCTGAAGGGTTACTCCCGGAGCCGCTCTCCAGGTCTGGAAGCCGTCTGCGGTGAGCGCCGTGGAGAGCGCACGGCTGCCCAGTGCACGTGGGGCCGCGCCTCGCTCCCCTGCTGGGCGCCCGACTGGGGACCTCCCGCTCTGGGTGGCTCCCGACCTGGCACCTGGGCCTTCCTGGCAGGCATGCCCCACCAGGCCTGAAAGGGCAGAGCCCCGGACAAGAGCCTCTCTCGGCCCTCAGACCCTGCTCCCCAAGGAAGGATTCCAAGCCGGACAGGGAGGGGAGCGGTGGAGGCCGTGTCACGCAGGCAGCTGCGGGCCCATGGCCCGGCCGTTCCCGGGCAGAGAGCTCAGCGTCCTCTGACTGGTGCCAGGGGCTGCAGCTTTAAATAAACTTGGACGCATGCACCTGGGGCCAGGGAAGGGACACCCACTGCCTCGGGCAGGCGCTGTCAACAAGCGGCAAGCGGGCACCATGGCCACCTGGAACCCAGCCCTGAGCAGAGGTGCGGGCCTTCTGCTGCCTGCCCCGCCACAGCTCACCCTGCACTTGCTCGGCCTCCCCTACCCAGAACACCCCAGCAGGGCTGTGAAAGGCCCCCCCGAGGTCATTCCCTGGACCCACTACCTGGGGGGCTCCGCAAAGGTGTGCTGGGCCTAGCAGAAAGTTTTCTGGATCCAGAGGATGGGCCCCAGGTCCTGGGGTGTGTTCCCTTCCCCTCCCAGGCCCCTGCCCACCGCAAATGTCTCCCCCACTCCCACTCTGGGCCCTAGCTCCACCGCAGGGCAGGCAACCACGTGGCTCCCTTCTGGAAGCTACTCCCGCTCCTGCTGCCCAGGAGGAATCTGGCCTCTGCTGTGCGGACCCCTCTCAGCCCCTCCCCAAGGCAGCTGAGACCTCCACTCCCCGGTGTGGATGTGGATGTTAGTGGCCAGGATGAACAGTCGCTGCTGGAACCAGAGGCCCTCAGTTGTGTGGGCCTCCCTATGCCCTACGGGACCCACAGAAGCTCCCAGAAAAGTGTAGGGGTGTCAGCAGAGGCAGCATCAGCTTGAGGGAAGGGGTGCCTGGTTAAGGGTCTGCGTGCTCCTGAGCAAGCACAGAAAGGACAAGAAGGTCCCTAGGAACAGTGACTTCCTCCCATGGCCACCCTCTGCCTAGGAGAACTACCTCCTTCCTCTGAGGACCCCAGTCCACTACCCCTTCCAGCTTCTTTCAGGCTGTGTTCAGGACCCCAGGGGGACACACAGAGGGTGTGCTGGACCCTCCCCATCCCTCTGCTCAGCTCTCCAGGCCCCCAGCCTCAAAGCCAGGCACCCAAAGAGCACCCACCCAAGGAATGGAAGGGAGTTTCTGGGCCTGCAGGGCACGGCCTTGCCCAGAACCCCAGGCCAGGGGACTCCTCCACTCCGCCCAGCCCTCAGGCCTGACCCGCATCCTCCCCCACATCAGGGAGAAAGGGGGAATCCGCAGGGCGTCTCAGTCTTCCCAGATCAGGACCCATCTCACCAACACAAGCACTACCACAAACGATTTTTAGAAAAAGAAAAATAAGGCTCGGCGGCTGGATGTGTACGAGGAAACCTCGCCAGCGCCCCCACCACGCCGGAGGGCTGGAGGAGGAGTGAGGACAGCGGGGCTCTGGCCGCGCCAGGATGGAGCCCAGGGATTCAGGAGTTCTGGAGCCCGACCAAGGGATGCCGGGGGGCAGCCACCCTGATTCACCCAGGGGTCAGAGAGCAGCCCCTGAGAGACTCGGAGTCCGGGTGCCCCACAAGAGCACGTTGCAGACCAGAGCCCAGGAGCCACCTGTTCCCCAGGGGTGAGGCCCTACCTGACCCGAGCCTTGGAAGCCCCTCCCCATTTCATCTCCCACCCTCTCCCCTCCCCCCTCCCCGCAGGCGCGTCAATAACTCTCCGAAATCCACCCCCCCACACACCCCTCCCCCGCCTACTTCGATGACCCTGAAATCAGGAGCCCATTCGGCTCCCCACCTCACCCCCTCATCTCCACCCCTGGGACCTGCCAAGCTTCCTGACCTCAGCCCCTCAGCAATCCTGACTCGTGTTTCCAGAAGAATCTGGGGGAAAATCCTCCAAAACCCTGATTCCACTAGGGGCCCGCAGCAGAGGCTGTTCCCACGCGGCCGGGAGCGCAGCGGGCACCCCCGGCGCGGATGGAGCCACGCGGAGGAGCAGGCGCCTAGCAGGTCCCGCCGCCCCCGCGCCTGGCCGCTGGGGTGGGGGTGGGGACAGCGCGGCCCGCGCCAGGAGCGACCCTCAGGCCAGAACCGCCCCCTCCCCCGCGCTCTAGGCCCCGCGGCCGCCCCCGCGCGCCGCTCCTTTCTGACCTCCCGCCGCCAAATGCGTCACGTCTGCCCGGCGCTCCGGGGACACCTGCTGCCGCCCCCGCGGCGCCGAGCCCCGCGCCCCGAGTCCCGGGAGTCACGGCCTCTGACCGGGCGGCCGGGCTGAACAGGGCCGGGCAGAGCTGCGCGCGCCGAGGTCCAGCAGCCTGGCCCAGGGCCCAGGGGTCGGGGCCGCGCGGGGCCGTGCGCTTCGGGCCCCGAGCCCGGAGGAGCCGGGGGCGCGCGGGGCCGCAGTGCGCCCGGAACCAGCGTCGCGGAGGGTCTTGGTCTCCGGGGTCCCAGCCCTCCGCGCGCAGCGCCCTCCCGGGTCCCCGCCCGGCCCGCACGCGCCGCGGCTCTTACTTGCCAATATCCTCGTAGAGCTGGTACTCGTCGGTGAAGCGGGTGCAGGTCACCGTGGTGGCCATGGCGGCGACAGACGGGCTCGGCGTGCGCTCTGCTGCGCTCGGGCGGCGGCGACTCCAGCTCCCGCTCGCGGGCACGGCGGCGACACGGGCGCGGGCGCGGGCGACACCTCGGCTCGCGGCGCCGGGCGGGGGCCGGGCTGGGCTGCGCCGGGCGGCGAGCGCACGCGAGATCTGCGCGCTCCGTCCCCGCCAGGAGCGCGCCGCACACCTACGCGCGGGGAACGCGGGCGCGGCTGTCGCCGCCGCCGCCGCCGCGCCCGCCGCCCCTGCACGCGCCCTGCGCACCCGCACCGCTCCCGCGCCCTGCACACGCACCCGCACGACTCCTGCACCCCTACCCTGCACCCGCACACGCGCCCTCGCCCTGCACACGCACCCACACCTCTCCCGCACATGCACACGCACCCGCACCCTACGCTGACACACACACGGGTCACATCACCTGCACCACGCCGGAAAACGCGCCCGCACACGTGTCCTGCACCCAGGTCCTCTACCTGCTTACGCTGTGCCGGGACCCGCACCCGTGCCTGGGCGCACTCGCACACACACCCCCAGGCACCAAAGCCACCTAAGTCAATTTCTCTGTTCCCTGCCGGAGACCCCTTGGACACTGGAGACTACACACAATGAACCCCGCCCCCCAGTCCCCTGAATGCCCACCTCACCCCAACTGCAAGAGGACACTCAGGCACACATGGGTGGATGGGGCACGTTTGTCACCCTTCAGAGGACATTCCTCACACCACCAGGAGGAGATGCTGCCGGGATCCTTCTGTCCTGTCTCTAGTACTCCACACACACTGCACAGCCTTGTCCCCCCTGGCAGTTGCCCAGGGGCCTTCCAGACCAGTATACACACTGGGGACAGTGGGTAGCAGGATGAGAGGGTGGGGACGGCCTGTTTCCCATGGTCCCAGGGCCCTCTCCCTGGATCCCTGAAGACTCCACGCTGGGGTGTCCCGGTGTAGGCGGAAAGGCAGAGAGCCCTTGAGTCAGGGGAACAGGACTGCTCCAGCTCTGGTAAGTCAGGAGTCCAAATACCCAGCCCTGTGCCCCATTAGGGGGACACGTTCTCTCATCTCAGGCCTAGTCCACCTGCCTGCCCCTGCTCTGGCCTAGAAGAGGGTCCATCTTGAAAGTGACCCTGGAACAGAGGAGGAGGAGAGAGCAGGAGGGAGGAGCAGGAGAGGCTGGGCTGACCCCATTTCCCACAAAAGAGCCTTCCCCTAGGGCCACACCCAGGCTGCCGTCTAGAACCAGGACTTGAGAGCTGGCAGAGGACTCCCTGGGCTCTGGCACCTACACTCTTCTGAAGGGACAGAGCCGGGGTCTGTCCTGGGCAGGCTCTGAGGACAGAAGTTTCCAGCAGCCAGCTCCTGATTTAGGTCGTGCAGTTGCCCTGATGTGAGCTACTTACTGTACTGTGGGCTCCCAGGCATAGGGTGTGGGCCTGACCTGCACATCTCGGTCACCTTGGTCTGTGGCTCACCCCAGAAGCCATAGCAAGTGCCTCTTGAGTCAAAGATCAAATGAAGGTACTCTGGGGTGGGGCAGCCAGGGCCTCTCCAACCCCGGGGGCCTTTGGCACCAGGCTGTCAGGCAGGGGAACAGAGTGGCAACCAGTTCTGGTTCTGGCTGGTTTTGCAGAACCGAAGGGCACCCAGGAGGTGACCAGAGGCTGAGGACTACGCTGGCTTGGAGCAGGGCACCCATGGGGAAGGAGGGTCTGACCTTGACCTCAGTGGTGCCAGGCCAGAGGGGAGACCCCTCTCATGCCTCAAACCAGGACCGAGCATGCCTGGCGCCTGGTAACAGAAAGATGGCCACCCCTCCTGGGGCAGCAGGCACTGTGGGTGTTCACCCTCACAAGCGCTGCTGGGCCATCCACATCCCTCTGAGAATCCCTCACAATAGAATACAATTAGCAAAACAAACAAAACGAAATTGTACCCCTCGGTCAGTCCACCTCTCCTGAGGCTGCTGCTAGACCCTGTGTGCTTCCAAGGTCAAACACACTCCTGCCAGGATGAGTCCAGGCCAGGATAAAGTGGCATCAAAATCATGGAGACAGCTGGCATTGATTTGCTTACTTGCATTTTACAATTTTACCTCATTTAATTCTCTACCCCACAAGGCATATATTATTATTCCCCCCATTTAACTAGATGGGACAATGGAGAGACAGAGGTAAAGTCACACCCAAGAGGTGGCTGGGACTCGAACCCCCCTGCCCCAGAGACCCTCCCTTGTCTTGTTTATTTTCACACACACACACACACACACACACACACACACACACCTCCTGCAGCCCTTGGCAAGGACAGAACAGCATTCTGGGTGGCCTGTGTTGAAGTCCCTCTTTTCTCTGCTTGGGGAGGCTGCCCAAGACCAAGTTTCCCCAAGAAGTCAGGATCACTAAAGGGTTTGATTTAAGGCCCTTGTTCTACTCTTGTCAGGAACTGAGGTTCGCCCAAGCAGCCCCTCCTTTGGGCTGGAATGTTCAAGGTATGATGTAAGACTCAGTGGAAGGCCAGCAGGGCAGGCTGAGCTACTGAGGGGACCCAGACTGCTCGTGCACCCCACTCACAGAACAACCTACTCTCCACCTCCAGACTCAGAGAACTCCTCCCCAGCAGAGTAGAAAGCTGGAAAGGAGAAGGGCTGCCAGCCATGACTCTTTCTGGAGTCCCAGGCCCCAGAAGCCCTGTCATCTGGCTCTGTCCCCCCAACCCTCCTTCAGGAAGGGCCCTCTTCCACCTGCACCCCCACATCATCTCTGCCTCCCACCTTATCCTCTCTAGCTGACTTTCATCAGCAAGGAGGGCTCTCCCTCCCAGGTGGCAGCTGGGGCGGGTGTGGGGAATATCAGTTCTGGGAGGTTATTGTTAGGACAGTCACCATGGCAACAAGCATCACATCTGCAGAGCCAAAAGTGCTGCACGTGGGGCTCATTCTCCCAAGGAAAGACACAGCCTTTCCTGTCCCCCTCACCTCCAAGAACGGATGTCAGTGCCACCACCTTTCCCAGACCCAGCCATCTGCCTGGAGGAGCAGGCTGTGGTTCCCCAAAACAGGAAGACCCTAATCCATCAGTCTCCAATCACCTGGCCCTTGACATGGCAGCAAGACATCAAGGCAGGTACGTGGAGAGATGACAGTAGTGGTGTTGTTAATGATGATGGTGATGATGATGAAGGTGATGATGGTGATGGTGGTGATGGTGATGATGATAATGTTGGTGATGATGATGGTGGTGATGGTGATGATGATGGTGATGATGATAGGGATGATGAATGTGGTGATGGTGATACTGATGGTGGTGTTATTGATGATGATGGTAATGATAGTGATGATGGTGATGATGATGAAGGTGATGAGGGTGATCATGATGGTGATGATGGTGATAGTGGTGATAGTGATGATGGTGATGAGGATGATTATGATGGTGATGAAAGTGATGGTGGTGATGGTGATGATGGTGATTATGATGGTGATGAGGGTGATGATGATGGTGATAATGGTGATAGTGATGATGGTGATGAGGGTGATAGTGGTGATGGTGATATTGATTATGATGATGATGGTGATGATGGTGATGGTGATGATGGTGATAGTGGTGATAGTGATGATGGTGATGAGGTGATGTGATGATGGTGATGAGGGTGATAGTGGTGATGGTGGTGATGGTGATGAGGGAGATGGTGATGAGGGTGATTATGATGATGGTGATAGTGGTGATGGTGATGGTGATGATGAGAGCCATAGCTACAATTCAGTGTACCCACTACAGGCTGGAAACTTCTAAAGTTTCTACACCCACCACTTCATATAAACCTCATAGCAACTGGGCAAGATACGGGTTATTTTTATCCTCCTTTTACAAGTGAGGAAACTGAGGCACCAAAGGATTCTGTAAAGCCAATATTGCCATTCAGATCCACATGTCTTTATAGCCAGTGCTTTAACCACTATGCTCTGCTCGTGGGTGACCAATGGCCTTGTTGGTGTGGCCACCATGTAGCACCTCTGTGCCCAGCACTGCCCTGGCATTGGGTCACACCGGGGACAGAGGTGGACAGAGTTGCTGCCTTTGCAGGGCTTATGCCCAAGACCAGCAAGACACAAACCAGAAGCCATCGAGCAGTCATTTTTGTTCTACATAGATTTAAAACGAAGTGATTGGCTCGATTCTGACAGGGCAGCAACTGCAGAGTGGGTGCTGCGGGGGGGTGCTCTCTGAGGAGGTGACATTTCAGCTCAGATCTGAGTGACAGAGAAGGGATGAGGGGAAAGAGCACTGCAGGCAGAAGCAGCAGCTGAGCAAAGGCCCTGTGGCTGGAACCAGGAATGAAGAAGGTGAAGGAGAGGGCTGCGAAGGTAACCCAAGTCCCGCTAATTGTCCGTCTGCACGTTCTGCTCAGCACCTGACTCTGCGAGGGAGTGTGAGCTGTCTGAGCGACTGGCAAACAAGGAAACAAAGCTACCCAGCAAGACGGCAGTGCCCGTGGGCCTGCGCATATATCCTGCCCAAGGCCAGGAGAGCACAGAGCCTGCAGAGCTCCTTCTATCTCAAGAGGCAGCCGAGCACAAGGTGCATGGCACTGCAGGTCCAAGAGGGGCTCGCTCTCTGGCCAGAGGGCATCCCTCCGCCAGACACCTGTGGGGGCTCCTGCTGAGCCCACTCCAAGGCCCGGGACTGGCCCGGCTCCTGCCACTCCCCAGCACCCCACCCAGGCCTCTGGTTGGCCCCCAGCAAGTGGCCCTTCCTGTCCAACTTTCTTCTGGTGGGTGGCATTGCCAGCCTCCTGGAAATTCAGGCCCTGGGACCCAGAAGGTCCGGCATGCTCCCTGCTCAGCGCCCTGACCCAGCATCCGGCTTGCACAATTATCCCCCACAAGCAGAGCCACTCAGGTCAACAGGGGCAGGCAGGATGGCACTGGTGCCCCCGAAGGCCAGAAGGGGCCAGGGAGTCACCCCCCAGCTACTGTTTTCCTCACCATGAACACCAGGACTTGTTGTGGGAACAGTCTCCAGGCATGAATGAGGCCCCTGTGCCCACCTGCTCACCCTCCCCCCTCAAGCTCTGTGGGCATAGGCCACGGGCCTGGGGGTCCCAGCACCAACACAGATGCCCCGTGCTAATCAGACACACATATGCTGCCCTCTCATCGAACAGGCAGGGTGGCACAGCGGGCTGGGCTCTGACCCTGACCTGAGTTAGGAGACCCCCCGTTGTCAGGTTCGACTCTTGTGGACAGACACAAAACACGGTAAGGAAAAGTGCATCAATATGGGACGCCACTCTGGGGAACCCCTCGCTTGTGTCTTAGAAAACTAAACAAATACCTTCCCTGAGACCCACTAATTCCTCTCTTAAGAATTTACCTGAAAGAAGTAAAAACATATATCCAAAAAAAAAAAAAAAAAGGAATTTGTATAAAAACAATCATATAGCTCCACGCGGAAGTCAGGAACATCTGTTGCAGTTCAACAGATCGGCGTGTGGACATGAGAGAGGGGCTCCCGGCTTACCCCACAGTGTGGGTGAGCCTTCGAAGGATGCAGACACAAAGACCACAAGCTGCAGGCTCCCACTGCCACAGAATTCCGTGACAAACCATGGCTGCTGATACAGGAGCAGTGGCCGCGCCCACCAGGGGCTTAGGCTGTGCAGGGATTGACTCCCCCATAAGGGAGGAAATGTGCTGTGTTTCTGAGGTGGACACGTTTGTCAAATTCCCAGCGCACCCCGCAGGCACAATGGGTGCTCTTCTACCCCACGCGCGCCGGTGTTGGAGACCCCTGCCCGCAGTCTCGTCGGGGGAGGCTCTGAGCTTGGCCCGGCATCAGGAGACAAAGGCAATCTCACAAAACCCTACAAAAGCAGGCATTGGTGACAACCGTGCAGTAAAATAAAAAATAAATAGCCAAAGGAACCCACTCAACAGGAAATTTAAATTTCCAACTTTGGAAGCTCTCCAGATGTAGCTTAGGAACGGACCGGAGTGAGACCACCAGGATCATGCGCGGTGGGGACGCAGCCACGCCCGGCTCAGGGCGACAAGCCAGCTCCACTTAGCAGCAAACAAGCACAACTGAAAACACACAAAGGTTTACATCTGAAGAAACTGGGAACATATAACAAAAGGACCCCAAAAAAGCTAAAGGGAGGAGTTTCATAAAACCAAACAGAAATTAGTGAAATGAAAAATAACAAATAGCACAACCAGTGAGACAAAAGCTAGATCTTTGGAGAAAAAAGTTTTATTTTTTATTTTTTTTAAGATTTCTTCTTCTTCTTTTTTTTAAAATTCATCTCCACCTGCAACGTGGGGCTTGAACTCATGACCCTGAGATTAAGAGTTGCACACTCCTCCAAATGAGCCGGCTGGGCGCTCCTGAAAAGAGATGTTTCTAGCAGTAAAACAGACAGATCTTTGACAAGTCGGGTCAGACCCAAAAGTAGGTATGAAAAGGGCAATAAAAGCAAAACAAAGAGATCAAGATTATAAAAGAACAGTATGCACAGCATTTTCCCAATAAATGGGGAAAATACAGTGGAAATGGACATTTTTCTAGGAAAATATAAGTACTCATATCGACTCAAAAAAAGTAAAATGCCATAGAAGAATGTAGAAGCTTTGAAGTTTGCACAACGAGAACGTTTTCACGTGTTACATCTGTGGGAAGGGGAGAGTGTGGATGAGGGAGCGTGGGCCGTGACCTTCTCCTGAACGGACGAGTCAGCACACATTAGGAGCTTCTCCCTCCCTGTTGATTCAGGGTCACATACTACGATGAATCTGCACTCTGGCCCCACCCCACCCCACCCCCCGGTCCAGCAGAGTGAGGGGTCCGCAGGGCCAGGAGGGACAGCTGGGCCAGGAAGCAAGCTGGGTCTTGTCAGCTGCGTGCGCTCACTGAGTCCTGGGCGCTGGGGCTCAAGTTATTCAGGGTTTCAGAGGAAAGAAGGATTTGTAATAAAGACATGAACAGAGGTGCTATTTATAACCAAGAAAACTGGAATCAACCCAAATCGCCCCCACAGGGACCGGCCTGGCAGATCCACAGAGGAGGGGAAGGAGATGCTGGCCACGTGACGCGTGGGGAGGGGGAGCTCAGTGGCGACAGGAGCTCCATGCGTGGGGGGAGCCAAATATAATGCAGTTTGCACACAGCGACCATAATTATGGGACACTGCGGGCTCACACTGACTTACAGGTGTCAGGCCAAGGCTGAGCGGAAAACAGCCAGAGCAGCCCCAGGGGCAGCCCTTGGCCCACAGGGACCTTGTCCCCTCATCGCTTGGCCAACATGGACACGGAGCTCTGACGCAGAGTCAGGGGGTATGGGAGGCCAGTGGTCTGCCCTGGGCACCCCCAGCAGGGCCCGTGGGCAGGCCAGCAAGCCGTTCGCGCAGAGTGCCATCGGCCAGGGCTCCAAACGATGGAAACAGACTTAAAGATCTTGGGCCTTGGCTGAGGGAGGCAACGGCCACCTCTGAGCTCCCTGCCACCTCCACTGGCAATGGGGGTGGCGGGTCCGCAGGAGCAGGAGGGGAGGTAAGACTTGAAGCTCCCCTGAGGAGTCCTCCCCCAATACACATCCTGCTGGAACTGCCCCTCCTCTGAGGTGCTCCCCACGCTCAGAGTTCCAGCTCTGCCCATCTCCCCACAGGTATTCCCAGCTTCTGGACCCACGTCCTTCCAAGGGCCTTGAGGGCAGTGGTGGTGAAGGGGTGGCAGGAGGACCCCCGCCAAGGTGTCTCGGCCTCTGCTAGCTGCTGCCTGCAGTCAGCCTCCCCGTGGGTTTGTCAAACGCTTCCCACATGGACACGGCCCTCCTGTCCCAGTCCCCAGGCCCTACCCCAGCTGCACCCCCCCAACCCACAGGTCCCACACAGCACTGTTGCAAAAGGAGGGACTCCCTGGAGGGCAGGACCTGAGCCAGGGGTGACCATCCTATGGGCCACTCCACCTGCCGTCACCCGCAAGCCAGCGGCCGTCGGAACACCCCAATTCCTGGGCCTGGTGGGCCTGGTCAGCCCCAGCCCCCACCACTACAGGCCCCCCCTGTAGCCAGGGCTCTCTGCCAGGCCATTGACCTCTGCAGGACCCAGGGCCTCCTGCAGGACCCAGGGCCTCCTGAACGCTCCCCGCCCTTCCCTAACCCTCCCCTGCCCGAGAGAAACCTACAGGCGGAGGTCCCAGCCTGGAAACTGCACATACTACCCACTTCACGGTGTTGACATTAAGACTAATAACGGGGAGGGGGGCTAGAAGGATTCATCTGGAAGGGCACTTTGGAAGCAGGCCTTGGGGGCCATGCAGGTGAGCAGTGAGTGTGGGGTCCTGCTCTGCGCAGCGGGGTGGTGAGAGCAATGAAGACGGGAACCAAAGGGACAGACAGGACCATCAGCAGGGGGCAGGAGCTACAGCAGTGAGTGCTACCAGGAGGAGAGAAAAGAGAGGGGCTCTCGGGGAAGCTGGAGTGCAAGGGAGGCCGCAGGAGGGCTGACTGGAACCACAGGAAGCTGCAAATGGAGGATGAAGGAAGCAGCAAGGACATGCACTGGGAGCCCAGGCAGAGGCGTCTCCAGCGGTAGGGCCGTTGCTGGCGTGCAGTGGGGTGCTGGGGTGCAGCACTTAGGGACAGGGGGTGGACACGGAGCACTCCCCCTCGGACACAAAGCAGACGCGTGCCTTTGGCTTACAGACATGGATTCCTGGGCAGCAGACCACCCTCTGGCAGGAAGGAACCTCCACCTGGACAGAATGCAGGAGACACCCGCTCTCAGACATGAATGCCAGACGATGCCAGACTGGGGGCCCTGAAATGGGGGGTACAACTTACAAAGGCTTGGCTGCCACCCGGGGGCAGTCCCTGACGGTAGCTCGGAGCGCTGGAGGTCAGAGGTCACGTGAACGGACGAGGGGCCTCGGCAGCAGTTGGAATGTGAGGGACAGGACACCAAAGAAGGGGTGGCTGTGAGTAGGGACCCGCGGGTCCTCGGCTGCCCACACACGGGGCAGGTCTGGGTTGTGCCCCATTACAGGGCCCAGGGAGCACCTCAGATTTTCCAGGACCTGTGCTAACAAAGCACAAAGCCAAGTTCAAGGTCTGAGCAAGAGTCAACATTCTTCAGAGGAAGTTAACAGAACCTTGAACTTCACATCTTAGCCACCCCAACCATCCACTGTTCAATTAAAAACAAAAACAAAAAAACCACTTAGGAATACAAAGATAGAGGAAGATGGGAGCCCCAGGCAAGAAAAAAGTCATCTACAGAAACTGAGACATTAACCCAAGATGACCCAGATGTTGGACTTTGCTGAGTTTAAGGTCACTGTTACAAACACATTCGAAGACTGGAGAAGCTGTAGCCTTAGTGAATGGACAGGAGTCTCGGCGACCACACAGATAGAGTGGGAATGACGCAACCTGCACTGCGACCAGCACACAGCCTGACCTTGAAAAACAAGGTCACCCGGTCCCTTGCATGGGACCCTGGAGTCTCCAGACCAAGTGTGAAATTGAGGCAGAATAAATGTTTGAAGACATCATGTCCAGAAAACATCCCCAATTTAATGGAAAATATGAATTTACGTTTCCAATAACTCCACAAGCCCCAGTGAGGATAAATATAAAAGAAGAACAGTCACACAAAGTTCCGAAAACCAGAGAAGATCCTGGAGGCCACCAGAGAGTACAGACGCATCGCTCCCAGGGGAGCCGTAGCAATCAGAACTGACTTCCCACCAGAAGCCGCCAGGGCCAGATGGCGACGACATGGCATCTTCCCAGTGCCCCCCAAGTCCTCATCCAGTAAAAATGTCCCCCGTAAGCAAGGCTGACATAAAGGAAACTAAGAGAAAGGCACAGACTCAGCAGTGTGGTCCACACTGTGGACGGCCCTGGCTCCTTCCTGTAGGAAGGAACTCCACTGGGAGCAGGACAGATGGACGCCACCACCACTGACCAGGCGGAAACACAGGGGACGTGAAACAGGACTCATTCATTAGGCAGCTGAGCTCCACCCCTCAAAGCCCGTGAGGCCCACGAGGCCGGGACAGCTGCTGACTCACAGGACAGCCGCTGGCAGCGCAGGGTCCTGGGCTGCATGCTGAGCGGTCAAGGTCACAGTGAAGGCAACAGAGATCCTGGTGTGGGGTCTGCGGAGCCAACGGTGAGAACAGAGCCAGGTTTGTTCCCAATTTCGGCACTTGTACTGTGTTTATAAGGGAAGGGACCGTTGGCCCACATGAGGGCATGAGAGAATAATGGGGCATTGTGCCCCAGCCCATCAGTCAGACGAGTCAGAGAAATGCTCACCAATAGAGACAAAGATTTGTAGGGCAAATGTGGGGAGATGTTGACAATTGGTGGGATTGTGGGAAGAACATATGAAAGCTCGTCTGCATTTGCAGCTTTTCTATATATTTGAGATTATTTCAAAAAGAAGACAGCAGCTTCCTTGGGGCAAGAAGGAAGAAGAGAAAGCAAAAGAATGGATAGGGGCCAAAGAAGGGGAAGTATTTTTGCTGAGGTTGAAGTCCCCACAGACGAGGGCACAAGTCACTGACCCTCCTCCCGCTCGTCTGGTCTGGCCGAGCTAAACAGTTGGAACTGCATTTTCCCTTCTCAAAGTTATGCTGTGATATGCAAACATGTTTCTGTGTCTAGGAGCAGCAGCATTTTTGTTGGTGTAAAGTGTCCGATTGTGTGACTGCTCATCCGTCCGTGCTGCTGGGAACATCGTGGCTCATGGCTTAGGGAGCACACGTGTGCAAACACCTGGGAGTGGGATGTCAGGGTCACTGGGCACAAGTCTGATCCCCTTTCAGGGACCCAGCAGAAAGTTTCCCAAGCAGCAGCATGGGGCTATGTTCCCACAACACAGTGTGGGTGTCCCAGCTGCCCCACCGCCTGACCCATGAGCCCTGGCACTGCGCCAGGTTGGGACATCCAGCCAAGTATATGTCCCATGATAGTCTTAGCTTCCGTTTCCCTGATAACTCAAGGGTGAGCACCTTCTCACGGCTTTGGACCATTTGAGCCTTTTTGTGAAGTTACTACCGGCTGTTTCTCTCTCTCTCTCTCTCTCTCTTTTTTTCTTATTTGTAAGTGGGCTCTACGCCAGCTTGAGGCCCTGAGATCAAGACCTGAACTGAGATCAAGAGTTGAACATTCACCTAATGGGCCACCCAGGCACCCATTTCCCTTTTTCTTATTGATGGGTACAAGTTATTTCTGTAGTGTGGCTCAGAGACCTTTGTCTGATGTGTTTACTGCAGATGGTTCTCCCAGCTCTGTGGTTGGCCCTTTCACCAGCTTGCACACGATCGATCTTCTTTTGACATACATAAGTTCTTCATCTCAACATGATCAAATTCACAAATGCTTTCTTCACTGGCACTGTGCTTGTATATTCTCTCTACGGACCTACTGTCTGCCCTCTAGGTCATAAAGATGCTCTCTTATGTGTTTTCCCTACCTTTTTGTTGTTTGTGCCCCCTTTTGACTTCTAAGACCGTTAGGAACGAGATGTGTGCCCGCATGTGTGTGCGCGTGGGTACGCACACACAAGTGTAGTAAGAGTGGGCCTCAAGAATTGTTCCCCACATATGTACTCCTAATTTTGCGAAAAACACTTCTTCCCCCAATTATAATCAAGTGTCAACTTTGGCCATGTCTGGGTTCCATTCCAATGGTCTATTGTCTCAGCTTGTAATGTAGACACACACACACACACACACACACACACACCAGTATTCTGGGGAAGTAGTATGCACTAAATCAGCTCAGGTCATACAGAATTGAAATTATTTCCGTTCTGAGTCTTCCAACCCATAAGCATGGCATGTACCCTTCCATTATTTAGGTGAACTGCACTTTACCTCAGTAAAGTTCCTAATTTCCTGTGTAGACCTTCTGCATGTCTTTGTTAGATTTATTACTCGATATGTGATGGTTTGAAAATAGTATGGTAAATAATTCCTCTTCAGTTTTTTTTTTACTTAAGTAAACTCCACACCAAACATGGGGCTTGAACTCATGACCCCAAGATCAAGAGCTACACACTCTTACCAACCAAGCCAGATCGGCACGCCATTATTATAAATAATTCTTAGCACATTTATAATTGTTGCTGGTACGTGTAAAACATTTTTCTCAAAAGACTGACATTATAGTCAGAGGCCTTGCTAATTTCACATGTTCTAGTAAATTGCCTAAAATTTTAGGGGATATTCCATGTACACAATAATATCACCTGCAAGTAATGGCGATTTTATTTCTTCTTTCCTAGGCTTTTACCTCTTTACTGAGGTAAAGTGCAGTTCACCTAAATAATGGAAGGGTACATGCCATGCTTATGGATCAGAAGACTCAGAATGAAAATAATTTCAATTCTGTATGACCTGAGCTGATTTAGTGCATACTACTTCCCCAGAATACTGGTGTGTGTGTGTGTGTGTGTGTCTACATGACAAGCTGATTCTGGAAGCTACCTGATATTGCAAGGGACAAAGAACAAGTAAGATGAATTGGAGGATGAGGAAGAATAAGGGCAGCTTAGTTGAAGGCCTTTGGCTGGCAGGCATCACCCAGCAAAGCCACAGTGATTCACATTTTCTTTTGTGCTGGCTACACTCCATAAAACAATGTTGAGTAGTCATGGTGAGAATCTCACTGTGATTCTCAGGGGGAATGTTTTCAGAATTTCACGAGACATACACGGAAGGAGCCATGGTACATGTGGCTCATGTGTCCTTCTATTTAATATGCCCCTTGTAGCAAAGCACAGTGTACTGTTCAGTTTTGTTCCAATTCACTGGAAGAAATTAGTCCACTTACATTTAGTGTGGTTTCTCATACATGTGAACTTACACCCACCATGCGAGTGCTTGTTTTCTGTTTATCTCACCTGTGTTATGTGATTTTAATCCTCTTTCCTGACTCTTCTTGGATTATTTATTATCCCATCCCCCCCATCTAGTAGCCTAATAGCTATCCACCCCTTTGCTATTATTTCACTATTTCCTACACACTCTCCTACTGCTCACTCAGTGGTAGAATAGAACATGCCCCCTTTATTTACTAGGGTCTGCCACAAGCCAGCATGCTTTTTTTTTTTTTAAGATTTTATTTATTTATTTGACAGAGAGAGACACAGCAAGAGAGGGAGCACAAGCAGGGAGAGTGAGAGAGGGAGAGGCCGGCTTCCTACTGAGCAGGGAGCCCAATGCTGGACTTGATTCCAGGACCCTGGGATCATGATCTGAGCCAAAGGCAGCTGCTCAACAGACTGAGCCACCCAGGCGCCCCTGGCATACTTTTGTTTAACCTCATCCCAGGCCCTATAACATTCTATTTGCTGCATTTCCATCCTCCTCACTTCTGTTGTTGTTACTGTCACACGTTTTATTTTTTACATATTTTCCACCACAGGCAGAATTGTTATTGTTATGGAGTCAATATTGATCTCTGTTAACCCTTTCTGTCCGTTGCTCTTTATTCACTCCTGAACTTCTGCCTCCACTTTTGAAGAATATTTTTGCTGCAGAATTCTATAGAATTCTACGTTGTCAGGGCTTTCCGCCTGTCCTTGAAGAGTGTAATTTTATTGCCTTCTGACTATGTGTTTGTGTTGGAGAGTCTGCACTGATTGTTACTGCTTTGTAGTACTTCTTGTCACTCTGGCTTGTTTGAGGCAATCTTTGTGCTTATCCTGGTGGGGATCATGGCGTTTCTTGAATCAGTGGACTCATGGCATTCTCTGATTTTCAGAATTCTCAGCTACCATGTCCTCCAACATTTCTTCTGCTTCAGGAAGAAATTTTTCTTTTCTTGCTTCTTTCTGGGACCCCAGAACTTTTTAACATGTTCCACGATCTGTCACACTCTTCTCTATATTTTCTCTCTCTTCCATCTCTATGCACCAGCTTTGAGATTTCCTCTAGTCCCATCTTAAAACGACTCATTACATTCTAAGTACAAATTATTGTGTTTTCAGCTCTAGACTATGTCATTGAAACTTTTCATCTTATTGTTTTAACACATTAATAGCAATTACTTTAAAGTCTGGTAACTTCAGTATCTGTATCATCTGAGAATTTTTCCCTGTTTTTTTCTTGGTGTGTCTAGTAATTCATAATTGAAAGGTGGACACTGTCCATGAGAAATTACAGAGGATTTCTCCAGAAAGGGTCCACCTTATTCTCCGGGAGCAGCTGGGTGTGGAAGACTCCCTCAATCCTGGTACATGAGGCAGGACTGCTGTCCTGATGTCTGTCCATCCATGGGTCATGCTCATCCCTAATATGTAGCTGTCCCCAGGTCCCAACTCAGATCCTGAGCTCCCATTTTTCTCTTCATAACCATGAAATAGTTGAAAACACCACTGAGCTTTTCACTGCTATCTTAGCTTCTTACCATGTGCATTTGATATGCAGGTGAAGGATTTGGGGGGTAAATGCCTGAATTTGGGGCCTCCAGCATCTTCAGTACTGGCCATTTCAGCACCCCCCCCCCCACAAAGAACTTGCTGAAGCTCTGTTGGCTTCTTTACTTCTTAGCAGTGGCAGCTCTATGCCCAGTTTCCCACCTCTCAAAGAGTTTGTAAACACCAGGAGGGTTATAGTGTGCAAAATGTCCACTCACCAATCTCCATTTCTTTCCTAAGACTGGCCTCCTCAACTCCTGGTCATTTGCAGCAGCAGGTTACCTAAACCAATTTTCTTTCTTTTTTTTTCTCATCTGCGTTTACTAGTTGTTCTCTGTGGAAACAGTGTTCTGCTCCACCATGCCATCAAAACTGTAAGTGGAAACTCAAGGAAGGGTCATTTTACAGATGGCACAAAATTCGATGTCTGTCCAGAGGTAAAAGTAATAAAAATAATGAGAGAGGTGCCTGGGTGGCTCAGTTGGTAGAGCATCTGACTCTTGGTTTTGGCTTAGGTTGTGATCTCAGGATCTTGAGGTGGAGCCCTGAGTCGGGCTCCTTGGGGGGGGGGGTGTTGCTTGAAGATTCCCTCCCTCTATGCCCCCAAAAGAAATAAATCTTTTTTAAAAAGATTTTATTTATGTATTTATTTATTTGAGAGAGAGAGACAGCACACAAGCAGGGAGAGTGGGAGAGGGAGAAGCAGACTCCCCACTGAGCAGGGAGCCCGATGTGGGGCTCGATCCCAGGACCCTGAGATCATGACCTGAGCCAAAGGCAGATGCTTAGTGGACTGAGCACCGGTCCCCCCAGACGCTCCTGTATTTTCACTTTCTTGAACAGGCCTTTTGATGCACAAGAATTTTAATTTTAATAAAGTTTGTTTTATCTATTTGTTGCTGTGGCTTGTGCTTTTGTTGCCATACGTAAGAAGCCATTATCAAATCCAAAGTTAGGAAAAATTCCTTTTAGGAGATTCATGGTCTAACTCTTACATTCAGGTGGTTGATCTACTTGGAGTTAATTTTTGTGTGTGGTGTGAGGTAGGGGTCTGACTTCACCCTATGAAACAGGTGGGTTCACAGGGACAGGAATTAGATTAGTGAGTGGGCCTGTAGGTATGTGGGGTGATGGGAAGTGACTGCTGATGGGTGTGTGGCTTTTGTGGGGGAGATGAAAATATTCTAAACTTAGTGCTGATGGTTGCATAACTCTGTGAATACATTAAAAACCACCGAATTGTACACTTTAAAAGGGTGAATTTTACGCCATGTGAATTATACCTCAATAAAGCTGTTATTAAAACAAACAAAAAGAGCAGCTGGTGGCCCGTGGGAGGGGACAGGCCTGGCAGCCCCACCTCCTGCTTCCAGGGGAGTAGGCATGCTGCCCTCCCGTGGACCCCGTGGCTGCCGGCCAGGCTCCTGCCCTACACCAGACATGTGGCCCACGCCTGAGTCTTCCTTCCCCTCAGTGCAACATGTCAGGTAATAAAGGGTCTTCTTTCATAAACTTTCCTCCCACTTTGGCCCCAAGCCCAATGCTGTCAGCCCATTATCCTGGCAACTCAGTCCAGAGAGTAAGGCCACAAGCAGCCACTCCTGTGCCCGCCTTTCTTCCTGAGGCATGGACGGAGCCCCAAAGAACAGACAGGCCCCAGTGGTCCCACTGGATTCCTAGGTGAGGTGGAGGCTTGGCTGGGCCCCGTGTGGAAGGTGGGCCTGGACTCAGTCTGTCCCCTGCCGTGAACAGAGCTGGCGAGCTATCTGTCTACCTGCTGCCAGGCCAGCCTGGGACATGGGCATGGACTCAGTTTGTGACCAGGCCATCGGGGGTTCCAGACAGGATCTGAGCATTTGGATTCGTGGGCAGCTTCTCAGAAGCCCAAAGTGGTCACTGTCAGTTGCATGAGGCCTCTTTGTGGCTGGTTTTGGGGTGGGAGTATGGAAGTTCCCTCTGTGCAGAGCACAGCATGGCCCCTGGATGTCACAGCCACGGACAACACACTGTCTTCCTGCACTCGGGGGGCAGGGGCTTGGGCAGGAGTCAACATCCTCGCCTGGCACTCAGCAGAGTCCTGGAGAGGTGACATTGGTGGCCTTCCTGGGAAGAGGATGTGTAAAAGGGCTGGAAAGGAGGAGGTAGGGCGCTGGGTGAAGATGATGGCCGAGAGACTGTGTATGGTCCCAGACACACGCTGGCCCCCTTTGTGTGGCAGAGGCTCTGGAGTGGGAGCATAGGGCCTGAGCCAGTCTGACTGGGCTCTCCACACTGGGCCCCAAGGGTACTGATTCCTCCCAGGCCCTGCCTCTCAGCAGGGTGGGGCTAAGAGGAGGCCCTAACACCGAGTCTGAAGGTGTGTGAGGTCACAACGAAGAAGCTGGGAGGGCTGCCCACGTCCTTCCCATCCCCAGCCACAGGCCCCAGGTTGGCTCTGTGGCTTTGGTCTCGAGGCACCTGCCGCTCTTCATCTGGACTCAGCAACTGCTACAGGCCTGCCTTGGCATTTTCACTGCTGTCATTAAGATGCCTCCCCTCGCTGTGGCTGGGTCAGCAGTTCCTGGCCTTTTTGTGCAGAAGCTGTGAGCACCTCAACCTCAGTGGCCTCCCCCAGGGCTCCCGACACGCTGCTGCACAGGGCACAGGCTGGGTCCCCAGGCAGAGGGTCTGGTGCACCTTCCCTGTCCGTGTCCACCCTGAACATCTCAGGGGTCAGGTCCTGTGCAGAGGCCATAGTGAGTGGCTGAGGGCATGAGCACTGTCTTCAAGAAGGCTCCCTGAGTGGTGTGCACCTGTCTGCCTTGTCCCTCTGACCTCAGGACCTCTGCTAGGACACACAGCCCCCAGGGGTACTCAGTGTGGTGTCCCCTGCCCCTAGCCCACCCAGCCAGTCTGGGTATGACACGTACCCGTCTGAGGATAATAACCAGGATGTCCTTTTGAAAGGTGATGAACCAAAGGCCAGTCTCCCTGTGCCCCCTTTAGGGCCTGAGCCCACAGCTGAGCATCTGACTCCCAGGAAAACCGTTCAGCTACACTTAGCACAAAACGGCAGCTCGGGGGTTGAATTCTACCTAGCAGCAAGATTAGCAGCTGACTTTGCAAACTGTTATTTTCATCTCTGGGACTGGCACAGCTGAAAAAAGTGGCCTCCTCTTGTGCCACCTGGGGACCACCACCACCCCTGGACACTCCTGGCCCCAAGGCCTGCTCACCTCCCTTCCTCACTGGTGGGGATCTGTGAGTCCCAGGATGTGGAGCAGAGGGATCCCAAGAGTCTCCAGAGAGGAATGCCAGCCCCCCTGGTCTCCACCCTGCTGCCCTCCCGTGTCCACACCCCAGAGGTCCTGCACTGCCCATCCCATGCTGGGTAACAATAGCCCTGGACTTTGTGCTCCATGGACAAGGGGTCTGTGGGGCTGGGGTCCCTCCCTCGCTGCAGGATGCCCTGGAGAACTTCCTCACCCACCACCTGCCTTCTTGCTGCTGAGGCAGCCTGAACTGGCCAAGCTGTCCCGCAGGAGTGATCCTGTTATGGTCCCTGCTTTTACAGAGAAAATCCTGTGAACGTCCAGCTCTAGAAGAAGGTGCTGCAGACACATCTCCCAGCTCCTCCCCCCTGGACACAATCCAACAGACACTACAAATGGACCCTGACATGGAAAAGAGAAGGCAGACAGGCCAAGGGCCTCAGGACTTGAAAACCAGGTGCCATGTGATGCTGGGCACAGAGGCCTGTGCCCCGAGCTGCCACCAGGTGTCCAGAGGACAGGAGAAGCTGCTCTGGGTGAAGTGGGGGAGGGGAGACAGCATCCAGGAGCCCCAAGCCCAGCCCAGGGGGACCTCACCCGCCCTCACAGGCAGAAGCATGGCAAGGACTCTGAGAACCAAACGGCAAGAACACAGTCCACAAAAGGAGGTCAGAAGCCACATGCAGAAGGGAGGCTGCCTTGCTAAAATAGTGAAGACTGTCCTCACTGAGCAATCGACCCATCAAGGCTACAGGAGGAAGTCCTGCACCCCACCAGAACTGGGGAAGCACAGTGAGAATGAGGAAAGACAGTGCACAGGTGCCCAGGCCAAGATAAAGCAGATGCTGGGAGGACCAGACAAGGGTTCTAAAGCAGTCATCACAAACATATCTCAACAAGCAATTATAAACTCTCTGGAAACAAATAGAGACATAAAATCTCAGCTAAGAAGTTGTATGCTTCTTCTCTCTAAAAAAGAAATGTTCTATAAAGTAAAAATTAATGGAAAGGAAAAATATACTAATGAAGTTAAGCACGTTGCCAGGAGCCTCCACAGCAGAGTAGAGACCACGGAAGACAGAACCAGTACACCTGAAGACAGACCGACACAGGGCACGCATCCTAAACAACAAAGAGAAGACAGACTGGGAAACAGAATGAACAGAGCCTCCAGGATCTGTGGGACACCACCACAAGATCTAACATTCATGTCAGTGGAATCCCAGAAGACAGAAAAAATGGGGGGGGGGGGGCAGAAAAATAATTAAAGGAGTAACATCTGAAAATGCCCCAATTTGACAAAAGACATAAACCTACAAATTCAATAAGCTAAGCAAGCCCCTGCAGGGAACCCTAAAAAGATCCACACCAAGACACGTTATGATTGAAGTTCTGAAAACCAGGGGTACCTGGGTGGCTCATGTGGTTACAAGTCCAACTCTTGATTTCAGCTATAGTCATGATGTCAGGGTCGTGACATGGAGCCCAGAATCGGGCTCCCTGCTGGGTATGGAGCCTGCTTGAGATTCCCTCTCTCCTCTCTGTCCCTCTCGCTCCTAAAAAAACAAACAAAAAAATCCACCACCACCAAAAACAACAAAATGAAAGAACTTCTGAAAACTGAAGACAAAGAAGAAAAACATCTTAAAAGCAGCTGGACAGAGGTGACGTATCTCTAGCAGAAGAGCAACACTGACAAGACAACAGGCTTATCCCCTGTAGTCACGGTGGGCAGACGAGAGCAGCCTGGTCTATGCCACATCACCATGAACACGCCCAGTCTCAGCCCATCTCGGAAACTAAGCAGGGTGGGGCCTGCTTACTTGGACGGGAGAAGTGAGCAGCCCAACTCACCTCAAGTGTCAACAGAAAGGAAATGTCACAATTACACGCTCCACAGCCAGTGAAAGTATCCCTCGGGAGTACAGGGAAACAAAGATAGTCCCAGATGAAGACACTCGGACCTGTCTTTAGAGTATGGCTGAGGAAGGGTCCCCAGACAAATCTTCTTTGGGAGAAGAATGATCAAAGGGTGAAATTAAGGGCAGACATAACAGACAACTTCACATGATGAGATTCTGTCATCTGTCCTATGGCTGAAGTTCTCACGCCATCTAATGGGGCTCCTAAAAGAGAACAAAGACAACTGTAGAAGTAAAATTTTGGAGGATAAAGAGACATTAACAGAAGTAAGGTTTCTACACCTGCTCAAAGTGACAGCAGTCATATGTGTACATGGAGATGCGTACAGAAACCCCCAAATAACAACATGAGGCGATTTACTAAAAACATGACCGATAAACCAGAAGGGAATTACATTAGAGGCTCAGGAAATCTGCAGGAAGGCAAAGAAAACCAAACAGGAATGATGTGAAAAGAACAAACAGGAAGCAAATAACGAAGCAGAATAAAGCCCAACACAGCAATGATTACTTTAAGCACATGTGGTCTAAGCATCCCAATCAAAAGACAGGTTGGCAGGATGGATAAAAACATGCCCTAACTATGTGCCACCTTGGAGGAACTCAGTTCACAGAAAAGCTGAGGGTAAAATGTTGGGGAAATACACATGATGTAATCATTGATCACAAATACTATTTCTGTTAATGTGGCAGGAGTGGTCATGTTACGTTGAGGTAAAGCGGACTCCAGAGCAAAGAAAACTACCTGGGACAAAGAAGGACATTGTGTAAGGATAAAATGACCAAACTGCCCAACAGGTAGAACAGTCCTAAATGTGTGTGCACCAAACAACAGAGCTCCCGAATCCATGAAGCAAAACCGGGACATCGGAAAGCAGAAGCTGACAAATGCGCAGTTAAAGCTGGGGACCTCCAGCAACTTGATGATACTACTAAATCAAGAATGAACCAGGATATAGCAGAACTGAATACCAACATCAATTATCAGGACTAAATGTCTATGGAACACTCTCTCCACCCAGCAGCAGAATACACAAAAGTTCTTAAGTGCCCACTGACACTCACTGACACAGGCAATATCCTGGGTCCTAAAACAAACATTAACAAATTTAAAAGAACTGCAGTCACACAGGCAATAATGGAATTGAAGTAGAAACCCATTAGAGAAAGACAACAGAAAAAATCTCCAAACACTTGCTTGGAAATTTAACAACACATTTCTGAAAGAGGAAATCTCAAAGGAAATTAAGATATACATGATTGAATGAAAAAAAAAATCGAAAGTTGCTGGATGCAGCTAAAGCAGTGCTGAAAGGGAAATTTATAGCATCACGCTTACATCAGAAAAGAAGATCATAAATCAAATACCTAAGTTCCCACCTCAAGAAACTAGAAAAAAAAAAAAAAAGAAACTAGAAAAAGTGTAAAACAAGCCCAAATAAAGCAGAAGGAAGAAGATACAAAAGATAGAAGAAATTGATGAAACAGAAAACAGAAACTGTAGGAAAAAAAAATAATGAAATGAAAAGCTAATAAAAACAAAAGGATTAAATAGCCTCTCTCAAGACAGGATATAATGACAGATCCTGAAGCCAATAAAAGGAGAAGAAGAGGGTGGTGTGAGCAGTTTTTATCCTGAAGCCAATAAAAGGAGAATAAGAGGGTGGTGTGAGCAGTTTTATCCTCAGAAATTGGACAACTTAGAAGAAATAGATCAATTTCTTTAAAAAATCACAAACCACCAAAACTCAGATCAAATAGACAACCCAAACAGACTTATTTTTATAACCATTTAAAAAACTGAACACACAAGAAAACCACAGAAAAATCTCTCATGAACTTCTATATGTAAACAGAATCCTCAGTAAAATATTAGCAAGTTGAAATCAACAGCAAATAAATCAAATGTGATTTATTCCAAGGATGCAAGGCAAGTTCAATATTCAAAAATCAATCATTATAACACACCATATCAACAGGTTAAAGGGAAAAGAAATCATATCATATAAACTTATGCAGAAAAAAGTATTTGACAAAATTCACAACCCATTCATGAAAAGACTCCCAGTGCACTAGGAACAAAAATGAATTTCTTCAACCTCATAAAGAGCATCTACCAAAAATCTAAAGCTAACATCATACTTACTGGTGAAACTGGACAGTTTTCAAGTTCTGGTATGAGGCAAGGAAGTCTGCACTCACCATCCTTAGCCAGCATAGTACTAGCCAGCACAGACAATGCAAAAAGGAAGCAAAAATAAATCAAAGGCACCCAGATTGGAAATAAACAGAACTATCTTTATTTTTAGATGACTGACTACAAAGAAAATAGAATTTTAAGGAATCTACAAAAAACTCCTATAACTAATAAATGAATTTAGTAAGGTCACAGGATATAAGATTGACAAAAGTCAACTTCATTTATATGTGCTAACAACAAACAAGAATAAACCAATAGTAAAGATGCAGTACAACTTACAATTGGCCCAAAGAACACAAAATACTTAGGTATAAATCTAACAGAACATGTACAGTGTCTACCTGAGGACAGTTACACAACACTCACAGAAGAAATGAAAGACTGAAATGTTTGGGAGAGACATACCATGTTCATGGATTGGAAGGCTTAACATAGCAAAGGTGTTGGTTCCTCCCAAATTGATCTACAGGTTTGATGCAATTCTTACCAAAAGCCCAGGGAGATGTTTTAAAGACACAGAGGAGCTTATTCTAAGCTGTTATGAAAAGGGAAACACCCCAGAATAACTGAAACAACAATGAATAAGAGTAACATACAGTGTCATGGCCGACCACTCGGCTCAAGGAATGAAGACAGGGTGGTGATGCGGGGGGCAGACATGTAGATCCACGGAGCAGAGATGAAAACCCAGGAGCAGATCCACAAAAATGTGTCCAATTAATTTATGAAAAAGGGGCAAAAACAATTAAGTGGAAAAGAGAGAGTCTTTTCAATAAATGGTGCTGGAACTTAAGCTCTATTACAAAGCTGTGATCACCAAGACAGGATGGTACTGGCACAAGCACACACACATAGATCAATGGAACAGAAGAGAGAGCCCAGAAATGGACCCTCAACTCTATGATCAACTAATCTTTAACAAAGCAGGAAAGAATGTCCAATGGAAAAAGACAGTCTCTTCAACAAATGATGTTGGGAAAATTGGAGAGCCACATGCAGAAGGATAAAACTGGGTCATTTCCTTACAACACACACAAAAATAGACCCAAAATGAATGAAAGATCTCAATGTGAGAAAGGAATCCTTCAAGATCCTTGAGGAAAACACAGGCAGCAACTTCTTCCTAGACACATCGCCAAAGGCAAGGGAAGCAAAGGCAAAAATGAACTATTGGGACCTCATCAAGCTCAAAAACTTTTGCACAGCAAAGAAAACAGTCAACAAAACCAAAAGACAACTGACAGAAGAGGAGAAGATATTCACAAATGACATATCAGATAAAGGGCTATTATCCAAAATCTATGAAGAATTCATCAAACTCAACATCCAAAGAACAAATAATCCAGTCAAGAAATAGTTAGAACATGAACAGTCATTTCTGCGAAGAAGACATCTGAATGGCCAACAGACACATGACAAAGTGCTCCACATCACTCAGCATCAGGGAAATACACATCAAACCCACAATGAGATACCACCTCACACCAGTCAGAATGGCTAAAATTAACAAGTCAGGAAATGACAGATGCTGGCGAGGATGCAGAGAAAGGGGAACCTCCTACATTGTTGGTGGGAATGCAAGCTGGTGCAGCCACTCTGGAAACAGCATGGAGGTTCCTCAAAAAGTTGAAAATAGAGCTACCCAATTGTACTACTGGTATTTACCCTAAAGATACAAATGTAGCGATCTGAAGGGGCACAGGCACTCAAATGTTTATAGCAGCAATGTCCACAATAGCCAAACTATGGAAAGAACCTAGATGTCCATCAGCAGATGAGTGGATAAAGAAGATGTGGTTCATATATACAATGGAATACTATGCAACCATCAAAAGAAATGAAACCTTGTCATTTGTGACAACCTGGATGGAACTAGAGGGTATTAGGCTGAACGAAATAAGTCAATCAGAGAAAGACAATTATCATATGATCTCCCTGATACGAGAAATTTGAGAGGCAGGGCGGGGGGGTTGTGGGGGGTAGGGAAGGAAAAAATGAAACAAGATGGGATCAGGAGGGAGACAAACCGTAAGAGACTCTTAATCTCACAAAACAAACTGAGGGTTGCCAGGAGTAGGGGGGTTGGGAGAGGGGGGTGGGGTTACGGACATTGGGGAGGGTATGTGGCTATGATGAGTGCTGTGAAGTGTATAACCTGGCAATTCACAGACCTATACCCCTGGGACTAATTATACATTATATGTTAATAAAAATAATTATAAATAAATAAATTAAAATGGAACTTGGGAAAATAAGCAGTGCTGCAGCAACTGCTCAATCACAGGCCAACCTAATCCCAAACTTCACTCTTTACACAAAAATTAACTCAAAACAGATCGCGGACATAAGTGAAAATACGAACTATAAGACTATAAGAAAAAAATAGGAGGAATCTTTGAGATCTACATAAAGATCTTCCATAAAGATACTAGAAAGCATTCATCAGAGTTTAAGAAGCTGGACCCCAAGACACTAAAGCTTTCGTTCTGAGAAAGAGTCAGTTAAAAGGGTAAGACTGATTAGAGACTGCAGGAAACTATTTGCAAGTCACACATCTGACAAGGAGCTTTTATCTAGAATATACTTTATTTTATTTTTTAAAAAGATTTTATTTATTTGACAGGCAGAGATCACAAGCAGGCAGGCAGGCAGAAGAGAGAGGGGGAAGCAGGCTCCCTGCTGAGCAGAGAGCCCAATGTAGGGCTCGATCCCAGGACCCTTGAGACCATGACCTGACCCGAAGGCAGAGGCTTTAACCCACTGAGCCACCCCGGTGCCCCTAAAATATATTTTAAAGAATTAAAAGTTGACATTAAAACAATTGATCCAATTAGAAAACAGGCCAAAGATGGGGCAGACATTTCAGAGAGACACGTGGCTGACAAAGGCCATGACAAGGTTGGTCAGCTGGCCACTGGGGAAATGTAGGTCACACCCTGGCCAGGTGCCAGGACACAGGGGTCAGAAAGGTCCCCAGTATAAGGGTCCTGCTGCAGTGGTGGTCATGTGACCATCCTGGAGGGCAGGGCCTGAGACGGGTGTTGGAGGGCTAGTCAGTGTCCTCACAGCTGGCTCCTTCCAAGGCTCTGGGTGAGAATCCCTCTCCTCACCTTTCCCACCTTCCAGAGGCACCCAAGTTCCTTGGCTCATTGCTCTGGCCATCTTCAATACCAGCCTTAGACTTGCACCTTAGGATTTAAAAGCCTTTGTGATTACACTGGTCCACCCAGGTAATCCAGAATTTTTTTTTTTTTTTTAAGATTTATTTGATAGAGATCACAAGGAGGCAGAGAGGCAGGCAGAGAGAGGGGGAAGCAGGCTCCCCACTGAGCAGAGTCCAATGTGGGGCTCGATCCCAGGACCCCAGGATCATAAACTGAGCTGAAGGCAGAGGCTTAACCCACTGACCACCCAGGCATCCCCAAAATATTCTTATCTCAAGTCAAAGAATTCCTTCATTTCACCTGACCTTCATAGACTCATATGGCCTATTCCTGGGTTCTGAGGACGAGGACAAGGACGTCTGCGGGGTGCTTTCTGCCTGTCACAGCACCAAATGTGGGTAGGGTGCAGCGGAGCTAGAGTTCTCCCATGGCCGGTGGGAGCGTGAAAGAACACAGCCTCGCTGGAAACTCATCTGACAGTTTCTCGTGAAGTTCAGTGTCCATTTACGTGACCCAACAACTGTGCAAGATCTTGGGCATTTACCCCCAAAGGAAGGAAAACTTACATTCACACAAAAAGCCTACTCGGGAACATTCATAGCACTTTATTTCTAGTAGACAGACTGGAGACCACCCAAGGGTCCCGGGGTGATGGGTGGCCCGTTTGCAGCCGAGGTCAGGCAGCCAGCAGGTACAAGAGTCAGCTACTGATACTTGGTGAGCTCCGGTGAACCGCCCAGTACACAAGTGAAAACCCGACGTCACAAAGACACGGACAGTGCATTCCGGGAGCATGGACTGCAGTGGCGGGGAGCCGATGAGAGTTTGCCGGGATTAGGGATCGGGTCAGCATGCCCAGGGCAGACCCCGTGGTTCCATGTCCCCATTGTGGCAGCAAGTGCACAGAGAGGGCCGTGACTCTCACACAGTGCTGCACACGCACGCACACACACCCACTGTGGGGCCTGGAGAACAGGACTCAGAATGAGTTCTGTGGGCTGTCCCAGTGATTGTCGGGCTGGCCCCAGGGGACAGGGACACTCCACAACTTCCTCGACTCTACCACTGACCGCAAACAACACAGGTCTGAATTGCGGGCGGGTCCACCTGTATGTAAATTTTTTTCCGATAAATACAGCAGAAAGTGCAAATGTATGTTTCTTCTTTATGATTCCTTAGTGCTGTCTCCCGGCCTCCCACACAGTGAGAACGCAGTACGTACTACATGACACGCAAAGTGCGTATTCACCAATGGCTACTCTATCGACACGGCTTCGGTGTGGTGGCTTGAGGGGGTCCAAAGTTGTGTGGCTGGGACCCCCTGCGCTGTTGAAGCCCCAACTGTACCTCCAAATCAGAAGTTAGAAGTTGACCCAGAAGCTGCCCTGGACCCCATCTGCTCAAGTGAGGAAGACAGCCCCTGGCTGCGCGTGGAGCTCCTCCCTGCTCTCCCTCTCCCGCTGGCCAGTGCGGACACTGGGATCCAACTTTTCTGAGGCATCGGCCAGTAGGAGGGGGGTGGGGTGGTCAGAGCCCACCCTTCTGCCATCCTGGGCCCTCTACACAGGCTCTGCTGGAGCCACCCCCTCCCACACCACCCCCCTCAACACCCCCAGGCTCTCAGGACCTGACTAGACTGACAGAGGCTCTGCCAGGGCTGTGGGGCAGACGTAGGTCTGGACCGTGGTCCTGGTGCTGGGCGACCCCCGGCCGAGCCATGCCGGCTTGGGATTGGGCAAGACAGAGTACAGGGCAGAAGCCACAGCCATCAGGGACAATCCCTCCATGACCAGAGCCCTCGTGCCCAAGGCAACAGCCCGGCACAGAGGAGTTTCTGGGGCTTCTGTGACCAACAGGCTCAGGGACCTCACACAGGTTTGGCCTTAGCTCTGGAAGAAGGACGTCTGACATCAAGGCGAGGGCACCCCCTTGCCTGCTCTGCTTAGGGACGCATAGCTCCACCCCCCATTTCAAGGTCACGTTTCCTTCTCCAACCATGAGCCTCTGGCCCCTTTGAAGAGGGGTTGGCGAGGACCCCTGGCCTGCCGTTACCATGTACGGGGACACGACCCAGGTTCAGGGGCAGGGGAGACCCTCTCACAGGTCTGCCTCTCACAGCCTGCCACCTCCTACAGACTCAATGCCCCTACTGCCCTCTCGCAGAGGCCGAGATGCAGGGCCTGGTCACTTCTCCATTCTGGGTAGCCCCTCACCTGTCCTGGGTCACGGGCTAGGACCGATGGCACCTGAAATGGAGCTCCAGCCTCCGTGGCCACAGAGGGGACCTGCCACTGTGTGCCTCCTGTGCCGCGTCTGGCCCAGCCCCTCCATCTGCCTGCAACCGAACCCCAGAGCCCTGTCCGCATAGCACCCAAGGCCTCTCCCACTGGCCCCTGTGCCCTGAGCACATCCCTGCCCCGGGAACCTACCTGGGCCATCCCCTAGGCCAGGGCGCCCAGCTGGGCCCCACACAGGGCCAGGCTGGTGGGGGAGAGGCCGCCCCTCCAGAGGTGGGTCACAGGGAAGCCCATGGTAAGCAGGCAGCATGGTGGGGCCGTGGGGTCAACTCTGCCTCTGCCACAGCCACAGCTGCTGGACCCAGCTGGCTCCCAAGTTTACGCAGAAATCAGAATTTTTGGAAAAACCTCATCTTCACCACCAGCAACAAATGAAAAGACACTGTAATGGGTATGGCGTTTCCCTCTGGGAAGATGAGAAGGTTCTGGAGATGGACGGACGGTGGCGGCTGCACCAGGGGAACGTGCTCCATGCACCTGAACATAGTTATGACAGTAGAGAATGGGCCCCGAGGCACAGTATCATTAAGGGCGTGGGTGCCAGGTTCCCTCTTGCCTAGAGGTCGGGGAGGAAGGCAGCCCTGAGCGAGTGGGGAGGGGTGTCCCTCTCTGAAGGGGGTGTAGTAGTGACAGCTGCCCCACACTCTGGTGGCTGGACCAGGGGTCTGTGGGGTCCAGAGGGTTCCTGGAGGCAAGGGGGCAGCATCCCACCCCCATTGACAGTGCACACACCCCCGGGTGCTGAGGCCTCTGTGCGGGATGATCTTGCAGCCAAGAACATGGAGGAGCAGAAGGCCCCTCCACACCTCCATGGTGCCCTCTGGCTTGGGGTGGGGTCAGGAGCCACTCAGGCGCACACAGCTTCCAGGGTGGACGTCTGTATGGTCATAGCACCCGCAGGAGGGGCCCTGGAGGGGCTGACAGGTACCCCTGCAAGACCTGCCATCCCACACACCCGGGCGCCGGCCTGCACCTTTCTGCCAGGCAAGGGCCTCTCCTCTACAGTGCACATCAGAAGCTGCTCCCTGCCCCAGACTTCAGAAATTGGGGTCAAAGCTAAGGCCTGACCCTCGTCTTCAAGTTCTGAGCTGGTGGGACCTCTCCATCCCCACTCCTGGCCCTGAGGGGGGCGGTGCCCCGTGTGACCTGCTGAACCCTCCCCAGTCCCGTCACTAGCCCCGATCACCCGGAGTTCTGATGAGTCACTTACCTCACCTGTAAACACGGGGTGCGCACCATCTTGTGGCTGGCATCAGGGGCGTTGACAATCCCCGCTGAGACCAACAGGTACCCAGGGTGACCTTCATGGCCTCTGATGATGTGTCCGGTGCTCCAGAAACACCGCCTGCCTCGCCTTAACCAAGAGGATTGACACAGCTGTCTAGAGACAAAAGCAGGGACGCACCTGGCTTGTGGGGCAGTCCTGAGGCAGCCAGGTGTCCCCAAAGGAGTCTTCAAGGAAGCTGCCGCTTGGGAGGGGGGAGTTAGGGGGGCTGGGTTGAGTTCTACCACTTTCCCCACCAGAGGTGATCTCCAGTGGTGTGCCCCCAAACCCTCCATCTGACATCTTGGCAGGAGGGTGGTCTGGTCACAGGGTGGGCAAGGCACCCAAGTGCCTAGGGGTTTAGGCAGGGAGGTGTCTGAAGCACCCAGTCTGGGGGAGGGAGGAGCCCACGGAGCTGTGTGGCAGGATGAGAGACCTCTCCCCCAGCCCCGTGGTTGCTCTCACAGCGCGGCTCAGGACAGTTCCCTCTTCCATGCCTCTGCCTCCAGCGGCCCCTCTGTGGACCGCTCAGCACTGGAGGCTGACAGGTGATCCGCAAGGCCCCGCCTCATGCACAGGTGCCAGTGAAGCCCAGCATTCCTTGGGCCTGGCACACACTGGACAGCTCCTTAGTCCCCTGCTGCGGCCCACCAGGAGACATTCCCCAGGCCACAGGACTGTCCTGGCCCCAACCCCTGGAAAGTTACCACCTGGGCAGCTTCTCAAACCCCCTGCCCTGCGGGAGAAGCCTCCAGCTGCTCAATCTCCACAGCCACACTGGGACCCCTCCTTGGGGAGGGGCGCCTGAGCCATTGGTTCACTTGGCAAATGACGCGGGGGGCTTACCCCCCACCTGCAGAGCGTCCTTCAGTGCCAGGCCTGTGCTGCACGGACGGCAGAAGCAGGGGAGTGCCGTGGGGCTGGAGCAAGGAGCGAGGTGCAAGGAGCCAGCAGGCGCCACAGGGTGTGGGGCAGGAGTGGGTCCAACTAGAGCCTCAGGGCATCACTTCTCTGTGGCCATGATACAGCATTTGGAATAGAAATGTCCCCAAAGGTCCATTCGCCTCTGGCAAGAAAGCGTGGGAAGCAGCAGGAGAAAGTCAGAGGCCTGGCTTGGTTTCCTCCTCCAGGGAAAGCAGTCTCGGGCCAGCAGGACAGCACCTACCCTGGACAAGCACACCAGGCTGCCGGGGCTCCTGTCCGCAGCTGGAGCATGACTCTGTCCCACATCGGCTAATGTCCATGAACTGGTCCTGCCCCCCAACACCGTCCAGGCAGGCAGCAGCAGCCCAGCCCAACCCCTCCAAGCATGCTGGGGGCAAGGGCTGTTGCCGTCCGCAGCGGGAGAGGACATGAGGCGGCACCCAGCTTGGCACTCGGTGGCTGAGGCCTGGGCAGCTCTGAGGCCCCGCAGCAAGCTGACATCTGACGGCAGGCCAGGTGCAAAGAGTTGGAGCAAGCAAGAAGACCACCAGGCTTGAGCAGACAGTGGGGTGGGGGCAGATGGTTCCAGAAGCTGGGACGAGCGCCCAGCCACATCCATGTAAGCGCCAGCCTGCCCGTGCAGCAGACCCAGGTTGGTGGCCTTGGGTCTGTCCCTAGACAGTCAGTCCCAGGCACACATGTGGGCACCTTGGCACAGCGGTTGTCACTTCCCAGACGTATTTCCACAGGGAACACGTACTGTTCACCCTCCTACACACTTGGGAGCAAACTGTTCAAAGATGGGGCCACTCGTCCCCGATGGGTTATGCCTAGTCCTGGACATCTGTGTGCTAATGAACCATGCATCCTCCCTCCATTCATTCAAGAAGCACCACCAGGTCCTGCCCACTGAGCACAGTCCCCAGGGACAGGGGTGACACGATCCCACGGAGCCCGCCAGGGTGCAGGCAGGATGAGAGTGCCCAGCACAGTGGGGCCAGCGCTGTTCCACAGGGCGCAGGAGGAGGGGTCCTCTGGTGGAGGCTTCGGGACCCTGTGCTCACCTTGGGTTTTCAGGACCAGCTGGAAACCCCTGTGAGCTCTGCAGCCGCAATCCTTTTTTCTAGAGCAAAACCTCTGATCTCCTGAAAATCACACGTCAGAGACAAGTGATGTTCAAAAGACACAGAAATGCCCCACTCTGGGGTCTGGTTTGTATGGAGCCGGGGACCTCACAGCTGGAGTTCCGGAAACATCCACATGCACACACACACAGAAGTCTCGGCAGCAAATGACACACACAGACACCACGGTGCTTAAACACAGATTTATTGCAAACCGACACTGGAGAGGGACTTCGCAGACAGGCACCCTGCTCTCCGCGGACCTCGGCTGACGGAGCTCAGTGGCCGATTGGCGGTGGCCGTGTCTGGAGAGAGAAAACACGCAGGCTGCACCGGCTCCAGGGCCCAGGCCGGCAGCAAGGGTCAGAGGACACCCGTGAGGACAGCCCACCCTCCGCCACATGGACCAGCACCTCGGCCCGGCCCACCACTCCCAGACGCCGGGGAGCCACTGTCACAACAGGCAGGATGGGCAGAAACCAACACTGACTATAATGTCAGACAGGGGAAGACAAGGGACCACAGAGTCCACGGCTCCCCAATCTCCCAAGTAGCTGGGGTGCGGGCACATGCCGCACCTCGTCATGCCAGAAGACCCTCACGGCGTGGTCCAGGGCCCAAGACCACCCAGAACAGTTCTAACACAAGGCGCCGGTGACGTGGGACAGGCGTGCACATTCCAGAGGCCCCGAGGACGAGTCTCAGCAGCTCCATGACTGGCCGCAGAGCCAACTACAGGAGACAGGGCTCCGCATCCCCGAAAATGCTCCCCCCCTAGCGACCTGGTATCTGCACTTCCCTTAACGGCACCAGAGCCACCCGAGACTTCCCAGGGATATTGGGAAGGAGGCATTCAGGTATCTCCACCCATTTCTGGCCTCCGGGAGCCACATACCTGCCCCCACAGGACTGACGAGCCAGTTCCCACCTACTCGGGTGATGGGGGCTGTTCCCAAAAGGACCATCACCCAGAAAGGAGTCCCTGTCAGCCGGAAGGACAGAGCCACGAGGGGAGGCCCCGGGAGACGCGCTGGCCGATAGCCCAACACGCCGCGGTCCCGGCTGGTGGAGCAGGGGCACAGCAGACACAGGAGAAGGGGCGCCGCACTCTGCTCTCCCGAGGACACCCAGTTGGCTCTCTGACAAGAACCGGGTCCCACGAGAAGACATGGAGAACAGTTCCTGCTGTGCCTGTGGCCACTCGGGGCTGTGTCCCCAAGTTCAGAAGCAGCGACCAGGACCCACCTTCTGCTGCTCTGCAACGGGGCTGAGCAGGCAGCGGACGCATACAAACGCCAAGCGACACCACACGCGCACAGGTGCAGGAAGAGGTCACGGCCAGGGCGCCCCCCCACCCCCCGCAGGTCAGCAGCTGGCCTGGCACCCACGCCCAGCCCCCAGCACGAGGAAAGCAAGCAGAGCGTGCGCACAGCAGCCAGAGGAGAGCGGGTGGCCGGCGTCCCGCTCACCCCGTGCTGCTCCCAACAGTCCAGAGATGCAGCGCCCGGCACCGCGGGTCCACCCTGGAAAGGAACGACGGCGAGGGCAAACCCGCCAGCAAGTCCCTGGCAGGAGGGAGCCCGGGGAGCGCTCCCTTTCCTCTGGGCACTAGAACTGCACGGCCCCCGGGGAGATGTTGAACATGGCCGGGTCGAATCGCTGGCCTCGGAAGGGGGAGCCCTCAGCATCCCAGCCCTTCTTCAGCATCTCATGGACTTTCTACAAACAGAAAACAGACAGAGGTTAACGCACGGCCCAGAACAGGACTCGTTCCCATCCTCTACACAAGGATCTGCCGTCCCTCCTGCCCGTGCCCCCTCTCCCTCGGCATTAAGCTCAGTGGTGCAGCCACGAGCATGGCCGGCAAGTCCCAAGGTTAACGGATCTCTGCCAACCTGGGGTGCATAACCACACCGAGGGCCTAGAAAGCACCTCAGCCCCTCACAGGCCCAACCACCCCTCCTCTCCAGCTCCTGCTGCCCCTTCCAAGCCCCTTCCCCACCAGCCACTCTCTGGACAGGAGCCCCAGGTGAGCCCTGACCGCTGGTGAGGACTGTGTACTGGGGCCACCCAGGGTCGTCCAACTCCCGCTACCCCCCCACTGCACCCCCAGGCCCTGTCTCCTCGGGAGCCACCAGCCAGTCCTGCTGACCCCCTGTCCCCAAATTTCCTACTTCTCCCGGGGACCTGCTTCCCTCTAGTTCAAACGTCCATGGCCATATGCTTCCCCAGATCTGGCTCCCTTACCACCAGCTCCTGGCACAGTGCTCCTGCCTTCATGCTCGTGGTCCGAACCCGCTCCCCACATGATGCATCCCTCACAGCCACGTGCGAGGACGGTCCACGTGTGTACACACCCTCCCGAAATCGCTGCTAAGCCCAGAGGAGTCCTGGACAGCAGTGCTGGTGCCAGCCATTCGAGAGTGGGTCACCTGGCCGAGGGGCACAGCAGCCCCCGGCTCCCCCATGTGGGCTTGGAGTGCCCGACATGCACGTGCCCCAGGGCCACATGCTGCCCCTGGCACACGTCAAGTCCTCGTGGGGCCCCCCTTCCGACTCGAGGCACAGAGACCTGTGAGATGGCAGCACCGCTAAAGCTCTTCTTCAGATACGTCCCTATCAGGTGTCTGTCCCTGGGCCCGTCGGTGAGAGCCTCCTGCTCCCCACGCAGGTGTATGTGGGCCTGGGAGCCCGGCCACTTGCAGGCGGCGGTGCTCGGGGCCCCTCCATGGCCCCGAACTCACACAGCTTTCTTCTGGTGGCCACAGGCAGCAGTCCCATAACGGCCCAAGGCAGTTACCAATGCCCACGAGGGCAAGGCCCCCACCTGCGAGCTTGGCTGCGACAGTGGGAGACACAGGCCATCTCAGCCCCTCCAGCCCTATAGGCCCAGGTGGTCAGGGAGCCTGACCAGGGGAAGGTTCGGAGACTCGGGGCAGGAGGACTGAGGCAGCAGTCCTGAGGAGGACTGCGGGATTGGGGCCGCAGCCCTGGTGCCCGAGCCACCCGGCCACCTTGGACACAAGCTGGCACCAGCACCCGCTCCTCTCAGGGGCGCGGGAGTCCATGACCCAGCCAGCCCTGCCCGACCGGCGTGCAATTGCACTCCCTGAGTGACTGCCACGGGAACGAGGCTGTCTGCATGGGGGCCCTGAGGAAAGGGCGGCAGGAGCAACACCGGGAGAAACAGTAAGGACGCCTCAATCCTGAGTGGCATGGGGGCTGTGTCCACACAGGTAGAACGAACGAGGAACTCCGCCCCCGCAACACGGGCCCTCGCCACTGCCCATCACGCTGAGAAGCGCACACAAGCCGGAGGGAAGCGACCCTTCCTCGCCTCAGCGGCCACACAAGGAAGAACAAGCGCGCCCAGCCCACCTGCATTCCCGCCCCCGGCACATGCTATGCGCTGTGGACCTCTGCCTATGCGTGGTATGGACGACCTCTGCCCACGCGGACCCCTCCTGCCCCTCCTCTGACGTTGCAAGGGGACTCGGAAGGATGCTTTCTTTCATCCCGTGGGCCCTGCAGCAAGGCTGGGCCTGGCTCCCCACAACTCTGCAGAGGGTCCTCCTGGGGCTTAGGGAGGGGCTATCTGGGCACCTCCACACCCCGACCCCAGACAGCCGGCCTCGCGTGCGCGGTCCCACATCTGTGTGGCCCAGCTGCACGTCCCAGCCTTGCCCCCTCAGGCTCTGGAGCACAGTGGAAACGGCGCCCCGCCCCACAGCCCCGGCAAGGACCCCGCGGCATACCCCCCCGCCCCCCGCCCACCACCCAGCGGCCCCCAGCGCCCCCACCCACACACCCCTCACCAGCTCATGGCTCTGCGGCTTGCCCTGCAGCTTTTGGTGGTAGTCGAAGGTGAGCCTGTCCAGTACGGCGTGCTCCTCCTCGTCCACCGTGGCCATGGAGCGCTCCTTGTTGATCTTGTCGATGTCGATGTGCTCCTCGCCCTCCAGGACAGCGCTCCACCAGTACTCGCCCACCTTGCTCAAGCTCACCTGGGACATGCGGGCACACAGCGCTCCGTGTGGGGGAGGCTCTCGTTGCCCGCCACCCCGGATTCTCCCAGAGGCGGAGGACCCGTGGGTGTGAGCGCCCCACACCTGCTCTGCGGCCGGGACCCCAGCCTGGCCCCTACCCCGGCCTCCCTACACCGCCAGGGACAGGGGCTTCCATCCACATCCTTTTCCCTTGTCCTTCTGGCTCACCCACAACACCCCCAAGGACCTCTCCTGCTTCCAGCACAACCCCAAAGCAGGGTAGCGCACAGACAGGACCCAGACAGCATGCTTCCCTGTGGGCTGGTAGCGGAGCTCCTCAGGGGCCAAGAATGGGCTGGCGGGCGGCCCACTGTCCACGTAGTCTCCAAAAGCACGAAACCCCCAATCACACCCTGAAGGCTGGGAGGTAGGGCAGGTAAGACTGGCCTGCGCCGGGTTAGCTGTCACTCAGAGCAGCACCCCAAGGAGAGGAGGGTTCTTGGCCAAAGAACAACTGTGACACCACAGGCCCGGAACTGGCCCCTATCAGGGATGGCTGTGAGAACACCATGTGCCTGAGCCCAGCCCCCCCCCCGAACGTCGGCCCTGGCCACCAAAGCAGGGCTCCATCCCAGTCCTGCAGAAGGACTCGGGGTGCAGGCACAGAGGCAGGGCAGGCCACACAACGAGAGGGTGTCCGGGTAACAGCAGGGTGTCAATGTCCGAGGATGGAATAAGCCTCTCCCGTGCTGAGTACCCCAGCGGGTGTGGGGCGTGAAGACGGGAGGATGAGGCCATGGGCTCGGAGACGAGGGACTGCTCCCTGCCAACACCACGGCCGGCGTCTGGGGTAGACTGGATTCGCAGATGCTCCGTTTAGCCGCTTCTCCCGGACTCTGCTCCTCAGTAACCTGACCCAGACCTCTGAGACCCCAGAGTCGAGAATGCAGCCCCCCTCCACCGAATACAGATCTGGGTTCCAATGCACGAGAACCTTCGGGGGGAGAGGCCTCATTGTTCCTGCTGTTCCTGGACGGCACTCCGAGGCGCTTCCAGGCCGCTCTCCCTCTGGGGGACAGAGACCCTCAGGCTCTTCCCACCTGAAGGCCCCCTGTCATCACCTCTGTAGAGGGCACTGCACACATCCCAGAGTTAGCACCTCACACGCCTGACCGTGCAGGGCTAAGGGCAGAGCTGCTCTGTGGCCATCAGCCCCACCTCCCAAGGCCACGGCAGGGGTCAGCCTCGCACTGCCAGGAGCCCCGCTGCCGGCCCTTCTACATGGATGGAGAACCATGTTGCAGGACAGTCCGACTCTGCAAACAAGGAGCTCCTGGGCCCTGCTACCTGCACGGGCCCTTCGTAAACCCAACAGAACCCAAGAGAAGCCCAGCATGACCTTTAAAAACCAGCGGATGGTTCCAACACAAGCAATTCAGTGCGCTGAGCGCTAGGTGCGCAGCAAACACCGCCGCTGTCTGCTTCAGAACACCATCCTCACCCTGAAAGGAGCCCTGCACCACCGTGTCATCATGCTCCCCTCCCCCACCGCGCACACCAGGTGCCCTGCCCCCGGCTGCTTGCACTCAGTGGGCTATCCCCACGGTCTGTCCGCGCCACCCAGCGGCCACAGTCGCAGGCAGGAAGGGGCGCGCTGCTGTGGTGCTGGTTCATGGTTCCGTGCCCGAAGATGCCGCCATCCTTCCGCGTGCCCGTTTCCCAGTGTTTTCCTAAACAGCTGATCGGGAAGCGCCACGGTGTTGACCATCCCGAGCACCAAAGGCCTTTAGGTGGACGGGTTTCCAGGCTTCCAGCGCTTGCCAAAATGCAGGGGTCCCCAAGCCCATAGCCGGAATGAATGATCCACGCTCTGTGACCTTGCTGGCCGCCGAGGAGACAAGCAACAGGACAGCACTTCTCACCAGGAGACCGAGCGGGACAGAGGAAGGTGTGTGGGCAGCCCAGCCATGGTAAGTTAGAGTTGCGCAGGAACTGGTGGCCCCACACACGGGTGCAGGAGCACGTCTGCTGGCACATGGCCAAAGACTACGGTGAGCCTATAGCTCCGCTGCCGAGAACCGATCTTGAGGGGTCGACCTAAGTCATCTGAGAATGTGGGGGCACAGCCTGCACGCACACACTCGGGGTCCACGGAAGACACACGCTCGGCGAGCGCTAAGCCGGGCAGGGACCCGCCCTAGCAGAGGGGGCCACCGGCACCACCTGGGGGGAAACAAGGACAGGGCGCTGGGGCGCCTCTGGGACAGCATGGCACGGGGGAGGCACTGACTCCATGTCTCCGAGCCGAGAAAGGAGCCTGCCTGAGAGGCAAGGAGCCTCGTTTAACATTCCTGAGTGTGGGAGGGAGGGAGGCAAGAGCTGTCATCCGGTTTTAGCTGCCACCCCTGCCTGCTGGGAAGCCTGCCAGGCGTGTCTGATGCGCATCCACTCGGGGACGAGGGCCTCGCCCACTGGGAGGTCAGAGGCACGGGGGCCACAGACTCTGGGTCACCCTTCGTGGTCCATGTGGCCCTCAAGGCAGTTTTGCCCCTTGGGACCCTGTATTCTCTGAGTCCAGAGGGCAGAAGTCCAACAATGAGGTGTTGCAGAGGTGGGCTCCCTCCCGAGGTCTCCAGGGACAGGGGGCGGCTACATCTCCCCAGCGTCTGCCTGTCTTCATGCCAGTCCTCCTGCACGCCCTCCTCTGTCCCCAGCCTCCCTCCTGTTCTCTCGTAAGGTCCCATTCGCAGATTCCAGGCTCTGGCAAGGACACTGGAGCTCGCTGCGGCCCGCTACAGCCCTTGGCCCTTGACATGTTCCTCAGCAGATCTGGTGCCCATCACAGGGCCTGGCCCTGAACCGTCAGCAACCTACAGATGTCAGCGGACGGACCAACCAAGGCTCTCAACCTCATCCTAACGGTCAGGAACAGAGCTCCCATGCGGCTGACGGGACTACCAAAGCCAGGCAGTGCCAAGCGGAGCTGAGATTTGCGGCAGGTGTGGCAGCTCCACCGCCGGCCCCCAAGGCCCCAGGGACGTGGCACATGCTCCCGGCAGCAAAAGCAGTGAGGGTCTTCACGCGTCAGAGCAACGTGCTTGCTCAGCTGTGGTATCATCTCAGATATGCGACCCCAAACAAATGAGCCACAAAGCCCAGAATATGGCCCATGGTCGGGAGGGGAGGCAGGGAGAAGCCCCACCTCCCACGGGCAGAGCATACCCGCTCTGCCAGGGCTGTGATGACAGGCAAACTCGGGGGGAGCACGGGCAAGTGGTGAGGCCCTTGCACACGCAGTGCCAGCTGCTGACAGTCAGGCTGCTCCAGGGCCTGCAGGAAGGAACCCGTCCAGCGCCCGTGCACCCGAGGGCTCCCACACAGTCAGCGGGGAACATTCCCAGAAGTCACATTCATGAGCAGGGCCAAGTGGCCTCTGCCCGCGGCCAGCTCCACCTGGCTGAACTTGCAAACTAGGAAGGCCAGTGGCAGCAGGACACCATGCAGGCAGACGGGAGGAAGGCCTCCCTCGGCCACACAGGGGCTCCCCCTAACCCCCTCCAGGGCACCCTGCAGCCACAGCCGGAGGCAGAGAGGGGGAGGAAGCAGGTGGGCTCTGGGGCAGGGGTCGGGCTCCACCTTGGGCGAGTCACAACCCTGTGGTGCATCCGTGTCCCCGTCTGGGAGACGAGCTTCTGGGAAGTTAAACAGGCCCCAAATGCGCTCGAAGTGGCAGCGGGGTGACAAGAAGCTCACCGTCTGCCACGAGCCATAGCTGTGTCCAGGCGCTTGCACACAGAACGCAGAAAATGGCAACATGGCCGTGACGAAGTCACAAGTCATCTCTACCAGCCGAAGGCTGGACCAGATGAGCTCAGGGATCCCACAGCGGTAACAGACAGTACGCGGGCGGCGACCCTGACGGCCACCAGGGCAGCGGCCAGGAGCCTCAAGCACCAGCGAGCGTGCAGCCAGCCCACATGTGCAGGGCTGCTGCTTCACACATCCTGGCAGTGGTGTCACGGCAGACCGCGTGCTGCTGGCTTCCTGGACGTGCTCCTCGTGGGCGCACAGCGACCAGGTGCCCTGGGCCTCCCTCAGGGGCGCTGCCCGGGAGCCACTCCGCCCTGTCCGCGGGCAGCAGCACCCTGGATCTCAGCTCTCGTAGCTCCACTAGGATGGGTTGAGCCTTCGGCTGCTGGGAGGCTGGGGTGCGGTGCTGAGGAGACCCTGACTTTACCTCCCACTGCCCCGTGAAGCACAAGGCACGCCAGGCCTGTGCACGCACTGTGCAGCCGGGAGAGCCCAGAGATACATGGGGGAGTGGAGATACAGGGCCGGAACATGGGAACAGTTCAGGTGTACCAGGGGACACGGAGGCGTGGCGTGATGACGAGAGGAGCAGAGCCCCAGGACAACTGTCCCACTCCCCCAGAGAGGAGCAGGGGCCCAGAGGGCAGGGCTGGGCGCAAATCAAGGTTGAGAACAAGAGCAGGTGGACTTGGCCTGTGCCCATGACCTGGTGTCCTCATCACTCAGAGGGCCCCATGAGTACTCCCCAGCACCCCTGCACGGCAGACCCTTCCCCACGGGTGCCTGGCCCGTGAACGTGAAACTGAAACTTCCCTTCCCTGCTTCCAGCGCATGTGAGGAGTGGGTCTGTATGAAACCCTGAGGTTCTGTCATGGACCTGACCTGGTCTGTCCCTGACGAACTAAACCCTCTCAGCAGACTGCATGTGAGGCTCTAAGGAGGGGCACGAGACCACCAAAGACGCCTGGAACGGGAGCACTAGAGCTCTCTGCTTGGCTTCTCCAGCCCCAAGGATGCAGGCCGCTGAGCACCCCCGTCAAATGACCTGTGTGAACCTGCCGGCTCCGCACTCTCCGGGAGGACGTCCGTGAAATTCGATCTGCCTTCCAATTTTTCACTCATTTGGTTCTGCCTCAGATGTAACCAGGTCGCAGGCGAGCGGAAGCCTCTGGGACTGAGGGGGCATCCCACGCAGGCACAGCCACGCTCTGGGGGTGACCCCGCAGGAGCTCCGCTGTGGTCACCACGTGTGGCCACCATGGGGGGCAAGGATGGAGGACCAGGCACTTCACCTTCACATCGGCTCCACTCCAGAGAACCACCTGCTGGGGCCCCACAGGGCCAAGGCCAGCAAGGGCGCCCCCGAGCTGTGCCCCGGACAGCAAGAATCCAGGCCTCGCAGTGGTGCGGCCCCTACCCCCTCCCTGAGCTCCAGCACTGACACCCACACTCACCAGGACGCACTTGCCAGGCTCCAAGCTCCACAGGGAGCTCTCAGTGTTGACCTTGTGCGTGAACTTCCCTTCCATGAGGACGTGCTCCCCATCCTCCTCCAGCACAGCCACCCGGATAGAGCTGCTGCTCAGGGCCACCGAGACCTAGAACCGAGCAGAAGGGAGTCACTCTGCTGGGACAGTGGCGCCCGGCACATTCCCAAGCAGAACCTGGCTGCAGACCACAGAGGAGCAGGAGGCAAGGCCGTCCTGGGGGCCCACGAGCATTCTGGACAAAGAGCGTCCCACCCACCCAGCAGCACGGGAGCAGCCCGCACACCACCAACTCCTTCAAGAGAATGTTACTGGAAGTTCTGTTTCAATATGCGCAATGACGATGCATGGAAAACTGCTGGTTTTCCAAGGAAATCCCTTCTCCAAAGGGGAGACCAATGCCCATGGTGGAAAGCAAGCATGGCTGGTGCAGGTGTGGGGGTGCCTCCTACCCCCATCTTGCTGTCAGGCCTTGTCAGCAGGACAGCCCCGGAGGATGCCCAGGAGAGCCGAACCCCCACATGCCTGCCCGGTCTCCAGCCGTGAGCCACTGTGCCCTCCACCCCTGTTCTTGAAAAACCCAGCCTCTCAGTTCACCATCCTCTCACTGGGGACACTTGAGAGACTGTCTAGGACAAGTGTCCCCAGTTAGAGTCTCTCCCCTCTTCCCCGTCATCTGTCTCCACAACCACACTGGGCCCTGCTGGGACCCTGGCTGGCAGCGTCCAAAGCTCGTGAACACCTGGAGGTCCGTCAGGTCAGTAACTGGAAGAGGAAAGAACGCAGAACTCGTCGCTACACCATTTCAATTCTTTGTAAACTCTAAAATGTGCGTCTGTACTGCAGAATCTTTTCATGACAGCGTCTGCAAAATGCGTGCATTACCCGAACAGACACTGGAAGGGAGAACTCGGGCCCATGGCAGGGGGCCTCCATCTGCTTTTGTTTGGAGATGACCCTCCCACATGGCTTGGTAAGTGCTCACTGAAAGCTCGTACGGCACTGAACAGAAACTCTCCAAGTTCTGGAGGACTGGAGCTTAGCTCCCGCAGCCTAACTGCATTGCAAATGCCCTCCCGTGGAAGACGGGCCACGGAGGGCTGAGGCTCTGGAATCGGCACCCTCAGGCGGCTCTCTGGCAAGACAGCAGGAGCTCCTCCTGGACTGAGCGGGCAGGGACGAAAGAGCTCCTATGGAGTGGAGTGACCCACGGCCCACACTGCGCCCAAACCCGGGGCAGGGGTGTCCTGTGGGCACAGCTGCCCCCTCACCCCACCTCTGCAGGTGTCCCGTTCACTTGGCTGGCTCTGCAAAGACATGGGCCCAACTGGCTTACTCGGCATCCCATGGCCAACTCAACAGCAGCCTGGCACACTCCCAGACGGTGTCCCTGACCATGAACTTCGATGTGCGGTGGAAGCGCCCCAGGAGCAAGCTCACTTTAATAAAATCCTCCCAGCCAACTTTACATAACACGGTAATTTCCAAATTTGGGCAAGCTTCTCACACTGCAAGGCTTGCACAACAGGGGATGAGCCAGAGCACCAAAGGGAACCCAGACAGGAGACGCTTCCAGTTCAAGATGTCACGCTGAGAAGGGTGATCGTGTGTGTCCCAGCCTCTGTGACCCACAGAAACGAAAGGAACAAGGCACAAAGAGAAAACCGCCCCCAGACAATGCAAGGGAGGAAGGAGGAAGAGGAAATGAGAAGACAAGGAAAAGAGCAGGACCGGGCGAAGGGTCTGCAGGTCTGCATCTGAGAGCCTCAGCTGCAAGGGGCTTCTGGCTGGCAGTCAGTAGGTAGGGAGGACGGGAGCAGAGCCTCTCAGGTTCAGCCCTGGGACAGCTATCGCAGCCCCGTTAGAAGGGACAGGACCCCACTGTGGTACAGACCAATGGGGGCTGTGCTCCAGAGACACCGACCAGCAGTCTGAGGGGACTGTGCGGGCGGTCGGCCCCATGTGCTGTAAGTAAGGCTAGCCAGTCGACCCCTCAGCTCTCAGCAGCCGTAGAGTAGCAGACCTCAGATACATAATGGAGAAACCATCAATACCATCCACTACTCGAAAGAATGGAGAAGATATATTTTTTAATTAAAAAAAAAAAAAAAAAACTACCAGGGAATTAAGAAAGGCATTCTTGGGGCACCTGGGTGGCTCGGTGGGTTAAGCCTCTGCCTTCAGCTCAGGTCATGATCTCAGGGCCCTGGGATCAAGCCCCACATTGGGCTCTCTGCTTAGCAGGGAGCCTGCTTCCCCCCTCTCTCAACCTGCCTCTCTACCTGCCTCTCTGCCTACTTGTGCTCTCTCTTTATTAAAAAAAAAAAAAAAGAAAGAAAGAAAGGCACCCTTAAACCAGCAACATTAAAAAACAAAGACTTAAAAAAAAAAAAAATAGACTACAGGATGAAGAGGAAAAAAGGAAATTCTAAACTATTTCCAGTATATATCCTCAGGGAGCAGGGAGGTGTGAGAGGTGTGACTATGGAACTAAAATGAAATATGAAACTAGAACAATCACATACACACACCACTTAGAATTAAATACACAGAGGCTAAAACAGAATCTCAAAAAATAAAAAAGACTGGAAAACAAAGTCAAAAAACATGAAGATAGAGACAAGGACCAATCCGGGCAGAGAGGGCGGGGAGGGTGGCAGGAAACCATCCAGCAAGACAATGCTCCCAAGTGGAGGAAAACGTGCCTTCGGACAAAAGCGCACCAAGAGCTGTGCAGAAGGACCAAAACACGATGCGCTCAGAACACCAAGAATCCGAACTACGGCCCTAAAAATTCCAAAGACCAGGGATAAAAGTTTACTCACAAGAACCTGAACAGAAGAGATCTCTAGAAACACCAGACACAGAACGACAGGCAGGCAATGCCTTCAATCTGCTAAGGGGAGAATTTTTTTGAAGTTAGATTTGCATTCACACCCAAACCATGAAATATGGGGAAGTTTAAAATAACAATTTAAGACATTCAAGAATCCCTTACTTATAACGTACCTTGAAAAAGTTCCTTGAGGCAAAAGCCCAACAAAATGAGGGAAAAAACCAAACCAGAGGAAGACCTGGGGAGAAAAAGGCCAAAGGCACAAACGCCCATTAAGAAGGTCAGTGGGGGCCTAGACCTCCTGCACAGCATGGTGACAGCAGCTCACAACATGGTACCATGCATGCAGAAGCTGCTAATAAAGAAGAACTCTGACACTCTCATCGCATACACACAAAACTCTGTACAGTCACAAGTGTAACAAATCCTACCGTGGGGACCATTCTGCAATACAGATATCAAAGACTTATGTTATACCCCAAAGCTAATACAGTGTTATAGGTCAATTATATCTTAATAAAACTGGGTGTGAAAGGAAGATCCAAAAGGGATCCAAAACACTGAATTTAATCTAGAAGTACAGTGAATGGAAGCTCCAGGATGGGAGCCATATAGCAGAACTGAAACACAACTGGTCCAGACTGGAATCAGAGGTGACAGGACTTCAGGACAAGCAATTCTAGACAAATACACTATACTAGGGAGTCTGGATGATTTGGACATTAAGACGAAAGGATACTATTTTTTACAAGTTAAAAAAGAAAGCAAGAAACACCAGGAAAACAAAAAGCTACCCAAGAAATTCCTGATCCAAAAATGAAAATAGTAGAGTAACACCTTCAAAAAAGCTCTCTTTCAAAAAAGCAACAAGAACATTGGCAAAAACTGTCAATATGTACTTTTTCTGAACTTTGGAAACTAACCAAAGGTTTGCAGGAACCTAGAGAGCATTTATTCATGAAAAACAAGCTTTATGACATTTTAACTTACCCCTAGATCCATTCTCACTCTCTAGCCCCTTGGTAATCCACATTCCCAGTACAGCCTGGCAGCCATAAGAGAGAGCAAAAAGAACCTAGAGCTCCTTCAAAGCTTCATTCCCAAAGAACTGATGACTTGAGCTGTGGGATGGTTCCCTAGAAGACCCCACTTGCTAGGCTATTTTTAAATGGACTCAGAAAAGCCTTTTTCCCCATGAAGCATTTGTTGAAAACAATTAGAGGTAAGTATTTTAACTTCACAGCTGACTGAAATAGTGAATAACAGCTGAGGCAAATAAAAGGAAAAGTTGTGGAATATCAGGTCCATGAAGATTTTGAAAACTTGGGACACATGAATGTGCAGACCATGTGTAGGCTTAGAAAAAGCCCTTTGGTGAGGTCCTAACCTCTCACCACTGGCCAACTTTGAGACTCAGCATACGCAAGTGGAGGCTAAGGCAAAATTTTCAACTGCCAGGCTAAGTGTTAAAGGCAAGCCCTCATATGTACGTGGAGTCCCTTAAGAGAGAAATTCACTGGTTCTAGATGTTTAAACAAAGTCTGTCCAATCATTTGCTGATCACTAAGTTCACCAAGTAGAGACTTTACTGACCACACACAATAAAGAATACAGACTTTGGAAAACTAGTTCAGAACAGTCATCAAAGAAACCAAGAACAATCACATCAAGTACCAACAGCAACAAACCATGAGGAAAAGGGAGAATCTGAGTTCCAGAGTTGCCACGTTGTTATTTAAAATGCTAATTTTCAACAAAAAATGACAAGAGTCACTAAAATAAGAAAAGATAGCCCATACACATGAAACAAAAGCAAACAATAAAATCTGTCCCCAAGGAAGTCTAGCTCTGGACTTAGTAGAAAGTCTATAAATCAGCTATTGTAAATATACTCAAGAAACTAAAGAAAACCATGTGTAAATAACTAAAAGAAAGTAAGAGAATAGCATCTCATGAAGAATATCAACAAAGCAAGAGATACTACTTTTTTTTAGAAAAACCAAATATAAATTCTGGAATTTAAAAGCAACTGGGAAAAAAAACTGAAGCAGAAGTTCTACATGAGGATCTCAAAAGTAAATCACAGCAGTCAGAAGAAAGAAATCGGGAAATCAGAAGTTCAGACAAATGAGATTACTCCATCTGAGGAACAGAAAAAATGAACAGAGCCTCAGAGACCTAAGGGACACACTAGGCACAATGCACACAACAGAGCCACAGAAAGGAAAGTGAAAGGGTAGAAAGAATATATGAAAAAAATGACTGAAAACACACATTCATGAAGCTCAATGAATGCCAAGCAGGATAAATTCAAAGAGATCAAGACCTAGATGATCAAAATCAAACTGTCAAAAAAGCTAAAGACAAGGAAAGAATCTTTGAAGTAGGATGAAAAGCAACTTCTCACACAGGAGGGCTCCTCAACAGAGTAACAGCGGATCTGGCCTGAGAAAGCACACGAGCCAGGGCGCCTGGGTGGCTCAGCTGGTGAAGCATCTGCCTTTGGCTCAGGTCATGACCCCATGTGGGGCTCCCTACTCATCGGGGAGACTGCTCCCTCTCCCTCTGTGCACCCCTGCTCCCCTCTCATGTTCTCCCTTTTTCTCTCTCAAATACATAAATAAAATCTTGAAAGAAAGAGAGAGAAAAAAAAAAGAATGAAAAAAAAAAAAAAAGGAAGGAGTGAGCCATGCAGGCTAGAAAGCAGCAGGCGGAGCAGTCAAAGGATGACAGGAAGGCACGTCAGCAAAGAATTCTGTATCAGGCAACACTATCCTTCAAAGATGAAGGAAAAATTGAGTACTGCAGATTTAAAAAACAAACAACAACAACAACAAAACCCTGAGAGAATTCATCCCTAACAAGCCTATCTTTTCTTACATAACCCCTGCAAGAAACTAGAGAAAGTTCTTCAGACTGAAATGAAAGGACACTAGATAGTAACTTGAATCCACATGAAGAACTAGAGTGTGCTGGTGAAGATAAATATAAAAGACAAGGTAAGTATACCTTGTGTTAACTCATTCTCTCCTATTTAATTTAAAACAACTGTACCCCAGGAACAGAGAACAGAAGTTATCATATAAAAGCCAATTCTGGGTACACATTAAAATTAAATCGTATTGATCTGAAACATGAAACAGATTGTAATCCCAGAGAAAATATTAAGACAATAACCAAAAAATATAGTTTAAAAAAAAAAAAAAGATGAGAGAATTAAAATACTATCCAGGGTGCCTGGGTGCCTCAACCGGTTGGGACCTGGGTAGCTCAGTGGGTTAGAGCCTCTGCCTTAGGCTCAGGTCATGGCCCCGGGGTCCTGCATCAGGCTCCCTGTTCAGCGGGGAGCCTGCTTCCCTCTCTCTCCGCCTGCCTCTCTGCCTACTTGTGATCTGTCAAATAAATAAAATCTCCTAAAAAAAAAAAGTGCCTAACTCTTGATTTCAGTTCAAAGCATGACCTCAGTGTCCTGGGATTGAGCCCCACTTGGGCTCCACACTCGCAGGGAATCTGCTGGAGATGCTCTCTCTCCCTCTGCCCCTTCCTGGCATGCTCTCTCTCTCACTCTAAAAAAAAGAAAAAAATCTTAAAAATCTTAAAAAGTAATAATAAAAATAAATAAAATACTACACTAGAAAACTGTTATTTAACATAAAAGAAACGAGGGGGAAAAAAGAACAAAAATTTCAAAACTTACTACAAAGAAACAATCATCAAAACAGTGTGGCACTGGCATAAAGGCAGACGTACAGATCAACGGAATAGAATTTAAAATTCAGTAATAACCCTACAGATTCGCAGTCAGTTGATTCTAAACAAGGGTGGCAAGACAACTCAGTGAGGGCAAGACTATCCTTTCTAATACATGCATCAGTGACAAATGGATACTGACATGCAAAGAATGAGGTTAGACAATTCCGTCAAACCCTGTCTAAAACTGAACTCAAAATTAATCAAAAATCTGTATGTAAGAGCTAAAACTATAAAACTCTTAGAAGAAAACAAAAATGTAAACATCCATGTTTCTTAGCTAATGGTTTCTTAGATAAGCACGAGCAACCAAAAATAAATGAATAAATACATTATAGACCGTATCAAAACTAAAGATTCTCTTGTGCTTCAAAAAACACCATCTCTGGGACGCCTGGGTGGCTCAGTGGGTTAAAGCCTCCGCTTTCAGCTCACGTCATGATCCCAGGGTCCTGGGAACGAGTCCCGCATCGGGCTCTCTGCTTTGGCAGGGAGCCTGCTTCCTCTTCTCTCTCTCTCTGCCTGCATCTCTCCTACTTGTGATCTCTGTCTGTCAAATAAATAAATAAAATCTTTAAAAAACAACAACAACAACAAAAAAAAAACCCACCATCTCTTAAGAAAATAAAAAGAGGGGCACCTGGGGGGCCCAGTCAGTGAAGCGTCCACCTTTGGCTCAGGTCAGTGATCCTGGGGTCCTGGGATCGAGCCCCATGTTGGGCTCCCTGCTCAGCGGGGAGCCTGCTTCTCCCTCTGCCCCCCACTTGGGCATGCTCTCCCTCTCTCTAAGTAAGTGAGTAAATAAGTAAATAAATAAATAAAATCCTTTAAAAAGAAGTAAAAACATAACTCATGGAGATGGAGAAAATACTTGTAAATTATCTAACAACAGTACAGTATTTATACTTAAAAAGAACTCTTAAAATTCAACAAAAAGACAATCCAATTTCTTAAAAAGTCAAAGGACTTGGGGCACCTGGGTGGCTCAGTGGGTTAAAGCCTCTGCCTTCGGCCCAGGTCATGATCCCGGGGTCCTGGGATCGAGCCCCACATCGGGCTTTCTGCTCAGCAGGGAGCCTGCTTCCTCCTCTCTCTCTGCCTGCCTCTCTGCCTACTTGTGATCTGTCTGTCAAATAAATAAGTAAAATCTTTAAAAAAAAAAAAAAAGTCAAAGGACTTGAACAGACCTATTTTTTTAAAAGAAGATTTATTTATGGGGTGATGGGTGGCTCAGTCAGAGAAGCGTCTGCCTTCAGCTCAGGTCATGATCCTAGAATCCCGGGATCGAATCCTGCATCAGGCTCCCTGCTCAGCACGGAGTCTGCTTCTCCTACTCTTTCCCTCACTCCACTTGCGCTCTCTCTCTCAAATAAATAAATAAAATCTTAAAAAAAAATAGAAATACAAATAAAGATTTGTTTTAGAGAAAGCATGCAAGAAAGTGTGCATGTGTGAGTTGGGGGGAAGGGGGCAGAGAAAGAGGGAGGAAGAATCTCAGGCAGACCCCGCTGGGTGCAGAGCCCGACCAGGGCTCGACCCCACGACTCTGAGATCACGAGCTGAGCTGAAACCAAGAGTCAGACACTTAACAAACTGATACACACAGGAGCCCCCCAAATAAAATTACAGGGCATTCGTAACGGCGGATGGAGGAAACAGCCTCAGTGCCAATCACCAGGGGACTCGGTCTGTGCCCAGCTTGCTGCCAGAAGGGACAGAGGCAGATGGGAGCCTGGGTGCAAGGGGCTGTGGGCTCAGGGCACCCGCGGGGTTCTGGCAGCCTGAGCAGGCCTGCTTCAAGCATGGGGATGTGGCAGCCGGTGCCAGAGCCCGGAGCCGCCCAGCATGGCCCGCACTGGGAACGGGAGGCAGAAACATGTGATCGTGTTGGGGGCAGGGAGTGTGTGACAACAGACGCTCCTACTTGGTCGCATGCATGTCATTTGCCAGAACATCCCGGCAGCTCACACGTGATGCTGGGGTCTGGGCAGGCACTGGGAGAGGATAAGAGGGTGGGCATGGGGGAGACACGCTCGGCCACCCGTGCCGGCGCTCTGCAGAGATGAACGTCCTGGGCGCCAGGTGCCACACATAGCAGACGGGAGCCCGGAGCCTCCGCGCCCAAGGCCGGCTCTCCAGACACCCTCCAGGATGGGAACTGGGGTTTGGAGCTTCCAGACAAACCCCACCTGCTGCCCCGAGCTCAGGGGAAAAGCAGTGCCGTCCAAGACATGCCAGAAGCCTGAGCGCTGTTCTGGAAGGTTCCTGCGAAGACACAGACGGCGTGAGGCACAGCTGTGAGCCCCCCGGCCGGCAGGACGTCGCCCGCTGGCGAAGACCAGCCCCACCGCAGCAGGAAGCAGCGCGCTGAGGAGGACAGGATCTGCCTGTCATTCGGCTACTCAGCCAGGACTCTGTAGCAATGCCATGACACTGTCCCCCGAAAGGCCGCAGGTAGACAGGCAGGGTCCCGGTCCCCACTCTGCCACTGTTCTATCAGACGGTCTGCGGTCTTGGCACCAGCCAGACAGGTTTAGAACCCCAGTCTCTGGGCTCCGGCATCCTGGCACTGCAATGCTAGCACTTGGTGCCAGACCAGGGTCCCACCCGGCCCCAGCTGACACGGGCGACACAGTGACTCCTGTGGTGACCACGCAGCTCCTTCTCCCCGCTCTGCACTGAGGACAGGGATGTCATTTTCCTCAGCAGAGTTGACCGCATCTCTCTCCCACACGAGACCAGTTTCACTGTGAGCTCTTTCCCGGGTCGCCAGCCGACAGGCTGCGGGACGCCTCCCGCACATGCTCTCTCCTGTCCGCCACTGCCCCAGAACCCAGCCCGGAGAGGCGATGCTCTGCAGCTGCGGGGACGGGCGCAGGGGCCCTTCCTGAGCACATGGTCTGCCCCCTGCCGCCCCCACCCACCAGTGTGACTTCGTCCCCAAAAGGCCACGATGACAGCTGCTGTCACAATGACATCTGACAGGTGCCACAGACAAAACCCAAAAATAAACACTGCTCCCAGGTAGCTGTGACAGGCACCTCAGGGGAGATCGGGAAGGCAGCCAGTCTGGAAGAATGCCGCGACTCAGAGGGAAAAACCCTGAGACCAGCAAAAGCCAAGACACACAAACGTATTCCCAAGTTTAAAGTGAGTCAAGGCAAAAGCGCCCAGATCAGGGGCACCTGGGTGGCTCAGTGGGTGAAGCCTCTGCCTTCAGCTCAGGTCATGATTCCAGGGTGCTGGGATCGAGCCCCACATCGGACTCTGCTCTGCAGGGAGCCTGCTTCCTCCTCTCTCCCTGTCTCTCTCTGCCTGCCTCTCTGCCCACTTGTGATCTCTGTCAAATAAATAAATAAAATCTTTAAAAAAAAAAAAAAAAGCTCAGATCACTGAAACAATGAGAGACCACAGAGTTTTAGGAGCAGGCTGCCACATGGGAGTAACTCAGAGACGAGATCCCGAGCGTCCTGGTCACAGGAGAGACCCCGCGCCCGTGCAAGGCGACAGGCGTCCGCCAGACTGGCCGCAGACCGGGATCGAATTGCTGAGCGGCATGTCTGACCCCAGCGCGTCAGCCGCATCCCGGCTAAGAAGACCAGACGCAACGCTGACCTGACAGGACGGCCCTGAAGGAGGCGGTTTCCCGCACGTCAGACTTGGGGCCACCAGACAGGCTGGCAGCAGGCATCGCACGGATGCGGCCCCTCCGTGTGCCACCATCAGCACCAGGAGCGCGGCCGGCCCACGACACCTTCGCTGGGTCACTGTCCACCATGGCCTCCAGGGCGCACCCCAGGTGCCACTGGCAGTGTAGACCACCCAGTGTAGACCAGGTGCCCTGAGCCAGTGTAGACCACCCAGCTGCCAACAATCACCACCTGAGCCCCACGGCCGTCAGCTGCAGAGTGGCCATCTCGTCCGAGTCCTGGGGGCCACCACGGGCCCTGTCAATGTCTCCTGCAGGAACAAGCAAAGCCCAGGGCTGCCCTTGGTGAGAGTGAGGGTGCATCATCCCAGAGCTCAGGCTACCGGCATGGCAGGAAGGGTGGATGTGACCCCCGGCTACAATGGCCTGTCCCTTGGGCGACGTGGTAAAGGGCAGCAGGAACCCTGCGATACACGACTCGTGGCAGAGCAGAGTCAGGAAGACACACTGCCATCACCAGCAAGTTCACCTCCTGGGCAAAAAAGACAGTGGGAGAGGTCAGGTCCTCTGAGTCTCCAGAGCCAACAGAAAATCACTAGTTTTGGGCCAGGTCTGACAAAAGTTCTTTTGGAGAAGCTCCAGAGGCTCATGGATCGGTCAGGAGACAGGAAGTCAGCGAAGTCAGTAGCACATTTCATAGTTCCTTCACCTGTGCACTAAGCAACCCCACCAAAAAATGAGCCCTGAATCAACACCTGCCCCCATAAACCCTCAGAAAATGCCAGGCAAAGTGCTCCCCCAGGAAGGCCACCTGCACCAGCTGGCGTGACCTACCAGCACCAGAGGGGACAGGGTCAGCAGAGCCAGATCCTGTGCAGGTGACGCAGAGTCGCCAGGTTTTGCTTTGGATCCCAAAGTCCACCTGATCGGGGTCACTGACCCTGGTGAGAGCTCCTCGGACAGGGTGGAAAGAGGGCTGAAGGGGGAAATGAGAGACAGTGCCATGACCGCCAGCCACATCTACACAGAGCCACAAAGCTCATGTAGCAGAACCGGCTGCCTTCACCAGACACTGGCGGGAGGCAGACTCCCGCACGCAAGGCGGGCCCGTTCCAGGTAGAGCCTGGCAGTCCGGGGTCGGGACGCGGAGATGGGGAACTGGAGGGCCGCGCACCGCCCAGCCTGGTTCACACATATCCAGACCAGCAGAGGCCAGTGCCACTTCACGTGGCAGTTGTTTCCAGAAAACATACACGCAACTCACGCAGGAGCTCTGCTTCACGTGCTCTGGGACCTTCCCTTGGAAAGAAGCCAACGGGGCTGCTCGGACACGTAGGAAAGCAGCATGAGCTTCGGAAGCTGACACCCCCTCGCCAACCACGGCCTCACACAGGCCATGGCCACCCAGACACGCTCCAGCGCGCTCCGTGTCCGGGCCCAGCCAGAGTGGCAGACAACGGTAAGCTCCCAGTGTCAACTCAGGAGGCTGAGCGGGCCCTCGGCCTCACTGTCCCGCCTACGGAACATGGCAGGCGCCGCTCCCCTCACAGGCCGCAGGCTCGTGTGATGCCTGCAGCAAGGATGCACCCCAGCCGACGGGCGTGAGAACGCTCTCTGCTCACCCTGCTCCACAGACCACGTGGGGCTGTTCCCTTTAAAGTGAAGCCCATCTACTTAAAACGAGTAAACGCGTCTCCTGCTGAAAGATCACATTTCTACTCACGCTTGCGGAGGTGGGGAGACCACCTTGAGCTGTGAGCACCACCGGTCCATGGGTTATCCCCGCAGAGCCAGGACTGGGCGGCCACATGCCACTGCAGAGCCCAGGGGTCCCTGCTTGGGACATCACCTTCTCCCCGTGAGACGGGCCTAACGACCACCCTGCGTCCTCTGTAGCGCTTCCCGCAAAGACACCGTGCAATGAATGACCCACAGTACAGCAGTGGCCCCGAACTGCCCGCTACCAGGTATACCCACGCAGCATGGCAGGGCTGGTGGGCGCGTCTGGAAGACAGGGTGGCCACCCCCGATGCCTCTGCCCAAAGAAAGAGGCCGCGCGGAGAAGCCAGAGGAGCCCCGTGGTTACCTGCCTGCCCTTCACCACGTGCTTGGGCACGGGCACCTTGAGCTCCAGATCGGTGTAGTCCTGCGACCAGGTGTAGTTCTCGCGCACGGCTCCGTTGTAGCTGTCAGGGTTTCTCTGGAACTGCTCCTGCCTCCTGCGGAAGAGTGACAGGTGAGATGCGCCCGGCCTCCGCCCCATGCCAGCGGCCCCAGCTGCATGCCGCCCGCGGGAGCGCCGCAGGCACCGACCGCACACCGTCTCCAGCTCCCGAGACGCTAAGCCCGAGAGGCACAGTTCCTGACCCTCCTACTCGGGCTTCCCAGAAAACCGCGGGGAACAAGAGACACCGCAGAGAAGCCCCTGAGGGCAGCACCCTAGGGCTGGGGACAGCATGGCCCACAGCATGCCGTGCCTGCCGGGCTTCCCAAAGCTCCCTGACCAGGCCCGTCGCTCACCAAAGGGCCGCAGTGACCAGTCCGGGCTCCTGCTTTCGCACCACCTGCTCAGCAGGGCCTCTCTTCACAGCACAAGACAACCACCTCAGCCCGCGGCTGCTCAGCTCCCACCCTAACCCACCACAGCCCCGGCTTTCTCCTGGGAAAGAGCACGCAGCGAGGGCAACATACGGAGCCACGGACTGCCCAGAAACCCACCCGCCGCACCCCTGGATCTGCCGGGCCGGCCCAGTGTACGCGCACATGGGCCTGGCCAAGGTGCAACAAAATACAGTACAGCCTGCCATGAAACCAAACGGCACTAAGCACAGCAAAAACAGCATGTTCACAGTACGTGTGGACTCATGGGCCCACGACGGCGAGTTTAACGCCTCAACGAAAGACAGAAGCCCAGTCACAGAGGCAACCATCCCGACGACCAGTGCAGCTCAGCCACCATCCCCAGCCCTCTGGAAGGAAGCCCGGCCAGCAGCCCCGTGAAGAGACACGGCATCGCGAGGGTCTCGGGGGTGCACGTGCGCACACGTGGAAAAGGCTCGGAGCGCACGCACCCAGGCCCTCACCTCGGCCAGGTGGCGGTTCACAGGGATGCACTTTTTCAGGCCGAAGCTGTAGGACAAGAACGTGTTTACCTCCTGTGGGTATGCCTCACATGCCTTACACACGAGCCTGGGCATCCAACACGGCCCAGCCCGTGGGGCTGCTAGCTGGCTCCCATTAGGAGCTGAAATGTGACCCCCTCAAATCCAACGCTGTCCTAAGTTCCAGCACCTCAGGATGCGCCTCACTTCCAAGTGACAATGAGGTCAGTGGGGCCCTGAGCCGACCTGTACCTCACCAGGACACGAAGATGCGCACAGAGGGACGTCGGCAGGAATGCGGCTGTGCGGCCGCAGGCCACAGGGCTGAAAGACGCCAGGACGACCCTCCTCAGAGCCTGGAAGGAAGCTCGGAAAGGAGCCGTAGAGAGCAAGGTGGAAGAAGCACCACAGGTCACGGCCACGCACGCTGGGCATGGAGGCCATGAGCACTCTGCCTTTCTTCTCTGTACCTTTAGGCCTCACTCAAGCTCCTGGCAACACAGATGTCTAATCAAGAGAAAAACAGCTCTCTTAGAGGGCAGGCAGCCGCCTGCCCTGCAGCCCACTACCAGGCAGCTCTCGCACCAGCCTGCTGGCGTCCCTGCAGCTGGGACGGGGCCAACGAGACAGCACCTGCACCCCAACCCGCTCTAGCGTCCGCTGCGGCTCAGAAGCTTTCATCAGACGGACGTGCTCGAGTGTGCAGAGAACAGCTCCAGCACACCCGGCCAGGATGGCGCCAGGAGACATCCTCCCCACACAGCCTTTTCAATTGCATGTACTAATAATGAAATCAGCAACGCTACTAAAACACATACTGAAGACACACACAAAATAAAGGCTAACATGGCTTTGCACTTGGCAGAAATCCAGACAGAAGCCCTGGGACCTCTCAGTGGAGAGCAAGCTCCATCCCACATCCAGCACAGAGCCCGCACCGGCTGGGGTCCCCACGACCCCTCAACTGTAAGGCACAGCAGACGCTGCCAGAGACATCACAGGGCCACACCTGCTCAAGCGGCCCCCTGCCCGTGGGGCTGTGCCGAAAGCGTGGACCCAGAGGCGGGCTCCCACACAGGGGCTCTGGCCACGCAGCACCGCAGGCCGGGCAGCTAGGCGGACCCCTGGCCAGCTTACCCCGAGCGGACCTGCAGCCTCCTCCCCATGGAGCCAGGCACACGGCTGGGTGCTTTTTTTAACACTTGGAATCCACATTCTCTTTAAATAAAGTTGATTATTTCCAGCCAACGATGAGTAAAAATAAGCCTCCTGTCATGTGCAGGTGCTCTGGGCCCCTCTCGCCTTGTCATCCCTGCTGGGCCTGCAGCCACACCCCTGCAGCTGCCTCTGAGTACACTGGGGGTGGGGAGAGGGGAGGGGAAGAGTGAGTCAGCAGCCAGGGTGCAGACAGGCCTCCCCGCAGCGCCCACATCCGAGGAGCCCATCAGCCCCATGACAGGCTTCTGACCGGGTGTTAAAGGAAACGTGAGGCCAGGCTCCCTGGCCTGCACACGTGGGAGCTCTGCTCAGCCCCTCCCTCCACGTGGGCTCCGGTGCGTGGCAGGCACCCAGGGGCCTCCTTCCTCCCGCAGGCAGGAACAGCAGTGGCCAGGAGGAGACATGGTGGGGAAAGGGGCCACAGGCCCAGCATGAAGGCGTCTGAGCAGAGGCTCGAGTGCGCACAGAGAATGGGGACTGCTGTATAATGGGATGCCCGGGGGCCATCCTCATGCCCCTCCCCAGCTTGTGGGAGTGCAGGTGGCTCCCTGGAGTGCACCTAGTGGGAGGGACTGGGACCTGAGCATGTGCATGTGCACACACGTGTGGGGGGCATGGGGAGCGTGTGCATGTTTAAGCAGTAAGATCTCTCTCTTCCCCCACAGCTCCATCTCTCCCACCACATCCAGCGCCCAGACAGGAGCCACAGCACCTGAGAACACAGGGATTCTTCTCTGGGTGTCTGCGTTCCGCAAGCTGGAAGAGGTGAGCCCACCCTTGCAGGCCAAGGCCCTGCTGCAGGACCCTTTGCCGGCCGTGCCCTCCTGCAAGTGGCACCAAGACTGGACCTCCAGGCTCACCGTGCAGCTTGGAAAGGAAAGGTCAGACTGCAGTGTGTGCAGCGACCCACCTGGGGGCTCCAGGGAGGCCCACCATGCTCACAGCCTCCCTTCCCAGCAGCAGCTGCACGCCCTCCTCCCCCCACCCTCACAGGTAACTCTCCAGCCACCACCTCTTCCCAGCTCCTGGGGCAAGAGAGCCCACAGCGTGGGGTGCCCTACTCCAGGCCCAGCTTCATGAAGTCCAGGAGCCTCCCTGACATCCACTGTCCCTTCTTGCAAGGGTCACCAGGGCGTCACACTGTCGCCATCCTCTCAGCACACTCCTGCCTGGACAGGACAGGAGCCTGGACAGTCTGGCCAGCCACTTTCACAAGAAAGGGAGGCTTCCTGGCCCTCTAGGGCACTTGGGGAGACACACTGCACATCCTAAGATGTTCATGCTTTACCCTTTCCCTCTCAACAATCCAGCCTCAGTTCTGTTCTCTCCACTTGGCGTCACCAGGTCAGCATCCAGCACCAGTCTTCCCAGCTGGAGCGACCCGTGTCCTACGGGGACCAGAGCCTGAGCAAGGACACCATGCAAGACGAGGAGGCCCCGAGAAAGGGACACATGAGCCCCCAAGGGGCTCCTGCTGGCAAAGATGGGACCATTTGAAAATCCAAAGAGAACAATGTCAGCGCGCCTGAGTGCTGCGAGCCGAGCCCCACAGCGGGCTCCGTGCTGGACATAGAGCCTGCTGAAGGTTCTCTGCTCCCCTGCCAAAACACAAGGTCCACAGAAGACTGAAACGTGATGTCTCCAAAGCTCCATAAGCTCATGAAACAAAAGCCCATCAGCCCCCTTGACATCCAGAGTACAGCACCATCTGAAAATTAATAAAACCGTTCTACAGGAGCCAGAATTTCAGAAAGCCTCGTCCCTCTATAAGGACTCCAGGCAGCAAATGAAGAAGGCAGACCAGCATGAGAAAGTCATCATTTCATCGCCTGCACTGGAAACCTGACTCTGGGCAGCAGTGCTCGGGGGGCCATCAGCTGAAGAGCTGATGAGGGGGGTGGGGGTCTGCCCAAAGAAGGGTCCAGAACACCCATGTCCACAATGCCAGACCCCAGGTGCTTCCTGCGATGTCCCCACCTTTGTGACAGTCCCCAGCGCCCGGCCTAAACCCAATACCCCTGGCAGGGTACGAGGGCAGGAGCAGAGAACAAGGTCATCAGAACCGTGAATGCACTGGCGGCCCAGTCCAGAACGTAGGAAATCTAAGAAAAGTTCCAAGTTTCTTTATTTTTTTTTTAAGATTTTATTTATTTATCTGACAGACACAGCAAGAGAGGGAACACAAGCAGGGGGCGTGGGAAAGCGAGAAACAGGCTTCCCGCCGAGCAGGGAACCCAATGTGGGTCTCGATCCCAGGACCCTGAGATCATGACCTGTGCTAAAGGCAGACGCTTAACGACTGAGCCACCCCGGCGCTCCAAGCTCCAAGTTTCTTTACAAGCAAACAGCAAGACATTAAAGAGGGAGGGGAAGTATTCTAAACCCAGAGGCTCAGAAGACGCAGCAAGCGAACAGCATGCTGGGGCTGCCTGAAGGCGCATCTGAGAAGAGCCACTGATGAGGCACCGTGCAGCAGCGGAACACTGGACACAGTCTGGCAGTGGGCGACCAACAGAAGGTTACAGCAAGTACATTAAGCTTCAGTCCTACTTTACTGAAGTCTGGATGGGTGAAGTTTCAAGATTTCTGGATTTGTCCTATCAAAACCAAAACCAAAACAAAGTCGGGGCAGATAACGATGGACGAGGTATGAAAAATGCCAGGTGAGGAAGCAGAAGGAAGCTTCGTGGGCGCGGACGGTGTGGCTCTCTCCTTTCACGGAATTGTGAAAGTCGGGGGCGGGGGGGAGGGTCTGTCCTGGCTGTGCACCCAGTGGGGGACCCACAGACCTGGGCGGTGGGGGAAGCATCCCGCCAAAAGACCTCACCTGTGGATTTCCAAGGCCGCCACATGAGCCAGCCCCTGCAGTGTGCCTGCGTGGAGTCCCACCGACCCCTGATGCCTCTGCCCACCGAGTGCACAGGACAGAGTGTCTCAGTGCAACCTGCACTCACGTTCCTGTGTGTGCCCAGGCTTCCTGGCCATGTCCTCTCACCTCTGTGACACACCTGCACGGCTTCTGTTGGCACTGTCCCTGGTTTGCACCAGGACTCTATAATCATGGGAGGGGAACTCTGTCGGCTTCACAGCTCACAAACATCTTCTCCTGGTGGGTAAGCACTCCTCACACGTTCCTCATGATGTCCATTTAACACAAGCCCCATCTCTGGAATAAACGGCTCCTGGGCCCTCCCTTGCTGGGGGCCCTCCCATGGCCTACCAGGGCCCCCTCCTGGGCTCTGATCCCTATGGTCCTCCAGTCACCAGCCTGTGTCTATCCTTGCTCATGTGTGTTCACACTTCGGCCCTGACCAGGTGTACCAAAAGCCCATGTGAAGACAGAGTGTAAGGCCAAGACGTCCAGAAGGACTGGCAGGGACTCTGCCCACCACTGTCAGGACTTCATACAAAATTCTAGTAACAAGTATATTTCGATAATCTGCTTTTAACATTTTAATTTTGCAGCACAATTTAAAAATCCCAGATGATTCTCTACCTAAGAGAAATGAGGCAAGGTAGGTGACGTTCGCCATAATATGACCATGACCGATCTGATAGGTTTCACTGCAAGTCACGGGAGCACCTGGGACCATGTGCGCAGCTGTCGCCAAACAAACCTCGTCGGTATTTACTGCACGCTGTGCTCATTCACCAGAAGGGGAAGCTTGTTAGGTGAGACTTTTTCTAAAATCACGTTAATTACCTGAACGAGGGAAAGAGCGTTCCAAACATTTTACGAGCACATGCGTGTAAAACTCCTACCTCCCAACAAAAGAAGGTAACACACGCCAGGAGCGCGTCAGGTGCAGAACGCTCAACTCTTACCCGTTAGAAGCTCAGACAAGCCCAACCAGCCTTCCCATTGCAATGCTCGACGGAACACAATGCCCATCCGAGAAGCAGTCACACACGGGGGACACCACCGGATCCCACATCCCCTGCCGGAGGGACGCAGCCCACAGCACAGCCCTGGAGCCAAATGCACACAGCACATGCAGAGAAGCCCCAGCGGCAGGAGGCCCGGTCAGGGTGACACGCAAACCAGAGAGCCCCAGCATGAGAGCCGGCACTGCCCCAAAACCCCCAGGACGCCTGAGCTGAGCAGGGCACCTCAGCTCCATCCCTGGCCTCCCCTGCCTTCCGACAGCGGCATCCCCAGAGCCATCCAGTCTCCCTCAGATGTAAGCTGACCGCGGTTCGTAGCCTCCAAACCGCTCCTCGCACCGGGAGCCCCGCGGCACCCAGCCCCAGGCAGGCCCCCAGCCCACACTGCCATCTGGAAGGCCTCTGGGAGGCTGTCCCTGAGGCGAGCTGCTGCCAGACGTGTCAGGCCAGCGGAGCACGCGGCGGTTTCTGGGGACACCACATGCCAGCACACGAGGTACACACACATGCACGCACGCGGACGGACACGGCAAGGCACCGACCCCCCAGCCTGCCGCAGGTGGGCCGAGCTTTGAGAACCGCAAAGTGCCACACTGGCAGAACCAGGGCAGGCGTCACTTCCACAACAGGTAAAGCGAAGACGCTGGGCAAAGGACTCTGCAGAGGCTGGAAAGGGCAGTGGGTCTTCCGAGGTCCAGGCCTTGGCGGGAGGGAAGACGTGAGAGCCGGGGGACGAGGCAGGGTCACAGGGCTCCAGGGGTCGCGGAAAGGCTGCCACCAGCAAGTCTGAGCCACGCAGGCGAGAAAGACCTCGGCACAGGCCCCGGCACGTCGTGTCGCCCCACTGGACTTCTGTCCGTCGCACCTCCCACACACAGGGCACAACTCCCCGCGGGTCAGGTCTGCAGCAGCCCTGCCTCCAGCCATCACCACACACCTGACACCAAGCTCTCCTGCCCGACATACGTGAAGAGCTATCCTCCTTGGCGGGTCTGTCCCCCATGTCGCACGATGCACGTCCCCGTGCTTCCCGCCTGGCCCTTACCACGCGCGTCAAAACTACAGCTTTTGCACCCTGGGGCCAGCTCCCCCCCAGCCTTGCAGGCTCAGCAGCCAAATACCCCGAAGACAGATGCATCCTACCAACAGCGGCCCTGGTGGAGGGCTCTGGACAGACTGGATCTCAGCACAGCAGGCGGGGGGCGGGAGGCCTGGGGACCCAAGCACTTGGCATAAGAGGGTGTCCGTGCCGATCGGTGTCCCCAGGAAGCCTCCATGCTCTCCAAGCAGCTTTGTCACCTGGTCCTTGTCTGCACGAGCCCCATAATCTGGAATGATCAGCGCGAGCAGCGCAGGACTGGACTGGCTCTCCACCTGGACCCAGGCACACACCTCCCTCACTGCACACACACACCTGCCATCACCATTCTGGAAGCACATGAGGAACTACAAGGTTTCTTTCTATTAAATGAACTTTTCTCCAGAATCAGCACAAGGTAACAACCACTGTATTTAGTGGTAGAGAAACCTCTTTCATACACAATCCCACAAAGATGAAAAAGAATCAATTATCCTGAAATAAGTTCTACTGCTTTTAAATTTGCCTGGATTTGATCTTGTTCTGCAAACAACACGTGTTCTCAACACATAAGCATTAAAAACAAATATAGAAACAAGATCCACTCAAGAGTAGGAAAAAGGTTTAATTCAGGCTTTAAAATTTAAAAAAAATTAAGTCAAGAATTCTTAGTTCAAATTCTGTTACCACAAAGTTAAAACAAAGATAAGTTTCAAAAACTCTTTTCTAAATTGAAAAACAGACTTAAAAAGCAACCAATTTATACCACAGAACCCCCAAAGGCTGCTGAATCGGGACACGAACCCCCTCAAGAGAAGAAAGGCGGGCTAAGTGTGGGGAGGGAGCGAGCCTGTGTCCAGGAAGGAGGGGCCCGTCCCACTCCATACTAGCAAGGGCACTGGAGGTAGAGACGCATCTGCAGGTGTCCACGCTCTCACAGCAAGATGACACCAAGCTCAGAAACAAGAACAGCGTGATACTTGAAGATCCGCGGCAACAATCCCTCTCAAAAACAACGAGCTTGTGGAAATGAGTAATGACAGCAAAGACAAAGCCAACTCAACACGAGGACCAGCAGATGCAGCTGAAGAAAGACGTGTGCACCTCCCCGGAAACGGAACAGAACCAGAGAGGGAGCACAGAAGGAGGTGGCTGGGACGCTGGAAGCGGGAGCCGGAGAGAGGGGAGGCGAGAACCAGAAAGAACCGCAGCAACGTCCATGGACGTGCAGGACAGGCGTCCAAGCGGCAGCCACACCGGCATGCCCTCCCAGAGCCAGGGCCACTGCACACAGGCATCCTGGGTCCCGGGCTTTCCTCCAGGCAGCACCAGAGGCCCATCAGGTCACGAGCAGACTGCGCAAGTCCTCATCCCACGATCCCCCAAAACCGGGATCTCAGAGGGGCTCCTCTCAGGGTCACTTCCTCTGCAAGGTGCCAGAGGACGTTCCTGACAGGGACGGGACACCCTAGCTGCCACCCCACCTGCCTGCGCGCTTAGGGGTGGGTCTGAGCCCTGGCCTGGGACTAGGGGCCAGACAAGGAGCCTACTCTCTGCACCTCTGCTCAGTGAGAGGATCCAGGCCGGGCAACCAAGCAGGAGAATAAACGAGTAAAAGACACTCGCCAGAGGGAAGAAGCAAAACTCTGTCTACGGATGGTACGACCTGGTGTACACACACAATCCTCAACAATCTATTAAATGTTTAACTGAAGTTAATGAGGGAGTTAAGCAAAGCTGCAGCTTACAAAACCAATGTAGTACTCAACCGTGTCTCTCTGCCGTCGCTACAAACGACCTGAGAAGATCACACCAACCATTCCGCCTGCGGCGGCATCCAGGGCACCTGTGGCTCAGCCCATGCAGCGTGCAGGCTTGCTCTTGAGGCCCTGGGTTCAAGCCCCATGCTGGGTGCACAGGTTACCAACATAAATAAAACTTACTATTAAAAAATAAATAAATAAAATAAAATACTGAGGAACAAATTTAATGGCCAAAAATAACCCCACAAAACTGAGTCTCCAAAAACAATACAACATGGCAGAAAGAACTAAAGAAGAGCAAATAAAACAGGCACCTCAAGGTCACGGACAGGAAGACAAGCAATAGTAAGGCAGCAATGCGCCACAGACGAGTCCACGGCCAGCACAGCGTGTGTCAGGACTGCAACTGGCTTCTGGGCAGGAACAGACAAGCTGACTCCGAAACCTACGTGGAAATGCAAGGACAGAACAGCCAAAACAGGGGATCCTGGGTGGCGCAGTCAGGTACACGTCCCAACTCTTTCATTTCTGCTCAGGCCATCATCTCAGGTGCTGGGATGGAGCCCCGCAGCGGGCTCTGTGCTCCATGGGGAGTCTGCTGGAGAGTCTGCCTCTGCCTCCGCCCCTGCTACCGTGTTCATGCTCTCTTAAGACAAAAAAAAAAAAAAAAAAAAAAAAGCCCAAACAATCTTGAAAAAGGAAGGCCAATTAGAAGACTCACACATCCCAATTTCACAGCATCCTGACCCCCACAGTAGTCGCGACAGCACGGCATTAGCAGAGAACAGGCACAGGATTCAACAGAATAAAACTGAGGGTCCAAAAAGAAACTTGGAGGTTCATGGCCAATGGCTTCTCAACAAGGAAACCAGGTCCACTGGACAAGGAAATGACAGTCTTTCCAACAACCGATGCTGGGACAACCGGATATCCATATGGAACATGACCTCACACACACAGAAAAGAACTCAGCAGGTTACATAAAACTCTAGGAAAAAATGCA